>NC_134077.1:22260291-22860291 GCF_965140245.1 Athene noctua | reverse complement strand
GTAAATCCATTTACTGCATCTTTTAGATCAATTTTATTCTGACTTCTTGTACAACATTTCCAACCTTCTGAAGCCCCAAGACATTCTCCTGTGGTGCCTTCAGAATAAAGCACTCAGTCATCAGAAAACATTGCGTATTCTCCTTCACAGCCATGACTTGCGACTGGTATTTTAAGCACTATTAAAGCTAAGGAGCTGAATGTTGGAAATAAAATAGTAAGTAGATCTTTCAGAAGTTCCTTCCTTTCTCTCCATACTGTTGGGTTTGGCTTACTTTCAAAGGAATGACTGATTCATTTCTTGTTACTGTTCTTTCTCTCACTGTCAGGTCTTAATTGCAAGCCAGCAACACATTGGCTGCATGGATAGAATTAAAAATCCAATCAAAAATCAATAAAAGCATGTGCAACTTTTTACTACAATTTACTTACCTGTGTTTGGCTTTATGTCAAGTTATGGCTTGGCAAAGCATTTTACCATGGTCTAGTTTTTCTTGTTTAAATATAAATCCACTGTTATTCCCTACTGACTTTCAGTAACTTTCCTAAGGTTTTGCCTTGCATCAGGTGGGAACATTTTGAAAACAACAGGGAAATTTACTACAACAGCTATGAGCTTTAGCCCCTCTTTAGAGCATAACATAGGAAATAAAATTCCAAGGTGGTGTTGGTCATAAGCTATTTTTATCTCAACAGCTCAGGGTTTTTTATGCATATGATTACTTTAATGGGTACTTTAAGGGAAGAAAAAGTTACCATTCTGTGCTATTTGAATATGTGCTACAGCTCAGAATAAAAACACCAAATGCATGCAAAACTGTAACTTCCCCAAGTTAATATAAAAAAGTACCTATCTTGTCTGCAAGAATTAATACAGATTATAACCTGTGTGTTGCCATTAATTCAAGATTAATCTACACACACAGGTCTTAACACATATGTAATGTGAAGTGGGGGGATAGGCTAGAGCCCAAATACCCACAGCTCATCAGCCATGGCTGGGGTCACCATGTGTTGCAAGCCCCAGATGGGTGCCATGCAGTTGGTGCCCAGCTCCACAGCTGGTTCTCAGCCAACCACGGTCAGCTCCTGAGGAGTCAATGAGGAAAAAGAAAATTACTCAGAGGTGACTTTGCAGTGAAGTTGTAGCCTCTGGGTGAAGTTTATGTAGTCTGGCAATTGCTTCATTGCTTTGAATGATACCAACCATCCCCTACAGAATGCCGGACTTGAATTACTGTTGCTAGCACATAGTAAATTCATGTTACATAGACCCACAGCTTTTCTGAACAGCTGCTGTTCTTCACTAGAGCTGGGTCAACTTCTATTAAACAATGCATTTAATTTGGTCTCTCTTATTACATCTACACACAGATTTCAGTGTTTTCATTATTTAGAATTATTCACTGAATAATGCATGGGAACATCTTGCAGACTGTGTACTTACTTGTGAATGCTGTGCCACAGTTACTGCTTGCTCACTGGTTGGACTGTGTGATTGGTCACCAAAGCCAAAAAGTATTTTTCTCCCCAGACAAAGAAACATTTTCAAGTTGCATGTTTTAAAAATGAGAATAATCAGTCATATGCACCTTTTCACCAATACCTATAACATTTCCAACGCTTTTACTCATTCCTAAGAGAATAAATTTTGTGTTCATGTGTGCAGTCAATAAAATGTGAAAAAAACCTGCAAATATAAATGAATAAATAAAGTCAGCTCTTAGACTAGGAAATGGGAAACCTGTGTTCATCTTCCTTCCCAGCCTGAAGGCATGCAGTCAGCTCCTGCAAGGCTATCCTTCCCAGATGAGTCCTCCAGGTAGGGATAGCCCTCACCATTCATTTTGAAAGTTTCCCCCTCACCAGTCAAAATGATGACTTTCCTGAAGCCAGGGAATGACGGGGGAGAAAAACAAAATGAACCAAGAAAACAAAAAGTACACCAACTCCCCTCCTGGAAAAAAACCCAAAAACTAAACCAAACCCAAAACAAAACAAAAAAAGCCAATCCAAAACCAAAAACCAAAATTCAAGAAAATCTGATTTTGTAACCTCATAACCTGACTGGTGGGAGAATGTAGCCCTGACCCAAGGCCCTTCTCTGGAGAAACCCTCTGAACTGCAGCAAGGGTAATGGCAGAGCGTAGCACTGGCACAGTGAAAAACAGCTTCCAAGAAGCAAGGCCTGCTTACCCAGCACCAACGTGCTTGCTACATGCTGGGTCCTGAGGCGATGGAGAGCACACAGGGTACAGCTCTGATTCAGGCTCCAGAGAGGAGCAGGAATGGAGGAGGACATCTGGCCTCGCGTCTCCTGCTGACTGGCTCTGGGTTGATGCCTAGCTCGTACTGGGAATTTGCGGGTTACCTTTGGAGCTGTGTTTCCCTTCCCATTGTGATTGCACACATCCTGTTTTGACTTCTGAATCACCCCGCTTGTGTTGGATGCCTGGATTTCCAGACAGTGCAAGGTCTACACAGGAAGTCCCAAGCAGATGCTTTGAATCTGGCCCCTTGTTCCTATTTTCAATTATTTCTCTCATACTAGCCCTGGAAATTATTCTCACATGTCACTCCTCATGGCCAAGGGAGAGGTACAAGACATTGTAGGCCCTCTGGAAGAGCTGACAGAAACTTCTCTTCATTCCAGTTCTTTGTATGCTTTGACCCCGAGTGCATCAAAGGCACAGGGATAGGGCATGGGATGGGGACGACCTCCAAGTCCAGACCCAAGAAAAGGCATGACATAGTCCTTCACATTACCAATGAAAAAGTAAAGTTTTTAACAAATACCTTTTCAAAAGGAGGGGGAAGGTCTTCCAGAACTGCCACAGAAACAGAAGTTGTAGAGGTGAGGAAAGGCTAAAGAGAAGCTGTGAAGGTAGAAGTTTTATAGGGAGGAAGGAGTATAAACTGCCTTCACCTGCGGTGTCCATTGAACGAGAAATATTGGACATGAAGGTAACGCCATGCAGCAGAATATGTTGTCAGAGGAGTCGAGCTATACAGTGAAGGACCCTTGAGGTAAATCCATGGCCCCAGAGATGTCAGTGTATCTCCCTCTGCCATCTGGTGGATTTGTTTTCACAGTCACATCTTAGTTTTGTGGCACTTAATCCTTCTTTCTGCCACTCTGCCTTACTCCATCCTTATTTCCTGTTTCCTCTTGATTTAAATCTTTCCTGCTGCACATTGGGTTTCTCTTCTCCTATTGTCTGTCAGAAGAAAAGGAAGTCTCATGTAGGGAAAGGCTCAATTTGTCATGTTTCCTCCTCAAAGTTGATGGAATGAATCACCCCTTGACCATGCTGCCCTCCACCACTTGATCCTCCCTTATCTCCCAAGAGTCAGGAGAATAAGTTTGGTTTCCTCAGATAAATACACACTTAACAACATCATTCAGATGCTACAATGGTTAACTGATATTTGTACAGACCCTAAAAGCTCCGTGTAATGTGAGCATGGCAATTACTGATCCCCCTTCTCCAGGTATGCTGCTGAGTGAGGAGCCACGGGAGGCAGAAGGCACCCCAGAGGAGCTGGCATGGCTGATGACCCAGCCCAGGTGAGCACCTCAGTAAAACTGAGGAGTGAAGGGTAAAAGAAGCATCCCCAAATGCTCCTGCCGTGGAACAGGGGAAGAAATCCTTTTCTCCGGGGGTCCCAGCCCAGTTGTGTGCGTGGGACAGTCACAACTTCTGCTGGTGAAGCTACAGTGAGCTTGCCACAGATTTCAAGCTCTTTTTGACAACATGCAGCCCAGTTGCCCCTTTACCTGGAGGAATCCCACCCAGCCACCTCCCACCTTCCTAGGAAGCCCAAACGCATTAACTTGAATGTGTTCCTGCTTTGCTGGCAGTGAAAAGTTTCGTGTATCAGCACAAGTGCCCATGAAGGCAATTAAATAGCCTAGATGATCTCTTGCTCAGTGGGGGATATCAGTGCTGAGAAGCTGCTTCAACAGCGCAGTTTTCTGCCACATCTACTTTGTTTCACATCACTTAGGAAAGACCCTGAACACAGCCCCTGTAAACAGAGGTGCAGATGCTTTTAAATTGCTGCCTACACTTGGTGGCACAACACGAGAGTACGCTAATGTTCGCAAGTTCAGACCCCTCAAGGCTTGCATTTGAAGGCAGCTCCTTGTATATGCCTATTTTCCATCTGTAGCACAAGAAATACCAGCTATTGAGAAGCACAGCCAACAGCAATATACACTGAAATTAATAAAATTTGGAAAGTAAAGCAGCAGGCTTCAGCCCAATAACCAAATGCAGTGCTCTGTCAAATGGTATGCTTGGATCAGATGAGCTGCCTTGGGCTATTTGCTCCAAGAATTAGTGGGGCTGAGAGTACTGATGAGGTAATGATCATCACAGCCGGGGAAGAGCACCAGACTCATGGCTCTCCTGAACCCAGGCAGAGAAAATGGAGGTTGCTGTGGTGGACCTTATGGATAGTGGTGTAAAAGGCACTTCAGTACTGTTGTCCACACCAGGCTTGTTGCCCAAGCCACTTCATCATACATTGTGCCTCTTCCACATGTGGCTGGGCACTTGAGGACATCACTGATCTGTAGCTGACTCAAACATCCTTCCTTTCTGAGGGCTGGCAAAGTCAAATGCAACATCAAGTTTATTTTCTAGCCCTTGACTCAAAGCAAGCCTTTCCCTCAAGCTTTGTGTGCTGGGTTTGTGTGGAGGATTTTTTGGTAGCAGGGGAGGGGGCTACAGCAGTAGTCTCCTGTGAGAAGCTTTTTGAAAGCTCCCCTAGCTCCAAGTTGGACCTGCCTCTGCCCAAGGCCAAGTCAATTAATGGTGGCTGCACCTCTGTTGTAATGTATTTAAGGAGGGGAAGCTGAGAGGGAGTTGAGACTTGTGAGGTTACAAGAAGGACATATATGTGAACACCAAGGTCAGTGGAAGGAAGGAGGAGGAAGTGGGGGAGATGTGCCAGAGCAGACAGCCCCCCTGTATCCCATGGTGAGACAACAGGGTTGACCCATCGGCCACCCATGGAGGTCACTGGAGGAGCAGAGATTCACCTGCGGCCTGTGGAGGACCCCAGGACTCTGTGGGAAGAAGCAGCCCCCGCTGTTGCAGTTCTGTGCTGGGAGGACTGCACATGAGGAGTGACCCATGCTGCAGCATCTCGAGAAGATGTATCCTGTGGGGAGAGTTTGTGGAGGACTGTCTCCTGTGAGAGGGATGCCACGTGGAGCAGGGGGAAGAATGCAGAGGAGTGATTCCCCCGACCTTGGAGAAAGAAGCAGTGGACTGACTGCACCCCCCATTCCCTGCCCCTGTGCTGCTAGGGGTGAAGGTAGAGATATTGGGAACAATGCTGAGCCTGGGAAGAAGGGCGGGGTGGTAGGAGGTGTAGGACAATGCTTCTCACTGTCCCATTCTGTCTGTTAAGTGTTATTGTGAGTGTTTTGAATTAAAGTGATAATTTTCTTCCCCTAATTAGCCTGTCTTTGCCTGTGGCCATAATGGATGAGCCAAACATCCCTGTCCTTATTTCCATCCCCAAGTCTTTTGATTCATTTTTCTCCTTCCCAGCACTGAGGGAGAAGATTTGAGTGAATGGCTGCGTGGTGCTCAGTTGTCCTCTGGGCTCAAACCATGACATGGTGTAAATAATAGATTCATTCAGTTTGCTGGTGACACCAAGAACACTTTGTTTGTGTTTGTTTTATTTTGTTGGGGTTTTTTTTATGACCCAACCTAAAGCAGTTTATCTGTTTTTAGCAAGGGAGAATTCACAGTGGCTTAAAATGCTTAATTTGACCCCAAAACAACGTATTTAATTTCATTCTTTGGATGTGGGAGAACTGTGTTTTTTTCTTAAAATTAGGAAAAAAGGCAGAGGAGAAGTTGAGAAAGCTTAGGGTGCATGTCTTAATATGAAACAAGCTAAGTTGCTTTTCAAACCATTTTGCTCCCGAATTTTAATGCAGTTCCCTATTCAGCATGAAAAGAAAATAACTCTTTCTATGATTCAGTCTCATATGAAATTCAAAAGGTTTAAAAATGTGCGAGATTTTTGAAAGTTTCCTCTATTGCTACACAGCTTTATAGCTCAGGTAAGGTGTTCAGTGAGAAAGCCCAGCTCCAGCAAAGGCTTATGACCATGGGCAAGCAGACAAATCCTGGGGTACAGGGTGGCCTAGCACAGAACGGTTTGCAACCTCAGAATAGTGTGCGCAGTTCTGAATGGGTGTGAGGAGGTGAAAAGAGAAGGAAAGAGAATGGGGAAGTCTGAACAAACACAGGATGTGCAAGAAACACCAGCAGAGTCAATCAGCATGATTTTCTAGTAACCATGAAGTTACAGGAGGGGCCAAGAGGCAACACCCACATGAAAACTTCAGACTCCTGAAACTTTCACAGAAGAGAGGGGTAATGGGACGCCAGTCACAGATTTGGAGTTGAATAGTTATCACTAAGCAGTAAGGCCGTTTGTAGAATCCATTAACTATTTTCCTGTCTTGTTGTCTCAAGCATCTGTATTTCTCCCCTTTTAAGGAGAGATGTTCAACCATGTGTTTCCACACCAAATAAAAAAAAGTGATTAGGCTAAAATAATATCTAAACCTGTTACAGCAAATTATTAACAACAATAAACACACTACATTATTGCATTCCTTTTAAAGGCATACACATAAGCAAGGAATGAGTACAGGATGCATCCCTGCTTGCCTCACTCCTTGATATGACTTAAGAGCAGGAGCAGGCTTCACAGGCTTACACAAAACAACCAAGGTGCCTGAGACAGGCCTGAGGCTGGCTGTTCATGGAGAAACATTCACCATGGCTGTCTAGACCATAAATGACACTGTAGACACAAGAACTAGAGCATTAGAAATACGAGCACTTTGACAAATTTCAGCAGCAAGCTGAAGGGCTACATTCATCTAGAGAAAGAATACTTCTATCTTCCAGTCCCTCAGAAGCTGCTTTAGCAATACAACACAGGAGGAGAAGGCCACTTGCTGACTAGGCAAGAGTACCCTCTGAGCCTGGGGTAAGGATATGGCCTTGTGTAGGGCCGCAAGGAAGTTTCAGTGCAGAAATGAAGGATGGAGTTGGAGCTGGGGCTACAAATGAGTAACAACACAGTAATGCCAAACAGTGCTGCTAGTTCAGAGGTGTCCAGGGCTGGGCAATTGCAGTTCGGGCTGGCAGAGGCTCCTTCTCTGCTAGTATGAAGAAGTACAGCAGGTAGGTGGCTGAAACATATTCACTCTTGACCCTGGGCCTGCAATGATATGAGCTGTTCCTCCAAAACATATTCCTAAATTCTGTCCTACCCCCTTGACCGAAGTCAAAGCTGGTTTCCCAAAGCCCTATTTGCATCACCCTTGTTAAATGATTCTGTGCACATCACCATGATACAGATCTATGGCCTTAAGAACAGCTGCAGAATATTTGATGTTGCAGCAGAAGTATAAATTTCAGGTAATAATATTTCTTTATCTTAGACGTTGGCAATATTTCAGTAGAACAAATAAGAAAATAACCTTCAAACTAAAGATTAGAATAAAACGTGCCAAAAGCAGGCTCTCAAAAAACTGCCATGTTAGTAAATTATCTTTATTTCAAAGCTGTAAGGGGGAAACAATAACATCCCTCTGCCATTGCTTACAGAGATCCTGCTTGGGATCAGTGAATAGGTATGTGCAGCCAATCTTTTTGCAGTTACCTGCAGGTTATGAATTTGGAAGCTGGTGGAAAATTTCAGACTGAGCCTGAACATTCACTCGCATCTGGACTTTAATGCAACAGCCTAAAGGGAGTGTTGCTCTAGATTTTAAATCACACTGAACTTGATGAAGGTCTTGACATGATCTACAGGAAAAGGTCAGAAAAGCTGTAAATGTTTATTTCAATAAGATTAAAACAGTGCTTTCAATCCTGCTTTTACACTTCTATCTATGTATTCACTTACAGTCTCAGTAGAATCCTTCTAGTGCTTTTCTGTGCTAGGAAGCGTGTCCAGAGAAGGGCAACGGAGCTGGTGCAGGGTCTGGAGCACAGGTCGTACGGGGAGCGGCTGAGGGAACTGGGGGTGTTTAGTCTGGAGAAGAGGAGGCTGAGGGGAGACCTCATCGCCCTCTACAGCTCCCTGAAAGGAGGGTGCAGAGAGCTGGGGATGAGTCTCTTTAACCAAGTAACAAGTGATAGGACAAGAGGGAATGGCCTCAAGTTGTGCCAGAGAAGGTTTAGACTGGATATTAGGAAGCATTTCTTTACAGAAGGGGTTGTTAGGTGTTGGAATGGGCTGCCCAGGGCAGTGGTGGAGTCCCCATCCCTGGAGGTGTTTAAGAATCGGGTTGACATAGTGCTGAGGGATATGGTGTAGTTGGGAACTGTCAGTGTGAGGTTAATGGTTGGACTGAATGATCTTCAAGGTCTCTTCCAACCTAGACAATTCCGTGAAATCTTTAGCATACATGCAACTGAAAAGCAATGTATGTGGCATATAGCCCTATAAGGGACCAACGTAGTGGAACCTTCGGGCAACTGTGTCAAAGCTGCTAATTCCTTCAGCTCATTGGTAGAAAAACTAGCTGGGCAAGAAACAGAAAGTTTGGGCTGATTCAGAAACATTAACTCCTTTAGCAGTAAGGCTACGGGCTAGCCTGCTGACAGCAACACAGGAGAGGTACCTTCACTGTTGGGAGACTATGAAGAATATAATGGACAACACAGCTTCACATGGATCATGTAACAGACTGTCCAAAGGGGATGTGCAGCTGGGAAGACATCACACTGCACTACAAGTACCTATCACTGGGGAAGAAAAATAATCAAAGAAAATGAGAATAGACAAGACAGGTCAAATCTTTAGACTCTACTCACAGGAAAGAGAGGTAAGTGCTGAGGTACTTGCGAAGGGTGCCAGAGACTTCAATGGCAACAGACATTGAGGAACATTTTATCAACTGTCTGGACTAGTTGGCTGCACATACTGCAAAACACAGATGTGTCTGCCCTGTAGCACACTCGGGAAAAACTCACTAGGCATTCCTGTTCTTGAGCTGTGTCTACTCCTGGCTATAAGAAGCTGTGTTTGAACTCTGCTTAAATAGCTGATGATTTCTATGGCCAAACGTCCAGAGAGTGAACTCAGAGCCCTGTTCTGTGTTGGAATTTGGAACTGTTGTGTCTAAAGCCAGATGAAGTGAGCACCTTCATTCTTGAAACTGGATGCTAAAATTATCTGGTATAGGGAAAAATATAATGACAGAGATGTGATGGTAAGATCTAATATTATTAATTATATGTTCTTGCACATATGAAAATGAGACATTTAAAAAACAAAGGAACTTTGTGTTTAAAGTGCAAGAGGATGCCACTTCAACTCACAAAAGTTTGACACAACCATTTTATAACTTCATGGAGCTACCTGACACTGACATGTGGTTCTTGTACTCCTGCCTTAGGATATCACAGCACTATTCCATCTTATTTGCTGTGTGGACTTTATTGAAGTTCAAATCACTGAACTGACTTGAACTTGCACTGGTAACTTACCAGCTTTATATTTTTCCCCTACTTACTATGCACAAAGTCTGAACTGCTGCTTTTAGTGTGTGTATTGATGATAATTTCCAAAACAAATTCATGTTTGTGATAATTTAGAAGAAAAACACTGTCAAAGGATGAAACACATGCTTTAGATGAATTTTGGATTCGTTGCACAACATACATCCATAAACTACATCTCTAGCACCATTTATTTTTGTCTGAGCCCAACTATTTACAGTGGCTTGAGTGCTATTTAAAAGACCATAGCAAGCATACTTTGAGAGCATGTGCTTTTTGGTGCTTAGACCCATGACAGGTGAATTCTTGGTTTAGTTTTCTCTATACCGTCTTCTTCTTGTTTCCATCCATGCTCTAATGCATGGAATTCCTGCTCTACAAAACAGAGAGAGCAACCTGCAATGCAGCAGGAGGAAATCACCAGTGAGTGTTCATGCCACAAATGTCAGGTTGTGTAGGATCAAGTCCAGGCATGAATGGCTGCATACATATCATTTGTTAAAGTGATGCTGCCTCTCAGGAGTATTTGCTGATTTCCAGTTTAGGAAGTTACACTGCTGCTCATTTAGGCTTGCATGCAGAAATGAAGTTTATAGGTAGTATTTGGAAAACAGTTACCCAAATGAGTTCACTGAATTTCCATAATGACTACCGCATATATGTGATAATTTTTTTAAGCTACCAAGTATTTCGTTCCATCTGGCCACTTTCTATGAAATGGTTCTCTTTGTAGTGGCTACTGGAAGTCAATGATGGCAATATTGTCACGGGTCAAAAGCAAACCTCATACAATGCCCACTGTGATCACCATGAACTAATAGGGCTCTTCTGCTGTGACAAGAAGCCCAGAAAGCTGAAGTGTTGTAGCTAATGCTATTGATCACCCAGAGCATTTCCAGTAAAAAGAGGATGGATGTACAGTGAAAGAGAGTTTGAAAAATTTTTAAATGAAGGTAGCACTTTTAGTATTACGATACTGGACAAGACTAAAAACTCTTGACTTCAAAGAATGAATAGTTTCATATCTCAAGCATTTCATGCCAAATATTTGCCAGGATTTTTATCTTAGTCCAACTATTTACAGTGGCTCTAATGCTATGTAAAAGACTGTAGCAAGAAATCCCTAGGGGTTTATATTACTATTTGGCTTTATACTTCTTTCACTACTTCCAATAAATCATGAACTTCTTCAGATGTGTCAGAGGGCATTCCATTTCCTCAACTGCAAATGACAAATGATGAATAATACACATTGCTGAGGTTTTTTTCCCACCCCAAATTGGTGGCTAGCTCTCCAGTGACTCCAACTGTTTCATTTGGTCTGTTTTTGCAGATGTGGCCTCCACAATGAACGTGAATTTCTCAGATATCATGTATGAAGATCATTCTTTCAGTGCTACACGTATGTATGCGTCGTATTCAGCTCATTTACTGTAGTGTGAATTGAGTGGTTCTTCCTTCCCATTTGAACATACAGAAATATATGGAAATAAAGGAACTATTATATGGAAATAATTATTCATTGTTCTGTTGAACTAAGCACTAAAGTAATTATGTGAGCAAGCATGTAGCAAGCCTACTTTGTGTAGTCTGTGCTGAAGAGCATGACTTTACCCTTGTTATCCAAGCTAAACAAAGCTAGTGCAAATATGCCTTTAAAAGCTGCAATCACACATTCCAAACAGTTACAATGTATATTTGTGGTAGCTATAAATGAAATATTTTTGCTCACTCTCGGTATTAAAAGAACATCAGTGGATGAGGTGCTTCCATTTTGGGAAGGACTGGCTGGAATGTACGTCAGCAGAGTCAGAGAGAAGTTACTCATTCTCTTATGTTCAACAGTGGCTATGATGCAAAAATTATTTATGAAGCCAGTTAAACTGCCACAGTCCTAATACAAGTTTCAGCAGCCTGCATTGGCTTTGGTCTTTCTGGGCACAGTTTACATAATTTATGAATTCATGCAGTAAAGCATACCTACATATTCTTACAGCCAGGCAGCCCTTGGTACCTTGGTAGCTGGCTTTGCTGACTTCCTGCTGTAGGAGAAATCTCTTGGGTGAAATCAACTTCTTTTTCCTGAAAGAGCCCTGGCTTTTGCATGGAATGGGCATAACACCTTTGAGTGACAGATACACACCTCTGTCCCATCCTGGAAACTCTTATGAGCTGAATGTCATGCTGATGGTTCTCTATTTTAAAATAAGTACTCCTAAAATCACACCTAAGAACCGAACATACTTAAGAAAAAAAGGTATAAAATAACCCATATGCATCCTCCATTCTGTCATTACCTGGTTCAGTAGGTATCGCTAAAGCCAGCCTCTGATTGAGGAGAGACTTGTAGCACTGCTTTCTTTGGGAAAGAGTAGATGTACCTGTGGGGATAACAGTTGGGAACAATCTCTTCTGCATTTTAACCAGAAAACTTTTGAAACAAGCATGACAATACATGTTCCAGGACAATGGACATTAAAACTTTTTTAACCAACAGACAAGGTTCCTCAGCTCCCCTTAGGTTTCTTGTTTACAAAGTCATATTTACTACTGAATATAACCATCTTTACCTGTAAGAAATCTGCCAAGAGAGCCTATGATGAAGGAAAATTTCCTTTCCAGCCAATCTCCTTATGAACCATGTTGAGGTGTTTTTTATGTATGTCTCAAACTCCCTGTCACCTGTCAGCATGCAAACCTGGGAAATTCCCAAAGCTTAAACCTGAACAGGTCACTCCACTGGCTGGTTGCATTCTGCTGTGTCCTTCAGATTACAGAGGGCTACTCTGGAAAAAAAAAAAACCAAAACACCACTGAACACAGGATTACTCTTCAGTAATTAAAAAGTCCCAATGAAACAAACCATAGCATTTCATTACTATTATTTTTGGAAAAGGCTGCTCAACAGCAGTTCATTCTGACAGTCAATTCTGGTACAAGCAACTTACCATCATTTAAGAAGAAATTAAACCTGGTCTTTCTGGAAAGTACACAGGAGAGGAAAGACTGGTTAAGATGAGCTGAAGAAATTACCTCAGCTAAGTAAGCCATATTTGAGGCAATTGATTTTAATGTGATCCATCAGGAACTGTTTAGAAGACCAGCTAGTCAGTACAGCATGATTATAAGAAACACTTAGTTTTGCCAAGCCCAGGCTGTGTTTAAAACTGAATTCCCGATCTGCATTTTAACAACAGAGCTCAGAGCGGCACAGTCTGGGAATGTGGTTACAGCACAGGTGGTTCCTGTCAATATTACCCAAGTCATGCTGTAAACATGATGGGATACCAATGTAACTATATCCATCATTAGAACAGTTTATACAGAGTAGATAAGATCAAAACAAAAAGCTCATTGACCCTCTTGCATTTAAAGATTTCATTATCTTTATTATAGAAATCCCTGAATGCAGCTTACTTCCCATTACACATTTATGTCCATGTTGTCTCTGACACTAATTCTCTTAAGATCTGAAAGCACTCTTTCTCTATGCTTATTAATTTTACATGGTACTTTGAGACAAGTTAATAATAGGATTCAACTCATCCACTGTCCCACTGTTGGGGAACTAAAATGCGCAGATGAGAAACCTAGTGGTAACAGCAATGCTATTCAGCTAAAGCTGTTTTTATCCAGCTGTGTCAGAAAGCTAAACAGCCTGTTGCTCCTGATCCCTCCAATTTTCTTCTGCTCTGTGGAAGATAGTAAACAATCCCACAAGTATTACCAGCTTCTAACTCAATTTTCCTTCCAACTACTACATAAATTATGTTACTGCAATATATATCTGAGGTTCATATGCTACCACTGATACTATCTACGCAATGGAGACATAGATTGATTAACTAGAATATACTGCACAGCAGCAGCCATTCTCCTTTCTTGGAAAGATACCAGGCTCAGGAAGAAAAGGAGTTGCCAGAGAAATGCCATATAGTTTTGAATGGAAGGATCCTTTCTGTGCCAATTCCCATGCCTACGCTGGAAGCATAGGTGATGCAAAGAGACATAGGCCCATGCTGGGGTCTACATACTAGCATAATACATTCACCCCTGCCTGACAACTTCAATTCAGGAATTATTATCACAGGAAGCCACAATGCAGCTCACAGTGAGCGATTTATTCAGGTAACTTAGCTACTGCTGTATTTGTGATTAGTCTGATACGAACAGTAAGTTTCTCATAATTTTTTGCAGTTCTGAAGTTTACTGAAGCAAACTCCCACCATTCACAAAAGTACAGCCTTGTTTAAACATTGATGTAGTTTAAACACTGAATTTGTGGCACAGGTTTTGCTTTTTCTTGCCACACAAGTCACATACTGTGAGTCTCCTTTGCGACATTTTACTTAAGAATAGGACCATAACCTGAGAAAGTCATGTCTCTCTGGGACAGATGAGAAGGAAGGCAGGTTAGAGGAAAAAATGAATCTTCAGAAGAAAAACCTGATAAATAAGATCATGAAGCTTCAGAATGTTGAATTGAATGTTCTGGTGCTCTTTTGCAGAAGCAGCCATAATAGATTCACATTCATGAACTGCAGACTGTCAGGAAGCTGGTGCCTTTGCAGTGGCCGTGTAGGTCACTTCACAGACTATGTGCTCTCACCTAATATTTGCACCATGGAATTACTCATGCACATAGATGCAAAATTGTAACTGGAAATACTGCAGCTGAGCCACTGCCTGGATTGTTGAAAGGACAAAGCTGTCACCATCATGAGCTGAGGCCACCTGTGTTGTCCCACCCTGCACTGTACTGTACTAGCCTGCAACATGTGTCCCTGGCCTGAGGCTTGAAGAAGGTTGCTTTGTTCCCTACCTCTGCCTGTCAACCAACATGGCATCTACCTCCTCTGATTCTTCCGGGGCACACTGGAAATTAGGAAGCTTCTGGGAGGTTTGCAGGAGGAATTTGCTCAAGATACAGAAGGAATTGTGTGATACTGCACCTCTGGCAGAGGGGAAAGCTGTGCTTTCTGCTTCTATCAGACCGCTTTCTGGTGCCCCAGTTGTAGTAACCACTGGTCATACCACAGCTCAGAAGACACAAACAGTGTGAGTCACCTCGTTTTCTCTGTCACAGAGATTTTTCATCATCTTCCCATCAGGACCTTGTTGAGCATTTCACCTCAAAGCAACCTGGCTTCCTTTTAACATCCCTGTGAATGTATGACCCCAGAGTCTGACCGTGTAACACTCCCTGCTTTGTCTTTGAGCCTCCTCAGACATACTTCACAATTTTTCACCCTACGGCCAACATAGTTTCATCCCACATGGTTCACTTGGGGCAGGAGGCTGCAGCAGGCTGCTGGCACACACTAGGAGACCCTGCACCAGTTCTTCCATGGGGACCAACAAGGAAAAGCAACAACAATAAAAAATAACCACAGAAAAAATGTGCTGTCACTAGACCTCATTCAAGAGAAAGGGAAGACTGTGGTAGTGGGTCCAGGAAAGGCTCCAACAACGTCCAGCAGAATAGCAGCACTCCTGTCTTTAACATGCCTGTTCCCTGCTTGCTGGAGTGAGGATGTTAGCCCCACGACCACAGCTGAAGTCAAAACCACATCACTGCACTCAGACTACAGATCTGCTTTGCCATCTTGAGTGTGGTAGGCAAGCTTTATGGTGCTGAGCAACCATATGATGCTGCACAGCTTTGCTGCACAGCTGACCCACTCTGGCCTCTTGCTAGCAACAGGGAAGGATCCCCTCCAAAAGTGCTTGCAAGAGCCTGCGTGAAAACCTTTAGCTATAGCTAATGCTAAATATACAGCATGCTTCTGTCTCTACTGTCATCTATAAGAAAGTCAAAAGAATATTAAAATCTGTAGGAAAATTATTATAATAAAGCTAATGACAAGAAGGTAGGTTTCTCCTGGGATGAATTTTAACAAAAGCAGGAGTTCAGTAATTGCACCTAGTATACAAAAAACTAGAACAGTTGCTCCATGTTAGGATTTACTTCAGGAAATAAAACATATTAAAGAAGCTGGAATACATTTATGCACTCTATCACACATACACAGGTAAAATTACATGTTCTGAAAAGGGCTGTGGTTCCTATACTGGAACTGGAAAAGCTTTTAGAGATCACACACGTTATTTTGCTACATACTGGCACCATCTGAAAGGTTAGATATAATCCAAGGCTTCTTAGATGCTATTGAAGATTGGTTTGAAGAACAGAAATGACAAGCTTCACTTTAGGTAGAAGCCAGTATATGCTCTTCCAGAACAACAGATAGATCTTTTAAAACCTCTATGGGATTTATTATGGTGGTGCCTATTAGCATCAACATATTTAAGGATGTGTCAATGTTTCCATTATAAACTCCTATTTTAAAGTGTTTTATAACTCAGATGTAAACATATGGCACTTGGCAGAGACAGACACAATTCATATGTTTCTATACCAGGACTTAAAGTGTACACACACACATATATAAAAGCAATTGTGGGATCTTAGTCTTTAACACTGTTCTATAGCCCTAAAGAATAATTTGTCTTCAGCCTCTGACACAGCTCTTCACTTTCACTGGTCTCCTGTTGTAGCCAGTTATAATTTGTTTTACAAATCTTAAAAGCAACTGCTATTACACCGTACCCACTTCTCCTGAGGATTATAATGTTACCGCCATGGGAGTTTCACCTAGGGAGGAAGCCTCCCTCATCCTCCCCATGCACATTTCTGCAGAAGGCCTGTAATGAGCTATTTGGTAAACAAGCAGCAGTATGAAAACCTTTAGCAGGTGCTTACAAAGGCTGACTTTAAATAGGACAATTTTTTTTAAACACTAGGCTGCAAAGAGCTTTGAAATGTTCGCAAAACAGAGCTGCCAAGCAGCTATTTGTTTGTTTTATTTTTCACTCCTGTTCGGCTTTTTATTTTAAGCTGTTAAAAAGAAAACAAAGGAAATAAACCGAAAAGCTTCTCCATTTAAGAAAGCCAGGCTGTTCCCTCCCCAGACTCCCTAGCATACCCTCTCATGTTCATTGTTGAATCTCCCTGGAGGACATGTCTCCCGCAGGTCTCTCCAGGCAGAGCAGGAAGGGGTCCGACCAGGACCAGGACCCATCAGTGGAGCTTTACAGGGAGGGCTGGAAGTGGGGAGTCATCCCAACCAGCTCTGGGCAAGGATGATGTGCTTTGCACAGACACCCTGGCTCCAGCCAGCTGCTGAAAGAGCAGTCTGTGTACTCTACTGTACTTCTAAGTCCTCTTCTTAACAAAGTAATTTAAGGAAATGAGAAGCACCGTTGACCTCACAGGACCTATTCATGCACAGGAACTCAGCTGCCTACTCACATATTTTGCTAATCCAGAGACCTAAATCAGTAAGACTATCCCAGACTTACATTTGGTTTTCATGTCAGGCATCCCTGAGGTCTGCCGTGGTACCTGCTACTCACCCAGTATACAGCATAAAAATCTGTGGAAAATAAAGAGTCAGATGTATTTAGTCTTTTGAAATTACAGCTTCCAGAGACCTGTGCCTTGTATGTGCTTTCTGTAGCGTCAAGAGGGCTCTGCCAGTTGTGCTGTAGATTGTGAAATAAACACAGCAAGCTGAAAACCACCACTGTATTCAAAAGCCAGACATCAAGGACCCACTGAACAAGCCAAAGAATATTCTTTATAGCAGAATTCCAGAAGTCTATAATTCCTGAATTTATTCACAAATCCACAGTGTGGCAGTCCAATAAGCAGATTAGTTCCTCACAATTCTTGCATACAGAGAATCACTAGAATTGCTGGCAAGTTGAAACATCTGCAGAAAGCCAAGAGCTGCACAATAGGGCGTTCACGTCTAACAAAGGCACAGAGGCAGCAGTCACAGGAGCAGGCTCACAGATGGGATGGGATAGGATGACACAATACAGGAAGGCTCCAAGGAAGATCTGTGATCTCTCTCAGTCGCTTGTCCTGCACAGGACTCACCTTGTTGACTTAATCTTCACAATCGTTTGTCCAATAGAGAAGAAATAAGGAAAGAGAAAATAAGCAGTTTCTCCAGGGCTACCTATGCCCATGGTTTATTAAGATGTGTAGTTGTAGACAGAAAGGAAAATGCTGCCTGGTTGTTTTGTCCCTCTTGCTGTCCTCTGGCTCAGCCATAGCATGGCCTTACAGGATGTATGCACTGCTTGGAAAGACCAAAACTATGGATATCAGCTAGCAAGCCAGTCTGTTCCATGCATCAGTCCACAAATGCTTCAACCAACTGCAATGCCTGAAGAAAAGCCTGGACCTGTGGTTAATAACCATGTCTGGCTTTGGACACCTCCCTTGTCCCCACACCATGAGGTCAGTCTACATTTATCCCTGCTAAACATGCTCACCAATAAGCACACACTTGAATAGCAGTGAAGACAAAACCCCTGTGAAATTACGGGCAAATTTAGGCCCTGAACTCATCAGTTGTTAAAGCCTGGGCTTCTGCTCAGAGCTATCAGGGCAGCTGCACTTCTCAAGCACCAGTCCAAATGCAAGAAACATCTTTCAAATTATTTCCCATCAGTAGAAAACAGAGATGCAGGATTGCTGCTGGTAACAGATAACCTAGATGTATTGTAAGTAACCTGGAGTGAGCAATGAGATAGCACAGAGAGATTGCCAATGTGGTAAGCGTGCCAGAAATACATGTTATTCTCCAGTTTAGCAGGACAAACAGGTGCATAAACTAGCATTTTCACACTGGGCTAAATAGAGTCAGCGCCATTTTAGAGCATCCAATTAGATCTCCCCCACGCACACACAAACTAAACAAACCATCTGGGTACTAAACAACAGGCAACTAAAAAGACCAAATCGTGCTGTCTGGTTTGTCCGGACTTTTCTAGAAGAACATGTGCCTTAGCAGTGTATACGCTTAGTGATGCACTCCAAACTCTTGTTGGTAATTACTGTTTTCTTGATTTTACTCTTTCTAATGAAAGACCACAGGTTGGAAAACCGTTGTCTTTTACAAAAAAAAAAAAAAAAAAGCTTCTTGTTAGCTTCTGGCTTTTTTGGCCTGCATTTCTTGTGTAAGGAAGTCAATACATTCCGAAAATGAATGACATCAAACTCCAGCCAACATTGTATTACTTCCTCATGAGCCATGGACACTTTTTCCTCAACTGAGAACAGCACATATAGTCCCTGATTATCTCCGAGAGGCAGGAACTGACCAGTGTAAGGCTCAAGGTTTCAGACAAAATCAAACCAAATCTGGCCAAACTATTTGCTCTATTAAGGTAACGCAGCCCAGCATGAGGAACATAGTATAACACTGTACACGCCCTGCAAGTGGTTAAATGGAAAAAGAGAATTGCTTAAGTATGGAAACAGTCCTGGATCATTCCAGACGGAGAATACAGTGACAGTTGGGAAAAGGCAGGCTGTGAAACTAAAACCACTGTGCTAGTGCAACAGTTAACCTTTCTCAGATGGTATAACCTTCCCTTAAAAGACTGAGAGGTTCAGAGCAGCTTGAAAACTGTGAGTAGTCTTCCTCTGCAATCACCTCTCCATAAGGCAATGCTGAACTTTCTTTTTCAGTATTTAGGTATCATCTTACATAAAAATTTCCCAACATGCCTATTAGCTTCTCAGTTGCCCATTATGTGATTTAGACATATTAAATGAAAGACCTCCTAAACGACCAAGTAGCAGACAAGCAGTAGTGCTTAAAACACAGTATCAAAAGTCTTACAGTGCTTAGTGTTTTTAATTTAGAACCTCGATTTTGAGAATGGTTGGAGAAGCTCAGCTTTCCAAACTGGAAGTCCCCAGACTTCAGAGCATGACAGGAGTGGAGACAGCCTCCTCAAGGATGTAAAAATTGAAGCATGCTGGGGAACAAAGTATGTGTTGGGTCAGACATTTGTATTGACACAGAGGTGGAGCAAAGACATCCTGTGTAACCTGGCAGTGTCTTCCCATGGTTACTGCTGCATTCACACCATACCTGGAAATAAACCATCAGGTGGCTAGAGAAAAAAGGTTTTTAAACGCAGGAAACACCTTCCAAAATACCTCCTTACCCTCTCTCCCACCAAAACCATGCAGAAAGGGGTGATGGTTGTCACAGCACTGTCAGTAAGAGCTGTCTTTCACAGCTCCATCTTCACAGCGAGGCAGGCAGAGCATGACAGGGAAGAAATTCTTCTTCAAGTATATTTGTTCCTTTCAGCAACAAGTTAGCAGGACAATCATGTCTGCCACTTTGGTGGTTATTTTGGGTATTTTTAGTTACCATACTGATCTACTAAATATGTTTAAAGTGTCAATTAAAGGCACAAAAGGAATCGTGTTTTCTGATGAAACCATGATTTCCACTCATTTTAAGTAAACAACTGCTGTCAAGCATTATACAAGTAAGATCTTGCTGGGAAAGCCCTTAATGCAATTTTCCCTGTTGCAACCTCAGCCTCCTGCACTGGTTTGGCTGTGTTGCTAAGGGTTCCTTAACATGTAGGCAAGATGGCCCAAGCAAGGCCAATCTTTGTCCCAGACCCGTCATTTTCAGAGGGGGCAGAGGGCTTCAGTGATACCATTTGTAATGCATCTGATAAGAAATAAGTTACAGTCTGCCTGTCTCATTTCCCTGTGCACTAGATATGCTAGGTGATAAAGCAAGCATTACAAATAGTCATTGTGCTGTTTAATGAGATTCAGGTCATCTGGAACTGGAGGCCACTAACCCCAAATGATTTTTCCTGCCCACTGACCATGCAGAATTTGGCACTATTTCTCTCACCACTGTTGTTCTTGTAACTAACAGGCTTCCCAAAAGTGTCTGCCAAGATTAGCCTTGATGTAATTCCAGCAACTTCACCAGAAGAATATTTAGCTCTGTTCTTAATCACCCTCATCCATTTTTCAATTTTCCAGAATCCTTCTATGAACAGTGATTTGCCCTTGATTCCTGGGACACCAAACTAAGACTTCTCTGTGGTCAGACAAGCAATTCCCAAGTCAGAGTGGTAGAAAGACAGTCAGTGCTGGTTCTACATGCCAGCTGTGGCTGCTGCCTTAGGTCTCAGCTCAGAGGCCACTTACAGTTAAGCATGACTAAACAGCTCAGCTTTCTCATTCACTGCTCCATAGATACTTCCAAAACCATGGACCATGGTCACACCAAGCCATAGCTCCACTACTCATATCATCAGACCACAAGAACATTGTCTTCCAGGTAAGGATTTTTTCCAAATAAAAAGCTCTTGAAATTACGAATACAAAACCACAAAGTCTAGAGGAAGAAAAGGAAAGTTATAACAATGAAATGTAGTTGGTACAGAACTTGGTGAAAGACTACTCACTGGCTGGCTCCTGGAGCAATTAATGATTGTGGTACTTTCTAGTCATAACTGCTCTCTACAACAAGAGCTACAGAAATCTGTCAAGAAATCTGTCTTGGTTTTAGAAATAACTTGTGCGTTGTAACCATACATGTTAACAGAAATCTCTGATCTTATGACATTGCAGATGTCTGCAAATATAGCAGCTGATGTAATTTTCTTTTTAAGGCAGGTTCTTTTTCTCAGAGCATACAATGCTCTAGTTTTACTAACTTTAGGAATACTATCTGTAAGAATGGATCACAAGCATTTCAGCTGACAGCTGGGGAACTACTTGATGCTGACAGCCCAGGGTGTTACCAGAGGTAAGGCTCTTGTCTTCCCATGTGTGGTACGGAATATACAAGGGGAGACAAATCCTAGCAACCTCTTCTGTCAAGTAAAGCTATTCCTGAAACTTCATTTTCTCCCCAGTTAATCTTACAGAGCTTTTAATCTCATTCAGTGTAGTTCATAAACATGCTGTAATATCCCTAAATCTCTACTACCTGTTGCATCGTCACAAGGCAAACGTTGACATAACACTGTGTGGTTTGTGCTCCTTACTTCCCCACTTATGCTTGCAAAAAGTATACTTTCAAGGGGACAGGCACTTAAAAGGATGGAAAATGTTTGTCTGTGAACACTATCTCCAGCCAGACTTGCAGAGCAAGAGAATACCTGAGGGTATCATACTTCCCAATTCTGTAAAGGTATCAGCCATATTTCCAATTTGTATCTTCCATTAAAAGTAGATGAATTATCAGGACTTTTGTTTTTAAAGCAGAAATGGAAAGCTGAATGATTTTTCAGTAAAAACCCGTATTTTAATCAAATTGAAAGCTCCTCAGTGAAATAAATTTAGTTCTGTGCAAATCTACTCTATGGAACTACAAATCTAAGTTGGCACAACTCAGAAAGCAAGAATTCCCCTCCATGTAAGTAACACCCCAGTTTTGATGAACTTATGTCACTTGTACCCACTTACATGAAAAACTTAATTGCTACTAGACAAACCTGAAAGAAAATTGCAGCTCAAAACTGACAGAACACTAAAGCATTATTGAAAAGTGACTTTCAGAGACTTGAAATCTTGCAGCAGGAAACTTTGTACGAATATACAAAGAAAACAGTGGTATATGTTTTTTCTACAAAAGAGAAATCCACTAATGCAAAATACTCAGAGACTCTTTTATCCTTAAAAACACTAGGAAATCCGTTTTACTTTGACAGTAAAAACTAAAAAAATAAAGTCCTCCAGAATTTCATCTGTACTGCAAGAAGTGCCAGTTGGTCACACAAAGCACTCATTACACTTGGTAACAGATGCACTGTCATGAAAGAGCTTCATCTATGCTACTAGACAAACACAGTGACAGTCCCAGTCTTCTTGTGGCAGCTCTAGCCTCAGACTGTAACCTTCAGTTTCTAACAACTTTATAAATTCCTTGCCATGTACATGCAATCCAGGTTTAGCTCCACTGCTATAGCATTAAAACCAAAAGATTTTGAGAATAAGACATGAAGTGCTCCAAGGGAAGTAGTCTTGGATTTCACTTGCACCTTAAAGTCTGAGTGTCCTGTACGTGCCTGACTTCCTCTTTTTCATGCTGAAAATTGTGCAGTTTTCTCTAATGGGGAAACTGGGTGTGGAAATGAAGTAACTGCTGAAACACTAAAAAACTAAATGAAGGTAATTCGTGTAATGAAAGTCTCTGACTTCTGGCAGAATTAATAAAGGAAATTTGAAAACAAACTTATGTTTCGTGGGGTGCAAGACAGTCTCATAATACAGATATAATATCACATCTTTCAGGATTTCAATCAGTTCACCAAAAGTATGAAGATTCAATGGTAGCCTATGACATAGAAGAATCATGCTCAGTTTCCTTCACTACTGAACAGCAATCCTGGATTTTAAAAAGTTCTCATTTAAAGCAGAGTTGAAGAGCATTCAAACACTTGGAGAAAACGATAGCAGTAGTGTTCAGTTGTATATCTCAGATATATGGCTCTGAAGAGAAGGAATTTGAGATATTGTATTTTGACTAGGCTTCCTCACACTTCAGAATTAATTGCAACATGTAGTTTTGTAAATTATAGTAATATTTGACTGGATTTCACTAAAAGAGCCCTCAGGCTTTTTTTCATGGAATCCCATTCCTGGGTTCTTCCTACCTCCACAAAACATGAGCAGTACATATCTAGATATGTTTACTAGAGAGATTGGCCAGGCCTCTGTTGGTCCTTGAGTGCTTTTAACACTGTGTGAACTGCACTGCACAGCACCACTGCAGACACAGAAGAGATTTTACCTAGCTGTGAAAACAAGACAAAATTCCACCAGTTCTAAAAGAACCACTGTGCTCATCAAAAGCAGGTGGCAACCATCAGGACTACATTTAATTCTAAACCTAGTCTTCAAATAGGCTTCAGTTTTGCAATCTACATAACCCACAATATCCTTAATATTGAATTATTTCTAAAATGCAAAACATCCCCCCAAACCCATGCAAACCTTATTACAGAATGGAGTATCCCTCTTGTTCCTTACTGTCTGTAGCAGAAAATTCATCTGGACAAAAGAACAAAGGCAAAAAAATGTAATGAGGATTCAATATTGGAAGGGAGAGAAGTCACAGAAGCTACAGAAGGTTTGTACTGTTATTACATCAGGACACCTCAGCTGTTAGCAAGGCTTGATAAAGACTTGTATTTTACATGACAAGTTGTACAAAGATTCAGACCTTTTGCTCCATAATCTTCCAGTGACACAAGCCTTACTGTCAGAATTCATAGTTACACGGGCATTCCTGATAGTTGCTAGCTGCATGGTAATTCTCTTTCCAGCTGAAGATACTGAAAAAAGAAAGTGGTGGTGTTCAGGTCATGTAGTCAAATATGACATCATATAACATTCCTAAGATAATAAAGATGCTGGTGAACTGGAAAGCTCCTCTTCAATTTTCAACAATGCCATATCCCATTCTTCACTGAGGGCTGGAAAACTAACGTAACTCCTATAGAGCAAGGGCTCCAAAAAAGCAGAAGTGTTGGCTGTCCTCATTTTCTCTGTAGGACTCGATGTTTTCTGTGCACCCCTGCACTCATGTGCAACAATTCAGCATAGCCAGAGAATACCTGATCTTCATTTAAATACACAGATTCCTTGCTTTACCAACTTGATTAAGTCTCAAGAGTACTTTCCATTACATTATAGATTCCTTATAGGATAGTTCCAGTAAGTGAGCAAGAACCTCTTGCTGGGTGGAGTGAGCTGCATGGATCAAAATACACAGAATACTTTAGAAAAGCCAATCCAAGAACAGCAAGAACTGCTCTTACATGTATTTGCAGCACAACTCCTAGGATCACCCAAATAACCCACTGAGTGGGAACATACTCCCCACACTCTACCATCCTACCAGAGCAATATGTCAAGGCTTACTGTTTGTTGTAGAGACCATGTATCTTCAAGCTCAAGCAGCATTTAGTCCCTCTTCTGATGCACCAGGCCTTCTTCCACCAGCAACTGTGAACACTGCCATTCCTCAGAAGATTTCTGAGGAACAAACATTTCTTTCTTTGGCTTGGTGATTACATCGCTTACGACCATAATGCACCAAAGTTGGAAGCTGGGCATTTAAGATCTAGGAACTATCCATACACAGTTCAACTCCAGTAACAGACACCATAAAGGGGGCAGAATCAACTTTCAAAAAACTAATTTTAATCAAAACAAAAAAATTGTTGATCATTAACAAGTTTATAAAACAGTGATTTAGTTACATAAATAAATTGATATCAGTGTATCAAATCTTAATTACTTTCAACTTCATGAGCATGTTTACATGGGTGATGAAATACAACCTTTTTACCTATTATAATAAATAAAATGGAGAGCATGAAATAGTTTTTCTAAACAAAAATACCTACAAACATACCTCTAAGCATGTTCTCTAATGAAGGGAACAAGACACTGGACAACTTTTGCACCAAAACATAAAAATTGCTTTAAAAAGCACAAGGATACAGAACCATCAGCTAAAGTAAAGACACTATACTGTAACCAAAGTTGGTATTTAATAATATAATGAACAGTTTGGTAGTTAGATCTCCAGTTTGGTTATTTTAAAGCATTAAGACAAGGCAAGATAGAAGGCTGCTTTTGTTTGAGTAATTCTAGAGAAAATAAAATATATTAAAAAAACAAACTGAAAAGTAGAACAGTCATACCTACACAACTTTCTGTCCTGCACAAAGTCAAAATACCTATGCAGAATATATATATATAATATATATATATGTTATTTGTGCACAAAGGTTAGCTTATTATTAGCTCACTGCAAAGGCGTAATGTATCATGTCAATCATTTTGGAAAACATTTGCGTTTTGTGTCAAAAAGGATATTTCTTTAAGTCTTCTAGGCTAGGAGGCACAAACCCCGATTCTGGCATACTGTATTCTTAATGCTAAGGCTTGCTGCTCTGGCTGTGTATTTTTTGTTGTCCCTCTTTACTATAGTGCCTGTTACAAGCATGTGTGTATGTGTGTATACATGTATATGTATACACGGGTTGTATAAATATATATATATAAAATTTTCCCCAATAGGTTTCAGTCCAACCATGCAATCCAAAAGGTGGCTCTGCATAGATGCCCAGCATATAGTTCACCACCTGAGCCAACCCTGAAGCAAGGCGCACTTTAGTCCTTCTGATAGGTTTCCTTTTTTGTTTAAAACCAAGCTACTGCAGCTTCAAGTATTTTGCATTACATAGATTTTTTTTTTATAAATTAGTTAATGTTATATTTTTTCAATATTCAGACATATACTATAATATATATACAGTACAATAAATGCTCTCATTCTTTTTTTAATTTTTTTGATAAATCCCTGAGAATGTATGTTGACAGTCGCTAAGTTTCCACATGCACAAGCATTGTGTGCCATGCTTCTGGATGAACAGCACTGCAAAGCCACGTGGTCAGCCTTTTAACTATTAGTATTTCATTTGTTGGTTTGTTTAAATATGCTGAAATGTAAGGATGAGTTACAAAGGAGTAAAGCTGAATCCATTCGAGGTACTTATCACAGGATGGAGGTGTTTTGTTTGGTTTTTAAAGCCATTGCAATATATGTTTGTTTTTGAGGCTGTGAACGTATACAGAAAGAACAGGAGAGCTATGTGGGCTTTTGCCACTTGACAACATATACTCAGTGTAAACCAAACCTTTTTTAACCTCTCTCATACAAAACAGAAAAAAGGAAAAAAAAAAATTAAACACACAAACTTTCACAACATGACAGTTTAGTCTGCAAACTCAATATAACTATACACATATAATACCGGTGTGGCTCTGTTTCTTTAAGTTAAAAAGGATACAAAGGCAGGCTCAAGTAAAAACAAACCACCCCTCCCACCCCCCCCCAGTCCCCCCATTCACACATTTTCATCAACCAAACCTCTCACGAACCAACATCATCAGTTTCTTTTTGCCTTTGTAGATTTGTTTTAGGTTATCAATAAACTGTGTAAACTGGATGTGACCGTCATGAGCCATTAAGAAGGTCTCTCGGGCCTTGCTGAGGAACTCTATAAACTCACTATAGTGTCGTGGACTGATGTGAGTGAGACGTGAATGAGTCGTATTAATGTAGGCTCCGATCGTGGCATCTAAGAGTTGCCGTAATGGGGCTTTGTCCAGTGACATGAGCTTACCAGAGTTCCTCCTTCCATGAAGCCCCACCATGCCAGGAGTGGTCAAAGTACACCTACGCAAAATGTCTGACAGTACTGTTGCACATTTGACACTTTTGACCACCAGAGGTATTATAGCTGCTAGCTCATTTTTCCCAAGGGAGTGGCTGAGCGCACATGCCCACAGAACGTCATTAATGGCAGGGTGTGTGTCCTGATTGTAACTCAGGTTGAGATGTGTCATGGCCAAAGTGGCCAGCTTGTAGGCTCGCATGGGGTAACCACGGTGTTCCATGTATCGTGCTATAGTAAAAAGCTGCGAGTAGCTCATGCCAGTTGTAGCAGCATCTAGAACGATTTGGTAAGCGGTCTCAAAAGCTATGTGATCCTTTTCACATAAGGTCAGTGCAGAAAGGGCACAGTTCTGAGGATCCTTCATGGCACACTGTAGAGCAAGCGTCCTAGCACTGCCAGCCAACTTCTCCTGCTGATGGCAGTCCAGATGCAGACGGACAATGGTGCTGTTGGACATCACTGTTGTAGCAACAATACTAGTGGCTTCTGTTGGAGTGAAAAGTGTAAACCAGTTTTGCATGATACTATCCAGTGCATAAACACCTGGGGAGAGAAAGAAAGGATTAGCCACAACTGGTAAAACCTAGCAGATACAGATGTTCAGCAAGAGAATCTATTTGCAGTAAAGTCTGAGAGGTTGCCAGTACATCAATGGGATGTGCTTCAGCAAGAAGGGCTAAACCAGACAGCATGGCTGGAAAAGGACATTAAAATAAATGCTACTGCGCAAACTCTGTAGCAATCAAAGAAATGCAGAGAATAACAAAAAAAAGCCTGCAAGATAAGCTTTAATTTCCGGGTGTAACAACTGAGTTGTTTTACTTAAGTTATTTAAGACAATCTGGATAACAAGTTCTGGCTCATTTGGTCTCACCACATCACTCAAAAGCAGCCCTCACATTGAACACTTAAAAGGCAATTTTAACTTCTTTTCTCACTGTGTATCTCAATGCACAGCACGTGAACAAAAGAATATGAAAGTATAACCAAATGGCTTTCTTAATACAACACTATGGCACACCTTAACAGAACACAAAAAGCACACCTTAAAAATAATCCTAATTCCCCTCTTCTCCCAACAGGCTTTTCAGATACATCTTATATCTAGTTCATATGCACCTGAATATCAAGATCCTTACTAGGGAAATACTCTGAGCAATACAAACTACTGGATATTATCTGAAATAGGTATTTTTCCTTACCATCACTTTATTGCTGCCATGCGTGCGTTTCTGTGTGTGTTTGACAAAAGGGGGAGGAAGGGGGGAAGAGTGACTAATGGGTTTCATAAATTGAACATTATAGCCAACTAGAGTGCCTTATTATTGCTGGAGGCAGTTTACACACATCTGTGAGCCCACCTAAACCACACCCAGAGGTCCTCATTTTCTCTGTAGGACTCTGATGTTTTCTGTGCACCCCTGCACTCATGTGCAACAATTCAGCATAGCCAGAGAATACCTGATCTTCATTTAAATACACAGATTCCTTGCTTTACCAACCTGATTAAGTCTCAGGAGTACTTTCCATTACATTATAGGTTCTTTATAGAATAGTTCCATTAGAATATGTAAACTAAAGCAGTATTAAAACCAGCATTTTATTTGCCGATATGCAACTGCACAGAATAATACCCAGCCACGAATATCTGTAAGATAGCCTCAGCAATAATTGTCTTAGTAAAGATATAAAAGCAATAAAACAAGAGCATTGCATGAAAATTTGCAGACACGACTACTTTCTGGCTGAGGGCAGACAAAGGCAAGCTGCATTTTCCCATGCTACTGACAACATTAATTTCCCAGTTAAGTATTAAAAAAAGAGGAATGAAGTAATCCAGAGAATAAGCAGCAGCAATCCTCTGATGTTCTGAAAGTCGAGAAGCATCATGTGATACAATCCAACTCAGTTGTATGAAAAAGGAGTAAATACAGTGGGGAAACATGCTTTACAGAAATACCTTTGGTGACAATTAAAACTGCTCCCTTATCAAAAGTACTTATATTGTCCCCGCTACCACAGCTGCTGATTTTTTTTTTTTTTTTTTTTTTTCCAGCTACACAGTTTTTAACACACTGATCTCCACTTTCAGATTCTGTATCCTCATTTTAGGAGATTGTAAACTGGAATACAGAAGCTAAGGGATGCCTCATCAAGAAACACAGGAAATCTGTGGCAAAGCCCAGAAATGAACAGAACGACCTGCTGAGTGCACTGTTCTCCCACTGCTATCCTCTAAGCATAAGGCTGGTTCTGGTCCCACCTTATTTTCACCTTACATAGTGAATGATGGGCGCATTCATATTTGGGTTGTTTATAGTGCAGATGAGAGGCCTGCACATCACAGACACGTTACAAAGATACATTACACTCGAAACCTGGATTTACTCAGGGGCTTAAAAGCCCCTATCAATGAGAACCCCCTTTATGAGATTCTCTCTGCCACAGAGTAGAAGGCATGCTCAGCATTTCATTCACCTGTTTTCTAGTTCCTTTTCCCACAGCTGACCAGATAGTGCTCTCACCTGCCTTTCAAAGCCTCACCTGGCCTTTCAGAGCAATCAAAGTTGTAGCACAGTGTAGCCCATGCCATGAGCCTTTTCTTCACTGCATCCTCAAACCCAGTCCCATCATGGAGGGAACAAGGGAAAATCTGGAGTATTTCCTATAGGTTATGCACACCCCCACCTTCCAGGGGAAGAAGTCACACTGCATTACTCAACTGTTGTCTCACTTGGTTTGTGCCTAAAAAAATCCACTCATCATTGCCATGTCTTCTCACCAAATAAATTTTATAGATAAACAGAAAGTAAGGAGACATTTGTAGAACCTGTGTGTTGACAAGCAAGATCAAGCCCTCTAAAATTAGCTGACAAGAGAAGCATCTCAGAACATACCTACTTCTGTTGCACATGTTACCAACCACCTCACCATTTCCCGCCGTCGCCAATTCAGTGTTGACAGTGTCATCCGCATCACCTATTAAAACAACACCAAAAAAAATTACAAATTAATCCTATTGTAAACAAAGGCAAATACCAAGTTAGGGATTTTTAAGTTACTCAGATACAGTAAGGTTCAAAATGGCAGTCTCTTGCCCTCTCCACTCTTGTTACCTCTTTTTTAGCTTGTGTCAAAAGATTTGAAAAATATTGCTCAGCTACCTCAGAATAGCATGCAGAGGGCAATTCCAACTGCACATCCTTCAAGGCTAGAGGAGAGAGACTGTTTTATCCGTGGGGAAGAAAGAAAAACCCACAAAAAAGCTCTCCCCTAAACAACAACAAAAAGCCCAATCAATTACCAATTATTCAAATTAAATTATATCATATTTCCTCCCTCTATGCACCGTAGTTGTTAAAGTGGAAATGCATCAATTCTTGTTGGGCAAACTAATCCCTTTTAATTTTTCCCTCATCTGCATTTCTTTTCATTGACTTCAACAATACAGAAAGGAGTTAGTATACTGTGATTTGACTGTCTGCTTATTCTGAAAAGATATATATAGATTTCCAGATATATTCAGGTATTAAGAAGGCCACAGCACTGATTTCTCTCTGTGAGGAGTCCCTGTAAAGAAGTTCCACCATAAAAATCATCCAAATCCTAGAAAAGGGGCTTTAAGCTTTGATAGCAGCACCCATATTTTACATCACTTGTAGTTGTTTCTCAAAACATGGGCAAATATGTTTATTCAGCAAAACAAACACTTTCACGGAAATTGCATGTAGAGTTTGCTTCAGCTACCTGGACAGACCACACAGATACCCAGATGAAGGCAGCAAGCAGTTTTCCCCTTACAGTATCAGTGATCATACTATGGTATTGCTATTTGAGGCAATTAAATAAAAAGCGTAATAGGTCAATCACAGAGCTCTCAGTTATGATCTTCACATATTAAACTCAACAAATGCACTCACAAAACAGCTTGGAGTCAGCAGCATTTGTAAGAGGGTTCTCAATCCATAGCCCCTCCCAATCCTAAGGTTACTTCAAAGTTGCATGTAGCCCTCTGTCATATTTGTTACTCCTGCCATCTCCTTTAGTCCTATGCTGTCGATAGGATAATTAAGAAGATGGAACAATTGCTGAGAAGCACAAGTACACATATAATCTGTAAGTCTGGTTATAAAAAACCAAGAGTGGTTCCAAGCTGGCCTCCATTCTCACCTTGAGACCCCAGTGACAGGTTACACATCACTCAAAATACAGGATAAGGCCAGCTTTGTTGGCCTCAGACATTGCTATATCATTTTAACTGAACAGTAATGTAAGTGCTAGACTGGAGAATACCATTTGAAAGAAAAAGCAAGCATCTATAAGGAGTAACCCAACACTTTTTAAAATATGAAAATACAGCTAAGGTAAATCACGGAACAGGTCTTTGCTTGGAAGTCTTTCTGGAAGAAAAACAGGCAGCCCCGTGTCAAAATGCTTTGGAGTGTTATTATTTGTCTCATTCTGTCCATCAAAGCAAAGAAGTCTAGGTGACTTCCTGTATTGATGCACACACACATTGAAGACTAACATTCTTTTCAATATCCATGATGAATTTTCAGCTTCCCCTAAGTAGAGTGAACACAAGAGAAAGCACAGGGTAAAGGACTAAATTCTGCTATTGGTGAGGGAAGGAAGGAAGGAGATAAAAAAACCAAAACAGTGTTAATGATGACTTGTCTGAAAGTCTTTGATGATTTCCATCACTGTGGTCATCTATAACAGGATCAGCAGTCACAAGAGCCTTCAGCACACACAGTGGGCACAGTAATAGTTCCAGTGTAGACAGTCCTAACTTGAGAGCAAAAAGGAATACCACATCTAGTTTCTTGACATAGAAAAGTTTCTTGACAAACTACTCTGGAATTAGGTTCCTTTCATTTGATTAAATTGACAAGCCAAGAACAGCAAGAGAGAGGCCCTTTACTGATGATAAAAAACCCCAAGGATTTCAATTAAATTATGCATTCATGTCCTGACCAAGGAAGAGCTGAAGTTAATTTACACTGTAGCACATGTAGTCAAAGAACTATTTCCCTTTTGCTCAATACATTCCTGAGGTACTTCTTTCTAAAAGAGGGGTTTCACACCTGGCAAAGATCTGTGCTGCCAATTGAAGAGAGCTTCTTAACAAGTCAAGAAGTCTGAAAATTACAAGTAGTTCCTGGGAATTACACGGTTTATCTCAAAGCCAAGCTCTCTTCCACACAGAATAACCTTGACTTTGCCTTGATGGATCTTTATAAACATTTCTTACAGAGGAAGAGAAGATCTCACCACCCCTAAGAGAGATAAGAAATGGCAAACCAACAATTAGCTTCTATACCACTGTGAAACCTCTTTGTCATGCACACTGGAAGGAGGTTTATTTATTAAATTTATTCACATGTTTTGGGGAAAAGGACACCACTTGCACAAATACACACTGAGTGATTGCCTGCACTGACTTGCTCAGCAGTTCTGCCAGCAGTACCTGTTTGCATGTGTGCAGTAATACTTGCATTAATGTAGCATACAACTGGCAAGCAGAGGAATGGAAGCCCCTCCTGTACCTGCAGATCTTACAGCATCTGTGCAAATAAGGTTCTGAAGGTCAGAATACACCTGAGATGCTCCACACCCATCCGGCCATGCTGATGACCTCTATCCTCAGCCACTTTAAAAGCCTTCCCTTCCTGAGCCACGTAACACATGCTGCCACTGGAAACAGGCAGAAAGAACCCAGGAGACTATACACTACCCCCAAATCTAGAACAATGCAAGAGGTTTTTCTGTCACAGAGATCCCAATACCGAAGTTGTGAAATTGTTGGCATCATCTCAGTCCAACCAACCCAACTTGTCATTGCTGTAGCTGAGGCAGAACAGTACACCTGTGAGGACACTGCTATTTAGTTTACCATATGAGGGGAGAAAGTTTTCTAAGGCACATAAATTTTATCAGTAGTCAGATACTACATAGTGAATACAGACAATCTAATTGCCATTAAGCCCGAAGGGGAAGCACCTGTGTAGAAATCTACACAGCTGTGAGTGACTACCAGAGAACTGCTACACATCTTCCTTCTGGAAAGCAAACTACCTTTAAGATTCTTAAAACATGTTCATAAGCATGGGACAGAACAGTGGACAAGTTCTACACCAGTTTGCTCCAAACCCTGGGATTGAGGAGAAAGTAAGGGTTCATGATATTTCTCTCACTAGATCTCACTGAAGACATTCTGATCACACCACCAACCACAAAAGGGTATACGTGAACACAGCGTTCATGTAGGTGTGCTGCTACCACTGAATGATACTTGGTGAATACTTGAGCTGACACACAGGTCAATTATAAGGATCTTTCTCTCTCTCAAGTAAACAAACATTTAAGGCAGAAACATACCAAGACGTGAAAGAAGCAGCAGATTTCCACAGCAACCTTGGGAATATGAAAGGCTAACAAGGCATACATAATCTCAGCCTTCTGATTAAAGACTTTAGTTTCTAAACATCTAGAATACGCAAATAGTACCTTTCTTTGGCATGAGAAGCAACTGGGATAATATCCTTTCCCCAGCAGTCTTTGGAGCTTTGTTTACTGAAGCAAAGTAATAAATGGTTTTCTGATCTTTGCATGTTTTTGAAGAACTCCCTGAGGAGGGATGAAGAGATTTATTTTTGTTGAAATGAACTGTGTAAACTCTAAGATTCATCAGTGTCAGGCAGTATTACTCCAGATACCTAAAAGTTAGCTGTCTCCATTTAGCTTGCAAAGTCTCTCCTAGGAGCCTGAAAACTGATCTGAGGTTCAGTTCTAATCAAGCTGAGTCTGATGCATCTGACCGTCCCACAGCTTGTGGACTACAGGATTTAGATCAAGAAAGTGAGAGCGCTGCTGTTAGCACAGTCTGCCTTAGGAACAGATCATTATGGCTGACCTTGGCGCTCTCTAGTAATTCAACAAGCACTGCCCAATCTCATTTAGAGGAAAGGAAGGGAAGAAATGGTAAGAAACCCCTCAAGGCCATGCAGAAAATACAGTGCATTTCTGGCAAGCAGAATAATTTTGCTTTCTAGCCAGCCCTACATATACTCCTGAATCCATTGTACTGGTCCTCTCTCACCCCTGAACAGAAGAGTGCCTGGCAGCCAACCACTGCCAGCACTCTTCCACCTGAATGGCACAAAGAAGCTGCGTAGACCCTTGGTCTGTGCTTATCAGTCCACTGAGCTTTGTATCTGAAAACAGAATCTAAGAATTCCAGATAGCGCCCAAAGAGGGTATGGTCCTCAGTGTTTAAAAGCTAATCCAACCAACATTGGGTCAAACTCCTTTCTTCTACTGTAATAATAATGAATGAAGGAAATACCTGAAGGCCCAACTCCAGAGAAACTTTCAGAAGAGTGATGTCTGGCAAGCTGTCCATGAGTGTTGCTATTTTAAATGCATCCTGGGCAAGTTTGAAGATGTGTGATGAGGAGTGGATATTTTTCTGGATAGATTCTAACACTGTTTCCAGCCTCCGAACATCACCTGCAAGGTGTAAATAGAATCACCAAAACAGAAAAAGCTCCCAAAACATCCTGAGATGTATTATAACTGAGCCTGCCATTCCTATGCAATAGTATGATGTTTCACTTAGACTTTGTTTTTAGAAACCTTCCATAATTAAATCACATATGAATGAAAGATACAAGACAGCACAAACTCCTCCAGTGCCTGACAGTGTTAGTGCAGTACATGGCCAAAAGTCATCCTGATTTGTGAATTTTAGAAGTGATTTGTCCACTCCTGGGTCTCACAGTCTATGTTGTGTGTCAGAAGAACAAAAAGCTGTCTCATCAGCCTTTGGCTACCATCTAGCTAGCTTAACTACTTTGCTAGAAAATTAATTGACAGGTTTAAGCCAGCTCAGTTTGTTGTACCCATTTCAAACTCCTGTCAGACTGCAATTTGGATTCCTAAACACAAGTTTTATAATCTGTTTACTCCATGCAATATTAAAAGCATACATTTAGCTGAGTACATAACTGACACCAATGTACCTTTGGCTGCTGTTAGCATGGTTGATGCCAGCTCACACTGCTGGGATTCAATGTGACTTAGGGTGAACCAGCGGGGATACCGGTTTGGAACAACTGATGCAATGTGGTGTGGGCGGGACACGTCTCCTGAAGGAGCTGTAGATTCCAATACTAGCAACCTGAAATAAGGAAGAAACCCTCTTTCATTAAATCATTATTACATTAGCTTACTCATGAGCAAAACTAAAGCTGGAAGAACACTTGACCTTGTTTATGAAATGTGCCTTTTTGGCTATAAAAAAAAAAAAAAAAAGAAAGGAAAATCACTTCTCGGGGAACCTTAAAAGTCCTTTTGTCAAACTTGCCTACAAGTAGGCATCTGCAGGAATTCACAGTACAACTAAGCTCTCCATTAGCCAAGGCAGCACAGACTTTCTGTATCATGCAGAGAGATGAAGTTTTTCTCCCTGCCTTGTCTTTGAACCACAACCCTCAGGAAGGATATACTGATAACATGTAAATATTTTTCAGTATTTGGAACAGACTTTTTTCACCTACAAATGCTTTAAGTAAGGGAGAGGTATATTTAATAAGTCATGCAGATTTTGACCTTGCAGTAAATTCAGACATGTATTTATGTCCAGAAAGGGCATTTTACTGTTCAGCTGACTAGTTTTTGAAGTCCTTAAACTTCAGCCTACCAACATTTTATCATGTACTATAGTCTGATGCTAGTGTCCCAAACAGCAGTGACAGAGGAAGTTTCCTCAACCAACATTACTTTCCAGACTCCATTTTTCTAGTCCTGAAGCAAAAATTTCTCTTGAGTATGCAATCTACAAAAGTCTTATTGTGAATAAGAATCCATACTTAGAAATTCAAATTAATGTGTTTGTTGCTGATTACTGCAACACAAGTGATTACAACAACAGAGACTCAACTGATGGCCCTTACAACACACTAGATAGAAGCAGTACACCAGATACTATATAAATACCAATGCAAAAAGTAGGAGTGAATAGAACTAGGCATTTTTATTCAACACAATTAAGCAGTTTCAGGACATGAATGGTCAATGAGACATCAAATAATAGTAATAAGAATGTCCAGAAGAAAAGTCTTTCGGGTGCTTAGCTTCTTGATCAGGATTAACATATGAGTTCTGCTTCTACCAGCTTTCATATGCAACTGATTTTCTAGAAGGAAGTCACCTGGGAGGACAAAGAAAATTGGATCTCTTTTGACAATAAAATTGCAACTACTGAATACTGAAAATCCAATGCATTATAATTTTCTGTGATAGAGTATTTCTTATGGACTAAGCTAATTTAAATGTGTTACAATTTCTTGCACTTAAATACCTAAGTTCTTTAAGTAACAGAGTGCATGCCTTTTTCGCAGTAAGAGAGTTTTAAGTTCCATCAGCTTTCTGTAGGTTCCTGAGAAACATAGTTCTGAATATATTGTAGGTATGTAGCAGGCATATATGAATACAACACACCATATAAATAACTACCAGTAGGTTATATTAACATTTTCAGACACATGTATGTGCATGATAAAGTAAAAAAACTTCTTCAGCTGATTTTTTCTAAGCATAAACAGAGAGCAGGGGGAGAGATGCATTATTAGATGGTTTCAATAAATAGTAAAAATCCCAACTACCTAATGCAAAAAGCAATTATTAAGTTATGAGTAACAGTAAATGGACAAAGAGCATGAAAGAAAGAGGCTGTTTCGGGGAAATCTTTTGTACACTGAATTTCTACGTTCTCCTGTGAGAAGAAATGCTGTTGTGAACTGGTGGCTTTCACACTATTTTGGCAAGATTAGGGAACATCAGAACAAGCAAAAGCAGATTTAGCATTCTTAACTTCTTTTTTCCCCCTTTCAAACTTCAGTTATTTAGCTAGGTTTTAGCAAAGCTACCTTGTGATTAAACATCACCATTAAAGTCTGGCTCCCAAAGCCTGGGTGACATTCAGGCTTTACAAGGGATCAGTGAAATTAAGCCAAACATCCAAGTTCAGATTCCAAGTGAGCAGTCAGCTAGGTCACTGCAGATCTGTATCTCCAAGGCTCTGCTCCATGTTTCAGTGCTATGATCAGAGAACTGTGGACAGAAATGACCATCAGGGATAGCATAACCCTATCCTTGCAGACCTAAAGTGTATGCATGAAAGGCTTTATGGTCTCAGCTTCCAAGGATTTCATTCTGAGTGTTCCACACACTAAAAGAGCTTTCAAAAAAATGAAACAGCAAGAGATTATTTTGAATACAGAGAGGTACAACACTCCTGAGCTGCCATCATGGGTCATTGACCTGTGTGGACACGGAGCATTTCCTGAGAAACATCTTTTTCCTGAAGGCAAATGGAATGCAAGTCAGACATTTTGTTGTCATATGACATACTCCATTTAAATCTGAATATTCCTGCAGAAGGGGACAAGACTGCTTTGTTATGAAGTACAAGAAAAAAGCACTGGCTCAGACCACACCATATGGATTCAAATCTATCTTTGAGAGTTAATTTATAAAGACAGCCGCTGGAACAAATAGTCCTGCTGAACAGGGTAGGCAGCAGATGATCCTGAGACTGCTGGTGAGATGCCTCTTTTCTCATTTCCTCACCAATATCATCACACACAACCAAACGGTTGAGAGAACGCACGTGCTAAAGCTGTTACTGTTTAACACAGAACCACGTGCCCCAAGAGTGGGATTCTAGAAGGATTTGTAACAGACAATGCCATTTTACTGTTGTAGATAAACACTAATTGTACATTTATAAATTATTATATGCTGCACTTACTACAGAAACCAATTGTTTTTACAGATGACAGAACCAAACTAATTTCTTCTTAAAGGGAAGAACACTTCAGAAAAAAAAAAAAAAAAAAAAAGACTAGCTCTTGATCACCAAGCTTTTCCCCCTTTTCCAAACCACTATTTATGCTTTTAGTAGATGACCTGTGAATACGTACCGCATGGCTCTCAGTGCAGTTTTGTATGCCAATTCAGCATCATGAGGTAGGAGAGAGGTGAAGAGATACTTGGCAAACGTGTGCATTGGAACGCTCTCTCGATGGGTAACTTCACCTAAACCACTATACGGTCCAGCTGTGAGAAAGAAAAGGAATGTCAGTATTCACATACTGCTAAAACCTGACTTTTAAAACATTCACTATACCTTCAAATAGAATTGGTCTACAGAGACAGATTTTGCTGTACAACAGTTAAAGTTGTATTGCTATTTTCTGTGAAATGTATTACATGTGTAACACTTACATACAACGTATTACAAGTGTATGAAACATCATACATCATACATCCTTTGAGCCAACACAACAGACTGCAAATTGTATAGTATTAAGCACACTACCAGTGTGCATACGAATGGACAGAATGGGGCTCATTCAGCAAGGCTATGGTATGCCAAAGTAGAAAGCGATAATCCTACATTTGCCTCCACACAGTTACACTGTACACACTAATCTCTATGGAACCTGTTAGTGCATGACTGTTTTATCATAAATCCAAGGAAAAAAAGAGTGGCTACAGTGGAAAAATGTGTATCTTTAATTGAAGTTACATAACCAACCACCATAGGAGTATTTGATCCCTATTAACATCTCACCTGACATTAGGTATTTAAATAACCCATTGGTCTGGACTTAGTCTCCCAAGAAGACTAGGTCAGATCTTGCAGAAAAGCTGGTTTTGTTAGTCCATTATAGCTACGTGATCTTAAAAATTGTGTCTGTTGTTGGAAAACTGTTCCCATTTCTGGGGCAATGGATTTTGCTCACACTCAGAGCAGACAGTCTTGTATTTCAACTTTGTAACAGCAGTGTCAAGACTGACAACAAAAAAGTTTAAACGCAACTATTTTCTTGCCGAGTTCTGAATGTTCATGGTGCACGTGAATCCCATTTTTATATCTTTCCTGCAACCTTAAGACTGTTATCCCTGTTAACCAGAAAACCGTGTGAAAGTTTTTGACTTCAGCAACTAGAGGTTCAGGCATTAAATGTTGCAAGATACAGAATAAGAATTTTACATGAAGTATTACTGGACTATTATTGCACAGATAGCAGCCAGCCGTCCCAGAAGTTACTACTACTACTTCTACTAGACACTCCAACTCACCACACTTGAATGGATGGATGACCATGTGAGCACACTTTGCTTTGGAGTCACCTGTGTCATTTAAAATGCCTCCAGGAGCAGATCAAACTAATACGGCTGACTATACTGAAGCAGACGGGGAGAGCAGATGAGGAGAAACAGCCAAGCTGTTTCAGCAATGTTTTTCTGACTGATGCTTTAGCACAACATGCAAAGATAAAATCACTACGCATGAAAAAATTCTGAGCTCCATAGGTGGGCCTTTCTGAAGACTGGGGCTGAATACAGAGGAAACATCAATGAGGATTTAGTAGGTGACAGTGTGTCTCAATCATTTAAAATGAAGTTGAAAGCCATTCAAAACCAGCTGGCATTGCTTCAGTGAAAGAAGCCATTTCATATATGTTTGCCAGTTGGTGGTCCAGACAGAAACTCAGTTAGGACACAAAGAATACATGACAAAGCATTTATATGAAAATATATTCTGCCATTATCTTAGCAGTCAAGCAAAAAATTAGAACAGTTCTTGCAAAACAGTCTTACATTCTGCTTTCCCATGCACTCAAATGGTAACTGCATACAGCATGCATTAATCTGCATTAACAGCATAGAAACCAGTTTAATATTGGATTAAGCTTTCTTTATTGTATCTACAAGACTTTAACTATAAAACCACAATTTATATGATTAGCATCTTAAACCACTGCAGTATTCTTCCTCCATGTGAGCTGGCAGTTTCAGCCTAACCTGGAGTAAATTGAAGCTATTGCAAAAAAGATCTCTCTGCACACAGGAATACAAAACCATCATCGCACATTGCTCACCACAGCAATTTTGTAGGTAGTTACATTAGCAGGTTACCTGCTATGATCACTTGTTTAATACTCTAAGAAAATATTAAAAGATTTTCAGTAAACTAAAATTATCAGGGAAATCCTGCCTTTTTCCTCATAAAACATCCCTACTGGTAAACAAATGCGGCAAATTGATTTTATAATCCACAGGATCCCTGTATGGTGGTTAATAGCTGGATCCAGTGAAAAGCTGTTCTTGTCCAAAGGCCAGAAAGCAGCAGTACAGCCATGCCATAATGGAAACTTTCCCCATGGTGTGGCTTCTCAAATGGCACCATCAGTAGGTACCAAAGTCTTTAAGGATCTGGGCAAAAATAGTGACTCAAAGCAGAGAACCCTAAACAATATACTAGACCTCTTCCATTAAAGAGGAAGTTTTAAAAGACAAATGTCTTGCAGAAAAAAAGCAAAACCTGACTGATGTATTACAGTCTTCTCAACTTACCTAAAGCAGTACCACACTCACCACCATCCCTTGAGCAAGCACTGAAAACTTGGACCATGCCTCTGGCTAATTGGTTTCTCAAGTTTTTTCATTTAAAGAAAACCAAAAAGACAACCTCAGAACCCATGAGACTACTCGCTGAACATGAGGCTTAAGTGCTGCATGTTAAGCTTTTTTAAAAGCTAAGACAAAAGTATGCGCTTTTTTTGTACAGATTTTATTGCAACACAACAGCTAATTCCCAAACACATTGTTTGTCTTGATCAAAATTCAGTCACAAGACCAGGCCTTAAGCCTCCAGATTTAACAACATATTTAAATTTTCACACACGATATAAATGTCAAAAGGCAAGTAATTTTCCTACTTGCTACAAATAAAATGTTACATTTCTGTCCCAGCAATTCTAAGTGAATTTTCTGAGCTCTTCACCTGGGAAGAGAGGTAAAAACCTTTCTACATCTACAAAGCTGCCAGTCCCTTTTTCAGGGTATAAGAAACACTTAGAATTTTTCTACCCAAGAACTGTTGATGGTAACTGATGTCTGTATTATTCAACTGTGAGCCTGGGTTGTATAATCAGAATACTTAAAGAGTATAATAAGCAACAAATCTAAGGAACAAAACATAATTAAAATTAAAACAAAAGGCTTATAGGTCAAAAGATGCCTTATGTATACAGTCATGGGATATGTGAAGTATGTTTGATTTTCGTAAGCGCCTGGAAACAAAATTTTGCTGAAGTTCTATTTCAAAAAAACATCTGAAGTATATAAGGCAGTTTCCACAGCAGTACTAGTTCTGTGTGCTTGTCTAAGTGCAGACAGTTTAAAGAAGCAGTTAGCATCTATATTGAGCTACCTTCTAATAGGAAGACTGCTTGTTTTCGAAAAATCTTCACCAGAGTATCATCCAACTCAATTTCCTGTAGCTTAGAAATGAGCTGCTCCTCATTTCGACAAACCTTCTCTTGTGCATACAAGCCATCTGGCATTATTCGTTGCTGTCCCAGCCCTATCAATGCTACTTCCACAGCCAGTGTTAAATAAGATTCCCCTTCTTCTAAGAACTTGTGTGCAGGCAGGTGCTGGTACTCCAAAGATTTGTAATGCCCCATATTCTCTGTAAGGGGTGACACAAAGAAAAACACATCAACAAATCATTCTAACCCATAATCTGCCTACAATGCCATATATAGAAATGCTTCCTCTGTTAGTATTACTTTTAAAAAATTATTTAAATTAGCACAATCTCAACATCCAGTGATCCAATCTAAAATATCCCATCCAATTCCACATGGCAGAAATACACAAAACAATTAGGTTTTAAATAACCCACTCAAGTAAAAATAAAGGTTTTCATTTTTAAACCGCATGGTTTAGAGAAAGGCGGTTTCTCCAGCTTTGTGTTAACGAAGCCAAAATTGGAAGATCCATGTAACTATTTTTCCCCCACCCATCTCTGTATCTCCTTAAAGCCCTGATGTGTAAGAGGAAGGGAAAGGTGCTTATACACCTGCATAGATTTTGGCTGAAGATACTAGGATTGTGCAGATACGATAGACCTAACTCCACAACTTGAAACCATTCCCTGTTTACTAGCGCTCTTTTTAGGCTTTGTTACAGTTGTATTTATGATAAAAATGCATATTATTAACACTAGAAGTCCTACTTTTAGTAAAGATTACATGTAAATTCCACACAGACCAAGCCATAAACTGCTTTAAAGAGTACTACCAATTCATTTGGCGTTTCACAGACACACCATACGACAAAACGCTATTCCAACCTGTAGCAGTTTAGTCTAATCTGGGAACAAAAAGTTATAATGGACAGATATAAGGAGAGAGACAACTGCAGCGAATGGGAAGGCTGAATGCATTTGGCAGATTGTATATGAGTGTGTAGGAGGAAGTTACTTTTCAACACACACTGTTCTGGTTTTTTATGATTTAAAAGAATCTGATTTCTTTTAATTAAAATTTCTTCCAGAATTGGGGATTAGAAATTTACCAAAGAAAATCTGATTGAATAAAAGGAGTTTTGAGGCAAAGCTCCAAGAAGACTGTGGATGTGCATATAAAAGAGCTGCAGGTAAAGGAATGAATCCAGTTTCTGTCCACACAGATAAGGTGGTCATAAGAAGCTACTGCAGAGGTAGAAAGAGACTGAGAACAAGGAATTAATCAGTTAAGCTTCTAGGAAGCAAATACTGAAATTAAAATAGGCATATACATCCTATCCCAAATCGTGTCTCAATACCGCAACACTGCTTTCCAATTCATATAATTTATAGGCCGTGTATGTGATCAGTTTTAAGTGTTTTGTCATCAGTTTTAAGTATTATGTACACTTGTAGCTTTGAAGTCCAATAACATCCTGGGCTGCATGAGGAGCATTGCCAGCAGGTCAAGGGAGGTGATCCTTTCCCTCTGCTGAGCACTGGTGAGCCCACACCTGGAGTGCCATGTCCAGCTGTGGTCTCCCCAGTACATGGATATACTGGAGCACATCCAGTGCAGGCCCACAAAGATGATTAAAGGACTGCAGCATCTCTCATATGAGAATGAGACAGGTGGGGTTATTTAGCCTGGAAAAGAGAAGGCTCAGGAGGATCTTACCAACGTGTATAAATATCTGATGGGAGAATGTAAAGAAGACAGTGCCAGACTCTTCTCAGTGGTATCCTGTGACAGGACAAGAGGCAATGGGCACAAACTGAAATACATGAAATTCCATCTGAGCATAAGAAAACACTTTTTTACTGTGAGGGTGATTGAACACTGCAAAAGGTTGCCAGGAGAGGTTGTACAGTGTTCATTCTTGGAGTCATTCAAAACCAAACTGGACACTGTCCTGGGCAACCTGCTCTAGGTCACCCTGATCTCAGCAGAGCAGGTGGACTAGATGGTTTCCAGAGGTGCCTTCCATCCTCAGCAATTCTGTGATTTCCTGCAGTTTCTCAGAAAGAGGACAGAGCAATGTATGTGGAGAGCGCTGCTGCTGCTATAAAGTCTTATTTGGTTTAATTTCAAGTGTGAAATATGGAATTGTCTTAAGAATGAGCAATTGGTAATTTTTTAAGTGTTTTCATATTTTACTTTAAACATTTTCTGTCCCTTGTGTTTTCTTAAGGAATGCAAATATAATTCTTATACTATAAAAACACTGGCTTTGAAGCAGATTCAGAAAGGCAAGATAGAAAAATGCCTCCAGTAAATGAAGATGTATAGAAGGTTGATTCCTTTAATTGGCCTTACCCGTGAAGTCTGAAAATCCATGGAAGTTCTCATCATCTACCCTGCAGGCTTCCATCAGGCTACTGAAGAGGGTACCAATAGGGTCCAAAGGGTGTCCCACCCAACCTTCAAGATTTGTTATTGAGGTTACTCCTCTGTGGAGAAGTTCTGTGACAGAAAAGATGGAAGAAGGAAAAGAGAGTGCATGTTAGCCCCTCAAAACAATTATAAAAGTAAAACTGATTAAAATGCTCTCAGTACAGAATACAAAGTATTTCCAGTAGCTTCTGATTACAAGGAGAAAATAGTATCTTTCAGGGTGAATTCATGTGAATATGTTAAGAGGAAAGAAAAAAATGAAAAAAAAAAGAAAGCCAAACATTCTGAGCACTAGCAAAGTGTATTATGGGTCAAAAAGTTCAACTGCAGTGTCTTTTGAAATCTCTTACTCAATATGAGTAACTCTTCTGAAAATGTCTGCTGAAAAATTATAGCAAAGATATTTTTTGTAAAATATACACAACAGTTTCCTCACTCAGAAAGACACAGTACCATTTTTACATTTTAAGTTAATCTGATGGCATTGAAATAAATGAAAATATTCTAAAATACGTTCCAAACTAATAAATAAAACATGAGCTTATCCTGCATCTAAGTATTTATTAAAGTAATAAACTCAGGATGACAGCTCCCTTAAAAAGAAAAGAATAAAATGTTTAAATGAGGTATACAAGAAAAAATTGTCCTTTAAATGGATCAAGTACATTTTTTGTCATTCCAAAACTTCGGTCAACAAATACCTTCACAGATACTTTGTTTTGTAACGCTCATCCATCATTCAGTTAGAACATGAAAAAAATGTTTAGCACAGTGAATTAAAGGAAGCAGTTGTGGTAACAGATATTAGAGATTCCCCAAATCCCTTTTTCTATTAGGAGTCTTATGGCAACATCTCCCCATTGACTCCAACTCCCAACTTTATTTCTTCCTAGACATACACACAACTGAACCATGAGAGATTAGACACATTATGGGTCAACATTTAAAAGCAGTATACAAGTCATTAGGGATGCTCTGCTTCTCTGCCCGTTACACACTAACTTGTGCCTGCCTCCCCTCTCTCTTGTTCATCAAGTGCCATCTTTCTGAGTAACCGTACATATTATGACAAAGCTTTTAAATCCTGCTTCTTGTCTGTTTGAATGTGTGGGGCTACATAATGAAACACAGCCACGCTGTCAGGAGAGTTGTTTTGTTTGTCTGTTTGTTTTTTTAAAGAAGCCATTGATATATAATATGAAAACCAAACAAGTAAATCACTGTCTTACTAACAAAGAGCATGTACTAAAGATGACAGACATAAGCAAGTAATATTACCAAAAAGGATTAATCACAGTGACTTCTTACTAACTCACTTATGTTCTCTTTATTCTATTGTGCCTACTAACAAGCTTCACTCCTGTCATGTCAAACAAAGGCTTCAGTCCTCCAGTCATAGACATTTAACTTTAAATCACGCAAGTCGTTCCACAGACATCAGGATCAGTCACATGCATAAAAGCTAAGTAGGAGCATGTGGTGTTCGCTGAACTAAAACGTAAAACTAGGCTGTAGCAACAGAATTCATCTGCCTAGAGAAGACCGCACGTTTCACAGTATTGAAATCGTGTTTTTGAAAAATTTCACACATAAGAGGAAAAAAAATAAAAAAGCAGTGAGTGACAACATAGAAACAAAAAACTTCTTTGTTTTGGGGGAGGATGGATCACATTTCATATACTCCATTTTTAATTTATAATAGCATAATATTAGTTGACAACTATAGGAACTGTTCACGAGGAAAGCGACTTAAAGTATTAAATGTCTAGATACTTCATTAGCAACTGTGAATGAAAAGGAGCGGTACTACGACCAGCATACTTTCAGGAGACTCTTGCAGCAGACCCTTCACACCTGCCAGTGGTGTACACACACACACACACCTGCCACACACATAAGCATGCCCCTCTCTTCTTACCCCTCTAGTCTGAGAAGCTAGAAAAGCTGCTAAGCTTTTAAGGGAACAGTCGTAAAGGAGACACATTACTTGATAAAATACTTAAATTCTACTAAGTAATAACACAAAGGACTTCTAAGTTTTGTTCAAATCTAGTATCTGCAACAGCGCTCAAAAAAACCTAATTCCTTAGGTACCATGGGAAAGAAAAAAATGGAGGCACATTGGAACTGCCAGCTATTTTTTTTTTTTTCAGTCAGATCTGTCTACTTTGCCTTCTAAATGTTCATTTCTGGGAAAACACCTGCACAAAAGAGACACAGTTGAAAAATTTACACATATGACTTCACACTGGTATCATTGCCTAAAATGCGTAAGAATACACATAATTAAAGAGGAAAGACAAAGACCTAAAATAAAGCTTTAATTAAGGTATTCTTGTAGCAGCTGAGAAAATTCCAGTTTTTCCATGTTCATTCTTTAACCACAGAGCCATCCCTTTCTGCCACTGCCTCTTCAAACTAACAACAAAGTTCAATGCAGGATTATTTTGGGTAGCAAGGATCACATGGCATAGGAACTGCATCTAAAGAAGGTTCCTTCAAAAAAAAGCAGGCGTAGTGCTCATCAGAGAAACACCACAGAACATTTTATAAAAAACAGTGTTTCAAAAATAAAAGCAATTCACCTCTATCCAGAAAAACTAACATTTTAAGCATTGTAAGAGACTTTTGGAACAAACTGTTAAATCTGATGAATTTCTGTAGTGCAGACCTTGCCTCATTGTAGCTTTCAAAGTCAGCTTTAGGCTTACACCTCAGAAATATACAGTTCAGCTAAATTACATATCATACAAAAATAAATATTTTAAACACCTGACATGCCAAATGCAAAGCTCTGTTTAAAAGCCTGTAAATTACACAGGGTATTTTCACTGTGCAACCAAAACCATGATTGGGATAAGGGCTTCATCATGCTACGCATATTGCAGAAGGCAGAACAGAGCCTTTGCCCTGTGCAGCTTGCACTTCTGCGCCTCTGGTTCCTATGAGTTGTAAGTAGGGCGAGGGGTTTAGGGGGAAAAGAATGGGCCTGAAGCTGGGCGTGATGGATCTTACTGACACCGGGTTGCTGATTTCATGTGAGAAGCTCGATTAATAGATAACCTTGTTCTTCAGAAACCGGCACAGCAGGAAATATGTAATTGATATTTACAGCTACCATTCTATAGGTTGTATTGAAGCACTTCTGTATACTATAGGGATATTAGGTATATTGTCGAGGATGGGAATGGTTTAGGTCTGAGGGCAGAGTTGGCTGTTAAGGTGGGACTATTGCTTTATTGGTACTTGAAAGTAGAGCTGTTGACTTGAAGGATATGCCTTAGGTTGGGGTTATGATGCTTAGTAGATTCAGTGTTATATGTTTGGGGCATGAATAGGTTAGTTGTTGTAGTACATGGAGGGTAGGTTGATAGCACATGGATTTGGTATATCCCTAGTTCATGGGTATTAATGTGTTGTTACATTGAAGGAAGATTTGTAATGCATGAATTGTATGTTTGTAGTACATGAATAGTTGTAAGCTTAAAGAAAACCTCTGACATCCAGAATGTGACATTACCACTACGATCATTTGGACTGGAAGAGTTAAAAGTCACCTCTTTCACTTTAGTTTCAACACTGGTTTTCTCACGCAGAGTCTCAGTCTGGTGGTGTTATTGTCACCTCGCATTTCCTTTGCCCTTCTCTCTTCCCCACATTTACCTTTCTTCTGAGCCCGGAACATTTCCAGCTGTTTCTGCTGCTGCCTTCTTAGTGTATTAACAATAGCTATTGCTAGCCTCAGTGCTTCTCGTGGGTATCCATGAGATCGTAATGCATCCACCCTCGCACAGGCTGTAGGAACATGTTCTAAAATGGAAAAAATAGTTGAGGAATAGCAATGCTTCCATGTCTGCAATGGCCTGTTTTGCTAGGTTACTCAAAAGGGCTTTTTTGTTTGTTTGGCTGTTGGTTTTTGTACGATTTTTTTTAATGCAAGAGAGACTTAAAGGACTACTTCTGAGCCAGCATTTCAAGGGAGCTTCTGTTCTTTCTGCCAGGATTTTCATTCATCTCCTCACCGCGCCCCCCCCCCCCCCCCCCAATAATGCCATAGAAAACGAACAAAGCAGCAAGTCATGGAAACGTCTTTCCGGTTTAGCCACTTACCATGCCAGAGGGGCCACCCGTGAGAGTCAAAGAGCAAGTTTTCAGTGTCGTCATGGTAACAGTAGTTGGTGTATAGGTCACTGCTGATAATGTGCTGTAAATGGCTGTCCTGCCAGTGCAGATCGCATGCCTCAATGGCTCGAGTGAACACTGTCCGATGTGGCCTGTTCGATGAATCTGTCATTTTCACAAGTTCAAAAAGCTGCATCAGCTTTTACTCATTCATATGTGAATCGGTATTTCAGTATTCTTGTCTTCTGCCTATTCACCACCACCCCCAACCGACATCAGCCTGCCTTGCCCCCTCTGCAAACAAGCAGCCCACAGATGACATTCCACATCCTGTTATTACCCAACAGCTCAGACGAAGTGTGCACCATTCACTTTGCATTCAGAGAGAGATCTAAAAACCAGCATGGCTGATGCTAGACAGGACTTTGCAGAGGGAACAGCTAGAGATGAAGGACATTCAACAGCATGTACAGAACTCCCGTAAAAACAAATTAGGAAGTACAGGGCACAGGTACACAAGCATCCTCAGCTTCTTTCCTCCTCAGACCCAGAGCTGCCAGGATGAGGGATGGAGAAACATCGCATGGAAAGTTTCTAGTTGTTCTCTTTGAGAAGTGATATTAACTTTGAGTACTTGTGTAATTTTTTTTGTCATAAACATATACCAATACTGCAAAGAAAGTGAGGTACTAAGGCCACAGGACTGACATAATCCTTTCTGGACATTTTCCTATGGCAAAATTGCTGTCAGCATGGCACTATGTCTATGAACATTGAGACGCTGTGTCAGAGTTACTGCTAGCCTGTCCAGGTTGGGCTGAACATCACGAGATAGAGAAAACAAAATACCTCTGTAGGGAGTTATATGCTGAATGAACTTCTGCTCCCAGCTAGCTGTAACATTTTTAAATGAACCAAATCTATTTCCTTCAGAGGTAATCTTCCAAGAAAAAGAAACAAGGAAAGCCCCACCTAAGTCCAAATCTGTCATCTCCCAAGCATTTGATTTTAATTTTATTATAATTAAATATATATCAAAATACTGAGGGTTTTGAGGATTATGAGGGTTTTTCCCATAGGTAAATATCCTGCATCTTCCCCAGTTATTAGCAAAGTAGTCATCTTTGCTTGAAGAGGACTGGACAAGGCTTCTGTCATATTTGATAACAACATTTTAGATTAAGAAGCATGATATCAAGTAAGAAGAGACACCTTCTCCAAGACAGCAGTGTTGCCTCTGCACCCCCCCACACACCTGGCAGTGAAGACTGCACATACAGAGCACATCCCACAGATAGCTGCTTTAGTTTCTCACACACTCAAGTTTAATGCAGTTTCAACAGATCTCTCTTTAAATAGGTATCAAAGGCTTTCTAACTGCAATAAAAACCCTGACACCAGAGGGAGTTTATAGTCAAGCAAAGAAACAGACTTTTACTTTTACATGACATAGTTCAAGGACATCCACTTTTCATGCAACATGTACTTAGAAGCACCAAGTGAAAAGTTAAAAGACCTAACTATACACAAATACTTGCTTTGAAAACATTGCAGCCCCAGCACGAAAAACACACCTATTTGTCCTTTCTCCAAGGATAATATTAGTGAAAATAATTTTGGCTGGTCAATCCTCAACAAGAAAGTTACTTGTCCCAGGAAAGAGTGCTGAATTCTGCAAGGCTAGAGTATGTAAAATAGAGGTTATACTATATGATGCAGTCAGTGCATATGTTTAGGCTCACCTTGGTTAGCATTTGCACCCTGAGGCAAAGCATTGGTTAAATTGGGCAGCTCGTTTCCATGGTTTCCATCTTCCCAGGGACAAACATCCACACTGTTCCATTTTTTCAGCTGTTTTAGCCAACTGGCCTTCTGCTCCAGCTTGCAGTGGGGATTTAAGACTATACACATCCACAGAGCACCTGATTTTAAAAAAATTGCTAAATTATGTTTTCTATTAAAAACGCAGTAGCCAATGACTAATTCCAAACTTCTATACTATAACACTTTCCTCCCCTCAAAGGCTACACTGCTTGCTTCCCAGCTATGCCTAACACCAGGCAGACTGAATTCCCAATGCAGGATCTTGGAGCTGGCGTGGCCCCTCTGAAGCAGTTGAAAGACAGTACCAAGCCAACCTTCTCAATTAAAAGGCATTACAAAGTCCTTTGTATTAGAAAATCCAGAGTTCACAATGTATGGCTCATCAGACAGGAACATCAGTCAGTCAAAAGCAAACAAGAATTCACATAAAGTTACAGCAGGAAATGACCGAAGTTTGTCTTCTAGTTTTTGCACCAGAAGCGAATCTTGTTTTCTACAAACAAGAACTATGTATCTTCCAGCTTCACATTACAGGAACCCAAGAAGTGCATTAGTAAGACATGTATTTTGTAAACATATACTTCTACACTCAGAACCCAGCAGAAGTACTGCTGATTGTGTAACTCGGTCCCAAACACATCTGGGTCTCAAAGATACAGTAAACACTGGGTTTGCGCAGTCTAATAGGAATAAGATATTTTTCCTGCAATTACTTCAGTAATTTGGTTACACTAGAAAACCTGTTTTATATTTGCTGTTTACAGATCTTGAAGGAAAAGCTAATTTGTACTGACATTTCACACACACAATCACTTTGGAACCTGCTCCCTGAGACTACACAGCAGGGCAAGCATAAATACATCAGGGTCTCCAGCAACAATTTGCAACTACAAAGATTTTTCTCTAAATCAGCTGTCTCTTCATCACCATGAACTTTGACAGAAGCATGAAGACACCTGAAAGTACTGTTCAGCAACAGTTCACTTGCTCATTAAGAATATGCCTTATACACTACAAGAAATTTAGAGAATACGCTTAAACAATGCAATCTTCATTTTTTCAACAGGCTGGGAAAAAAAAAAAAAAAACAACAAAAAAACCAAAACTGAAGCTGGTTCTTCTAAGATAATAAAATTCTCACATTCAAGTACTTTTTTGCTAACTAAGAAAGCAAAACGGATACCCAGATCACAGGCCATCACATTACATTCATTCCTAAAGTAACTCAGCATGTTGGCATGCCACAGCACAGGAGCCAGTGGAAAACACAGCTTGATCCTTAAGGTTGCAGGTCCCCTGTTACTCAGACCAACATGGAATGGGGAAGTCCTAGCAAAGAAATCTGAAAACCACAACAAAATATGATATTGTACAGTGCAGAACATGAGTTATTACAGTACTGCAGATTATTACTCCACAGTAGTTAAATACAGTACAGCAAGTGGTTTGGGTTTGGGGTTTGTTTTTGTTTTTAAAGTGTCTAAAACTTGCCATGGGAGTGAATTAGGCCAATACTATTTTTTAAAAAGTTCTTTTAAAATCAAATCATATGACTTTCTTTGAACACACTCGTCAACATGCTTCACTCTCCAAACAAATTACAACTGGTTCTTACTATTAAGCATCAATGCATTCAGCACTGCCCAAGACAGAATTACTACATTTCTTGTAATCTGCAAAGCAAAACAAAAGATGGGGCATATTGGAAGCCTTGGAGAACAGTCAACTTGGGCTTGCTTATTTATTTTCAAAATCAAGTATCTCTTGAGGGCACTAAGGAGACATTGTATCTCTCTGCATCTAATAAAAAAAAGCTAATTTGATACTTTGTAGCCAGAGCAACGTTGAATACCTTAACCGCATTTGGTAAATATTACAACCACCCAGCAAGGTGGAACACATTACTGCTTACATCATGTCCCTACAAATTGAGTGGCCTCTTCTTTTTACATGTCGCAGAAACACAACTAGAGGCAAAGGAATTCCCTCGCCTTTGTGTGGGGTACATCTCAAAGGCAGGAGAGGAAAGAGATAACCCCAAGCACCAAAATCCTTTAAAAACTTCTTTAGTTTAAAGAGGGAAACTATGTCAAGCATAACTACATTGTTAGCAGTGACTGTCTCAGAAACCCAGGCTATTTTTATGCAAATTAATCACAAGGACAAGTGTATTACTAATAAACCCCACACAAACCACTTAAAATTTCAATAAAGCCCAACTGCACCCTGCTCCCTGTGACTTCAGGGAGCGCTGCATGCACATCTGAGATCTTTCACCCAGCTTTCACAGTTGCCGATTCCCTGCAGGAGAAGTGTGAGACAAAACTCCCACCAGAAGTGAAGGGAACAGAAAGAGCCTCAGGCTCAGCTCCTGTACTGCTACAAAGGCTACCATCTGGGAGAAGGATGCATAATGCCAATGACCCCACACTCTTCAGCCTATTTGGGTTTCTAGGGTTTTTGGTTGGGGTTTTTTTTGTGTGTGTGATTCTTTTGTTTGTTTGTTTTTCCCTAGCGTGTGTGTGTGTGTGTGTGTGTGTGTGTGTGTGTGTGCCTGTATTGACATTTTTTCCTCCTCCTGTTCCCTAAGCACTTTCCCCCTCCTCCCCTGACATCTGCTCTGTTCAGGCTCTTTGAACTCACTGGTTCCTGTCCTGCTTCTAGCACTGAAAACTCCGAGGAAAGCGTTGACTGGTGACCAGATTTTTACATGCCAACTGGAAGGAGTGTGGAAAATATATGCCTATTTCACTGATGCTGCTCAGTGGGAGCCCCCCTGAGCTGGCCCTTAAATGTCACCACCCACCTGAAGGCTTACACTGGCCTCAAACAAGAGATTCTCTATTTTTTGTCTAATGGCTCCCATACAGGGAAATTGCTGATCACACTTAGCCCCTACTACAGATAAAGCTTATGGAAAAATGAAAGGCAGCTACTTGTAATTTGGGGGGAAGGTGTCTAAATCCATTTCCAGTGACTTCAGCCTGGGAACTGCTGTTGACAGTTAGTCTTCACTTGAAGTTTCCCAAAATCCCTGGCATTCTCAAGTTTATCTGTTTGACTAGATGTAATGATGTCACCAGTGTCACCTGCAATATCAAAAGTGTCTTATTAAATGAAGAAAAAAACCCAGAGAATGTTTGTGTTTACATACTCTTTGTTTTCCTCTCTAACACAGCTTGCTCTCTTCTTCCCGTCTCCCTTTCCCCAGGCACGGGGTATCTTTTCATATTGTTCTCAGCAAGCTGACACATCTTCCCCCCTCAAACTACATACTACTAAACCAAAAGTAAAGTTCTGATTTGGATCCCTTGACTGTGACATACGTCTTTCCAACATAAAACTTCTCACAGCAAAGTGGCAAAATGATCACAACCCAACATACCAAAGTTTTTCCCCCAGAAGATAACTGGAAAATAAGACATGCTACAACTGCAGTTTGATATTCACTTCACAAGGGAATGAATACTAGAATTGTCATACTGAAGTGAGCAATTGCCAATTTTGGTTCAACACTAATCCTTTTGACCTGGAAAAAGCCAGCTTTGCCAAAACAGGCCTTTGGTTCAGACAGCTCTCCTTTTGAAAACGCACAGTTGTCATTCATCTTTACTGCGCCTCACATCACAAAAAAATTGGTTACATTACTGCTTTACATAATGCATGCCTTCCTTGTACATACAAGGGAGTATCAAGTACTTCTGTGTTTCTCAGTAGACATCCATACCTCTGAATTCATGAGGGAGAAAGGGACAGCATGCCTTCACAATGACCAGGATTTAAATATGCAAACTTAAAACCATTAAGAAGTATGTAGTCACTGTAAAAGTAGATGTTGTAATAACTGAACATCCTGTGTATGCATGTATTCATGAAGCCAAAGGAAGTGAAAGGAATGCACGCAGACCCTCCTGAAAGATTAAGCATTGCTCAGTTTTCATAAATCCCATCATATTTTACTCATCTCAGTAAATGGGAAGGTGGTGATGGAAACAGTTTAGTGTGAGGTGAGGACACTGACCATGATTGAAGATCCAGAGTACAATTCTGTTTGACTGATTATGGTCTTCCCAAGAAATCTGCTCTTCCTAGAAATATTATGCTACCCTGTCAGGGCTGCTGTGTAGCTAAGGTTGGGTCAGCATTTTCTCATTTACAATACCTCTGTAATCAATGGCTGAGAGCTGGCCTTTGCTTTGGCATTTTACATTTAATATACTTAAGATAAATCCATTCATTTGCAAAATTAAAATATGCAAGAAACAGATGCACATCTACTATGACATTTCTTTGCCCTTCCCATTAATGCACATCTCTTTCTTAAAAAAATAAAATCCCATAGCTACCAGATTTGTAGCATTTGATCATTTAAAAAAAAAAATGGAGCCAGGTAGTCAAGACTGTTCCTTTCATGCAGCAGACAAATCAGCTTCAGCACTTGCTGCACACTTGCTGCTGGGCCCCATGTAAGCCTAATCAGTTCTATTACAAAAGCATCACTTCCCAGCATGCCAGAACAGAAAGAATACTAGGAGACAGAACCTATGACCTCTTTAGAGTAGAAGTGTCAGCAAAGGATTGTGAAGTGGTTTACATCTGGTTTTTAAACATATATGCACTTTCACTGGGACAGCCACTTGGAAGTCTCAAAGAAGGTAGTGTACGGTATTTATTTATTGCTTCTCAACAAGAAGGACAAGTGCCTTCAGAATGACTGGCAAAGCCACCTCCTTCCTGCAGGCACAGAGCGATCTCCATTAGAACAAAGCATAATCAGAAGTCCCACGGAATACTCCTTCAATTAAACAGTTGCTTTTAGGGAATAGTGAAGATAGGCAAAGCACTTCAGTGCTGTTCTTTCCTCAGTAAGAACTCCAAGGAAAAGTATTCAGCTGGATCCAAGTTGCAATTTTATTCATAAAAACAATTCCTTAATGCATTCCAGTTTCTTTGTGCAGCCTTCAGAAAAAAAGGCTTTCTGTGGGTGCTGTGTTTCTTGGAGAACAGAATGTTTCATTTTGCTCTAATTCATTCTATTACTGAATTAAACTTTGATGTATTGGTCTTGACAAGTGCTTCATGCTGATTGTATTGTGTATGATAGTATAATCACTCCCCATGCATTTCACACTAGCTGGCTGATTAATGCAATAGATTACCTGCAGCACTGATGGCAAGAGGGAATCCTTGCCCTTCTGCACACTAAACTCTGAATGTGCATTAGAGAAAGTGTAATCCAGAGACAAAAAAAATACCTAATTCCTTCAGTTTCCCTTTCACTCTTGCTGCATACTGCTGCCTCAAGGGTTAAAGGCACACATGCATGTGGGTGAAAGGAAACAGGCATTAATTTATATATTGAGATTCTATTCTAAGCCATCATCAACTACATGCTCTGATCTCTGTCAAGTAACAAAGAACTCCTGTTCTCATCTTACTACATTTTTAAATTTTAGCCCAATGGAAAAAGGAACTAAGCACTTCTGTCGGTTTGCATGAGCCCCCTTTTCTGGGTTATGCCTGTTTGAATTAGTTTCAAAAACTGCTGCATCTTTGCAGATACTGTGGCATTTGACAAAAGGGTTTCATGTGAGAACAGAAATCTGCTTGAAAGGTGAAGTTTACAGTATCATAGCCTAAGATTACAATCTCCCTAAGAGAGCACTTTGGATCCATTAGATGCCACTCTACGCATCTGTAGCACCCTTAAAACCTAACCACCGTAGCAAGTCAGGGGCTATTTAGTCTACAAAGCTAGAGGAATGTGTAAAGCTGCAAATGAATCTCACTGATTATCTCCCTAATACTCATAAAACCATCCATTTGTTCACAGATAATCAATCAAAGATAAAATCACTGCTAATACTAGCACAAATAGTCTGAAAACACTCCTTTTTAAGTATCTTAATATGATTCTTCAAATTTTAAGTAGTTGCAAGTATGTACAACTAGGTGGTTAAGACAACATAAGCTCCTGCCCAAAATAGAGATCAGATACTTTATCCAGCTTTTAACTGGTAATACACTCTCTGCAGTCACAGTCTGTTTTCAGAGAGTTTTAAAATTTTCAGAAGAAAACATGACTACTAACTATAAATACACTAACCTACCTGTATGTAAATTTATCACTGAGATTAATTAATCTCTCATATCTTTTAGGAAGATGCAAAACTGTAAAGTTTGGTACATTCATCAAGCAAAACAAGACATTCATAAAAGAAAGGGATGAAAATACCTCTCTTTTTTAATGAAATGGATCAAGTGGAAACAATTCCTTGCATAGTGGGAAGTTAAGAAAATATGACTGCCAGAAGTATGCTCACAGAATGTAAATAACCCACTGTAACTAGCCAGAAAAACACATTCTGATTGTCTAGTCTGAATTCCTTCCTACTCTTAAGATTTCCTGAGTTACTTTTAACAATTGCTTTTGGACTGGAAGACAAGTTTTTACAAGAACAGCATACTTCAATTAAGATTTCTAATACAAGAATCTAGCACAGCTCCTGGTTTGTTGATCTACTGCCTAGCTACCACAACTGAAAATTCTAAGCTAATTTCTAGTCTTCTAGTTAAATTTGACCAGCTCCAATTATAATATTCAACAACCTTGTTTGCTTAGCAGAAGTGTCTTCCCTATCCAATTTTTAGTCAACACAGGCATCTTAAATTATGAAGGATTTATTCTGTCATGCTTTGGTAGACCCTAGCAGACTGAGATTCTTGCACTCTTCACTTTAAATTACTTTTCCAATTTTACAGTTATTCTTCCAGTATCCACTCATGACAGAAAACTGGAAAATATCACAAGGCTAGATTGCTGGACCACAGTGAAGCTCAGAGAAATCAGTGAAGATTCAGTAATTTCTCTCCATATATCTATTACTTCTCTCTAGTTTTGGTACTTACTAGAAGTGGTATTGGAAAATTAAATGGCAGCTTAATGTTACCAAGGTATTAAAGAGTGAGAAGAAAGAGAAAAGCAATGCTAAGTACTAGTTTGGGCTCATCTCTGCCCTTCATCATACTTCCACAGTTAGGGCTGCAATGAGTTTTATACCAGCTCCAATACAGAACAATTTTTAGGATATTAGTAAGTAAATCAGTTCAACATCTTAGGAATAAAAACTTCAAAACCTGTTTTAATGTGGGTACTTCCAAGAAATTTGGCTCCTGCTTGTAAAAGTACTTTTCATTCAACTTAACTATATGAAAACCCAAACTTTCTGTATAGCATTAAAAATACACCCCTCAAGCTATGCTTATAGACTAAAGTTAATTACTTTCAACATTATTCCTCAAACCTGATAAACGCCACAGGAAAGAACACCCTCTTTGAAAACAGCTCCGACTTACTGTCATACTCTGGCCTCATACAGCCTCATTTCAATTACCATTATGACACATGACAATAATGAAGGAAGAAGGAAATCTTCCTCAGAGAAGATGGACAGAACTCATCTTCATGGAACTGCAGCTTGGCTTCATTCACTGGGAAAATGAAGGTGACAGCAACAACTGAGACACTACAAGGCCATGAGAGCAATTTCTTTAAGTTGTCATCTGTAACTCAGGCCTTAGAGCAGCAAAAATGTTTTGTGACACTAACTCAGAAGTACTGCTAATTTTAGTGCCTCTAATAGGACAAATCATACAAATACACTGACGTATATTAACAGCTTATTCTGTGAAAGAGCAGAGGTAACCTTAAGTGCATGAACTGAAGACACACGTATTTTATAACTATATGGCAACCACAACCATGGCAGCTAAGACTAAACAAAAGAGGATTATCAATTAAGCAAAGACAGCCTACTGGATATGATACACTTGAAGACATAAATATGTCTAATGTATCAGTCTACCTAGGAGTCCCATGATGAAAGACCAAGGGAAATGGTGCAGAGCATGGTGCATGCAACCTTCTTTGAAACACACGTGTTCCTACAGCTTCAGCTTCAAGGTCAGAAATGTATTATGTCCAAATGATTAATCTAAACTTAGAAATTTTATGTTTATTTTCTACAAGCAGGGCACTGGTACTCTCCTTAGCTTTAAGGCAGAACATGATGCAAATAGAACTTGGGACACTCAAAGAAATCATGAAAAAATGTACATAAGCTTGGCACTAAAATTTGAAACTTAAGTGCCTTGCTGTACCATTTTTGAACTACCACAAAATATGAGGAAAAGTGAAGGTTTCCACTGCATAGCTGACCCTAAAAAAGGATTGCACAAAGTATGAAGCTCCAGAAAAATGGTATTAGAGCATAAAACCAGTAATGAATGCTTAACTTTAGCAAATCTTTTTCATAGCAGCCCTGAAGTAGTCACCAAATTTGTCATCAGGAAGGAATTTCTCTAGGGGCATACTGGCAACAACCCTAGCTGCTTTTGTCCTTTTTTAACTCCTCCCCTTGAGTACTAAGAAGAGATAATCTGTTTAGAAGAGCTGGCATGTGCCATTCATGCAAGTTTGCATCTCTAATTGTAAAGGGAAGGAACGCCCAAGATAGAATTATAGATGGAGAATAGCTTTATTTAGTTAAGGTTAAAAGAATCTAACTTGGTATTTTTGAGATTAATATAAACTTTATCAGAAAAATTCAGAGTAGTTTCCAAATAAAAAACCCCAAAGCATTATTTAACACTCAATCATTAGTTTGCTCATAGCAAAATTGTAATTAAATCTCTCAATCTGTAACAATTCTTGGCCCAGACTCAACATTTAGAATTAAGTTTTAAGTGAGGCACAAAGTGTTACTAATAAAAATTAGGCATGATCCTTCAGAAAATATATTGTACTATTTCTCTACATGACATGACCTTGTAAAATCATAGTTTTAAATTTTAACACAAAAAATGTATCATCCAGGAAGTGGTCAAAATATCAGCAAATGTGAACTCAAAGTTGGCCATCAGGCTGTTCCAGCATTTAAAAAGTGGCCCATGACAGGACTAAGTAATAGTGAAATATAACTACTAGAACTACTAAGGCAAAGACATGCCACTCTGCTCAGGAAATACCTTTATGACAACAAACCATTTAGTACATGTAACAGAAAGGATTCTAAGGATGTCACCCAAGAAAGCTCTAACCCATGAATGAGGCTAATGGCAACATTGCGAGAGGTTCCTACACTTAAAAACTTTAGATACCAACAAGTGGTTGAGATAGACAGGAGAAGCTTATTCATTGAAATGTGGAGACTACCCAGCTGGAAGTACAGAGCAGCTTGTAAGTTCTCCTCATGTCATAAAATAAGAGGATCAGAGACCAGGATCACCATGATGCAAACCGAGAAAACATTCACCAATTTTATCCACTGCTCTACCCTGCAAGAGCTCTTTGGACACATCCTCTTTCCCCACAACACAGCCATCATATTTTTGTTCCACAAGAAACTAATCCTTGATTTAAGAAACCAGCTGTCCTCCCCCTTAAATGGTTCTTAAATAGCAAAATTGAGGAAATCTACCAGAAGTGTTTGTTTTGAAACATGCATATTACTTGAAGTTTCTTTACCACAAAGACAAGCAAGAGGATATAAAGATACTGAAAATGGTAGTTTACAAAAAAAATAATCTGATCCTAATCTAAGTGTTGACAAGCTGTTGGGCTCCGTCACTCCACCAAGCATTAGATACTTGTCTTAGATTCTTCTACTCGACTGCTTTCATCAGATTAAGCATCTGGGATTTAATTTAACAGTTTCAGCTTTATTAAGCTGTCACAAGAGCAGCCCCGCTTTGATAACAGTAGCTGCTCCAATTATGGCTTGGTTTAGGGTTGACAAGTATAATGATTCATTCGTGGCACATGAGAAGCAATAAAAGGTTGTTTTGCATTACAGCTTTAAAAATGTGGGCACTTTTTTCATTTAATTTGTCACTTAGCTTTTGCTAAAAGGACATTTAAATTGCAGTAAAAGGCAAATGGGGCTTTTAGTTTAAATGTAATCCCCATATTTAAATGATCTGTAATGGCGCAGCATTCGAGTGGGAACACTATTGTTTCACAGTGGGCCCTGATGGTGACATGTGACATTTGTATTCAGGTCCTGTATTATCCATGTGGCTAAAGGGCTTCCAATTTCACTTCACAGCCAGAAGCTTGCAGAAAACACCAATTAACTTGCAGATCCCATTTGCCGACAAAACTCAGCCTCTTCCCGATGCCTGGCATCTGGCAGTGCTCAACATTTAATTCCAAAGGAGAGCCATGAAGACCTCATGATCTCTGGGTTGGGCCACAAAGTTAAATTTTCCCCTTTTTAAGGAATTTTATTCACTTTTGTAGAGAACAAGTAACTTTTACTTAATTTTTCATAGATGAATACTAACAAATTACTGCTGTAGTAAGATTGCACGGTCCATTTTTTCCCTCTGGACTCTGAAGGTGGTTAATTGACCTTTTCTTCAAAACAGAGATCTCAGCTCAAGAGGCATCAGCAGATATTTACTGTGCATTTCCACATTCCCTCATTTTACCAACGCAATTTAATTAAAAAAGCAAGCCAAGGGGCTTCAGATAATTAACCATTCTGATATACTGAAGTCTTCAACCATGGTCACCAAGAGTTAAACATCTAAAGATCAGCATGTGAAATTTACCCACTGAGACAACATTCAAATAGCAACGACATGAAGAATCTCAACTCTGTTCTAAACTCTGGAAAACACGTTCATGTATTACTATGGCAAGTTGGAAGTGTTCACCAGCTCATCACTGAAGCTGTATCTAAATTCTTCTAGTATGAGAAGTATATGAGCATGCCTTATAGCTTTGACCTATAATCTTGATCTTTCCAACACTACACCTTTGGAATACAGTAAGTAGCATCCACCTCAAAGCATTCTTTGATGTATAACACGAGAATCTGCTGAACATAATTATTATATTCTTCCTCCTGATTTAAAGGCTTTAGAAAACAGCTAGTTATGTGTAAGGCTATTTTGAGGCTTGTGAACCGTAAATTGCTTACAAAATTAGGACTCTGTATTAGAAAATCGTCGGGTTCATACCTAGATGGGAGGTATTTATGGGGTTTTGGTGGGGGTTTTGTCTTTTATTCTTTTGAATCAGCACCTTCAAACATTCAAACTCAATCTGACTTCTACCGAAGTCAACAATTTACCATAAACTTCATCAGGAATTCTGATCAGAGCCCAGTGTGTCCCGGTGTGGCAAGAAGCATCAGCTAAGTTCTAATAAAAGGCTCAAGTGACCCAGTCAAGAAGCAAAGCTGAAGTTATTTACGTATGTTTAAAACCTATGCCAAAATGGAACTGACAAAGTGTCCATATGCCTAGCAGTTGGCAGAGAGCATACCAGGGCAAGCAAGCAAACCTTTATTAAGCAGAATCTGTATTTACGTACTTTTTATGTCCTAACATTCTCCGTAACTACAATGTTAAATTGCTACCTACCTGTGAAATAAATGAGATCACAGATAAAACATTTTTAAAGACATACATATATGCCACTCCCAGATTACTCTGAACAGATAATACAAAAAAGTATGAAAAGGCCTACCTCACTCTATTGAATTTTAGTTCTCTGACATCCTAGAATATTGCAAAACAGGATGCCAACATTGTTTTAGAACTTATTGATAACATCACCCCCTTTAACCCAATGTCTGAGTTATTTCTGTCACTACTGTCACAGATCATATGCTCCTAGGGACATCCTGCTCTTCCTTCTGCAACATGCTAACTCTGGACTCCCTTAAAATGACTTCAAATTTTGCACATTCACCTTTTTTTTTTTTTTTTTTTTTTTTTTTTTTTTTTTAAGAGATGCACATTTCACCTGGAAAAAAGGATGTGTTTAATTTGTCTGAAACTCAAGACAAAATCCTAGCAAAAACATGGCAGCAGCTTGTAACTTCCACAGAAGGTAGGAGTCAGGCTGGAGAGATTCACACAATTAACAGCAATTTTGAGGGAATTTGATAAGCACCAATGAAAGCAATCCTAGTGGCATAGGGAAGAAATGGACCACTTAGTAACAGAAACACAAGATGGAGGTGGAAGAATCAAGTTCTATCTTTAGCCTACTGCACTACTCAAGTGTTTGAAGTTTACTTGCATTTGAAACCACAGTTCACAATCCACAGATTTAGATATTGTTAGAGGTGACAGAGCAGTTTGGGACTGAAACAACAGGCTCTGCCTCAGATTACAAATACAGCAGCTGAGGTAATTGTGAGCCTGGAGGTTGCACTGTGGTTTTTTGGGAGTGGCACCTATAATTCTGATTAAACAGAGGATTTTCAGAGGAAAATAAACAGAGGAATTGATTCAATTGATCTAAAATATTGCTTATTCGATGTTGCAGGCAGAGAGATTCCACCTCCTCTACCTTCTGATAGGTGCTGTCAAGAAAATGATGTTAGTATGAAACTGATGAAACAAGAAGAAGAGCCACTAAGAGAATTTAACAGAACCTTTTATGTTTATTGGCAGCATGTAGTAAGACTGCTACAGGTAACAGATGGAGAACACATTTCTGACTCTCCCACCACCTACCAGCTCAACCCACATAAGCAATGAAGCATGAGACCCTCCAGTTTTCAGTATGGTGGGATACAATTTTGCTGCATACATGTCCAGATAAGCACATGCCTAGCTTGGCAAAAACTGTTATTCCCCAATAAATCAAGGCATCATAGAAGTGACATACTAGAAGGGTTGTTACACTTAAACAAGTAGTTATACCTACACTTTCTCTTGACAGAGGTTTGCCTGCTCTAATATTAAGCCTTCCCACCACATAAGTCTGTAATCTCAACTATATAGGCTAGTGCTTTATTAGCTTAATGCTTCATTTAGAGTGAACATAATTTATGCTAAACAGGTTATACCCAGTCTTAGCTCTAACAGTCAACATGCAATCAATCATGGTCATCTTTAACCTTTAACAGTGGAAAACTTACGTTTTGCTTTTGATGCATCCTTTCTAAATGAAGCATGTTAGTCTTGTTTGAGTTTAGTTTCATTCAATTTGACTTTGGACCATTAAAATGTATCAAGAGCATTATGGTCTTTGGCTCTCTTCTCTGCAGTGTTTACATAATGTCCCACAGGGCATCACCTGTAAGGTTTTTCGTTTGTTTGGGGTTCAATATTATTTATTTATTTGTGTGTTCCACGCCACATAGGTTAAACATAGCAATACTGACCAGAACACATCTCTAGACACACTCCTTTAAGACTACACTTGAAGAGTATTTCCAGATTGAGTGAGAGTACAGGTAACTATTCCAAGTTCTGTGAACTGCAAGGTGATTTCATTTACACTATGTGTCTTCAGTTTGCTTTGAGAAAGCCTCCCAGACAGCATCCGAAACCATACTACAGCTAAGATAGACACACTAATCCTTTCTCGTACATTCAGTGAATTATCTTTTAAACAAAAAAATTAGATTTACCACTGTATTTTAAATAATTCAGGTTGTCTTTCATCTTCTTAATGCTTACACACTGACTGGTTAGTAGTTTGTTCCACTACCACTACCTTCTATCTAGGTAAGCAATGCATGTGATTACTTAATATTCTTTCCACTCAGCTACCCACCTTTAAAATATTGGTGACATTTACATCCAAGTTATTTTGAATTTCTCCTTCCTACTACAAATTCATATAGATTCTGAGAACTTCTGAAACAGTAATTCAAAACTGTATTAGTAAATTTCTGGAACACCTTAGAGCAAGTGTCCTCAGACCTCAGCAGTTTAAATATTCCTTTCCCATTTCAGCCTCTGTTCTTCTCTCCATTGTACAACCAAGTCATATAGCTGGTCATAACTGACCTTTCCTGTAAAACAGTGTTAATTGTTTTAGCCCTGTTATTTGATCTGCTTTCCTGTTCAGTAATGGACTTCTACTTTCCTTTGTTGCCATCTTCTCATACTCAATGAATCTTTTCTTTCTGCCTTCTATTTCTCTCTAGTTGTGAACCGATTTCTCCCTTAACTTTTCCAATTTAGCACTAGTGGCTTACATACTTACCCTCAGTTGTGTAGCTATGTTTCCACTCTTTGCTTTATTCTTTTTAGATCTCCAATACATAAAACATGTTGCAACTATACTTCATTTCATACCATGCTTCCCCTCCAACTGTAATTGTCTCATGCTGTAGATCAGAAATTCAGTTTTGCCCAACCCTAATTGAACAAGCAAAACTGCAGAAAATTCTAACCTGCTTTACCTAGTACCACAATAAAGTTTCTCTCCACCCCAAATATGTAATTGTTTCTTCATTATACATATGAACACCTAAATGATTTTGAAGTCTGTGCATTTACCCAGTTCATCCCAGAGCTGCCTATACTTGTCAGTCATTGCAGTTCCTTGTTGTCTCCAAAGTGACAGACGAGGGTCAGCCATGAACTGTTCTGTTATCAGCGTCAACATGCGAGCTCCATTTGAATCTCTCATCTTTAGCATCTCTCGCACCTAGGAAATGAGTCTTTTAATACAAACTTGGAAAAGCTTGAAAAGAAATCACAGTACAGACAATATGCTTCAGTATTAAATATTCCACCTCTACTAAATAAAGGTAATTTATATATGTGCTGTGAAATTTTTAATTAAAAAAAAAAAAGTAGCCTGCATCCCAACTTTAAATTTTTGGTTTCAGTATCCCATTCCAATTCTTCAAGACATTCCTTCCACAAGTAATCCACAGGTGTATTATACAAACTGCTGCAAGACTAATCTCTACAGGTTTCTCCAACATTCTCAGGGATGGGAAGGAAGAGAATAGAAAAACTGTAGACAGCTGAACTGTTACTTTGTAACCTTACACCAATCTCAATACACACCAGATTGTCCTCCACTGCTGTACAACTCATTACTAAATTGCCATCATGTCCCCCTAGCTTCCTCTTGTTTGAGAATAAGAGGACTTTGAGCAAGATGTGAACAAGTACAGACTGGCTTGGGGAATGGGGGCGAGAAAAAAGGGAAGGTTTAGAGTACTCAACACACCTTTGCAAAAAGCAAATTGAGCTGCTTCCCTGATCCATGGTATCCACCCTGGGAGAGGAAGAGTTTAACCTGTTCTTGGACCTGTTCCTCATCCAAATGCCAGCAGTTTTCATCATCTATGCTAGCACCCGCTGTTGGGTCAGGCGCACCTGCAATCAGGAAGAAAAGAAATCATTATGTCCTATATAAACAAAGCAAGGTTCATGGCTCCAGGGGAGAGGACTACTGCAGAGGTTTTTGGATTTGTGTTTTGTCCTATTTTGGATGTCTTGGCTTTAATTTAAACATTCTTTAAAATAGACTTAAATTTCTCCTCAGTAGTCTTAAACACTCAGAAATTACAGCCTATGAAAAGGTATTTAAATAAATATTTTATAATAAAACATTAAAATCAAGGTGAGTTTTCTTCCCATTCTCACAGCTATACAGTAACACTTTCACAAGGAAAATTAGACTTTGCATAGTATTTCTACAACTGTGATGTCAAAACCACTCTCCCCAAAACACCTGTGTAATTCCTGTACCTTCAGCAATCTTGCTCAGGTTTAAGTGACTGCTAGTGAGCGCTGCTATTGATGAAAACAGGAAAATCATCACCTCGGTGCCTCTGAGCTGTGATGGCTCTGCAAAGCTAAACAAAGAGGAAAAAATATCCCCAAACATCCAAAGTCTTAAAGCACTAAAGGCATTTCCATCATAAGTAAGTGTTACAGCTGTGTAAGATTGCAGTGCTTCAAAAGGAGCATCTTTACATAGCCAGTGTCATCAGCACAGTCAATTCAGAGCAACTTTACCTGAATTAGCCTAGTATGAACTGAAGTGACTAGATTTACAGCAGTGCTTTGGCCACAGGCTGCTCTAACTCAAATTTTGCAGTTGAGATCAGTGATTTTCCACCGGTGGCCTCTGCTAAAGGCGGACAAAATTAACAAGTTCTTGCACCATCTAGCGACCCATGTTTTTCTAAAGACAACTGTACCTCCACTGGGTATGTTACAAAAGGTATTGTAGGCTTAAAAAGGCTGAAAAGCACTTATTTAAGACTGTCAGGGAAACAACTGAAGGTAGTGCATCACCATACCAGATGTAAGGTATTTTAAGCATGTGCAAGACTCAAGTTAATTCACATTTTGATTTTAGGCTTGTAAAAACTGTCATCTATACCTCCCTTATGTTTTGAGAAGATGTTAGAAACTGAAACATGTTACACAATCTATCACTTTTAAATCCAAGTCCCTGTTACCTATGCAGGGAAAAAAAAAAAAAAGTGCAGGAAAACTATAGTCAGATTTGTAAAAACTTGCTTTTTCAAAGAAGTCCTGAAACTTGAAAAGCAAAGATAGCTACAACTCTTCAGATGTATAGGAATTATACAACGATTCTGTTGATTCAAGCCTTCATTTCACAGTTGCAGCTCTGCCACATAGGTGAAGCTTTTGAGCAGTCGTAAGGAATGCTGGAATCTATTCAATGAAAATACAACTGGAAGATTTAAAGGGTCAGAGGGATGTCTTTTCTAGTAGTTGCTGAGAGTGTAAAAAAAACCTTTCAGCTCAGCATCTTCATAAACTGCCTCCAACTTCAGAGCCTACAGCTGGGAACACTGCACTGATGCATATATACACATATGTATGTATACATATATACATACACACACACATATTAGTAAGAAATTGTTTCTTTAAAGATGTGAATGAACTCTCCTGCCTTATGCAGGAACCACAACAATGTCTCAGAAAGGAATCAAGCCCAAGACTACAAAAAAAAAAATCAAGGGATGACAAAACCTCCTCTTCTATCAGTATTTCCATCTTTAGTACGCTAGGTTTAAGGGCCTTTTCAATTCAGTTAGCTATACAAAACTCATACTGGTAAGTCTTCAGTTGCAAAGGATGAGATAAAAAGGGAAATCAAGCCACATAAGAATAAGCAGTGCAGCTGTTACACAGACCCAAGTTAGCAGTATCACCTTGCAAATAGTTAAATATTTCATTGCTTTAAAGCAAAGACCTATCTATGAAAAGGAATTATGTAAAGGCACCAATATACAAAATACGCTTATATTTATCCCTTATTGCAACGGAGATATATCTTTTAAACAATCTTGCTATGGCTACTTTTAAACTGAATTAAAAATAACCCAAGATTCCCCAGCTAAGTTTCCCTACTTAGGGAAAAAATCAAAATTCCTTCCGTAACTGTTTACGTTTTATCAAAAGCTCATCAGTCAGTTTGTGCTAGAAAGCTGAATTTCAACACAGGTACCGCAGATTCTTTAACAACATGGTTCCTTTACAGGAAAAAAGGGCGTCTGCTGCCCTGGGTGAGCAAGACTGCTCCCATCAAGGCCTCTTCTCCCAGCATGATCCCAAGTATACCTTCCCCAGGGGTTCAGCATCACTACACTTAACACAAGTGTTATTTTTATGTCAGTAGGCTAGAAGGTTGTAAAAGCTGAAGACACCAAGCTGAGGGTCTGAGCTCTATGACGTCATTCAGTGAAGTAGTACACATACATCTGACTCCAACCAATTTTTCCTTACAAAATCTTATATAGGCTACACTCAGTATGATCACAACTTTTAACTGAGGTTTATAAAGAAATATCAGTATACATGTAACTGACACCAGCTACAGCTGTAATTCCTTCAACACCACTGGCAGTCTCCAGCAATAGCCATGGACTAACAAGGCACAGAGATGGTGTGTCCAATCAGGCACGAGTCCAAACCACCCTCCCAACGGCAGCAACCAGGCTTCTTAGTAGTACCACTGGGGAAGCCTCAGCTTCAAGTGCCCAGGTCACTCTTGTTTTAGAGTCAGCAAACATCTCCACCTCTCTCAATCAGGCACTTTGCAAGATTACTACATTCACTTACAGTCAGGTGAACACTGATTAATCCAACCTGTTTCCTCTCCTACTCAAAACATAGATCACTTTTGGGCAATGGGTGGGAGTTTTATACCGCTGCTTTTCTTCTGAAGATATGGGACTGGGTGAGTAGACAAGGAACTATCTGAACAAGGGGGAGCTGCAAGATGAAGCCCTAGCGGTGGCCAGCAGAAAGGCTTACACTCAACACCAGGCAGAGCTGAAGGTTCAACCCAAAGGTTAAACAAGGTGCCACACGGCCCCGAACGGCCACCACAAGGCTTGAGCAGGTGCACGGTTTGGCTGTGGAGAGGAACATCAGCAGCCCTGAATTTAATCTCTGCAGCACAGTTTGGTACCAAGAGCAAATCCTGTTCCCCACTTGTAAACTGGGGACAAGTATTACTTACATGCTTCTGAGAGGTGTCATGAGGATAAATTAATTCACATTCGAACTATGAAAGTGAAAAGCACTGTATAATTATAGTGAATATTAGAAGCTGTAATTAAACTGTGTCAGTTTATAGACACTAACATATTAATCTTTCTCCCTCCAACCTCTGGCTTTTTAAACTTCTGTTGTGACTCCTCTTTGAAATAGGTTTTACATCGTGTACCTTACAGTTAAGTACAATAAATAAATTATTTATACTCAGTGTATAGAAAAAGTCATACATACTTGATCACGCTCTTTTACTAAAATTATTAAATTGCAATCTTAAACAGGAATATTGTGTACAACTGTTTGTAACACTGAACACGCAAATAAAATTTGAGAACAGCATAACAGCCTTTAGTATTTATGGTCATCAGGTTACATGTTAAATATAATCAACTCCCAAGCATTTAAAAGAAATAAACACTTTGATCATTTACACACCAATTTTAAGAACAGCTTTCAAAATGAGCAACCACATTCAAGAACTGGCGTTATATATGGAGAACTTAACTTTCAAAAGTAAGTAGAAACAAAGGAGCATTGACTAACATAGGCTAAGAATTGCCTATAATGTAAATTACTCAGGGTAATCAACAAAAAACAGTCTTAAAGGCAAACTGCTTTTGTGATCCTCATTTTTGAAGTATCACAAGAGTTGTTCTAAACTTCATATGAAACCATGCCAAATTACTCACTCATAGCCATATTGAAACTTTTTTGAACTTCATTTTACAAAAATCTTATTTAATTGTACAAATGAACTGTCAATTAGTTACATTTTATTAAATATCATCCCATGGCAGCATTAAGGAGAAGAAGATACGGAAAACGGATTACAGATATAAAACATGACTGAGTACTACACAAAGACTGAATGGCCCAGCTAGAAACCATTACTGCCATACGCTGACTCAAAAACTGATTTTATAAACTCAGCATGCTCACAATTATTATAAACAATAATTATATAAACCCAAAGATCATAAAATTAATTAAGAAAAAATATTATGTTTTTGTTTCCCAAAATGATTCAAAGTTTTCATATAAGTCACTTCATGTTGTAATTTCAGTACTCTTGGGTAGAATACAACACCTACTCAGCAGTGCACAGCACAAGAAAACAGCAACTGCTGTGAAGCAGTCAGTGCTAACAGAAAACAGACTTGGACAAGCTACACAAAGTTGCTGAGGAAAGTTAACAAACACCCAACAAGTTTTTAACTTCAAAAAAACTATTTTTCTTCCATCTGCATATATAGCAAAATACATAAACTTATCCACTGACAATATCAAGCCTCTCCTGCTAAAATCTGGGTCTCACATACTTTATACAGCAGTAAGTTTCAAAGTCTATTTCTGTGTAGCAGATAAAAGAACAGTACAGACTAGCAGGCGTTATTATGATGTATTTTTACCTTCCACGTATCAACCCAAAATCTTGCTACTTTCTATATTACAAGTTTTAGTGTTTAATGTACCTGAAAAAAACCTCTTAAAAATATGAACTTCATAAGTTATTTTTCTGTTATCCCGAGCTAGCAATCTTTCATTTTATTTTACATTGTACTACTTACTTCTACTTGGTTTCTGAAATTTCTCTAGTTGTGGTTACTCTTGTTATTACTTCCAAATCTGGTTCACTAAACAATTCTCATACTAAGCAATGGACTACTTTCCTTTCAAAAAGGATGAAAGTGAACTCCCCTGCTGTTTCCCACAGACTTCTTTTGCAACTAGTCTCTCGGTGAATTTTGCCAGTTTAAGCAGATTCATATGAAAGATTTTGTCATTTTTAAAATAATGTATTATCTTTAACATTAAACATTCCATTTTCTAGAAGACTGACAATACATGAATTCTGTTGTTCAGACCTATCCTACCCTACAATTTTCCACAAAAATCCCCATCATTTCAGTTAAATACATTAAATTCATATTAACACATATTCACCTGTACCTCCAGATTGCCCTTTGGAACTTACAATATATAGGAACAACACTAGATATTATGAAATTCTCTTTTAAAGCTTTTTTTTTTTTTTAACAGATTTTTCCCTCTCGAATGCCTCCACTAGCACTCCTACTATATATTAGAGATTAATATTTGCAGAAGATGTACCTAGATCTGCCTGGACAAATACAGAAACAACTACCCAGGTACCTCTGCTTCTGAGAAGAAAAATGTATTTGAACTGCTTTTGCACAGGTCCTCCCTCTTAAATATGAGTTCATCTGCATGTGGTTTTGTACTGGTGACTGATTCACAATACGAGTCAGATAATCAGAGAATGGGAGAAAGTCTGGAGAAATCCATATCATTCTTCTAAGAAAAAAGATTGCAACAGCAGCACTAAAAACTCAGGAAATGAACACTACAGCTTAAAGGTAAAAATTAAATTGGTTTGCTAGGCTGTCCTGATACCAGTAAAAGGCAGACCGTTTTTCACTATGCACATAACAAATCAGTGCTAGTATGAGATTAACATGCAAACAGACCTTCTTTCCCCCTCCTCATCTTGCAGTTACTCTCTTACTCAAAATATCAGGAACATAGTTTGACATTTGAACCAATTTATTTAAGTGAAAGTTTCATACCTAAGAAAAGACAAATCCCAAATGACAAACCCATCTGATAATCCCTTCCTGGCTGTTCTCTTTCTAGCCTTACACACCTGCCAGCTTCTTCTGCTACAATGGTACAAAAATTAATAGGGAGGAAAGCCTCAGCTAAGCAGGATCCAAATCTATATCCAGCTTCCTGAGTCAGCATCCCCGAACAGAAAAGCCAAAGTGAAGCCAACAGTTATGCAGTGCAGACATCAGGATATCAGTATGAATACCTACAGTTGTCTTCAACACAGAAGATTAGATCCACAGACCTCCAGTTTTGAAATCATCAGGAACATGTACAGCTGTAGCAATGTCACATGAGAAAATCAGAACATGACAAATCTCAAATATAAGAGGTGCTTTTGTGCTCTAAAAACATCCAAACCCCTCTTGTAATCACCACCAAGTGGAAATTAGCACCTCAAATACAGAAGAGGATTCCAAGTAAGTCACTGTGCTCTCCTGAAGAAGTCAGTGAACAGACAATACATTCCAGCACTTCTAACAGCACCACCTTATTTTATCCTGCAGTGAGGTTGTCATGAAGCAAGAAAGTATACTCCATCATTTCTATCCACCAAGGAACTCAAAGGGATCTGTCATTTCAAAACCCACATCACCATTGTAAGTTACTTCACTAGTTGTCCCAGTAATCTCCCTCACAAGGAAGGTGGCCAAAGCCAGTCACTGAATGACAGAATTCTGAGCAAATGAACCCAATTCACCTTTTGTGAAAGTACTGCAGAGTTGTTCCATCTCCCTAGCCAGCTCATAAGTCAACAAGACCACTGTAGTCAGAGCTTTTCAGAGTCCCACATCATTCTTACGTACAAATAAATAGTATTCAAGAGCTCATTTCTTTTGCCTATTGCTGGAAATATATACTAGAGCCACCATGAGGAAAAACAAAACAAAACATTTAAAACGAAGTTTTATATAAAATCACTCTGAAATTAAAACACCTCTAGGTAACATTGAAAAGAACTTCCTCATCCAACTACAGATTCAAGACTTCTCTTTGATCAAAGCTGTTTCTGGTGTTTCTCTGACAATTGTCCTCTTACTTTTATTTTTTTTTTTTTTTAATTCTTCCTCTTACTTACCTGTGCCTTCAAATAGTATTCAACATAATTCCTCTTCAAACACTAGTTTAGTGAGGTTAAACTGTTCAAAGCAAGACAGGTCTAAAAGAGTGTTGTATTGCAAACTGAACATCTGCAGCACAGGAGATATGACAGAGTGAATAGTGATCTTATGTTTATCAGCCTTTGCTATTAGAACCAGAGACACCATCTTTGTGGTTATTTTTTATAAGTTTCTTTTAGTTAACTATTACTTGCAATTTCAAGAATTTAAGATCAAAATAGCGGAATTACAGTATGAATTCCAGAAGAAGGATTAATTGCCACATAATCAGAGGAACTTTTTCCACGAAAGAACCCTGTATTTTAACACTGTAAACATATATATAAAAAAAAAAACAAAACTCAAAGCCCAGACCATGGTTTTATGGGATTCTGAAAGGAAAAGCAGGAGACTATAAATCCTCTTTCATAATTTTCTTATGCTACCTGGATTTTCTACTACAGTTTTTGATATTTTATTAAGAAATATCAACCATCAATAAAGACATACCGCAGTCTCATTTGACAGGAAAACAGCAACATTTGTAAAAAACATTTTAGTTTTATAGATATTTTTAAACTACCCTACTCAAATTCATTGTGAAATTTCACAATTTATCATCAACTGCGTTTGTTTCTTATTCTTTTTGCTATTTGGGCTGATACAAGCATCAAATATCTGTCTTAATGAGTAATGAGATATTTTGACAATAAGAAAATAGCTGACAAAAACCAACATGTCTATGATTAGTGTAATTACAAACTTAATGCTGATCAAGTTTAAGCACTCTGCAACAGTTTGTCATTTCTCTTAATTTGCCACAGTATAACAAATGAAGCCATATATAGCCATCATATATCCTTCCTTTCCCACCCCTCCCTTCTCCCACCCTTGACTGTTTGAATCTTCTGTGCCACTCATATTCACCATATTTCTTCCTTCCCCTTAATTCCTTACGTTCAGGCTATTTCCAGCTCTCATGCAATATAAGTCTTCAGCTTACAACACCCGAGCATCTTCCTCTCTTGCTTGATGTTCTGCATCTGCTTTAGCTTCTCTTTCTTTCCACCATCACTAGGCAGCTCTGCCCATCACCTTCTCATTATGTTCCAAAACAACTACAGCAACTGCCTTGCCTCTCGTGACATCCCCATAGCCGCCAAAAGACAAAAAAAGCACTGTTCCGGAAATTCACCTTCTTGCAACACTGCCTGCCTGGGCCTGCCAGCGTCACCAGACTTTAAGAAGAGGGACTAGGCTGCAGATGATTCCTGTTATTGGAAAGACTCCCTTCTGTTGTTCCGCCTATACTGTAACACCCACGTGGTTTTGTTTCTCCAATATTAAGCAGCTTGGTTGTGTTTGTATTGCTAATTCTTTGCAACAGTGGTCATCCCTTGTAAATATCTAACACACAAGAACTGTTCCTGTCATTGAGCAGACAAAAAAGATACTTTTAGATATTTAGGTAACTTATTTTTCCTTCTAACATACCCTTGTGCTTACATCTCTTGTCACTTACATTTCTATCAGGGGACCTTACAGGAACAAAGAACTCTAATAACTAGCTGGGTCACCTCAAACCCACAATTAACCCACTTTCAGTTCAGCTAGATCCATAGAAAAGCTGCCTCAGAAGCCCCAAGTCATACCCAGCACCTTTTAACAAACACAAGATGTTCAGTATAAAAAAGAACTACTGAGAGCCATTAAAACCACATGCAGCAGAAATAGCAGGAGAGATCAAGACCTTTGCTGATGCTGTAGGCTGCTGCAGCACCAGCAGGTAAAAGGCATTGAAATACAGGTTTTATATTCCTCCTGACTTCATACAAAAAACAAATTCCAAAGGATAATAAAATCATATTTACGAAATGAAAAAAGCAGTAACAACTACTTGCTTTTATGCTTTGCCATTAAAACAAAATTACACAATCAAAATGTCATAAGATTAGTTCAAAAAGAACAAAATAACAAAAAGATGCCATTGGTAAGTTGGTAAGCAATGTGTCTATACAAAGAACACCACTACGCAGTTTTTCATAGCTAGAAAATACAAGCGTGAAGCATATTAGCTCACATATTAACACCGCTGAAGACAAGCTCATGGCTTATGAATTCTTCTGTTTTCCAAAAAGTATTGCTTTCTAAACACCTTGTAGCAAAAGTTCAATAGCAAAACCCTGTTTAGTAAAAACATCAAAGAATCACAGAACAATTTAGGCTGGAAGGGACCTCACCAGGTCACACTTCTAAATGCCACCAAAAAAGCTCAAAACCAAAGAGGGAAAGAAGCAGAAGGAAGAACAAGTATCAAACTCACCATGGACTTGATTGATTTCTGAATTCTGAGAAAGAATTTCATCTGCTAATTTTTGAGCAGTTGGCAAAACTTCTGTGTGGTGCACTGTGATCAAATACTGTACAAATTTTTGTAGTTGGTCTCTGTTCATTTGAAAGAGTGTCTCTGAAATGGGAAGATGCAGTTTGACCTGATCTGGCTTGCGGATCCGGTATAAAGAGAGTGCCACAACGTGGGCACAGTAAAATATGTCCTTGTTTCCACAGCTACAGGTCACTGAGGTAATCTTGCAACGATCAAAGCTGATAGCTACATTGCAAACAGTTTCTGGCTCCGATTGCATTGCAGGCTCTGTCACTGTGCCACTCAAGTGGAAACCTGTGCAGTGAAAAAAAGAGAACTTAATAGAAGTAAAACACTGTATCTCATTGTCAATAACCTTTTGTCAATAAAGTAAAAGTCATCATCTATTTCTGAGGAATTATATATTTTAACAAGCTTGCTTTAATTACAAATATGATTACCCCTTTCTTTCACACCCTTTTCATCCCCAATAAAATCAGAAGGGGAGTAAGAAGCTAGTTTACAAGCCCTCTTTGCCGTTCCATCACAACATTCATAAAAGTTTGACAGTAAGAAAAACATTTATTTGGTAAATAACTTCAGAAGCAGAGCTACATCTGATTAAGACCAATGTGAAACTCCCAGTACCTCAGCAAGTTGGCAGCAATTTTCCTAACCCCACACCAGGGAGCCTGCAACACCTACCAGCAAATTTAACCATCTCTTAGTAAGTAAGAGGGAAGTAGTGCACTCTAGTGGCACGAACCCAGGCCTAGTCTCAACTCTGCCACTGAGTCACAGACACAAGTCTCTTAAACGCTGCTTTCACCTCTCCACCTACTGAGCTCATGGCTAAAGCTCACCTTCCCCCAAGCGATCCAGTAGGACGGCTATGTTTGTGTAGCTCTCTGAAGATGGAAGCTGCCGCACTTAGCAATGCACACGGTATCAGGTTTATAATACAGAATGAGACAGGTGGGTACTGTTTCAGAAGTCTGAATTATGGTCCTGTTTTCCATTTAGCACAGTAAATCACAAGGTAAAAGAGCTAGGTTTTCCTGTATTGTAAGAAGGTATGGTATACTATAAGGAAGATTTTCCCTTCAGCAAAGATGCTACTAGTTGACACAGCACCCTCTTGAACCAAGGTCTCAAATTCTGAAGATCAGACCTAAACCCACCTCTGTCTGTTCAACATGAAGTCCCAGGTTTAGCTCTCAATACTTCCTATCACTGAATAGCAGAAATTGGGGGTTTCTTCTGGATTTTATGTAAGCACGACATCAATTTTGGCTCAAGCATTAAGTCAGACGCATAAGTACAGGACAATAAAACTAAATTTCATGTGCCATACCAGTATTAAACTTAAAGAGACATATAAAATCTGGGATGGACACGACAAGTAAGGTGTTACACATAACTATTTATAATGGAAATATAAAATAATATAAAACCACACTCAGTTGAAGTCCAAAACCGATTCAGTATTCTTGAAATACCAAACAAGTGTATTGTAAGAAGCAGTATCACATGAAAATTAGGTGGGGAAAAAAAAATACATAAGCAGCTCTAGTCCAAAATGTTGTATATCCAATTGTTTTAAAAAAGCTTGCCAAATTGCAGGAAACAAAGCGGAAAATATCTCATTTTTTCCATTTGTTTACACTGTACATTTCAGAGCAGGTTGTGCAGTCAGCATCACTGTTTGGATTACATTCAATTGCAGTACTCTGATACTCTACCCTGAAGAAGGTTATAGGCACACAGTCACCTCGACTCTGCAAGAGGATGTTTACCAGTTAAAGTAGTTAAGAGTCAAGGCTGAAAAGGCAGTAAGTTAAAAAGTGCACAGAGAGGAAGGGGGCTGGTCAAACAAGCCCAGGCGTAGGCAGTATTCTTGCTCACCTCCACTCAACACAGAGAAGGGAAGTGGAAGTGCCCTTCACACCATGAGCTCCTCTGTTTGCCTTTCCCTTCCTTTTTAATGTAGTCACACATGCTCCTGTATAAGTGTATTCGCTCAAGAAGAGACATTTCATTAAAACTTAGTCATCTCTATTTATTTCAAGTTAATTCCCAGTAAGTGCAAGTTAGATTGGTGGTCCCAGAGAAACTGCATGGGAGATTTTTCTTTTTATTATCACTTTTCTATGAAGCATACATAAAACTGTCTCTCATCTATAAACTGAGGAAAAGCCTAACACCTGAACACTGAAAGGGCCTGATCTCACTCCTTCTACCCTCAGTAAGTACATGGACTCCTATTAATTCCAACAGAAATAGGCCCAATGAAAGATTTTCTATTAAACCGGTTTAAAAAAACCCCACAAATGTCCAACCAGCTACTCCAACAATATCATCATTTTTAATTTGGCAGTATGTAATTCAAGCATTCAGAAAAGTTAAAAAAATTCCTGGAAAGATGAATGTCTCCAGAAATAATTAGAGTTAACAGCAGACATGCCTCTAAGTCCCTAACACTGTTCAGACATAAATGTAGCTCCTCCTCTCCATTGAGATTTTTTTGAGAATTCATATTACAACCAGCAACATTTATAAACACGGATCTTGGTCTAAACAATGACAGCACGAATACAGTCAAGTTACCTAACCCACCCTTCTTAAATTACAGAGGGTTTAAACAAAAACATCAGAAGCTCTATATTAACTATGCTGCAATGATAAGACTATGACTGGTAATTATGAAACACTATTTTCCTCCTCCTCTTCTGTTTGTGTTTTTTAAAAAAAGAAATTGTTGTTAGTAAATACGACCTTTAAAAAGATTTCAACACACCAGAGAAAACATACCAGGAAAATTTCAGCTCAGAAGTCCTGGTAGGGCTGTTACAATTTAACCTACCAGACATCAAATGCCACCTTCTCTACTGCCTACAACACTGCAGACTCCTCAACAGGGAGGTCTGTTCCCCTCCCACAGACGTATCCTTAATCTTTTTTTTAGCTTAACCATCTAATATTCTCCAAATAAAGTATGAAAAGTTAGTAGCAGGTAAAAAATTGACACATTGCTTTGCTAGAAAGCTTTCACTGCCAGTAATTTATAACCTGCCAAGAAGAGAGATCTTATATGCTCCTGGAAGAAGGCAAAAGGAATCACCTGCATGGGGACTTGAAGATAATGACATTTCACTAACAGATCAAAAGGAGCAGAAAAAAGCCTTTTCAGCTATAAGTTGCAAGCCTTCACTACAAATAGGTATTTCCCTTCAAAGTTATATTCCCTTCCTACTCAAAGTTATAAACCTTTGCTGGAAATATTTATCCATTCAAAAAAAACCCAAGAACACTTAGGCTTCACTTTTAAACTAAAAAGTTCATTCATTATTATCTAAAGACAAAAGAGTTGCAAGCAGAAAAGTGTGCGTTCGCTACAGAAGCTATTTATAGAGCAGGCTTGTTTCACCTTTTCCCTTCAGCTACTGTAGTTCGAAATGTTTTACTGTTTTCAAACCAACACGTGACCAGTAATTCAAGCTCTGCTGACATTTTCAATGCGCCAGAGGCTTTGCGTTCTGCAAAAATGCGTTTAGAAAAGCGGTTGAAGCATTAAGACAATGTATCAAATGAAGTTCTTTTACAAAGTGATTTTGCTTCGGTCGAACACTCACCTCAAATACACCACAAAAATTATTTAACAGCCAAAAAAAAAAATAGCATTTTCAGCTACCATACTTTTGGAAGGGGACTGTGCCAAAATACCATCAGGAGAAGAGCATTAAGTAATCAGTGAATTTTACAAAGCAATTTTTGCCAAAATCTGTTTGACAGCATCCAATCCATTAACTAAAAACATTCTGGGACTGTAAAGCTGCCTGATAAATAAAAATTCATATTACTACAATGCAGTATTTGACAGCACAAGTATATAAACTTATCATAAAAAAGAACTACTTTAGAATAAAACAAAAGAAACTTCAAACTGTAAGGCACTAAAGAGGAGAAATGACAGTGGCATGCGGAGAAGCAGCAGGTCAGCTTTTAGTTACTCAAGTCAAAAAGAAATTTTGAAATCGTGAGTTCCACTAATCCAAAGGAATAAGAAAAGTTACTGTGCTAAATAAGCATCGTCAATGACATCTCACAAGCTTCATTCATTTCTGCTGTCACCTGATGTTACAAAGCATTTTCCACAATATACCCAAGTCCAAAGATGCATTTTAAAAAGATAAAGACCAAAACGAACAAGAAGTATTCAAAACAACTAGCAGCAGGGGGTGGGGGGTGAGTGGCAGTGGTGGCAGCAGGGTGGAATTATGCCAATACTGTATGATGTTGTGGTTCAAGGAAATAAAACTAGTACAATATAGTGATTCAATATTCAATTTAAAGTTTTGGACTGTTGGTTTCTTTCAGTAATTTAGAATTCAACATCTCAAGATGTTCCTGTAGACACAGGAAAACAAAAAAAATAAAGATAAAAACCTCTAATTCAAGGGGAGCTGCATTCATTTGTAACTCAGTCAAGCTACTATGGAGTGGGCTTTACTTGAAAAAACAATTCTCAAACTTTTTAGCTGCCTATTGAAAAATACCAATAACATGACATCAAAACAAACACACCACCAGCTTAAAAACATAGCAGGCTATTCTCTTGAACATACAGTAATAGTACTTTAACAAAATCTATTAAAAAATGCAAACCTGTATTGCATATATTAAAAATATATCTGTGCTGTCAAGAATTACAGTCATTAAAAAATAACACCACCAGTTTAAATTCACACTTGCAACTGAAAGCTTTGATTTAAATGCAACCGTACATCACCACTGGGTATTGTTTATCCTTCACAGAAAATTTAAGTGTCAGAACTGAATTACAAAAATGCCCTAAAGCTTAGAAATGGTGCTTCTGAATACCTTTCTGCCATGTACATTTTGAGAACACCGTGCATGCCTCATCCACTATGCACACATTATCCTAAAATTAGGAAATATGCCACCAACTGTATTTGGAACATAGATGTGTTCCTGAATATTGATTCACTGACCCTGTTTCCGAGTAGTTTACAAAAAACATATATATACTCCTAGTCAGGAAAATGCATGAGTTTACATGATGTTTTACATTCACAGAAGACGAGACCAGCAGATGAGGTTACTTGAAGAGGAAAAACAAAACATTGCTTGTTCTGTGAGATGGGGAGTCTTCAGCATGCAAGACCTACACGGATTACCACCATAAAGTTATATGGAGAGAGGTTATCAGAATCATAACCGCCATCTTTAACAGTCACTTAAATTAACTTGCAGGTCTACCAGCTAATATTTATTCAACTACCATATTACTTGGCAAACAAACAATCACTGTGTAAAGTGAAAAACACCTTCGCTTCATCTAGCCTACCAAACAACAACAACAACAACAACAAGAAATGCTTATGGAAAGTAGTTTCCAACTATGCCCATTAGCTATTTTTTCATAACTCAGATCAGTGGTTGCATTTTTTTTCAAGACAAGCAAAAGTCTAAACCATGTTTACCTCATTCAAATTTTGTTTTTTAAGAAGTGGTTTTCCTTTAAGATAGTAAAGTAGTAACCTACATCCAATTCTGTCTGAACTTTGGAACACTAAAAACAGATTAACACCACACTTTGAAATTATTATGAAGTCAAAACTTTGCATGCCACCACTCAGCCTGAAGCTAATGTTAACAGCCTATTTATAAACCAGAGAACACATTGATTTAAAATGGAAAATACTTGCCCATAGTACCTTAAACATGCCAGTACAAAGGTAATGAGGAGTGAAAGAAAAAAAGAAGAGATTAATTAACAAAAGCAGCACATAAGATGTTTATTGTATGTAATGTATGCACAGGGTATAGAAGAACTTGTATTTTGAAAGCACTGCCACCTAGAATAAAATTGGTATTAACACTGCATCCAAACACTAACAGAAGACCCATTAAACAACTGCCTGGATTCCACAACTCTTTCATGAAGACAACAGTCAGGATTTAATATTTTGGGACTTTTGCAAGCAGGAGTGGAAGTATCACTAAATAACTGCACACACATGCTCCACTGACAACTTTAAAGTTCACTACTGCTGGCGTACATCCAAAAACATGCATGCTGTAACCATGACAGCAATAGTGACTTCAACAGCAAGATTTATTTATCCCGACACTGTGAATTCAACAGTTGCATTTTAAAAAAATCTTTCAGGACTTCTTTCAGCGGTCCAAACCTTCCAAGTCCGAGAACCGTTCAACTAATTACATTGATTAGACAAAGACCTCCACTAACCCCTCAAGTCAAGCTTGATCACATCTCTGCTGCTCAAAAGCAACCGCTTATCACTGTGGTTTAAGCAGGGGTCATGGATGACTGTGGATGAAATACATCCAGACTACTCTTCCCTAAAGAGAGGAAAAGGCTGTTCAAACAGCAAACAGTAACAGCAAAATGCCTTCCCCTGCCCAACACCCATATAAAATCTGGACTGTTTTAAGACAGATGCAAACTGCAGCAGGTTCTTGCTGTCTGGAGATGGAGACATTGAACAAAACATGCACTCCATAAGCATGGCCTCAAGGGTCCTTCAATGTTTCACTGCTATCCCTGTTGTTAAACAACTTGCAACCCACCCCACAGGAACCCCACACAAACTACAGAAGGACATTTTCAGCAGCACTGCTCACAGCTTGGGATCACATCTCTGTAAAACCTGAAAGTTGTCTGCACTTCATTTAATATGGATATATCCAGTGTTTGCAGCATTAGCTTTGTGGGCAAAGCAAAAGCTGCAAAATCTTTGTGTAAATAAGAGATGTTAAAAAAATCCCTTCCAGACAGCAGGAACATAGAACTCTACCTCTAACACATTGATGCTCAAATTGGAATCTAGAACACTATGGCAAACAATACTTGTAGCTCACAAAGCAGAAGCCGAGAAGTCTCTTCAGTCAAAGGCTTAACATAGTGCCAAGTATTCTCTAGAAGTGTGCATGCTGACTGACCCCTGTCAGATCAAGAAGGCTAGCAATTCATGGCTGCAGGTCACCCTCTACCAGGTAAAAAATCCAAGACTTTTTGTTGGCCTGGTGGTTTGTTGCTCTTTGGTTGGGTTTTTTCTTGTTTTGTTTTTAAAGGGCATCAGTTTAAAACTAACTTTGTTCCTCGATGCTCCCCACTCAGTACAACATAACATAAGAACACCAGTAAACAAAATAAAAAAATTAATTTCAATGTGAGTCTGGAAACCCTGAAGCTGATGGGTAGAAAAACTACAGTTTACTGTGATCCACCAGTCAGAAGATTTTTTTATATATACTACTATTTTTCTAATAATACACCCCACAGAGATCATGTGACAGTTATTAAATTCAAGAATGATAAAGAAATCATAAGCTTTGCAGAATGTGGGCAAGTTAACACTGAGTTATAACGCACAGAATACATACAGTAAGGCTCAACCTTCTGAGGAAGACTTGGTAGGCTGAGCTAAGGGAAACTGGCTGGATCTGTCATGCAGCAGCCTGCTGCAGCAAAAGTGTGAATTGGGAGTTATCACAACTACACTGGTGCTAAAGAAAAACTGGAATTAAATTCAAAATGAAGGGTAAGGGAAAAAAAGGGTAATTAATACTCACAGAAGTCACTAGAAGTGGAACTACTCCAAAATACTGGAGCTTTTGACAACCACGCTGCCCAGACTGTCCAGCTAATGTACACTAAAATGTTTATAGGTGAATTATAATAGAATGTAGGCCAGCATCAGGCCCAAGTTTACATTCAGCCATAACAAAAGCTGAAAACAAGAGGTTAAGACAGATTACTGATCTACATTTAAATTTCGATAAATAAACCTTCACTCTGCTGGTGAAATCCACAAACCCTTGTTTTTTGCAAAGGGAACAGATTGAGACAGCAGGATGTGCCAACAGCCTGCAAGGATCTACATCCTGGGAACATGCTAAGGGTGCCCAAGAACAAGGACTGATTATGACCAGTGTTCAGAGGATCAGTGCAAAGACATTTGTTCCTAGCTTTTGAGGACAAATTCCCTCTACTGTGGTGAGCAGAAGCTGGAATCCCTCCTGCAGGAAGCAGAGATCCATCTCATAGCCCAGGGTATCTATCTCCCAACGTGATGCCATTTCAGCTTTTATTGCTACTTCGTTTTCGCATCGCATTTGTGGGGAGAAATTATGTTTACTTGCTGCAGCACAAGTACAAATATCACAAATGGGAAAGTCACTGCAAATAGGGAAGAGCAGTGAAACAAAGCAAACTCAGATTAAACCTCCTCCTTTCATTAAAATATCCTAAAAGCAATACAACAAGAAATAGGCTGCTCTTATAATAATGAAAATAAGTAGAGACTATCAATTGTTTTAAGCAACTGAGAAGATGCCTTGCCTGTCAAACTGATACAATATGGTCATTTTTTCAATTTACTATTTAGATGCTTAATGTTAAGAGGAGAAACTTTCTTTATTACATGTCAACAGTTAAAGGCTTACCTTCAACTAAGAATCACCTGTCTCCACCAGGAGGAAGTAACAAAGTTAAATCATCTGAGACTAAAGAAAACCTCTGGCAAGACCTGCTCATTAAGGGAGGGAAAGAGAGGAAGAACCCAGTCTTACCAAGTTTTTTTGTTTCAAAATTTTCATCCATCAGTTCAACCACATCTCTGCTCTTTCCACACTCTCTACATGTACTCTGCTTATGACACACAAGAGGTATCAGCTTCACTTTACCATCTTAAGTTAGGGTTCATCTTGGACTTAATTTGTACATTGACTCCATAAGGCTTCAACATTACTCAACTTTTACAAATGAAGCATGATTAGCAGCAGTTGTCTACATGGCCTTTCAAAGATAAACTGAATTCAACTAACATAGGCCACAGAACAGCACATCACTTCATCAGAAGATGGGTGAAAGCAAGAAGGAAAAAGCTTTAAAAATTAAAGGTTGACTCAACACTGCTTTATCAACAGGAAAAACTTTATCATCTTCTTGATAAGGCCTTGATCAAACTCTCACTGCATTTTTTAATGGGAGGTGGATAATAACCTGCAAAGGAAGACAACAGCAATCACCGATACAAACTTGGGAAGAGATTTTAAAAAGATTAGAAAATTACTACTTCCTGAAAAGAGTATGTCTGCATTTCCTCAGCCCTCCTTACAGTTTGGGAAAACCCACACAGGATATCTGAAACAGGCACCCTGCAGTAAAAAGTATTTAGGTCATTCCAATAACACAAATTATTTAACTGATTGAGTAATTTAAGACTGCATTCAAACAGTTCAAGCTTAAGCTATGCAAAAGTGCAAGCCAATATAATTTTGAAACTAAACTGGCCCTCTATCAGGAAATGTTATGCTTGGCCTAAGAGGAAACTGCCACTCCCATTTCCATTACTCGTTATGGAATAAATAATTTTCTTCTGTTTAAAAAAGGGAGGGAAAAACAAAAATATATCAATGCCACACAAGTGCCAAATGAAAAATGGCATCAGAACTCCCAGAAATAAAAGACCCTTTCTTTATGATCATGATTCTATTCTTCCAGTTGTATACTAAATATTCACAAAGACTTAATTCTTAACATTTACAAAATGTTTGTGTTCCTTTAATTGTTTAACAAATGTTTGTTACTAGCAAGAGTCAGGATGTTCACTGAACTTATTCATAATCAAAGTGGAAGTAAAAAGAGAATAAGAGGGTTTTAAGTGTAGAAGCAACAGTCACTACGCAGGAATTTGGGAGGGGCTCAGTACATTTTGGACAGTAAATCTCACAAGATAAACATTTTCAGCAACTTCCTGTGGTCACCAGAGCACTACAAGGGATTCCAGCAAAAATAATCAAAGTATGACATCATATTTCCTGACAAAGCAGCAGAGAAAAAGCCACTAAAAACCATAGTGTTGAAAGAGTTCCAGAACGAAAATCTAAAAAACCACCATTATCATAAGTGAATCACCCTTGCATGGTGGAAGCCAACATCAGGGGAAACACCTTTTTTTCTAGCTGTCCAGGGCCAACTGCAGTGGAGCCCCAAATGCAGGCTGCAATCCCAAGGAACTACTGTAAGAACAATAAATGCATTAAACAAAGGCCATGCAAATGTCACTTATATTATACATTAAAATATCCTTGCTAACACTAGCACACAGCCCAAACCCACACAAGCGGATATACTGTATGAGATCAGGTTCTTTTGGTTCACAGATTCTCCATACTGCCACGAGGATCCTAATTCACTTCTCACTGTTCCAGTTATTACTCGATGAAATCAATATATGGTAGACGTGGCTAGTGCACCCCACTGTCAAAACCGTCTGGTAAGACTTGCCATACTAGTACTCCTCCATATACACGTGCACCACTTCTTTCCAGACATGGGGTGCAGAATGAATAGGCTTCCTGTAAGAAAAATGGATTTCCAAAGGCACAGTTTTGAGTGTAAGTTGTTCATAATATATCTTTTTATATTTATAAAATACAAATATCTGTTAGTTCATACAAAAAAATACTTATGTTCCCATGCCCTAATTTGATTTCTGGGAGATCTGTGCACAGCAAGCATTTGGAATAAGTAGGACTAGGTGTGTCCAGGTTGGGGAGTCTGATACACATTCTTCTACTGACTAATCCAATGCTAGCACATTCAGAGCACACAGCTGCTCCTCAAACAATGCAGGTAAGATTAGTATGCAATTTTCTTAAAGACTTAATTTAGAAGCCCACCCCTTCCTCTCAAGCCACACACTCTCCCTGAATGAACAAGGCATACCATGCTTCCTTGTCGGAGCCAAGAAGTTTTTAGGAATATTTACCTCTAACCTGCAGCACACAGAATTTTAACAATCTACAGTTATTCTGACTGATAATCAGATTCTTGATAGTATGTTAGTATATAACATGTTATCTAAGCCTCTATTAGCACGCATAAGGTTGAACAATGAACTGCAACATATTTCTTTCTTTAAACTCATGCCTCAGACCCACAAAATCAAAACTTTCCGGACAACACAAACATCGTTAAAAATTTGGCAAGGCAGGGAGAAGAAGGAAAAAAAGAGAACTGCACTATCAAGGAAGCAAAGCTTCCAGGATAAATTAAAGACGACAAACAATCTAAGGAAGGAGTTACACAGCTAAACACAATCTAATTTGTCATTTAGATTTGTTAAGCAAGTTACTGGAATTGAGCATGCTGTGGTTTGGCCTTCAGACCAGGTTTTACAGTACATAAGCTATTAGACTGAGGACTCCAAGAAGCAGCACATCTGGTAACATAAAACATTTTAAACTTCCACTGACAAGCCAAGGAATACCTTACAACTACCTTTCGACAGAGGAAAAGGAAACAACTACAAAACACCCATCATTTATTTCACTTTTACAATGCACTGCAGGGAGACACAAAAACAAGGAGACTGAAGACAAAAATCTCAAGGGTGGCAAGTCTCTCTACCTACCAGTGAGCCAAGAAACAAGCTGCTTTAATGCAATGATGAAGTAACTCTCTCCCTTCCAGATCTCTGCATTCTCTTGACATTTATTTTTGGGCTTCAGCTTCTGATAACCTATCTATACTACAACTATTAGCATTTGTGATAAGCTGGTAAAGTGATGTACTTGTGTGGTTAATGGCTTGTTTTGTTAGCTTTTGTTGCCTACTAAAATAGTCAAGGGTTAGACTTCATGATGAACATGAAACCCAACCCACAAGATTAGTACACTGCTGACTAATTTTGTGACTCAAGGTTATCGATTTTACTTATCTCAAACTAGACATCGGTCTTGTAGAGGATATAAATCTTTTTGATGCAGGTTTCATGCCTGCAGGTCTACCTTTTGCTATAAGAAAAGGTTCTCTGTCTATGCTCTTAACTTTTACTGTAACCTATGTAAACATAATTGGGAGAAAAAAAAGGAATACCATTCCAAGTTCTTGAAGAAAAACCAAATGTTTATACAAACTCTGAAACAGATGCAGGTAAAGACAGAGAGTGCTCTCTGCAAGAAGAAAAGTTGAACAGGAATTATGCCTCTAACATCAGTTGTTGATATTCTTATTAATGGTTAAAGACTCTTTTCTGTTTTAGATTAAAACTTGAGATTAAATTCAGTGACCTACTGGACAATTACATCATAACCACTGCCACCTGCCCAAGGTTATGTTGTCACAGTACACTTAAATAGTAAAACAGAGACAAAATTATGTGTGAATGAGTTTTCAGTGTTGCCCAACATACTCTGAGAGATCTGCTAGCATTTGAAGTATCTGTATCATAACAAGAAAGACAGAAAAACAGTTACATTCTGTATCTAGCCTCTGTTACCATGATGAAAAACCATAAACAAAGTTAACCATGTTAAGAGGTAAAGGCCCAATACCACAGGTCTCATCAACATAAACTGAAATACTTCAGTCAGGCCCCTTACATAGGAGGCTATTGATTTGTTGTCTTCTTACTAAATAGTTCAAAAGAGATGTAAAGTATCTAGAAATAATGCTCTCAGTCTAGTCCCCTGAAACATCATCCTAATTTATTTACAAAAAACTCCTCTGCTTTCCCTCAGCAGAGTATTTTGAAGGAAGCAGCTGGGTACCATGCCAGATTTCTCCACTTTTTAAAATTAAAATGACATCCTCAAAAAAACCATCAATACCCTCTTCAGTCAAATGGGAAGGAAAAGAACTGTTTAACTAGCATCATGCTTCCAGAATGTCAACTATGACTTAGGTTATTTTTATCTACTGAGAAATGGTTTAAATATATCATTCACTATACCATGGTAGATTAGACTACACAGCAAGAATTTTCCCTACAACTGGTTTGTCATGTTTAGTCAAACAGGAGGCTTCCTCCTCTGATAAGGATTGAGACAGATATCAGGAGGTGCAAACATTATCAGTCATTTCCTTAGAAATCTGCCTTTCTTCTCTGTAGTCTGAAACTCTGGATGAGAATGTGACAGGTGTCCATATAATACCTCCTGCCCCTCTTAAACTCTCTACCAAGTTTTAGATGTTCAGATTTACAGACCTAGCTTGGTCCCAACAAATGATGGTGATGTTTTAAGGCTAAATGGGGTCATTTTCCTCCATAAATATTTGAACATCAGATCAACTATTTTCAAAATACTTTAAAACACAGAATAATATCAGTAATTAATTTGGAATACCCAAAGGTTGTTGGCTCCTTCTTACTATGGAAGAAAACACTTTCTTAGCAAGAAAAATCCTAGTTCTCACCTTTCACAATACAATGGCCATAGGACGTATGAGTGTGAGATACAGTTGCTAGCTGAATCTTCCAACCTGCGACATACATTAATTGGATCAACAAGCATACTCACATGCTCCGAAAGAGGTACAAGTGAAAACATCGCTTACCTTTTCAGCGCCAATTCCCATGAACGCTTTTGCACAGTTTTTATTTTATCTGCTAATTGCACAAAAAGTAAAAAACAAGACACCCACCACCTCAGAAGAGACACTGAAACCCATCACCTTCTCATTCCTGTAACATGCCTGCTTGTCAATTTGAAGCAATAATTCCCCAGTTTCTATACAAAGTAACAGATGAGAATCCCTCTTTATAAATTTACCCCCAAGAGCTCAGAAATGTTGCACCATTAAAAGCACATCTCACATGTCCTAATGGTTTTTGTTGCTGGAACACTCTAACCCACCCCAATTCCCTCCGGTCTCCCATGGACTATGGAGCTGAAATTAGCTATTCATTACATGTGAAGGAGTCTCACATAGAAGCAGCACCCTGCTGCTAAAGACTGCTTACTTTACATGGCAATTTCACAACTACAGCATCTGCTGCCTTACTAACATGTATATTTAATGCCACTGCATAATGTGCAGAATTATATGCTGCTTATTGCCTGTTTGTTCAGACATTATGTACTCTTAAATAGCGTTATTCTCTTTGAAAACCACTGTACTTTTTATCAGGTCTTCTCCCTGGTGTTCTTTGCAACAGAGCCCCAAATGAGCAGCTCAGACTACTCTAGACCAAAAAAATCCAGACTGAGGGTGAAGATAACCAAACATGACAAGTTTCTGGCCTGCAACTACTAATGTAATCTAGTTTACTTCCTGGGTCTCACTCTCCAGTCTATAGTTTTACATCATTTTGATATGAAGGCAAGTGGAAAGGGAATCGTACCTCAACAACTGGTAGGAAGCCTGTTCCAGGCTACTCTTGCCACTAGAAATGTGAATACTTATATTTGAGCAATGGCCTTTTCAGCAGGTATTATTCTACTAGAGGACACTTGAAGCAGTAATATTAAGTTCTATTACATACATAATAACTAATAATTATTGTTCACAATAGCAAACTACCTCAGAGGAAAGAAATCAAAGTTTTAAACTAGAAAAGCAAGGTTTTGGGAGTCAAGTGTTAGACCAGCATATGTAAGATGTTTCATGTCCTTCAGGAAAGATTTCAGTATGCTCCTACATCAAATGTCTTCTTAAGACAGGTATAGGGAGGACTGGTGACACTAACTCAGGGAAAACTGATTATAAACATGGTTATTCCAGGTGACAAAATGATTGGACATCTAGTCTAAAAGGCAGCGAGCATTAGCATGTATGGTTCCCAGCCCTATTTTGACACGAATTACATACTTCCAAAGCAGCCCAAGCAAAGGTCATGAATCTACTCTGTATTACTGACACAATGCCCTCTGGGAAACACTACTTTAAACATGCTTTGGAGCAAGTGATAACCTGCTCTCTGTTGGAGGACAACTGTAATGAAAGGCCAAGGAGATTTCAATATACTTAGATAAAACCAGTTTTATTTTAACACTCAGGATTATGCAAGGCAGGCATTTGCTCTAGAATAAGTTTTCAGATCATGTTTGATGTTAGGAAGATGTGGGGGCTATGACAGCACTGAAGCAGTCCCACAGGCTGCTTTAGGATATTAGGAACAAAATTCCAGCTGGGCCTTCTCTTTATTCTAACCTACAAACAGATCTACAGATGAGAAAGAAGTGACAGAGACAGCCCTTGCTGGCCAGACAGAGCCTCAATCTAGTCTTCTCTTATCTTCTATGAACATGTGATAGTCAAATAGCCAATTGTTTCAATATGAAAGCATGCCCAAGTCTTTCCTATCCCTCCTTTCTTTATTCACACCACAGACAAGCCTCATTCCTGAGAACCAAAAGGACTCCAGTGGACTGGGCCTTTCTGTTCGCCCAAGATACACACACACATACACGTAGGCTGCTCTGATGTGCAACTCAAATGCTGCCCTGAGAATTTTCTAAAGCACTGCCTGTCAGCTTAGAGAAATCAACAGGCTGAAATAGGTTGCTGCCTGTTATGCATCACTGATTAGAGTATGGACTGCAGGTTCTGATAAGACTGTACTAGGGAGGAAGTGCAGAAGGAAAGACCAACATTCTGCCCCTTACACACACATACACACACAGTTTGCATGCAATCAGAACAACAGGAAAATGGCCAGTTAATCTCCATTTTGGATCTGCTTAAAGCATTCTATAACACAACAAGAACAATTTTTTATTTTTTTTTTTAATGCTGCTACGGGAATATACAAAGTTTCTCTTTTTGAAGCAGTAAGCTACTCAACACATCAATACCTCTCAAGATGAGGCAATGGTGACCCTATCGGTGAGGAAGGACTATCACAACTATTAAAAATCTACGAAGCACATGAGGGCAGAGTCATTTCTCAAACGGATTATGCCAGATTCAGAACAAACAACAACAACACCACATCCACTTCTTCTATCACAGGCATACTTAACAGACAACCCCCTTGTAGTCCACATGAAGAGAAACAATCAATACCAAAATCATGAACCAGAACCAAGACTCTTCTAAAAAAGCCTAATATTTCTTTTTTTTTTTTTAAAATTCATCTACATAAAATACAAGAAGTAGAAAATGGAACTGTAATATTTTAGTTTTGCAAATTTATTATGCTTTAAAATATTCCTGCCAGAGACAAAAATAGTCTGAAAAAAACCCTCATTTTCTTTTTAAGAGTATGTATGTCACAGTCCACACATTTTGTTTTGAAAGGTGATGTTTGCTTTTTGCATGAGAGGGCAATGCAAATTCCAAACCTTCTAGACCATGAAAAACAAAAAGACCGCCGAAGAAACCACTTTTAAAGCAAGCTAGTGAAAAGCTAAACAGAAAAAATGAAATTGTCCAGGATAAGAGAAGTAACCTTTGTATTTTTTCTGCAGTCTGTCTTCACATAAATGAACACTGGAAAACCCACTAGCATTATTTCTATTTCAGGTGAGTTTCGGGGATTTTGTTTTTAATTTAGCTGTCCCTGCAACCTTAATTATTTATCACTTTTGGACAAGTAATTTTTATATGAACACATTTATACAGTCAAAGTGTTTCTGAGGACAATTGCAGGGTCTATTGCTGCAATGAAGTGGTAGTTTAGTAAGAGAAGGAATAATTACTTTAAACATGTTCTAATATCTGACAGCATAAAACAACTACTACTTGTAGTTATTCTTTGAAAGTTAATATCGAAATCAGGAGTAAAATTTACTGAAACCAAAACCTCTTTTTTTCACTTATTTACTTATTTTATTTTTAAATTAACTAATTAAATTGTTAAGCAAGAAAAAAGCCTTAATAAAAAAAAACCCACAACATAATATGTTTGGATTCAGAGCTCTCAGCCTGGAGTTCTCCAGAGAGAAAACTGCCTTCATGAAAGCAGAGGAAATTTTACTTCTTACTATTCTTCACGGGTAACGAAAAGCCAGAAAATGACTGTAATCTTACTAAGCACCTGTGCATCTAATGACCTAAGGAGGTTTGGTTTGCTTTACGGTCCTCCTGTAAGGAAACTGCTCACTCCAATACATCGATGCTGCACACCACTGACCCACCCCACCACTGCTTCAAAGGGCAGCAAGGAAGCTCAAACACACCAGAGGTAGTTTGCAGCACTAGAGTATTATTTATACTCATAATTCACAAAAATCACTTGCACTGGTGTGTGTGGGGAAGTCGTGGAGAGGCATCTATTTCTCTCCCTTTAATTATGGATTGCACAGTGTCATGTGGACAGAAGGGCTGTGAAGGCACACACAGCACGATAGCAGAGCAGGCTAAGCCACATGGCTTACAAGGCTGACAGCTATCCTTGGGTGAAGTGCTAAGGTTTGGACAACAAGCCCAAGCCAGAGTTGACCTATAGTAAATCCTGTATATTTTATAACTGATAACCATTGTGCTAGTAGGTACTGTACTAGGTTATCTCAAACCACCTATACTGAGGTAAGAAGTGCTAAAGCATTGAAATACTGCAGCCTGAACAACAGGCCCCAAGCCGAAGCTGCTAACTTAGTCTGTAATCATTAACAAAGTGTGTAATGTCGCTAGTGAAAGATGCAGCTTAGACAAAATATCAGAAGCCAAGAGTCTGGCCTTGTTAGAAACTCCCCTGGTCTCTCCCCCTGAGCCCTGGCCAGGCTTTGGGTGGAATGCAACACGAGAATGAAACCAGAAATTTTCCGCTCAAAACAAAGGTGCCAGCTCTTCTGGCTTGCCAATCTCTGGTATATAAGGCTGGACCCGCTCACAGGGGCTTTGGCAGCCTCACCTACAGATGGACACACTGCGTAGGATTTCCCACTGGCCGGGACAGGCTCTGCAAACCCTCCCTGCAGCCTGGGCTGCCCAGAGACTACAGGTCTGGATGATGGTAACATATGCAAGTGGTGATGTATCTGTATTAATCACTATTCTCTCTCTCGTGTAGTAACAACCCCGTATTTTCCTGTTTGCTGCTTTAAGTGCACTATTCCGCTTTTTCTTACTGCATGATTTCTGTATGTGATAATTTAAAGCCCTGCCAGGACCGGAGACCACACTGCCATTGTCCCTCCCTCACCCTCGGACCGAGTAGGGCACAAACCCCGGGGTTGAAGTAAGGAGAAATTTAATACAACAGTGTAATAAATAACGATCTGAACAACAATAGTGATAATAACAACAACAAACTGTAATAACAGTAAACAAGACAAAAGATACACAGAGAAATACCGCAATGGTTACAGTCAGCCTGCCACGTGCTCCCTGCAACCAAAGCCACAAAGGAAAGCTTCCCAGACCTGACATCAGCATGGTATGAATAACCCAGCTGGAGATCCCTTCCCCCTTCTCTGCTGGGAAAACTTAACCTGATCCTAGCTGAACCAGGACATAATCCACCCCTTTATTCTATACCATCTGTGTCATGTCCAGCTGCCATTTAGCAGTTAACAATAACAAAACAACAATTAACAAAGGCACAGCATAATTCATGGCATGTTCTCACCCAGAAACAAGTCCCCCTGTGGTACACATCGGACCTCTCCATTGTCCTGCATCACCCACCAGGTGCACCCAGGTCCTTGGGCAAAAGCAATCCCGTGGATGGGTTTGCCTTTACCTTTGCCTGGTGCAGGACTAAACCAGAACATTTTTCCCAATATATTCCTCATGCGCACCACAGGGACTTTATCCCCATCTACAGCACGTGGAGGTTTCGACTGAGCCGGGCCAGCTCGACTGGCAGATCCTCTTGTGTTGACTAGCCAGGTGGCCTTTGCTCGATGCATGTCCCAGTCTTTGAAGGTCCCACCTCCCAGTGCTTTCAATGTGGTGTTTAACAGTCCATTGTAGCGCTCGGTCTTCCCAGAGGCTGGTGCGTGGTAGGGGATATGGTAGACCCACTCGATGCCGTGTTCTTCTGCCCAGGCATTTATGAGGTTGTTTCGGAAGTGGGTCCCGTTGTCTGACTCAATTCTCTCTGGGGTGCCGTGTCGCCACAGGACTTGGGTTTCAAGGCCCAGGATGGTGTTCTGGACAGTGGCGTGGGGTGCTGGGTAAGCTTCCAGCCATCCAGTGGTCACTTCCACCATTGTGAGCACGTGGCGCTTCCTGTGGCAGGTCTGTGGCAGTGTGATGTAGTCGATCTGCCAGGCCTCTCCATATCTATATTTCAGCCATCGCTCTCCATCTCACTGGGGCTTCATCCGCTTGGCATGTTTGATTGCAGCACACGTCTCACATTCGTGGATGATCTCTGATGCCAGGCCATTGGATCCACACTGTCCAGTAAATCCAATTATCCCTTTCCTCCACCTGGCTGGAGGCAGGGCCCCTCTAATCCTGCTCATCATCATCACTTCTTGCAAGAATGCTTTACTGGTCCCCTCAAGAGGGTCAGACATAACGTTCGCCATTCTATTCTGTCTGGGGGATTTCTGACTGGACACTGGAGCTGCGCTCTTCTTGGAGGACTCCCCTTTTGTGATGGTTTTCCCTTTCAGCTGCTCTACTCGTGCAGCTAGGGCGGCAGTGGGCTGTCCATCCCACCTCCTCATGTTTTCTACATGGTCGCTGAGGGAAAAACCACAGGGTGTCTCGTGGTGTGTGACTTCTGCTGCCTTTCTCTTGGGTGAGGAAACGTTTACTTCTAATGGCTGAGACATCGTCCTACGTTCCACCTGCACAGGCTATGTCCTCTTCCACTCTCTGGACCCTCTGAGACAGTTCCTTTATAGCTGAAACCCAGGAATGTTGAGATGAGGGGAGATTTCCCTCATATTGCCAGAGCTTCCCAACCACTCCATCCACTGTTACAGTCTGGGTGTCTGTCCACCAGGACACTATTGCCAGTGCTTTCAAGTGTGCTTCTGGTGCGCTCTTCAGGAACTTTCGCCACATCAGGTGTGTGCAAGCAGCCTGATCTGGGTCCATGGGTGACTGCTCATCATTCTGATCACCATAAATCATATCGAACACAGCCAGTTCCCCGAGATTCTGAATGCCCTTCTCAATGCTGGTCCATTTGCCTAGCTGACATAGGATGTCATCCTTGTAGGGGTGCCTCTCCCTTACACCGAGCAGGAGTCGCTTCCAAAGGCTGAGGGTGTGAGTCTGCTTCCCTATTTCCCTATCAGTGCCAGCATCCTTGGCCAAAGATCCCAGCTGCTTGGCCTCTCTCCCCTCCATTTCAAAAGCACTGGCTCCATTGTCCCAGCAATGGAGCAGCCAGGTGCAAATCTGCTCACCTCCCTGGCGGCCGAAATCTCTCCGCATATCTCGCAGCTCAGTTGGGGATAGAGATCGAACGATCACCTCTGGCCCTTCCTCCTGTTCCCATGATGAGCCTGGCTTATCCCCAGCCCCCAGTTGGCAAACTGACTTTCTGGTACGCTTGGTTTTCTCTATCGGGGCGACTGACACTGGCACTGGCTGGCTCTCTGGCTCAGTTGCTGTGCTGGTGGAGGTGACTGAGACTGACTCTGTCTGTCCCCCCGGCCCAGCTCCTGTACCAGTAAGTTCACTCTCAGATCCTGTAGCCCTTTCTCCCCCTTGAGGGCAGTGGGTGGTATTAAAGAGGACACGGTGGGCATGGGCAAGTCTCCAACACATCGCAGCGAGTTGTGTCTCCTGGGTTTTGCCAGATTGGTAACACACCCTTTCTAATCACTCCATCAGTTTATCAGGGCTCTGCATTTGTTCGTGAATGAAATTCCAAAGCATTGGAGGTGCCCACCAACTCAGGCCTTTGCCCATCTTTTCCCACACCCCTTGCCACTCACTATTATCTGACCTCGGGGCAGGTTTCCGGGCACTGCTATTGTTAGAGAAGTGCTGCATGGCCGAAACCGAAATCCGGCAGACATTCAGAAAGCATTGTGCCACAATCACACTGGCCTGCAGGCTCCAAGGATAAATGAAACTCTCAAAAAGCCAAGAGGATCTCTTCCCCTGGCTCACCCATAGAGGGGGTGAGACCCCTAACAAAAGCCCAGGCAGCAAACAGGTACTGGCTCACCCCCATAAACAGCGATACAAGCACATAAGCAGTCAGTAGCCCGTATAACAAAACAAGCCCCTTTATACATTTTCCACTGACAACAAACATCAGCACCAGGAACACACAGTGGATATAAGGAATAATCCAGCCCCACCACGCAAGCAAGTGGGCCAGCACTGCAAACATTTTCTTATCAAGCAGTACAAATACAAACAGAAAAAAGATTGCGCCCAACAGATTGCTCCAACACACTCTGGTCAGGGTCTGTCCCTTTTTAATTCTTATTTCAACCCTCTTGTGCCCCACATTGGTGCACCAAAAAGGCTGTGATAGTTTTAAGCCCTGCCAGGACCAGAGACCACGTTGCTGTTGTCCTTCCCCCACCCTCGGTCCGAGTAGAGCACAAACCCCAGGGTTGAAATAAGGAGAAATTTAATACAACAGTGTAATAAACAACAATCTGAACAACAACAATAAACAGTAATAACAGTAAACAAGACAAAAGCTATACAGAGAAATACCGCAGTGAACACAGCCAGCCCGCTGCATGCTCCCCACGATCAAAGCCACAAAGGAAAGCTTCCCGCACTGCCCCACCGGACCTGACATCAGCATGGTATGAATAACCCGTCTGGAGAGCCCTTCCTCCTGATGGGGAAACCTAACCCTATCCTAGCTGAACCAGGATACTATATTATACTGTTACATTACTTCATTATCACTAGTAAAATACACCTACTCTTTTCACTCTGGTGTCCGAGTTTAACTGGTATCCTTAATCAGCAAAACATTGGGGAATGCCTGTGTGACATGGCCTCTCCCAGCCCCAGAGGTGAGTCAGGCAGCAGTGGCCAAAAACGGCTTCCTATTTGCAGAACTCTAAAAAGCATTAGTTTGCATGTAAAAAGCTTGCAGGGTGAACTGAACCCCTCGGATGAGAAGGATGTCTAACACCAGCAGAAGGTGAACTCCAAAACAAAAGAAGAAAAGAGCCCATGCTGCTGCTCACAGAGGAGCAAGAAGCACAACCTTGTGAGTAATGTCTGCTCCAAGGAAGAACACTGCATGAGAAACAGGCAGTCTAGACAGGGGAGGTGGGGGTGGGGTGGGGTGTCCGGCTTGTTTGCTTCAACTGTGGCACAATGCACTTCCACATCAAAAGGAGAGGGGAGAGAGGGGAAGAGGCAGGCAGCCTTCCAGGAAGACCTACCCCATTTTTTAATAAAAAAAGAAGTCTGCCACCATTTATTCATGATACTTACTTCATGTCCTAGAAAAGGTTATTTTGCTGCTTAATAGTTCGAGGATCATATTTTCCTATAGCTGTGCAACAAAGAGCTGGATCCAATTCATTATCTCCCAATAAATTTGACGGTGGCTAAATTGATGCTAAGAATCTTGCTGACTAGTCTATAGCCTACTTTTAGAAACTAGGCAAAACCACTAACTATTTTAATGCACCATGGTAAACAATTATGCAACAGATTAAAAATATAAAAAGAAGAGTGGAGTACTCTGGGCATCTATACCCTGCAAGAAAACTACTTTCCTTCTTCCCTCAACAGCAATTCTCCAGTCACACAGCAAATAGCCAAATGTATCAAGTTTGAACCTTTAAAGTAGGATGATGGAATGGAGTAAGAATGATGAAAAGACCTGGTAGAGAAGTCAGGCCTTCATGAAACCAGAAATTGAAACATAGTCTTTAACAGTTGTTTAAAATATGCATAGCTAGGTTTGGAATAGTTATCCTGATTTAGAGCAGGAGCACATCTGTTTATGTGTAAGTACATACAGTCTGACAGCAATTTTGGATCATCAGAAAAAAAAAAATCAACTGCAAGTTTAATAAGCATTATTTGTATTCTACTTAATAGCCTATTTGTTCTTTCAAGCCACTGCAATGATAACACATTTCAAGTCTTCCACTGTATACTAAATCTAAGGTACCTAGGCAAAGCACAGCATATTCCAGTTGGATGCTTCCCAAACCATATCGCTCAACTTTTTAAATATTACTGCCATCTGGCTACTAGGCTTTGTTTACCAAAACAGTAGCTGTGCACACATTTCTACAGCAGCTGAAGTAAAAAAATAAGAAATGCCATTTGGTTAAGTTACAATTCACATTTAAAAAGCTATGACTATTTTGTCAAATCACTTACCACTGTACCTAGAAAAATTAGATACATGTAGCTTTGTGTTTTGCTTTCTTTCCCATTTCACTACTTTAAGGTTTTTCAACTCATTGCCTCTCTACTCTGGTACAGGAAAGTAGTAACAGTGACTGAAGAATGTGTCAAGAGCAAAATAAGCAGTCTTGCTTGTATTATCTGTAATTCTCTCCTGGCTAAGCACTGGTGCCGTAACAGTACAAGATGGAAATGGTGTTACACTAGTACATCAGGTTGTTCTTAGGGTGCATATTAAATCATACAACCCTCTCAAAGAGAGCTCAAAACCAAGCTGCTCACAGGCTGAAACTTCTGATAAATTCCAGGGACTCTTCCCAGTATCTGGGCTGCACTAAACAAAACAAATATTTCAATTATGACTAATCCAAAACACTGCACAATGAAAGCTGGGGCAGTCTTGGGAGCAGCGGGAATATTTAAATTGGAAGAGAGCCTATGGGTTTTTTTTCTTTTCCTAATTACAGTACATTGTATTAATCAAGCCTGGAAACCACAAACCCAAGGCTCTTTGTGACCGAGTTGTCATGGCAGCACAAAACACACTCAAGACCCAACAGATGAAGCAGCATTTTCAGCAGCTTACTGTGTGGATATCTTATAGATGTACAGTATACAGAGGAAATACAATCTTTAAAAGGCTGTGGCCTCAGAGAGCAAATACACCTTGGCTAGATAAAAGCCAGTGACTGTGTAATTACAGCAGAGGTTTTTTTTAAAGTTCTGCTGTGCTTAAAACCTTGCCTAAAGCCTCATCCAGATACTTACTCATTTCAGTACTCAATAACAAAATACAAAAGAATCTAGCAGTTGCTTAAAATATGTACAACTAGAATTGAAATAGTTATACCAATTTAAAGCAAAAGCACATGTGTTTGTATGTAAGAAAATACAATCTGACAGCAATCTGGATCAACTACCAGAATCAACTGCAAACTTAATAAGCTATGGGATAATTAACAAGTGTTGTTCATACTTATCTCAATATGGTGAGCTATGCGCTGTTGGCCCAAGCTTTCCACCAGCAACTCTGTACATGTTTGCTACGTGCATATGCATTCCTTGTGGCAGTCACAGCTCATTCCTAGATCTGAATGAAGACTGCAGACTGATAAAGCACTTTACAGTCCAGAATAGTTCTGCAGGCTAATTTTGCAGACACCATAGTAGAAAAAGGTCTCTTCGTTCTCATCCAGAAAGCAGAATATTGTGTCCTACAGTTTGTTCACTTGTTGATGTTTTAGAAAGAATTTAATATTTTTGGAAGCAATAATTGGGCTTTTACTTGTGTTTCTCCTCTCTCTGGAGTCAGATAATCCTAGTTCCTGTAAAAAGTGATATATGTTCCAGTCCACCATGACTGACACAGGTACAACATCTCGTCAAGTTTTAGTCTGAGCTGACCAGAGTGCTTTATGTAAGACTTCAGACCATAAAGGCAGCTTCCCCTTGCTAGGGATCAAAACAAAGTTTCAAAAGCCAAAGCGTACATACATTTGATCCACAAGCAATCAAAAAACCCAACACTACAAAATTATGTGAGAAAATCATGCAATACACATGAAAACCAACATTGGACACTTAAGATTCAGCTGGACAGGGTGCTGGTCCTTCTTGTCTAGACCGTGCTTTTGCCAAAAAAGGTTGGACCAGATGATCCTTGAGGTGCCTTCCAACCTGGTACTCTATGACTCTGTGAGGCTATCAAAATAAAATACCTTCATGAATAGATCCTGAAGTGTCAGAAAAATTACCATTAGGTGTTATATATGAACCATCTATTTGTCCAAAGAGAAACCAGTAAGGTAACTATTTTCTTTTCTTCCTGTTTTATACAAAGCAGGTTTAAGAAGATCATCCAAAAAGAAAAGCTTAAGGAACCATATTGGCTTTCCTCAAGTGTTTTCATAACATACCAAATTTTTCATCCCTAAGATAAAATAAACCCTAACATAAAAGATTCTAGTAACCAAGTCTTAAGGAACAGTAATAACATGATCCTGTGATTTTATGATACTGCTTAGCTGCTGAGTATTTGAACATGACCAGTGCTGCCTCCTCCCATCTAGCTGGGCAATTTATAGCAGGATTGTACTTTAGATAAAGCCAGTACAGGTTATACAGCAGAACATGCCAGGCAAATCGCTGAACAGGAAAAGAATGGAAAAAATAATCAACAATTAAAAGACACATTTCAATTTCTACAGATCGAACAAATTCAAGAATTAGATACTCCTTTTCAGGATACAGAACAAATGAGTACAGGTAAAACAAAAACAGACAAGATAAAAGAACTGCAACACCAGGTTCTTACTCTAACTCATACACCAGAGAAACAGTTTACCACTGTGGTGTTTGCTTCAGAAACATGTCACTCTTTCAGTAGATTAATTTGAGATACTACAAGCACAGTTGGCAAGGAAGAATGGTATTCAAGTACCAAATTTAGTTTAACTTTTTGGAAAAAGGTAGGAAAAAAAAGAATCCATTACCTTGCTTAAAGACATACTAATTTTCAATACAGCATTCTACCTTCCACCCTGACCTTTTATGTGTTTCTTTTATCTGGTAAATCTGATTATTGTAAAGAGTTGCCACTGATGCACTAACTGTTTTTCCTGTTTGTACAGCGTATACTTACACACAGTTCCAATCTCAATAAAATTCCTAGGAGCTAGGAAAAAATATCTTTTTTTTTTTTTTTTATCCGACCTCCAAGGTATATGCAGCAATCTAAACACTTAAATGAAAGGTTTAAATAAGTGGTGCTTTTATTTCTCTCATCTCCCCTGCCCCCACCTTCAGTTTGGTGACAAGAAAAAATCCCCTTTTAATTCTCCCCTCAGCTTCTGACCCACACCTAACTGCTTTTCCAGTGCTAAGTGATACCAGCTGGAGTAGCTATGGATGAAAGCATTATTCACTTGCCATGGGCTTTAGGAGCTGAAGTCTATGGTTCAATTTGCACAGGCTGTCTAGATTCCATCACCATCTCTCCAATGATGCATAGACATCTAAATTCAAATGTAGCACAGGCCGAAGTTTAATTTAATGTTGTTGAGAAGAGGAAGGCAGAATTGTTTTGAAGTTCTCCCTGAAAAGCTGCCTGTTATATTAGAACAAAGCTGCTTGTTTCTATCCTTCTTTTGTTTGACAAGTTTGGGCTGGTTAGAAAGGTCATTTATGCCTCAAAGCATCAAATTAACATTTGAGGACATGAATTTTAAAAATGGCTATTTGCTTCTGCTTTCTGAATTGTTAATGATTTTTCTTTATTAAAAAAAAAAGAAAAAAAGAAAAAAGAAAAAGGCATAGACAGACCCCAAAAGAAAAAAGAGCCTTTTCCTCAGGCAAGCTAGGCATTGATTTTATGTCCATGCGAGCACCAGCTGACTATATCTTAATTAAACCACACCAGTTAAGCAGGTAGTTGAAATGGTGTCAAACTAAAATATTGTTTAGTTACTAAAGAAATACTTTTTGGCATATCTTATACAATTCTCCCCCTCCCCTCCACATGTAATACAATGTGAAATCCCCACTAACAGCAACAGCTTCCAAGCATGATTTGCACTGACTTGTTAACACAATACTGCTCATCTTGCTAGTCATGATTTTAATAAACTACATCTTTACTCATAACACAAATACAATTATTTTAAGTGTTGGGGTTTTTAAAAGAAATAATGCCTCTGTGCTTTTAAACTGGATAACTAAGTATTTGGGACGAGGATATCAACACTCAGCCATCTACTTTTCACCTCTGAAAGCACCTGTGGTTTTCACCAACTTCTCACAACTAGCATCAGCTAAACTAAGAATTGCATTTCTGTGACAAACTTACAAGCTTACAAAACAGTCAAAAACCCACAAATATTCTTCAAAAACAATCAAGCTGAACTCAAATTATTCTAAACAAGTAAAGTTTGAGCAAAACCTCGTACCTGGTCATTTGTTTTCTCCAGCTCTCCAAAATCTGTTCGGCTGTGTTACATTCTTTTCCACCTCCCAGTAGATGGAAGCAGGAAGATAAACTGCATATGACGTTCCCTGACACATGAAGATCTTGCTGGCTAAAGGGACTCTAATTTTAGGCAGTAATTCCCAAACAATAGCACCACCAATTCAACTCCAGCAGTCTGTACAACAGCAGCTGGCAAAGCCAGTGCCAACTAAGTTGTTTCAAAGAGGTGGGGCAGCAGGAGGAGCCCAAGGTAGTACACACACAAGAAGTTTATATTGGCAACCTCCCTGGAAAACGTCCCTGCTTGCCAAAAATAATCACCCGGAATTCACCAGGAATTGGCTTTTAATGCTCCGCTCAATGGAAAATTTGTATTTATGGAGAACAAGACACATTCACCATACAATCTTTTAAGATTTGTCCAACCCTTTCAGCCAAAAAGAAGCAGCTCCTCTCTGCTTTTTCACAGTCAGAACCATTTCAGATTCAGCATCCCTGACAGCCCAAATATCTATTATCAAATGTAACAATTCACTTCCAGAGCAAGACTCACAAAAAACTCAGATACTTCATAGTATCTTAAACAGACACTGCTCAACAAGAAATCAACTAGATAGTATTACACTGACAGAGTTATATGTAGCAGCTAAAGCACTGCCTAGATGTTGCTAGGCACTAGTTCATAGTAAACACAATTGTTAATTGCTAGTACGAAAAACAGCTGTTGTTTTGAAGGCAGAAGAAAGTTTCAGACAACAGATCCTTACACACACAAGTGAAGTCAAAATTTTCCTCGTCTCCACCTGTCGATGTGGAAATTATACATTGTTTTATGCCAAAACAGGGAAAAGAGCAGTGAGCAAAGAAAAAACCCAACCTGCATATATCTGCTCACAAAAATGCTGCTTTGTATATTATTTGTGTTATTTGTTGAAACATCAATGCACAGAAAGATCATTAATACAGAGTTAAACACAGAAGTTACTTCTGAACACAGAGGAATTATTCTCTTACAATGTGCCATTTATGAGCCATGAAAAGCCAGATACATTATTTTCACATTATCAATTTTGAAGCTAATAAGTTTTTAATAGACTCTCATTAAAACTACCATGTAATTTCAGACAGGCAGCAGCAACTACATCAAAACTTTTCCTTATTATTTTTTAATTTCAGCTAGCTTTACAAAATTTCCATTATAAGGATCTGTGCAGCAACTGTCACTTGAAAGAGCATACTTCGAAGAGAGCATAGCCTCCAGAGAAAAAGTTTCCAAAATTTCATTAAATCATCCAAAACCAGGCCTGTACTCTTCCAGTCTGCTCCTACAGACACAATAAATTTCAAAGCACTGGAGAAATGCAGATGATGATGCTGTATCTCAATGTACTATTACAGTATCTCTGTGAACCTAAGTACCACACAAGAACTTGTCAGCTAGTACAAAAGAGGTCTGTAATATGTTTTCAAGGCTAGAACAAGGTTATACCATGTTTTATGGAAAATAATCATCCATACTTGGGCCATCAAAAGCAGTTAACGACAAAGAGGACAAAAAAATTTCTTTAAATAAAGTCTAACTGAGCAGGATCCAGCTTTTCCTAACTCCTGGCCTCCTACTAGGACAGGCCAGCCACATCCAAACCATGCCAGCTGGTGTTTTGCTTTCTGTATGCAGACAGAAGATACACTCATCACAGTGAGCTGTACCATTTACATCCTAAAAGTTAGTAAAATGTAGTTTAGATTTTGCAGAATAAGGAAAAAGAGTGGAATACAGACAAAACAAAAATCAGAATTCAAATAAAGATACAGGATTCAAATCAAGGTTCAAATCAAAACGATACAAGTTAACAAAACTTTCAACAGGGACTCATAAGAAGTTTAAGAAAAGGCTGCATTCACTCGTTTAGTTACGGTCCCCTGTGGATATAGTTGTTTTATGTTATTAGAAGCATTAAGAGAAAAATTTAGATAACTTACAACTGTCAAGCCAGCCACCCGCAGTCAGGTCTACATGGTGCAGAAGAGTTCTCTGAGCCACACACTGCATTTGGTGTGTGGTTCCCAGAGAGATTAACATCCAGTTCCTCCCTGCTGCTGCTCAGCAGAGACCCCTGTAGCCCCCCCAGGATCTCCTGGCAAAGGGCACCAATTACACCGTCACTAAGGCTGACATCCTGGTGTAGGGACAATATGGGATGCTGAGCAGACAGACTTGAAGCAAAAGCTTACAAGTATCTGGGGAAGAAGAGATGGAAAAGGAAGCAATAGGCAGCAAATGGGATGGGACAGAAAGGTTGTTTATCAGTCATCTCTACCGTGTCCAAATCCCACCAAAGCAATCGTCAAGCAAGAGAGATTTTAATTCTCTTGATTTACCAAACCAGAGGGGAGAGAGAACAAAACAGAAACAACAAAACCTCTTCCTTTTTAAAGAGGGGCATTTCCATCCCCACCCCATGAAAATTAAGAAACAGCTGCTAAACAAAGCCATTTTTGTGTCATGGCACATTAGAAAAAAAAAAAAAGGGGGGGGGGGGGAGGCAGGGGAGGAGACACTGGGTAAACTTTCATATTCACCTTCTGCAAAGAATTCTACTCAGAATCACTAGAGATGCCTTTTGCTGCACTTAAAACCAAATTATTTTTGGCTACTTATACTCAGGAAACTAGTTCTGTTCCTACCTAATCAAATAGTTGCCTAATTCATTATTCCTAATTGATCCACCAGCTATGAGGGTGCTCAGCTCTCAGGCTGCAGGAGTTCACCAGATGGGCAATCCCCAAACAAAAAAGTGGTGTCTTAATCACAGCCCTTACTAAAGTAGTTTCTGTAGAAGCTGTATATGAAGTTGTCTTAGTTAATGCCTCTAGAAAAGAAGTGAGGCAAAGACATATTGTTTCATATATCTTTAGTTACTAAAACAAGTTTACTTTATACAAATAACTTTGCTAAATAAGTGATAGAGGAGAAAAAAATAACACACTTAATACTCTGTCAGAGAAAGGAGGATCACCCAGGGAAAGCAGCTAGTACACACAAGGCATTTATTAGAAGTTTGATAACTTTGACTATTACTCTCTGCCCATTAAGAGGGACACACCACAATTACAAAGAGGTTACTACAATGTTGTTTTAGGTTTTTTTAGAGGTATTCTGGTGTTTTGGTCCTGCACGCTTACATTGACATTGCTAGTGTACAGAATTGCTAATACCGCATCAGTACAGTATGGACAAGACCTGTACATGACAGGATCATCATCCTGTTAGAGCACAAAGGGAAAACAATGTGCCATTTGTGTACTGGTACTGCAGCACTGGTCTATACTTTTATTCTTTACAAAATTACACTAAATGCTATGCTGCACAGAATTTCTCAGTGAATACATTACTGGGTGTGTTTCCCTTCAGTTTACAGGGGAAGAGACTCTCTACCCAAACTGCTTCAAGATTTCTTTCATTATGAGTCACAATGGTGAGCGACTTTGAGGTCCAAGAGCAAGGAGCACTGCACCCTGAAAAAAAAGACTACAAAAAAAAAAAAAGAGAAGCGAAACAGCAAATACAAGGAACACTATCTACCATAACACCAATGAAAAGCAACTATACAACCAAGTTTGTGTCTGCCATGTTAATTCATAAATTAATCAAGAAAGAAAAATAAAAGCATGCTTACACAGATATTTTAGTAAAATCCACAACCTTAGTTTAATCCATCTCCACACACCAAATTAAACCTCTGACAGTTAATTTCAGAAGCAAGCAATATCTTAAGCTTTACATGGTGCCTTATTCTTTGTGGAAATGCAGAACTTCAATGACTCTGTCTCTCAAGGCTCAAACCCAGTATATGCAATTTCTATTCAGTACACAGCAGTACTTAGGAAGCCTGAAAGCTCCAAACTCCTGTTTTATATGGTGTATTCTGCATTTAACCAGACTTAGTCATTTTATAGCTCAAGAGGAAATCCCAGACTGTGCTTGCTGGAACGAGAGGTGTAAAACTAGTCTGATTCACAGAGGCAACCCAAAGGCTTCCTTCTAGTCACACTACTGTATTACTACTGCCTGGATGCTCCAGACAGAACTTGAGACACTGCTGTGGTATGCACTGTCCAGCAGCACTCATGAAATTTAATAATAATCTCCAACAGACAAGACAGGAAAAGAACAGTGGAGAAAGCAACACACACAGCAGAGTGACTCACCCAGAGTCATACAGCACCTCAATAGTTCAGAAGAAATTTACTTCTGACTCCTAAAGCTCCAACCACTGACTAGGTTATGTCTCAAAATTTAAATGATGTTTTCCCTGCTAGTACATCATGGCTTTTTTGGCTCCACTTAAGACTTGGCCCCAATACCATCTGACAATTAATTTCACGAACTAGTCCTGCCTTGCACAAACAAGTTTTTCTTTTTAACAGTTTCAAAATTTGTTATCTCCAGTCTGCTGATTGTTCTCTGATTTGTCTCCTTTATTATTTGCACGAGGTAACTATACTGATACCATGTATATCTGCAATATCAATCACAGGATAGGAAGTGGGAGAGCAAAGATAAACAGGCTTCACTTGAGAGTTTTTTTTCCACCTCCCCTCTCCTTCACAGAACTATTAGTAAACTGGTTCCATCATTTATTTAAACTCCGAATGGTGTCCTGCAACCTGTATCTCTAATTTACAACAGGATTAGACTGTTCTATACAAGACTTAATGACCAATGCACACTGACCAGAGAGAGACCTGTGATGAGAAACACTGCCCCAGAAGTTCTACAGATTTACTAGTGAAGACTAGAAGCAACAAGACTGGTTATATGAGGAAAGGTAGCCCTCCAAAATAATGATTTAAAAAAGCCAAGGAAGCAGCTTCAAAGCAGCTGCCTGGACCTGCTCGGCAACTATCCAGGCAGCCCAGAAGCCTCTGCAATCCACAGTTTTCCAAAAATCCTTTAAAAAAAGAGAAACATTTAAATAAAGGTCCATTTACCTGTATTGGCAGTAAGGCTGATAGTGAAACATGCTTTCTGTCACTCTTCCACAGCCTTCATATTTTCCAGATATGATCATTTTTTTGTATTTGTTTCATAATAATCCAGAACGATAGATCCACACTGAATCTGATTACAGAGCTGAAAAGAACATCATCCAGAAGATAATCAAATCCAAACACAGGCTATTTTTATTCATTTTTAACTGAAAGTTTAATACCTTGACACCCTGAAATACTTTTCTACAGAAGTCTCCACTAATTTAAGACACAAGTGGCTGTGACGGCACCGTGGTGTCCTCACTGCTACAGTGCTTCTGTTACCCGGCAGGGAAGGAGCTCCGATGGTGTTGGACACACACGGCGCCTCCCGAAATCCTCCGCCTCTGACCCCTTGAAAGCTAAGGGCGATCTTTTGCGCCCTCTTCACGCAGTCATCTGCAGCACCAAAACCAAATACAAAAGCAGAACCTGTGCGCCGCTGGGGGGGGGGGGGGGCGCCCACTTTTTTCTTCAGTTCGACGGCAGGTTCGTTTTTCCGCCGTAGGCCCTGGCGTGCGGGAGCGAGGCGAAGAAGGGGATGGATGCGGCGGGGAGGCCGCGGGGCCCTGGCGGGGCGGGGGGAGGGGGAGAGGCGGGCGTTCTGGGGAACTGAAGAGGCACCCGAGGGAGCAGCGGGCGCCCGGGGGCTGCGGCGGGCGGGCAGCGGCCTCCCGCCTCCGCCGCCTGTCCCCCAGCTGAACCGCCCGCCTGACGTCAGCTGGCGGCGGCAGCATTCCTCAACAGTGCAGACAAACCCACTGGTGGGAAGCTTACAAAGCCCTCAGCTGTAGTGAAGAAAGCACAGGCTTGGCCGGGAGCCAGGCTACTGAGCTCAGCATTTTGTAATGCACTTCCTTTTTACTTAACAGCTTGCATAATGCCTCGGCCCCTTCCACCTTTAACCCCTTATTCGCCCACACCCTGAAATCAGGTTCGCGACTGCGGCGCTTTCCCACCGGCCCGCCAGACAGACACCGGGAAACGAACGGAGAGGCTGCAGTGACCAGGGACTCACCGTCACGATTACCCAAAACCGCCGTGTCGGAAAAAAAGGAACTCACCCCGAGCACCGCAAAGCGGGTGCAAATCGGACCATAACATTCACAGCCAGGTCACCTTCATTTCCTCTGGCTCTGCCCAAGTCCATATATTGACAGACACAGAGACCGTATTTACAGCAGCTCTTATTTTAATCATATTTTTGTATGCCATACCTACGCACGGATCCTGACAGTGCCCCTGGCCACCGAGGTTGATCCATACAAGCAAAGAATGGGGCAGACTGCCACTGGTACTGCTCTGGGGCTGGGTTCGGGCCCCAGGGCCGACTCAGGAAGATGCAGCCCTTGCAGTGCTGAGCTGGCTGCCTGAGTGAAGAAAAGCCTCAAAACAAGCAGATCTAAAACCAGAGGTGGGGAGGAGGCTAAGAATAGCTGCGGTAACAGCCTGCTGCATCTGCTATGCAAATGATTTCCAATAATCTCTACAAATCTGAAGAAAATGAAGGAAACATTCTGAAGGTCACGTAACCTTACTTTCCACATTTCATTCACACAGCTCTGCTACTTTTGAGACCACATGGCTCCTATTCTAAAGCTGTGAATGAGTAGTACAGTGTAGTAAATTCCTTCCTACCACCCCACCCATATTGGTTTGTGACTCTCTGAAGACGACAACCCGGTTTTAGGCTTCCACACCCAGATTGTAGCTGTTAGATCCACAGAACTGCCACTGCTCAAACTCTTCCCCTCTAAACGCTGATCAGTTGTTTTGCAACTAATAGCGAGAGTAATAACAACATCAAAGAAAAGCTTCACTACCCCGACCTTCTTTTTCAAAAGCAGGGTTTTTTAAGAGTGAAGTTAAACACAAGAGCTCAAACTGGTTTAACACTGTCAAGTGCAAGTGTCACAACAGCACACAGCAAATTCCTAGGTGAAGTACACTCAGTCTGCTAGTTTGTAACATTCTCTCATCACAGATCCCTATTCTACAACATCAAGTTAGCTCCCGTTTTCTGTGCACATGCCACACAAAAATACCTTTCCAGAACAGAGTTTTTACCCTTTTAGATGAACATCTAGCACACACTGCCTCACCCAGCAAGGGGCACTCATTTTAAAATAATCACCCTAAAAAATATTTGTACAAAATTCTTCCGATTTTGACTGTGAGCATCGCTTCAACACCACACAGCATTACAAATATTGCAAAACTGAATCATATATTGAGAACTATCATAGTAAAATTAGAGAAAATTTTTAATTCAGCTAGCAAGTAGATTGGTGGCAATGTGCAACTCTGTCAAAGAAAATTCTTTACAAAAAGCAGAAAAGCATTTTACAGATGTTTAGTTTTGATCAGCTGTTTCCAGATCCCCAGTACCATTTACAACACAGGTAATCATATTCCTGTAATCATGTGAGATGACCCAAGTCTAAAGAAAAAACCCACATCTATAAGAGGGGCAGGTACAGTGTTGGCAAGGACTAATACATTTACAGTTACTGTTTTAAATGACAAATTAGATTTCCTAAAATGGATGTTAGTGTTTTTAATCATAAAAACAAGTTCCAATTTTTAAAGTTCCCCACTTAAAAAGAAAACAAAACGAAACAGAAATAAATCTCATCCAGCATTCCTCAAAACAGGACATTGCCCAGGGACAGTTAGAGCAAAACAAGAGCTGTGACTTCTGAACCGTAATTTTTTCACACTACATTTTAATTTGAAAGAGAGATCACAGTATCACCCTGTGCTCCCAAACTGAATGAGCAGGTAGGGTGGAAGAAAAGAAAGGTTATCTCTTCCCTCACACGCCCTCTGTGACACCTATGCAGTCTAAAGCATGGTTTCAAGCAAAGTCCCTTTTCCAGTGTTCTGTAACCATCACTGTTAGGAAGTATAGAAGCCCCAGTTGTTAAAGACTCTCCAGAGCTGAAGCTGTACACTAAGACTGTAAGATATGTGGCACATACAATTTTAACTGAGAGCATAAAGATTTTCAAATATTAATACCTAACATTTCTACAACTCCTTTTATACTAAGTTTTATAAATCTTGCACAGATTGCATTGTGGTGACAAGCTGGACAAATTGAAGAGTTAACTACAAGCACCTTGTCTGAATGCATAACTGACACCAGTATCTAAATGCATGGAATAAATCAGTTCAATGCCTTCAAAGCACCAGGGCACTTATATGAATAAAAGTTCCCTATAGCTACTATAACTGCCACAACATACATATTTTAAGGCAAGATACTATCAACATATATAGCAACACAAAAAACTCAAGTGCACTAAGGCATGACTTAATACTTGCTGTGGGGGCCATAACTTTTAGTTTTCCTGACATTTACAAATTTGGTCTCTGCTTTAAACATGCAAGCTCTGTACTTCTTTTACCTTTAATAGATAATTGAATTGGAAAGGATCTGTTGCTGTATCTGATCTATTCCATCATTGCAGTGTACGATTCACAGATTTATAAAGACATTAATCTTCCTGAAATACTCCTAACAATACCAATTCCACAAACTGACTAAAATGTTCCACTGGGTAACTGACAAGCAGCATTAAAGGGATTTCAGTTATTGAGCTTCCACCTTCCTAGTTTTAGGTTTTCATTTGTGGTACTTGCGTGAACTATTAAAAATACCTCCCCATGAGCCTCCCCTGTTTCTTCTGTTTCAGTAATCCCCGTAAGCCACCTCTGCTGATAGAACCTAAGGTGAGAAAAATTTAGTCCATCATCCTTTTAGACACTACTGTTACAAAGTTGAAATTAACAACTACTTTCAGATGCAGAAGTGGACAAACATTTTAAATTTAGATTTAACCTTCCACCATGTTTATAACACTTCCTCAGGGAGATTCCAGGTAGTGCTCTCATTGACAACACTGTCCTCTCGGTGGTTTTTGCCATATCACCATTGCAATTGCCTTGGTAGTCCTCAAAAGAAAGATGGTCATCAGCACAGAAACCAACCATATCATGTACTTTTTCTGGCTCCTCTCAGGGATTTGACAGGGAAATGACTGATGGTTTACAGCCTGTTACAATCCTACTAGCGTTCAGTGTCACCAGGTTTGCATTTCACTACTAGTTTACCATTTGAAAAAGCTGAACATCTCAATACTAGCAAGAGCAGCTGTTGCCATCTTCAGAAGTCTTCCTAGAATAACTGTAGTCTTAAATTTCTCAGGGTTTTCTACTTGCCATTGGGCTTCTCATTTAAAACAGTAAAGTTTCATTTGTGTCTGCTTTTTGACCTTCGGATTGCTTATAAGCTTTTTAGCTGCAGAGGCCAGTTTGAAAACTGCAAACACCTATAGCATTACAAGAGACAAATAACTATGGAATTCCAAAATTATCTCCTACATTTTTTATTATTTTTTAAGCCTTTTTATTGCAGAAATTAATCATGATTTTTGAACACTTTATTTGCAATTATGCAACAATAATTACATAGCTATTTAGCCAGTGAAACCACACGTTCACATCTTTGTTCTCATCCACTCTTCCCCTTCCCATTTTTTTTTTCTATGCTCTTTCATATCATAATTTAAGAATAAACTTTTCAGAGCTAGGACTGACTGGTAATGTGAGTTTACACAGGATCTAGCACAAACAGGAAAAAACACTGTGCAGGAGAGTACAGGTGGGTAAGGGCAGAGGTGATGAGGAAGTACTGGAGTGGCAGTGTAAACAAGCTCTGTGTACAATCCTTCAGTCACCTGTGGACTTCTCTACCAAAGTCTACCAAAGATGAAGACTTTATAAACTCTAAAAAAATCATTCATCCTTTGTAAGGTAGTATGATTATAAAAAGCTTCTAAGCTTTAATAGTATAAAAGAAAATCCAGAGGAAAAACATCTAACACATTAACAAGGGAGCAAAGGGATGCAAAAGGACAATTCAGCATAAAGTTCATACAGTTAAAATTCCCATTTCAAGAGGAAAGCTAAAGTGGCTCTTACTATCAAGAAGCACCTTTATTTTTATTGCAGTTAAAGAACTGCAATAAAGTTAAACTATTTTTAAAGACAAACTTCAGTGCTAAATTGCACCCTTTTTAAAGTTGCTAACAATTTACAAGTTCTATTTAGGACCAAACTGAACTCTTACATTTTATTTATGCAGATTAAGACAGGGTTTTCTCCTGTGAGATCTGCACTTCCTAAAGATCTTGTTCTTGGTCACCTCTATAAACCTCTGTTTCATTCATAAGAGATTTTTTAAAAAGGGAGTTTCAAAAGACCTTAACTTGCCCCTTACCTACCTTTACAGCCTGTACTGTAATAAATAGTTAAGTGTACTGATACCAAGCAATTTCAGGCAGCTGTTATTACTTGCATTGTGGTGTATCAATCTGATGCTCAGAGCTTCATTATTTCATGGACTCTACAGCAAAGACTTAAAGAACAACAAATACTGCAGATGGAACAACCTCCTTCTATTTTCTCAGCCAATCTAGATATATTTCAGGAAGCAGGGCTGAACACATTCCTTTTCTAATCAGCAAAAGACGGGAGTAGGAAGAAAGCTGGTCCACCAAAGCTCTTACATGATCTTTTTTACAAGCAGAATTGCATCAGATAAAACAAATCCTTGAAAGAGCCACCTAGGGGAAGGGACACTTTGCTGTCAGGTATTCTTCTTCTTAGTTTTGGGTGGCAGGAGATAGCTATTGTTTCCTCCTCCTTTTTTTTTTTTTTTTTTCTTAATTTCTCAGCAGCCAGGCCTAATGTAATTTAAGAGCTGGCTAGGAAAAACTACATAAGCCAGATATAAAGGGGACTCCCCACTGCTCCTCAAAGATGTGCTGCCTTATCATAAGCACAAGTTAGAATAAAGAAGATAAAGTATTCCATTAATGGTTTATGATTAAGATTGGGAAATCCATAGTGCCTCAGGTTAACACACCTACAGGCATGTCCTCATCTGTATTACTTTCAGGATGAGGGAAGCGGCAGAAACTGCAGAAGACAGCACCAGCCACTGACACTCATTTCTGTTCCCTACTATACTCTCTCAAGTTTTATCAAAACTTCTGTGGTCTGGTCTTACTTCCTGAACTGAATCAAGGAATGGACCCAACTAGGAGAAAAAAAAAAAGACCAAAAAAATGTAACAACAAAAAAAACCACCCCCACCCCCCCACACACTATCTTCCACAGGGTTAAGTTCCCTGACCCACACCAGGCCACACACAAAACAAAACCCCCACTTCTACTGTCACAATTAAAGGAGCAGAGCAAAGACAGAAAGAAGCAGCTGAGAGTGACTCCATCTTATACTGACATCACAATAAATGTATTTGGCAGCACAGCCTAAATCATACTTAGGTATGCACCGAGTTCCTCCACTGGCCACAGCACATGGTAAAATGTACCTGCAAACATTTAACCCATCTCAGGAATTATTTTAATAGACTTCTACTAGTTTAAAATGTAAATTTCAAAATAAATCTGGCTAAACCAAAAATGAAACAGCTTTCACATGAAGACAGTACATAAAAACACTCCCCCCCCCGCAATAAAATTCTCTCCCCACTGCACTTTCAAATTGTAGAAAAACCCAACAACTACATGTCAGTTAAGTAGCTGACCTGACATAAAAACATCAGTCCCTGAACTTTTATTCTCAACGCTACTTTAGCTAACAAGCCACCACAGCATAAACACTCATGAAGCAGTCTGAAACTTCCACAAGCTCCCTAAATACAGAAAACTGTACCCCATGCAGTTTCAAGTAAAAGACACTAACTTCCAATCTCTGTGTTTCATCATGACATGGCTCAGGGTGCATATTGTTAGTAAATCTCTCTCAGAACAGTTCTGCAAACGTCTAGCGAGAGTTAAACATGGTTTTTTGAAATGTCAAGCCCCTACAAGAAGGGGCATGAACCCTGCTTATGCAACATGCTGGAGTTTACTACAGTACCTTTCAGCCCTTACACAGAGCTGTTCTAGTTCAAACTACAAACTTTCTTGTATTTTCTGCCTACAATATAGCATTCATAATAAAATGCAATAAGCTGCAAGGAAGCATCAGCTGAATAGGACTGCAGCTTTAGCAACCAAAGGAATGTCATCATCACAGGGTTCAAAGAAAACGTAGAAATGGAATGGCAGTATATCAGAATGCTCCAGCAGTACAGTCCTTACAATTGTGTATCTGACAACAGAAATCAGACAAAGAAGGAACTTCAGACACTTAAAATAAACATAGCTCTTAAGCTGCTAGACAATTATCTGTTCAAAACAGACTTTTCTGAGGAAACAACCCCATCTTATTGACATTTTAGGGTATCGGAAAAAAAATTGAAATATTCCTATCGTATGAACACAGAGAAGCGAGTTGTTAGAACTATGGTATTGCAGAGACAAAACATAAAACAAAATGAACAAACTGGATTGCCAAGTGCATTGAAATATTGCAGTATAACTGCTACAGGGCAAAATTAAAAGGCATTAGTGACTCAATGCTACTCCAAATGCCAAAAAAGTGGGTAATATTATATTTACTATCCAAGAAAAGCTACCATTACAGAAAAAAAAAAAAGAGACACTACTAAAACACCAAACTTGCAGGATGTTTGAAATCATAGTAACACCACCACCTACAGCAGTGATGTTCACACTTAGTAACAAAGCCTCCAGGCTCTACTTCTATTTAGAGAATAGGGGGAAGGGAGGGGTGGGGGTAATTTGTATCCTGATGCATTGGAAGATTTTGTCTCGAAGTCAAGGATAGGATCTAAAAAACAGGAAGGACTGTCCTAGCTAACGACAACAGTACTGAGGTCCTAGGGAGTTAGATTCAGACTGCCTTTGTAAAGGGGCAATCTCTCTGAGAAGATGAGGGTGAAGGTCAAAGCAGATTAGCTAATACCTAACTTTTTAGTAGTCTCCTGGAAACTTCCCAGCAGACAGAATGACAGAAACTAGCTTTGAAAAGTTGAAATGTAGAAACCAGCTCAAACTTTCATAAATCATCTTCTCCAAAGATCTCCAGGGAAGAAAATGGTATCTGTTTCCTCAGAATGGCCAACTTTCCTGGAGAAAAATCTCCTAAATTGTAACACATTTAGCAACAACGAAATACAAACAACATATACACAGAACTTCCTTTCTGTTTCTCCCAATACTCCGTATTTCTCATACTCCCAATACTACCATATTTCTCAAGGACTAAGTCATAATCAAAATTCTCTAATTCAAGCCCTTCTATTTCATTGCTGTTACTGCAGGGAACACAGCTTTTAAAAATTATCTTTACAAAGAGCAGCCTTTCAAGTTCTTTAATTAGGTGGTGGTGGTTACTTTAGATTTTATCTGAAAACCTGAAACCATACTTAGTCACCATGCAAGGGTATAAATTATAACATGTAAGCCAAAGCTATGCCAAAACTCCTACTAAGAATTGACTCTGTGTCTCATGTTCCACAGAAGCTGGCTTTTGACAGAAGAGACAACCTTAGTAACTACTGTAGAAGTTGAAGACATGAATAGTTCACAGGTGAAACCAAAGTATTTAACTCCTGTCACAGATTTGGTTGCAGCAACATCTGCTTTAAGCCAGAAAATACTTATCCATGTTACACTATCTTCTCCTACTAGGATGGTCCTGGCCAAAACGAGAGTTTCACTTCCTTTTCTGTTAAATTAAATGGGCTAGGCAGAAATCTACTGATGTAGTTCTAAGCCAGTTTCTCCTGTTGCTTCACCTGTCTTTCACAGAATGAGAGAGCTAGAAAGGAAACATGGCTTCATTCTAGTTGCCACATGAGACATAGCCTAGCCTCTGAACAAAATAACAACTTATTAATGTAAAGACACTGAAGAAGAGACAGGGTTTCTGCTCCAGCAAAACAAAGACACATCTGCTCAAAGCCTGAATCTCACAGAGCAATATTTTGTGTTCTAAAAATTTTAGGAAAGACAAGATCTTAGCCCAACCTGCCACTCTTAATTACTGAGAAAAGGGTCTGAAGCACAAACAATCAGAGCCAACAGACACTGTTTTGCCTGCTTACATCCTCTGCTGCTGAGCACTCTTCCATTATTGTCATCTTGACAAAACATATCAGAAAATCAAATCAAGTATACAGAACTTCTAAAGAAAATCCCAAACATGCCAACATCATTTCAGTTATACTGCTCTCCAGTGACAGTGATAGGGAACTGTTGAGGCAGAGGACCCAAAAAGAAGGAGCAAAGATAAGTTTTATTAGTTGGCAATTTCCCTGTCAGGAAGAAACAACAAAATCCAAAACAAAACAAAAACCCTACCCACATATTTGCACCACTGCCCTTTGAAACAAGTTGCTTAGAAACAAATAACTTTGCCTTTTGAACTTAAAGCATACATTTGCCTCAACTGGTTAGGTATTCAAATTCAAAGCCATTAACATGTTCTTCAGTCCCTAAATTCCATTACTTTGTCACTTCACTGCGGACTTGTAAAACTAAATTCTCCCTAATTACATCTTGGAAAACTGAATTTACTCTAGCTCCCTTGTACTCAGACAGACATTTTCTTATAAATTTCAATGATTGGATTAAAATACTCTAAACAAGATGCAAGGCAAAATTTTAATGGAGAAGGATTGGTGAAATGAGTACTTCACTAAACATGTTCATGGGATGGAAGGAACATGAATGAGCAAAGCTCACTTGTCACTAATGTAATAATTGTGAGTCCTCTAGCTCTATTTGAGATCCTTTCCTGTGTCTGGCATGATCCTAAACATTTTAAATTTTTGCCTAGTCACACATCTTCAGTGAGCCATTATACAGTATATGAACTTACCTCCAGCATGAAATCTTCTGTATTACTTTCAAGGTCAACTCTTATGTCTTTCTCTATAACTTAAAATTTTAACATCATCTTAAAAGCAACAGTGGTATTTGTAATGTTTTCTACACAAAATAGTCAGCCATATAATCTCTACCAAGAACTCTTCCTGCATTTGATCTCCGCCTGCTGCAAGATGTCCTCAAGAGCATGTAGGAAGGCTACAGCTTTATAGATTCCAAGTCAGTTTAGGTCCACCTAAATTAATACACCCAACAAGAAGCGAGTATTTGACAATTAGGTTGTGATTATAACTTCACACTTACACATCCAGAGGTAATGGCTGAGAATGCATAAGGTTTTCCACCAAGTGCTCAAAGACATAAGGACATAAGCAAATCTTCACCATTGAGGATGTGGAGGGGAAGGACTAGGAAATTTTGCCTAAATTCCCCCAAAGAAAGGCTATTTTAAAACACAAGAGTTTGCAAAGGAAACAATACCTTGTATTAAGATGAGGTCAAGCACATAAATTGGAGTTAAAAGTCAAAGATGCGTTGCTAACTTGTTTCCAGAAAGTTTTCTTGCTTCTCTTTTTATTTGGGACGAATCATCTGCTAACATCTATACATTTTTATCATTACATTCAAATTTTCCTCTGGGAGTGAAGACTAAAATTTTGACTGCAAGGTGGTATCTGTATCTACATCTATTTTATCACCTACCTTCCAGTCTTCCATCTATATACCAGTCTAAGTAAACCACAGCCTACCTGTATTTCTCAAGTGTGATCAAAACCCTAAGAGAACGTAAAAGTTTATTACAATGACAACAAATACAATAGCAGACCCTATATGTAAGCTTTAGGAAATAAACCTATTTAAAAAGGTGGTAACCCTTTTTTTTTTAAATCCCTCCTGCACTACTTATCTTCTGCAAATGCAAGTGACTCCTCAAACAGCATGGAAGAGAGAGGGAGCACAGGTCTACCACTCCATTAGCAAGCTAGCTTCTGAGTTGAACTACAAACAGAAATGCCAACTTTCCTTTAGGAAAGAAAAAAAAAAAGTCATCGGTACACACCTGCTACTTAGTTACCCCTTCACCTGCATGAAAATTTCTATTTTATAACCCTTACTGTACACAGAAGAATCGTATAGCCTGTGGAAACTGAGAGCCTTTTAGACTACTTTTGGTAAAAGATTTACTGTTAAAAGAACATTCAATAATTTCACTTAAACATAATTTTGCAGCTTTTTTTCTTGCCTGTTACTTTTCTAACTGTGGTAAACTGAACCTATAAAAATACAATGCTTATTAAGGACAAATAATCATTGTCTTAAAGACTACTTTGCTTTCACAGCATTTTCTGCTCCACATTGAAACATTCTTTGCCGTGTGACCAGAAAGTAGCCACTCAGATCTATTTTGCAGCTATAGTTGTTTTTTTAAGCATCATCTAGTTGTAGGAGATTCATCATAAAATTTGTTTACATTTTGGAAGAATCAGAAAGAGCCATCTTGACATTTGTTGGTGAAAAGGAGATTGGAAGAGGAAAGAAAAGGTAAGGAATAGATCCTGACAGACAGCATTCTCCATCTACATAGTTTCCTTTTCAGCTGAGGATAGTAATAAAGCTACAAGGTAAACTACTGTGGAGTAACTTAACAAAACTTAACAAGGACTTAACAAAAACTGCAGTATTTTTCTACTGTATGCAGAAGAGAAGATATACTAACAAAAATTTCCCTAAGTTATCTTTCAATTCCTCTTTACCCATGCTTTGTTCTATTCAAGACAATCTAGGGGAATTAGAAAAGGGGAGAAGAGGGACAACCCAAATAAACCTCACATCAGTATCCTTATGCCCCAAGAAACCTGTTTGTGAGAACCAAAGCAGCAACAGGTCACTTGCAACCAAGCTCTATTAAGCAGAAATCCAAGCAAATCACAGAAACAACTAAAACTAACACTGGTTAGCAAACAACATGCTAACCAAGAAGGAAACACACAATTCATTAAGTAATTCTGTAGCTTGTCTCAAATAGAAGCAGAATCAATTCCGATCCCTTTACACTAACAGATTGGTGTTAATGCTGGTGTTACAAATTCAAGTTTGAAAAACTATTCCCCCTCTTAAGAGTTAAGAATGAAATTGTTCCGGTTACAAAGGCAGGGCAAATGAGTTGTGACTGCATTTTAAGCATGTGTTTTTATTTCACTGCTGTTTGGGTTTAAGAGTAGTCTGAATCTCTTGAAACCAGGAAAAGTTAAATTGCTTTTCTGATTATTAGCTGAAAAATAATTAGAAGCTTCAAAATGCTTAAACTATTCACTTACATTAGGAAAAAATATCAATACAACAACAAAGAAAAGCCCAGCCTCACAAACAAATGCAAGTGCTCATTCATTAACATGCTTGGAAGGATACTCATAGGTGAGTAATTTGTATTCTACTTTTGGCCAAAATCACCATTAACTACTCCGAATTTCCAGACTGAAAAAAGACAAGTACTTTCTACTGAGTCCTACTCCACCAAGAACTATAGTTTGAAGAAAATCCGTGGCCCTTCCACTTCTAATAGAGCAGAAACTTTTTAAAACCTCCGACACATGACTGCTGTTTAGAACTATCACCATGGTACCTGCACCCTGGATTAAGAACATGGCTAGCCACTTTACATAGCTTTTTCTTGCTCCAACACTTACCCACCTTCCATGCAAATGCTGAGTAAATTTAAGGAGTAAATGGATTCAAAGGGTTTTTTTTAAACCCCTAACCACTAACTGAAGTGATGCACACTGTGCTTGAAATAAAGAAATGTTTCTTAAAGGTACACTAGGACTGAGCACAAGATTTGCTATATTTTAGTGGTTTGCTATAAACTAAACTGCACTCACACAGTATCACTGAGCTTACTGAATGAGACCCAAACCACAATGGGCCAGTGCATCCCATAGGCCGCAGAAAGGCAGCTACTGCAAGCTCAGATTCACCACTATCTTGCTCAAAATTTCTTTGTGTGAAGCCTCTCATGCCCAAGAAGAAATCAAGTTCCCATGTTATGCAAACCTCTGGTCACTGATGTTCTGCAGTAATGCAAGCTATCTGTACCGCTGCACAGAAAATGTAACATTCTTTCTATCAACAGCCTATAAAAGAAACTTTGTTTATGTGCCACCTATTTGTATCGTGCTACGAGCCAACCAACTGGAAAGCAGCTTTGCTTTGATTTATGGACACCAAGTTCAACGGAAGTCCTCGCAGCAAAGGCAACTAGTGACATCCTAGGCTGCAGGAGGAGTGTTGTCATCAGGTCAAGGGAGGCAATCCTCCTCCTCTGCTCAGCACTGCTGAGGCCACACCTGGAGTCCTGTGTCTAGTGCTGGGCTCCCTAGTACAAGACAGACATGTACATGCTGGACAGAGTCCAGTAAAGGGCCACAAAGGAGAGGATGAGACTAGAGCACCTCACAAAGGAGAAAAGGCTGACACCACTGGGACTGTTCAGCCCTGGAAAAAGAGAAGGCTCAGGGGGATCTCATCAATTTGTACAAACATCTGAAGGAAGAGTGTAAAGAAGATCGAGCCAAGCTCTTGCCTGCGGTGCCCTGTGACAGGACAAAGTAAAACACAGGAGGTTCCTCCTGAACATAAGGAAACACTTCTTTACTGTGCAAGTTACTTCCTTAACAGTCCTTCAGGCCATGGCTTTAAACTAGAGAGAAATTTTGGGAAGGAATCAGCTAAGCCAGTTGATTCCTACATTTATCGACCTATCAGTTTGATAAGCATGCCCATCAATATTCTTCAACCTTGACTGAGAAGTCAAAATTGGAAAAATAGAACTAGTTTTCTCCCTGGATTAACTGCTAAAAATCCAGACTAAAGAGTTTCAATTCTTAGTCATTTAAAAAAAATAACTAACCCATCCATACTGCAACACAACTGAAGGACACAAAAGGCCTAAACTATATTGATAACTGTCTAGAAATTCTAAAGCTTAAATTCAGCTACTAGCAAACACACAATCAAAAGTGGTTAATGCCTGATGAAAGATTTGAAAAGCTCAAAAGAAAAGGGGCAGTGGGTTGTTTTGTTTAAAAACCTCTTGTTAAAGCTCATTCTTCATGGAGCAGTTATTTCTTGAAAGAAACCAGTAAGGACCTGTTTGTTTGGGGTTTTCTTTAAAGACATTTTAGTGCCAACAAATACAAACATGCACCAAGTAATTAGCTGCATAACTGCTGTTGAGCTACATACTTGTCCATGGACTTCGGTATAAAATACTCTACAAATCTGACTCCAACCATGTCTGGTTTTGGTGAAAATTAGGTTTAAGTTCTGCAATCAGACAGCTTTCAGTAGGTTCCACATTAGCAGCATATGCCTCATAGTCCATGTAATTCATGTGAACTCAATTTAAGGCCCATCAACACTGCAAGAATACGTTCTTTAACTGCAGATGTAGCCAAAGCTATATTAGCACTAGGAATGTCCAATAACATACTTTGCAGACACATGCTGTAGTATAAGCCAGCCCCATCCTTCTACAGAGGCAATCACGTTCTAAAACAGCAAAGGAAAAGTAAATTATAACTTCTAATTAGCTCCACTGCATACAGCTCTTTACAGGATGAACCACGTTTCAAGAACTGCAGGTGTCCCTTGAAAAAGGTTTAAGACTTTTCATGCAAATTTTCGAAGATACAACCCATAATAAATATGGTAAGAAAAAGAACTGATCTAAGTGTCAAACTACAAAAAAACCCAACCAAGCTTTCAAATGATATAAGAAAAAACTATATAGCAATGAGGGTCACAGACAAGAAACTTTAATCCAGTATTCATTTGCAAGATATGAAGAACACAGTATAGAACAAAAATTTGGAGAGGGGGCCAGAAGAGCCAGGAAGGGGAACATGTTGATACCAGTATCTAGCCAAAGGGAACCCCAAATGACTTTTTTCTCTCCAGTAATGCTTCTCTACATAATCAAAAGGTGCTTTCGATAGCCAAGAAAGAGCTTGCCAAAAGAAAGATTAAGAAAAAAAAAGGCTACAATAGAGACAAGTAATTTTGGCTTGCTGGGGTGAAGAGAGCAATTGCCATTCATGATCTACGTTAGAGTCAGCTCAGCTTTATCTCTAATACAGAAGCACATTTTTAATAGTATAATTCACTGTACCATCTAGTGTTGAGCATGTTGTGTTTTGATAACCCTTTGCATAATAGGTCAGTGAACTGTTCTAAACAGTTTTTAAATATGCCCTATGCCCTTTAAAAAAAAGAATCCTAAAATCTGGCAATCTCTTGCTCTTTACAGACAACATAGTTGAAAAATTGAAAAGCAGTGATTTAAAAACAGTGTAAAAAGCTTAGGAAAAAAGGTGGCTGTAACCAATTTTAAATTGCTTTCTATTATTCAATGAACACACTGCATCTTATCCTCTGTAGAAGCAGCATAAGCACTCAATTCTGCTGTATCTAAGCTCAATACCTACTACATACAAGACATGGAACTCAGAACCACATTATTTTTAAGATTTTATGACTGACACAGAACTGAACAAGATAAAAAATGTACTTCAACTATCATAGTATAACAACTTATTCTAAACAATAAATGTAAATATTTTCATTTCAATATTCAGTATCTGTTAAAGTTCCCAGTGAAATGTTAAACACTGAAATGTTATCTTGTCTGAGACCACATAACTCAGGTTTAAATTTCTTTTCTCCAGAAAGCCTCCCGAAGTGTTCAATAGTGTACATTTTAAAAGAGGTAACATGTCATATTAGAAATGCTCTTCAAATAAAAGTAGTTACTGTTGTTGGTTTTAGACTGCTAGATTCATAACAGTTTATAAGTCGGAGTACAAAAACATCTGTTTGCCAATTATGAAGGCTGTAATAAACCCTCTTTTTTGTTTTGCTCTTCAAGGAAAAGCAATTTGCTCTCAGCAGATGAACGAGCTGAATTGTGCAACACCACCTTGCTCCATTTGTACAAGAGCTTACTTTCCATATGTCATTTAGCCTGTACAGCGCAATTGGGCTGCTTTCTTGTTATCATGTTGCTGCACTTAAGCTCCTCTTCTTTGTGCCTGGAGAACTTGATTTTATTTCTGCCAGCACAGCCCTCCCCCAGCCCAGTCACAGGTTACCAGTGGCTACCCCTCAAAGTGGAACACAAATTTCTCCTCAAGAAAGTTCTCTCCAAGCATTGCTGCTGAGTCATAGGGTTAAACAGCAGAATAAACAAACTGAAGAGTTAAAGCAGTCACAGAGTTAGATCAAGGCTTTGTGGTCATGGTTTAGATACAAAGAAAAACTAAGGAGAAGATGAGTAGCATTCCTTTAAGGTTATCTAAGTAATAACACACATGCAAAATAAGAGGTACTATGGCTGTGGAAGGAGCATTACAAAAGCAAGCACATCAGGATACTGGTTTACAAACATCAGGGGTCGCTTATTTTGAATGAGTATTTCCATAACACTCCCGCATAATGCTGTATTCAGGAAAACCCAAGAGCTCCAAGACCTACAGGGTTTCTTTATTTAATCTAGTTTAACCTCAGCGACCCCCCCCCCATTCCTCACCACAAGACAAATCACACCACTTGTGCAAGTACTTCTGTTTTAACAGAATTACTCTGTGCATTGCAGCATTTTTTACAATCCAAAAAGCAGTATACAAAAACATACAGTTTTATTTGTGAAATATTAACATCCTTAAAGACAATAAGATAAAAATAAACTCTTGTGCTTCAGTAACACCACAATTGGGGGAATTAAGATTCCAGATATGTTTCCGATTTGCACTCATGCTGCCAGCTGCCTTTACACATGCTTCTGCAGAAAAAAGCCTTTCCCCCCCTACTAAAGATCTTTGTTCTACCCAGAGGCCAGCTCACCTTACCCCCAAAAGCCTGAGCTTTTGTCAGCTGTTCACTCAAACAGCTGTGGATGTATGAAAAACCTATTACCACTGAGAGAAAATGAAAGCTGGCAAGTAGTTTCTGGTTTTACAGCAGAAGGTCTCCAAAACATGCAAGTATTCCAATATATTCAGAGATTTTTTTTCCTTCTCCCTCTCACCCCTATGTTGTATTAGCTTCAAAATTAGTCTGTGTAAACAGCATGATAAACAAACTCAGAGTGCCAAAAACAGGCTATCCCCCTGCTTACTCCTAACGTGAAATGTGAGAGTGTTAGCAAGAACAGCAGCAGAGTCATCCTCAGCACATAGGGTTAATAAAGGTTTTCCTGCAGGTTCTGTTCCTGCTTTAAGTAAAAGGCTAGGTGGGTTGATATAAATCTAACAGGGTAGATGTATATCAACTCTGAATGATGTCAACAGAAGAAAAAAGTTATTCTATCCTTCCAAGCATGCTCAAGAATTTCATTACTTTCAGTGTACTGGTTAAAAGCCAGGGATTCCCTTCACCTGCTCTATTTTTCTCTCTAAAATAACCTGCTACTTATGGTACAGTTCCTGATCTGATGTTTTATTTGAGGTATAAACTTCAAATGATGACCAAGATACAGCACACACATACTTCATTCCGTCTTTCGAGGAAACGGTTTCCTAAGCGACCATGTTGAATGAAGCTATTCCACTTTCAGCTGAGGTTTCCGTTTGTGTTCCTGTTCTGTTCTCTCCATATACATCAAGTTAAAGCAGGCTTAATAAAGATGTGCCAAATTGCATTCAGAATAACCAGAATACCAAAAGATGAAAAGTTAGCAATTATACAGAATGTACTTCAAGTTTTTAGCAATTAAGAGTTGAAAGATTTTAAAAGGTTCACAACCATTGCATCTAATGAGGTCAGTGTCACATTCTGCTTACAAATAAGTGTTTTAAACCTCTACTACCTCTTCATAAACAGCATGGGATTCAGGTTTGCCTTTGCCTTTCTTTCTCATCACTACCACATGGGAGGGGGAAGAAGAGAAGGAAATGAACTGAAACCATCACGAAGTTCAACAGGAAGTACAGTGTGGACCTGTACATTCACCATAATCCATCATTCAGTATAGACTTTCCCTTCTTTTAAGGATGCTAGTATTTTCAAAATTGACCCACTGCTTTTAATTTCTTGATTTATTAAGTGTTCATAACAGTCTAAGTCAAGAATAGCTGCTCCTACCTAAAAGTTTCATACACATGATTCAAATGAACGATGTTCTGAGGCCTCCCAATAGTCAAGGTTTCAATCATTATGCATAAAAATAAAACATCTTCTGTTTGCTTTATGACCTGGTGCAGTTCTATTCTTGGGAAGATACTATTAAAGGGCACCTCTTAACAACTCAGACTAGTCAATTTTGTGCCTATTGTTTCTGCCCAAGTATCGTCACCTAAAACAGACCCAGGATTTGCACCCTGAATCTGTAACAGATTCAGCTTGATGGAAGCCTCTCAAATCACTGTACTCACTTTAAATTCAGAATCACAGAATCATCTAGGTTGGAAAATACCCTGAAGATCACCTAAATCCAACCATTAAATTCTTCTGGGATGAAGTAAGCAGAAGTTATGTGGTTAAAGTAATTTCATGAGTCCCAGCTCCTAGTCTGCACACAATTTTATCTCTGAAGATGGACACATTTAAAGAGACTACTAGATGAACTAAACCTGCCATCTCAGAGAGAACTCTCTCCTGAATTTAAATAGTACCCAAGTGGATAAAACTAAGCGAACAATTTTAGTAATATAATCTGAACCCACTATGATCTCTTCCTCATATCTTCAAAATTTAAAATCCAATAGTTGTCTTAGACTTCTCTACTAGGTCAAACAACATTGTATAACTTCACACCTACTGCAGCAACAAAAAACATGCTAAGGCACAGCTGGTGGCACATTCATTCCTCCACTGAAATTGCCCTGTGGACAGCCTCCCAACAGTGACTGGAAAGTAATCCACAGGACTTTACTCCTTGGTGGAAAGCAGTCAGCTGTCTTTCAGGAAAATGCAAGATAAAGGTCTGAAGAGGAAATTACAGCAAGCAGCTGACATGCAGCAGCTTATGGCCATGCACCCACAGGCAGCATTCTCACCTCCAGCTGGTGTGAAGGTATTTACGTAACACTTCTGGAGGGCTTTGGCAAGGATGGCAAGTGCAAGTCAGGATTCCTGAACCAGTTCTGCAAAATTCTGAACTTGTGAGCAAATCTGTATGCAAAGATCTAGGTATGTTCTTTTGGGTTTTCACAGTAGACTGTTTTCCACTCAACCCCAGAGCTATCATGAGAACATCCACTCTGAGCTGTCTGTTCCATTAAGAAACATCAACCCCAGTAAGTTTTTAAGTTTGGCAGGTTTGAGGAAGCTCACACAACTGTAGTGGACAACAATTCTAGGCTTCTAACCCCCATTCACATGCCTTTCCCATAAAATAATGCTTTTATACTGAGGTTATATTCAGTTATGAATAAAATGTGACTTAAAAATACTTTTCCTAGACTAACCTCAATCTGTCACAATCCTGGATTTGTGCAAATATAGTAATTAAGTTCATATATCCACTCATAGCAGATGAAATAACTTAAGAATTTCATGAAAATAACAAGTCTAGAAGCACTGCTCCTCTCCCCTTGCCCTGCTCAGGTCCCAGAAGCCTTCATCCTTCCTGGGATAGTACTTCTTATCCTGAATATAACTTATCCAAGATTCAAAATTGAACATTTTTGTTTTATTTGACTGCGTTTAAAGAACCTCTTGCATTACTCATGGGGATTGTTCTTTTTCCTATTTGCTAGCTTCATCTGAGCAACAGCACTGTGTATAGCTCAATAGCTCAACATCCCGTTCTGAACAACCGGCTTCCCCTGATTGTATTTGTCTACAATATAGCAAAGAGGAAGTAGGGGTAGAGATGGAGAGGTTAAAAAGACAGCTGTGAAACCGCACTAATCGGTACAAAAATTGAAGGACTGATATATGTGACTGCTCTTCACTCTCCCAAGTGGACAGGAGTTCAAGCTGGTACTTCTTTAACAAGCCTGACTTGCAGAAATCATGGCATCTTACGAAAGTATCACATTAAACACCCATAATCAGCCTAAAACATGGTTTACCTGCAGAGGTCAGGAAGGAACTAGAGACTTCAATTACGGTTGGGGAACATGCAGGTTCCCCTCTAGCAGACAACCAAGAGAGTTTAAGCAAGGTACTTTACCTATGTCCAACTCAAGGACCTGGTCTCTCACTCATGCATGCTTTAAAGAGTCTGACAGCCACAATCATTTAGGTAGAGCTGTAGGAGGGCCCTAGGAAGTAAGGAACCCAGATCAATCCTTCTGCATCAAAGTGGGCTACTGTTGAAAGCAAGCCAGTAATAAGCTTTAATCTCCGACCAGTGCAAGCAGTTGAGGAAACTCACAAAGCTATTTCAGACTCAGAGTGAGGTACATATCAGAAGTACTCAGTTTACAAGCAATAAGGTGATTTTTTCCCCTGTGTGCTAGCCCTACAAAGTCAGCTTGAGATCTCCAAGTCACCTCCATCATTTTCTTCCCAGGCATACTACCATTAGTAAAGACCAAGCAAGACAACTGAAGTCTGATATACTGCCATGACCTTGCAGCCTCCAGTAAGACTGCTGAGTGGCAACATATCAAAGTCCAAGAGGCAAAGAGAAGACTCCAGCTCATTTTTAGCTATGTTGGCTCAGCAGGCCTAAGGAGACAAAAAGCTATGAACACTTTAGCAATGGAAATCAACAGCCATGAATGAAAATAAATATAGAATATATTCTCTGGTCACCAAACCAACTGCATAATAAGCAGAAAAATTGCCTCAAAAGTCTGTGCTACAGATACATATGCTGAAGCTCAGCACTGTCTCAAGAGGGGGAAGAGATGAATTTTCAAGGCAAAACGCACCTTTTGCAATAGCTATGCAGATACAGAGAGACATGAACATGGATGATTGGAGTGAATAGTCAGGTATTTCCTTCCCCTTTCCTGCGCTCTTAAGGTAAACATTTATCTGGCTTTCTTTTAGCTACTGGTGGAGTGTGGGAGGGGTACTCATGACTTGGCTGAGGTTTTGTAACACAGAAGAACACTGGATGAAGACATGTGGAAAACTGCTCACTCATACAGGCCCAACCCACAACCTGGACTCAAAGGCCTGTGCTGCTCTCTCTGGAACAAACCAGCCACCTTTTGCTATGGGTGCATTCCCAAGCACAGCAGCCATCTCCTTTCCCCAGGCAGCAGTCAGGGCTTCATGATAACTTTAAGCCAGTCTAAGTATGACTGACACAGAAAGGAGCCCTGCCCTTCTTGGTAACCCCCTCTTGCAATCTCCTCTCCCTTGAATCAACAGTAGCATTTTCTTGGCCAATAAACCAAGTAAAACTCACCCAGCGAGATCTGAATTCATAAGCAGGCCACTTCTCTGGCTCACCACACAACTCCACAAGCCCTGACACAAACTGCAAGCTTGAGAACTGCAGCATCCCTTTGACAGCACTCTGCATTTAATCCAGCCTAAAGCAATCAAATAATTTCAGGGTGAATAACAGAGTGGTCTCACAGTGGATGAAGTTTGTTAATGACAATCACGAAAAACCTTTCCAAAAAACAAGTTTATAAGCACAGCAATGTGCATTTTCTGTTCTAAAAGTTACACAATGAGGCACAAAGCAGTAAATGAGTCACAGCACAGCAAATGAGTCAGTTATTTCATTTACCATATTCATGACTAGAGTATTTCACAATGGAAAACATTTATTTTCATAGGCCTGTTTCATACTCCATCCTTGGAGGAGTTCACCGAGTGACAAGAAGGAGCAAGTCTGCTGGAATGGACTCTTGGAGAGGGGCTCCCACGCTCACAACCACGCTGTGCTCCTGTATCAGCAGCTTTCATTAGTGTAGCAGACTTGGTCAACCAGGAATGTGCACCCTCCCTAGAAAAAAGGGGGGGCAAGACTGATAACATTGCTAAATTGTAACTGGAAATAAAGTTTCAACCTCTTTCAGAGTAAAGGTTTATGGCCTTTGTCCTTTATGGTCTTTGACAGGCAACCTAAGGTTACCAGCCTTAGAAGACAGACATCAGGCTTGTATTTTAGCTTTAAACTCACATTTACAAAGATCACAGACTACTGGTGTTGGCCTTGGATCAGCACACCACCTTCATGACACCGTCCAGGTTTTGAAGGCCAGTACAAGAGCCTCTGAACAGCTGACAATCACAGCTCAAGCTAATGGAGGCCCTGCATCACCACCAGCATGCCCATATCAGGGCTAATGAGCTGTAACCACCACACTAGACACTGCTATTAGACACCTACAGCATGTACCGATAACAAACCTCACAACATCCCACTGCTCAGAAGTATACTGGTTCCTGTGGAAGAGCAAACTGACAACTGCCCAGCAGTGCTTTTGCCTGTGGAAGAGGAGCTGCTCAGTGCTGAGAGCTCAGAGCTCTTCAGGGGACAATCCTGTCATAGGTCCCTCCAGCCTGTGCTGAATGTGCTGCTGTTGACTTGCGCTACTTATATCCATCTATTGATGGAAGATTAAGCTGCAGGCTACCTCTGCAGCAGTCCCACCTCCAGCCCACCTTGCAAACATACCATCCCCACTATTTCTGGCACTTCAAACCAGCAGCAGCTGCAATACAGGTGGATCTGCTCTGACTTTCTATTTTATTCACTCACCACAATCCCACATCCCTAGGCCCTGGATATTCATTTCCTCACCAAGGCTGCAAGTAATGCTACCCGCTTCCCAGGCTGCCTGGCCCAAAACACAGCTACAGGTAAAACCCCCATGCCTACCAATCAAGCTACAGGCATGCTAGGCTAATATACAGACTTCTTTTTGCAGCCTTATGCTGCTGACTCTCCCACCTCATTCAATCATTAACTTTTGCCTGAGGTGCTTGTGTTATATCACACACCATCTTCTCGCTCCCACGGCCAAGTCACTGACTATGCCAAGGCCCTTGCCTGGAATGTGGTTCTGCCATTGGGACTTTGCTGGTTCCAGTGCAGTGCATCATACCGGGATGGCTCTCAGCAAGGTCCCCAGTGAAGATCTTGCCTGGATGCGTTTCAGAATTTGGATTCCTTTACCTTTCAGTACTTCTACAAATCAATGATTCCTGTCCCAGAACTTCAGACTTTTGCTGGCTTTTAAGGTTCTCCTTTTACTTCCTAAAATCACAACTTAGTGTCTCACTGCACAGTCATCTTCCTCTGCTTCCTCCTTTCAGTAGATATTTCTCAAGACTTGATCTCTACTTCTTAACTTCCTTTTGTTATTCAAAGAGGGAGGGGAAGATGAACCTCATAACAGGCAGGATTCACTAAAATTCATGCCCATGATTCACATCTGTTTCCATTCATCCAGTCTAACATTTCACTAGTTATCATTTCATACTTTGAGTAATCAGGAAGTAGAAGCTTTGATCTTACTGCCATCTTGCTCCTTTAAAGCTTACTCTACATGCTGGGAGTATTCAGTTTTCTGACCACACCAGCACCCTTCCTTGTGCCCTCCCTGCATATACAAGTTCTTCCCTTTAAACCAAATAAAAACTTTGTCTCTCTTACCTACTGAGATTACAATGCTCACATTTGTTCTACATTTCCAATCTTTACCATTTATCTTCTGTCCTTATCAACATCGGGTTTGTCTTCCACATGACCCCTCATCCAAAAGAAAAACTTCTCCAGTCCTTCAGATCACCACCCTAGCAACTCACAACAGCTCTCCTCCTCTTTCCCCTTTCTACTTCCTACCTTTGTCTAAAGAAGTGCTTAAAGCTGTGCATCACTCTTCATCAGATTCCTATCTTTCCTCACTGCACTCCCAATCCTTATTCTCAGGTCAGCACAATATATAGCCCTAGAAATAAAAAAAAAAAATCTCTTCAAAAGTCTAGTACCACAAATATTCACAAGTGTGGGAAAAAAAAATAAGAAAATACGTCTCTTTTCTGCAATACACAATGCTTGAAAATTAAGCCAGTTATTGCCTATTGAGGAGAATTAACCACAATTTGGTTTATAGTAAAGGAAATACAGTTATATTCTATGATCTTATCAATGCATATTTAACTATGAATAATTTTGTTTCAAACATTTGCACAAAATGAAGACAATGGGTTTGTTTTACCACTGTAATGGTGGAGCCTCCACCATGACTCAACTGAAAGAGCTTCTGCTTCTGACAAAGTACAATTCAACAAACATCCTTAAAATAAATAAAGTTTGCACCTTCTGAAGAAAAGAGTGTTTCCTTTAAAACTGGGACACAAGGTTGAAGGGAGAAAGAACACCCGCTTCATAACTTTAAACATATTTTACAACTTCAGAAGCTACAGGACAGCTAGGTTACAGTTTTCTAACCTTATTTCCATTTTGAAAGTTTTGTTTCATTTTGTATGAAAGAATCTATCAGCTTCCATGCCTTTGCTAATACCCACTGAAAGTACATCATATAGAGGAAGCAGTCATTCAGATTATATCTCCCTTAAATACACTTTTTCAGGGATCTACTGAGGTCTCTGAACTCTACCTTCTCTCAGGCATCACCACTTCCCCACCTCTCTTCCTAGCCTCTCATCTGTAAAGGTCAACTCAGCATTTTACGGTATCTCTTCAAATACATCTTATTCAGTGAACCAAACAAACTCTTGTTTACTCCTAAACACTTCCTCACTCCTGCCAAACAGCCACTTACATTTATCATCTACATAGCTACCCTGAAATCAAGTCTGTACGTTATTTCCAGAATACTTGACAATGTAAAGTTTGATCACTGAAAACTGTCAGTAAAACTAAGTGGTATGCTGCTTCTAAAATTTTTAAGTAATGCTAATCAAGTTATTCTCAGCTTCGTTATCCCACCAGACTGCCATGGCTTCTGTTACATCAAGTCCCATTCCCAGTCACTGCCTCTCATTCATGCATTAGTAGCACATTTAGCTAAAGTCACCTCTAATTCATGCATTTAGACTTGACCAGGAAAGCTGTATGATGGAACTCATGTATCATGGATTGCAATAACAAAAAGCTAAAAAACAGCTACACATTTTAGGTCATTCTCATCCCTCTGCTCTAGAAGAAGCAAAATCGAATAATATGACTACACTAAATCCAGACACAGAATATAATGGATTTGATATTTTACCCCCAAGACACTAATTGCACTCAGTTTGCAAGGTTTCAGTTTACATCCTAAATCAATGGAGGAACTGAGACTCATTTTGCATGTACAACAGCAGCACAACCATTTGTCCCAGTTGTCACTGGTCATAACACAGTATTTCAGAATAAAAATATTCCAGGTTTTCTTTCTTTAGCTAATGTGTTAAACGATTCATTTAGACTATCGATCTTCCCCTGTTCTTGAACTTTTAAAATCAGCAGACTCAGCAGAATTTTCTTGAAGAAGCACAAGCCATGTTTAATGAGGCCAGCTTTGTAAATATGCAAACAAGTGTTTTACTAAGACTACTTCTCACCTTCCCAAAGCAGTGCACTGTATTCCACAGACAGGAGAAGCAAAATAAGTGCTTCATTAAGGCAACTGCTGTGTGAAGTAACCAATAGCTTACTGTAAGGTTCTCCTCTTAACTTTGCTGATATGCTCACGTTCTCCACAAGATTCCAGGAAGATTATGTGTAGATGTATTTGTTAATGAATTCTTAACACAGACATTTTATCTGTCATCCTTTCATAGCTGCAGGCAAGTGACAAAAATGACCAACCACCAAGCATATAAAACCCTGAAGACCACACTTCCTGCATTTATTTACTTTCCATAAATGCACTATCAATCCCATCAATAATCACTGAATATGGATTGGTGCTTCCTGAACTTTAGGCCAGTCAAAGCCAAAGCTGAACGAAGAAATTAAATACTAATATAAAGCTCAGCAGCTGCTCTTGACAAGGGTAAGCTAGAAGCTGATTTGCTGAAGAGAACTTGTGCTGCCACTACACCTTGCACACATAGCTGAACACTGCTATGCAGAGAGAAGCTGCAGGCCACTAGTATAAAATAAGGAAGAGTCAAATTTGAAGTATAAGAAAACAAATCTGAGACAGCCAGTGCCAGTAAAAGAAGCAAACTTGATCCTCTATTTCAGATTGTAAATTTGTCTCACACTTTATAAAACAGTTTATCAACTTTTAAGTACCTCTGTGGTCAAATGTTCTTTATTTCATTAGTCAGTATAAATTAAACATTGTAGTCAGCTGCACAATTCCTGCAGTTTTTCTACTGTATCTGCATTACTACAGGCTGTTAATAACCAGTTAGCAGTTAAATCTGGCATGCATAGAACAAAGTGCCTCATTTCTTAAAAGTCATACAGCTATGCAACATTTGATTTTCCCAGCCTTTAAAACAACTGTTTGAATGCAATTATTGTCCAGAAAAAAAATAGACAGAATCAAAGCCTATTTCTGTGAAATTTCTTTCTATTATGCCATTTTTCCCCACTTATTTCTGCAAAAATCCCATAACATATTAAAGGTCTGACACCAATTAACAATGAAAGATGACTTATGTAAACAGGCACACTTAAATAAAGCAGGACAAAAGGTAAGTCACCTGAATTTTTAACACATTAATTCAGTAAATGAGCTTTCAATTTATGTGATCAGCTAGCTCTACTAGCGTGAGTTTAAACTTACTGACAGGTTTTACTGCATCCTTCCAATTAACGTCAGACCTTCTGAGCCATTGCCCGTGCATTTCCCAAGCAAAAATTTCCAGACACTTCAAGACTGTCAAATGCACTCACTTGCAACAAGCAGTAGAGGGTCAGAGGGAAAAATTAAAAAGGAGAGTTTAATCTTTTTTTATTAAGTGTGTGATGGTGTGCATCACAATTACCTTAAAATATACTTTAAACACTGCTAAAGATTCCCCTCTCATAATTTGTTTTTCATTTTTCAGAAGGGTTTAATAAAATGTTGGTAAAAAGCCCACATTAAAAGACACTTCAGTTTATACTGGATTGTGTCAAACCAGAAAGTCTTTTGTAGGACTGCTCAGCTTGTACTGCAGGCCTTTTATCAGTTCTGACTTAACCACAAAGGAATTCTCTACACTGTAGTTACTATTAGAAGGCTACACTCCTTTGGTCTATTAGCACATTTGCAGAATTAAGTCAGAAAAAACTATTTTAAGATAGTGACTTACATCACATGTTTGCTAGACTTCCTGGTCTTCAATAACGGGGCCAAGACAACAAAGACTGGATGCATATTGCTACTTCGTCAGGAGACAGGACAGTAACGCACTGCAAGGGCATCACATAAATCATGGTAATTGGCATGTAGCTAAGAGAATGCAAACCAGCGTACAGTACCAGACAACATCTCCAGTGATCCAGGTCACAGAAGGTTATGAAGCCAAGTCAAGGGCTGCATACATATCCAGCTTAGAAAAACATTTTACATAGGTAGTCTTAGATAGTAAACAGAGAGGAAAAACTGGAAGTTCAAGGAGACAGATCTCCCAGAACAACAAGTGCAGTTGTTGGACAGTACTCAAGTATTCACATGCTGTCAGGCTGACTGCATTCCAGGCAATCAGAATTCACATTAAATCTGTACCCTTGTTGCACATGAAAGCTTTCTAAAATTTCAAATTAGTTCCTGTCACAGACTGCATATTCATAAATTAGGATAGCTTTTGTCAGTTAAAATAGTGCGGTCTCTTTTCTTCTTTTCTTTGTTTTTTTTTTGTTGTTGCTGGGGGTTTTTTTGAGGGGTGGGGGGCGGTGGTGGAGGGGGTGATAAAAGATGCAGTAAATTCTCCTACCTAATCCCCAAAGAAAACCTGCTGAAGAGAAAGCAAGTTAAGGGATGTCAGCTGCATCCCTATGCTACCATAACTTTTCACTCATTTTGTTATACTTGTACAAAACTTCACAATTTGTCTTGATATAACTAGATTAACTAGACAGTAGGTGATATTAACATTGAACCCATGCAGATATATCTTATAGCATGCCATCTAAGATACTTTATCCTTCACCAGTAAAAACTGCAGTACATGACAAAATACTTTTCACTCGAAGTAGGTTGTATTTTGTAAATTAGAACTTTACCAAAGTATTATGTAAGGGCTCAGTTTTAACGGGTTCATTAAAAATACAAATGATATGGCAAAATGCAGCAACTAGATACTGATTTTTAAGGAAATCTGTTTAGCCAATGCTGACTTTTAAATAGTTCCAGCCTACCCTCACACACAGATTTTGCTTTTAATTATTTGTTTATCTCTGAAAGTTAGAGTACAGAGAGAGAGTGAGCATGCGCAGGCATCAGTTGCTGGCATGACAACTGGCTCAAATTCAAGAATTGCTACATACCAGAACATCTGATCATATACAGAGATGGAATCACTTTCTAAAACAGAAAGTAAGCTTTGAAAATGAAAATTGTTTTCTTGGAAGTGATGAAAGCCTTGAAGTTAGAGGAAAAATAAAACGGGAGAAACAGGAAAAATGACATAAAACAACAAAAAAAATTTGTCAAGTCAACGAATATAGTACTTTTATAGAAAAGAAGATCAGTTGTCTTAAAACTGTGATGGAAAGTTATTTACAATTCATTTTCTCCTTAAAAACTAAATAAATTCTAGAGCAGTATTGACACTGCCCTATTACATTTATCCTACTATTCATAATTACATAGAAAGCTAGTACGAAGTTTTATTTTTGTATCGTGAAATCATATAAAATGCTTACTTTCTCTTGAAATCCAGATTAGGTATTTTTAGAAAGACTGAAAAAAAGTAGAAACCAATTTACAAAGTTTTCCACATGTAGTGATCTGGTCTTGAAAGAAAGCTTTTTTCCGTCTTTTCCCTCCCTTTTACGGTTTCTGAAGAAATTATTCAAGGTCAAGGACAGTACATCAGAGCACACACACTGAAAATAGCTTGAACATTCCCTAATTAACGCATTGCATTCCAAATCTAACAAGGAATCTGGAATGCATTCAGATGTCTCCCTTTCAGGAAGAAATATTTAAAAATTAGCGTACTCGTTTCTGTTACAGAACTTGAAAATAGTAGTTATTTCTTAAAGCAAACAAACTGGAATCAATGAAGATATTTTCCCAAGACTCTAATAGTCTTGGAACTAAGTAAAAAAAGAAGTCCAGCAAAAAGTCAGATATAATTTGTTTACTCCCCTACCACAATATTGTATTAACAAATTCTGGATTACTTGTTTTAGTCATACATTCCTAACCAAACCCCAGCATGAGGCTGACTGCAGAAGAAACCATGCTTGTTCCTTTGGCATGTCAGCAGATAAACCTCTCCTTAAGCAGGCAGAGTTCAACAGAATGAAAATTTCCTCTTGGAAAATCTTCACTATACGTGCCAGGACAATTTGGTATCACTGGACATCAAGAAATTAAGGCAAAAAACAGGGCTTGCATCTCCATAAATGACAGCCTTCATCTGGTCATGCAACTTCGTGTGACTTGCATTAAATGCAATTTTTTTACTTAATCCCTGTGTCCTACAGGCCTCATCAACAATTAGGTATATATTGCATGCATCAGTGAAGATCATCACATCTCCTAAAAGGTGTATTTCAAGTCATAGCACAAAAATATTTATACTGGCTTTGCTAATGAAGTACCTGGTGTGGTTGTACCAACAGAAAGGTGTTTCATATTATACTGTTGGCACTCAACTAGACCTTGAAAAAAGACAAATTACATTTGTTCCACAATTTCATGTTGTTTTGAGTACAGATGGCTATAAAGAACAAAAAATTATTAACTGGAATCATCATCCATTAAAAGGATCTTAAATTTGCTGACTACAATACACATTCCACCGGGATTACATGTAGCAGTTACCAATATGGTCTTGTAAAGCCTTCTCCTCTTCATGGTGAAAAAAAAAAAAAATGGCTTCTGGTTTTGAAAGCAATCACCAACTTTTAGTTCATATTTAAAAAGAAAAAAAAAGAAAAAATGAAAAGGGAGGAATAGATGATAAAAAACCACTTCTGAGTCAAAAGATAAATACTCATTGAAAGAAAATTGGTAAAAAAGTCACAAGTCTTTAACTTCATTTAAGAACCAATGAAAGAAACATCCAGAGATCTCTAACCATTATTTTACACTTGAGAAATTTTACTTTGTTTCTCTCTAAAAAGTGTATTGGTTACATCCCCCGATCACATATCACTGAAGTGCTTCAGAGAAATGAGTCTGCAGGTTCACACTGATGATGGCTGTTTGGCTAAACCCTCTTCCACAGACAAGGCAGTTCTCTAGCTCACATTAAATTCTAGAGCTATGGCAAGTGCCAGTCAATTAATTCTTTACATTATTTTCCTTCCTTAGGAGTCTCTTCCCTCCAACTCACTCCCTTGCCATTCATACCTAAGAGGCATGACTACTGTGATTACAAAGCCTCATGCTGCCATGGAAAGGACTATAACACCTTAAAGGAAGACCTGTATGAGCAAGCAGGGTCTATGCAACAGACAAATCGACCTCAAATTACAGACATACAAGGATACTCCAGGAGTACTTATATGACATATCAAAAAAACACTTCAAGTACTTCTAATGTGGATGCAGCTACAGCAAATAAAGCCAAGCTTTACAGCACTACAGCGAAGGCAATCTCCATCTTTCCTTAAGCAAGAAGAGTCATACCAGCAGAGGCACAGGTTTTTTTTCTTCTTCTCCTAGAATAGCTGCATTAAGGGCTCTCACCAGGTCAACTGTGCTATTGAGGGATCACACCTCTTCCTAACCTTGACAGCCACAGCTGTGACGATAATACAGTACTGTATACTAATTCAGGACTAACCTCAGAAACCAAATATACACTTCACCATCTAAAACTGTCTGCTTGCTCCTGGCATCTTCACAAATTTGGCCAAATGAAACACAATTTCTAATTTTCTTTCCAGATTGTTGTATTTAGCCACATAGTGCTTTCATGTTTAGACTGCAATTTTTACTAAAAATACTTGGTTTGAAATAAATGAAAAACATGTATGGTAGAAAAGCTCTGTTTCCTGCAGTTGAAAAGGTTTGCTTTAGGAGCCTGCATTCTGTAATTTTTAGGGTATTTTAAAAAAAGATACTTCATGTGTAAATTGAAACATATCAAAAAGCTATAAAAACATCAATAAATAACATGCAAATGAGATTTTGAAGCCAACTTCCTTGGAGAAAGATCTTTTAAAATTAAGTGATGCTAATTATTATGCTAGGACACTATTATTCAACTTCAAAATAGGTTAGCAGACAACTTTACTGCTTGGTTATTAAGAATATTATTTGTTCATATCACTGATGTGTCATCTTCATTTTATTTAGGATTTTCTTTTCATCAGACACATGAGATAAGTTGGGGGGGCACAAAGCAGGATCACATGAAGATTTTTAGCAGAACATAGACACAAGGTTTTTGAAATTCTCCCACTTGAAGAGTTGCCATGATAAAATTTTCTGAATGTTTATTCAGGGCTAGACTGAAAAAAAGAAAACTAGAAATCAGAAGCAAACAATTCCATTTAACTACCACTGAACTGAAATTTATGCATCTCCTTCAGAAATCAAATCCTGTATTCCCTGTTTATATTAATACTTAGGGTTACATGCAAGGCTGTTAGAACTGATATGTAATAAAATGCATTTTGTCCAACAACAGCACTTTTCCATAGTACAATAGCAAACATTTACAGAATTTCCATTACTCATACGGCAAAGAACATAAGTTCACATTTATATGGTCACTAAACATGCACTTAGATAAACTCAACGTTAAGTTTTCCTCAATGCTATATATTCAACCATATTATATGGAACCAATTCCATTCTCCACCCAGTGTAACTCACTCCACTTGAATTGGCTTTAACAGCTGAACCTTTCTGCTTCACAAGGAGTATCTTGCCGGCCCTAATGACACAGCTACCTATCCAAATTACACAAGAACTTTCCTACAGCAAGACCCAGCCTACCCAAACGCTCCACGACTCCCTCTCCAGGCAAGCCAAAGGCCTCTGTCAAAACAATTGACATGTTTCATATCACCAGCTTTCACTACTATTTTTGTGGGGCCTTCCAAAAGAGGCTCACATAAGGTTGGGGGGAAAAAAATCCAACAAAACAAAAAACCAAAACAAAAAGCAAATTTATTTCAGCAGCAGGTATAGCACTTGCTTGGAATGCATTTAAGGGCACCAGGAGCAGCAGTCAACACTTCAGTTGTATTTATGCATATTTTCTTTCTTCACACTGACCCTTGCCAACATTACTCAATGCCACCCCCCCCTTTTGAAGCCATACAAAAAGTTACTTTTTTTTCTTTCACAACTACTCACTGAGGCCTATTCCAGTGCTGAAAGCAAGTGAAGCAAAGCCCATGCTGGGTGTCTGTCTCCTAGAGAAGATTGCATCTTTTATTTATCGCCCCTTGGCTTTATTTTCACAGTGAATTCCTGGCTTAAATGTAATCAGCCAAGAAACCCTCCCTATGTGCACTCCTGTCATTCCTCATCTCTTGCAAACAGAATCAAGTGCAAGCAAAAAAGAAAAAAAAATAATCTCAGCACTGCCAACCAAACTAAAAAGCCCTACTTCTAGTTTTGCCAGTCCTGAGGAACCACAGATGCGTCTCAGACTTTTGAAAAGAGAAAGTCGAAAGATAAAACTTACAGAAAGTTAATTAGATTTTTTAAAAATTAAAAAAAAAGAAGACTGAAGTCCCCCTAGGCAGAAGGGAAGGGCACTGAGCCTAGGTGCAGGGACACGGCTTCCCTTCGGGAAAAAAAAATGATGGCACGTTTGCAAGCTGCCCTCCCGCGGGCAGGATCGAGGTTTTGGGGGAGGGTGGAGGGGTGATCCCGACGTCCCCCCAACACACACCCCGAGCCGCCGCCGTCAACAAAAGGCGAGCAGCAGCCTCTTTTGTCTGGCTTCCCCTTTTCGGGGAAGGAGGAGGGGAAGCGACAGAAAACGGGGGGGGGGGGGGGGGGGGGGGGGGGGGAAGGACACAAATAAACATGAAAATGAGAACAAAGTGGCCGGGTCGCACAAAGAGCATCACCGACCAGCGCGGGGGGGGCGCCTGTCTGCCGGGAGCCGCTCCCCCAAATGGGTAGAAGCCGCCCCCGGCAGACAGCCCCCCAAAAGTGGGGGGGTATCCAGCTCTGCAGCCCTTTAAACACAGGCGGGGAGGAGTTAACCAGAGACACCCGCAGCGGGTGAAGAGCAGCGGCAGGCGGCAGGGCGAGGAAGAGGAGGAGGGGGGGGGTATTGTTCCAGGAGGAGGAAGAGTAGCGCTCCCCGCCCCCCCCCCCCCGCCCTGTCACGAAGCGATTCATCCCAAAGCACACACACACCCCCCGTATCTCCCCCAAGCGGGGCGGATCGCGCCCCCTCCCTCCTGCTCGCCGCCGCTGCCCTAGAAATGCCTTTGTTCGCGGATTTCCCCCCCCCACCCCCCCTCGCCGCACACCCGCTGCCGGGGTCTCGCACTGCTCTTATGTCTTTATTTTGGACGGCGGCACATCCCGCCCCCCGCTCCTTCCCCCGCCAGTCGCCCTTCTGCTGATTCATTTCCACCGGCGGTCCCCCCCGGGATGGGGGAAGGCATCTCCTCGCTATTGTGGCTCAGGGTAAAGCGATGACCCGGATTACCGGGGGTGGGCGCTGGGAGAGGGCAGAGCCAAACGGGATTACACGGGCTAGATTACCGGGAGAGGGCACGGCGCGGTGCGGTGTGATGCGGGGGAGCGTGAAGGGGAGTTAAAGGGACAGGCGGAGGCCGGTCCGCCCGGCGGCGGGGGCCGCGGCCGTGTCACGGACCGAGGGGGAGGAGACCGGCGGAGGAAGTTGCCCGGCTCCGCATTACAGCTGGGGAGCAAAGACTCGTGCGGGCCGGGCCGCGGGGCCAGGGGGGAGCTCCCCGCCCGCGCGGCCAGCCAGCCACCCCCCTCACCCCACCCCACCCCCCCCGGGGGCTGCCGGACGAGGTGGGGAGGCTCCGAGCGCCCGGACCGCGGAGGAAGGGCAGGCGGGAGGCGGCTCCCCGGGCAGAAGGCGGGTGACACGCAGAGGGAGACCCGCGGCGGGGGAGGCCTGCGGCGCCCTGCCCGGGTGGCGGCGGCACGGCTCCGGAGCGCGGCCCCGGCCGGTGACTCACCGACTTGCAGGACGTTATCGACGCAGCCGCCGTCGAGCAGAGCGATACCCCTGCGGAAGGGCAGGCGGTTCTCGTCGGCGGCGGCGTCCGCGGCCCCGCCGGGCGCGGTGGCGGCCCCCCCGGGGGCGGCGGCGGGGTCCTCGGCGCCGGTGTTGAAGGAGGAGTACATGCAGATCTCCCTCTCGCTGCGGGGGAAGGACCAGTAGACGATCCTGCGCTGCACCGGCTCGGGAATCCGTTCGAACCGCTCCTCCACCCGCTGGAAGGGCCACTTCTCCGCCACCTTGCGAGCCGCGATGTCCAGCAGGGACTCGGGGCTCTGGGTCTTGCCGAGCGGCAGCAGCCCCAGGGCGACGGCGGCGGCTGCGGAGGAAGGTCCGGCGCAGAGCGCCCCGCCGCCGACCCCGGCGCCGCCCGCCCGCTGGCCCGGCCTGCACCCCGAGCCATAGCCGGGTCTGCAGCAGAGGCGCTTGGCGGGGGCAGGGAGCTGACCGCGCTCCGCCATGATCGCGCCGCTTCTAAGCAGACAGCGGAAGTGGCTGTACCCTATAAACGGCTCCAGGAAGGCAGCGAGCGGCCGCGAGCCCCCTGGGGACACGCCCCCGCCCTTATATGGCTGCGGGGGGCGGTGCCGGACGCCCCGCCAACGGCCGGTGCCTTATGCAAATCGGCGCCACAAACGTAAATACAGCGGCCCCGGGAAGGCGCGTTCCGCGCGCGGGCGGGGGGGGGGGGGGGGGCGCGCTCCTGCCTCCCTCCCCCCCCCCCCGCTGATGTCACGCGACAAGCCCGGGCGCGCCCGGCGCGCGTGGTGGGAAAGGGGGCGTGGCCGGCGGCGCCCCTCTCCGCCACCATGTAGGGAATGGAATGCGGGGGCGGGGCCGCGCGGCCTCAGCCCGGTCACCTCTGCCGGAAAGCCGGCGGGCGGGGACGGCCGCGCCCTGCAGCCGGAAAATACGGTAACGGCTGCGGCGGGCGGCCTCGCCCGCGGAGAGGCGGGGGTCGGCACGGCCCCGGAGCCTCGGGGGGCGGGGAGTGCAGAGCCACGTCCGCTTTTCGCCAGGTCTCCACGGGAGTAGAGAACTGCGGCGGGGGAGTCTCGAAGGGCAGGTAGGAGGTGCCCAGACGGAGGAAGAGGCCTGGGCTCCGGCCCCGGAGGCGGGCTGAAGTGGGCGAAGCTTCTGGCGCGGTAGCTGGGGCGGGTGCCCCCACGCGTGCCCGCAACAAGTCCGTGAGGTACCTCAGTTTGACGCGCCCCGATGGTTTTCATTAATTATTATTTTTCCCCTTTATTAGGGGGCATACGGTAGGCGCGTGCGGGCCCGGCGGGTGGCGCGCGCCGCGGGCGGGTGCCGGCGGCCGGTTCCCTCCGCAGACCGCCCGGTTCGGCCTGGCACGGCTCCGGCAGCCCAGGGTGGAGGGCTGGGCGCCACAGACCCGCGGTGAGTCCGTCTGACGCAATTAAGGCCTCGCGTTCGCCTCGGTGTCGGAGAGGCGCTGTGGCAAGGCCGGCGCCGGCCATCGGTGCCGGTCCGTTTTCAGCAAGGGGCGCAGTTGCAGTAGAGCGTAAAGTCGAACGGATTCTTCCTCTGTTACTGTGTCGCTAAAAGACACACCGTTCGGGATCGTACCGTCTCCGCAAATTAAATGGCCTTCCTGGAAAAAAAAAAAAAAAAGAAGAGAGAAGATGAAGCGCCCGGGCAGACTGAGGGTATGGGTCTCCTGCACAGCACTGGGGAAACATCAAATGCTCTCCCTGATTGTAGCAAGGCGTTCCGGCCTCACTTACAGCCGCGCTGCTAATGTAAAATATTGCGAAAATACTATACCATAAGGATCAGGGCTAGCAGTCAAAGCCGATACCGCCTTTCCTATGGAGAGAGACTTTGATGCATCGTTTTAGAACAATCAGTATTTTTAATTAATCAAATATATTGGAACTTTATCTTGGAAATGACACTTTTGGCGACTCACAGCTGAAAACAATACTTACTCATCCGGACTGGATTTGACAATGAACAGCACTTGCTAGCATGCAACGCAGAAGCCGTGATTTGAGTGCCTGTCGTCTCCATTCAGGTGGGCAGGTCTGCCCAGCCAGACTACATTTTCCATGATGCAATGCAACCCTCCCGCTGGGAGGGGCGGAGGCGGGAGGCGCATCCGTCAGGGAATACCGAGAGTGCCAGGAGTGGGATCCAAGAAGTACGAATCGCACCGGGTTGACTTGAAATTTGACGTCTACTTTTTGTTTCCACAAAAATCCCAGACTAGAACAATAGATTATTTTCTGAACAGGGGATTGAAGGGCTTTGCAGAAACCGCATTTTCGATTAAAAATGGACGGGAAATTGAAAGAATCATGTCGGATTTACTGACTTTGATTTTTAAAGAAAGATCAGCAATATGCAAGTATTGGCTTTTTCATACGCTTGTAAGCTCTTAGACAAAAGCACTAATTTGAAATTTCACAGGTAGAGAATTTTTTTATGTCCAGGTGTAGAACTTGTTTTATTTTTTCTATTGTCAGTTGCTCATGCTAAGAAAATGTCTAACGTTTTTTAACCAATTAGTTTAAACTGCAGACTACAGGTAGGGTGTATGTTCTGCACGGTTTATTTTTTGTATATACTACAAGTTGTTTTTTCTTTGGGATCATCAGAGCTACCTTCCGGGTAAGAAAGGAGTTTAAACTAATGCTTGTGTTTCTGAATATGGACTGCACAAAACAGTTACTTTTGAGGTGCCAGTTTTGTGAATCGTCAGATACCTTACTGGGATATTAACTGACTCCTTCCTATTTTAGGCATGTATTTTAAAAGGATTTAAAAGGATTTACAAACTTACACTAAATTTTGGAGCTGTTAGGAAGCCTGAATGCTGCAGGCCAGAGATGAGGATATAGTACTTTCTTTTACTATTAGCACGGTATTTCAGTGTTTGAGAGCAGAGAAATGGAATACGTAGTAGGGGGAAAAAAAGAACTTCATGACTGCATGTGTATGAGAGCAGAGGAAAATGATTCTTAACTTTCACCCCATCACTTACTCTTTGTTCATAATTGCTCACAACTCGAAGCAGTTTTTCTTCTCTGTTGTTCTAGTGCTATTTCTGTTTTAAACAAGTGTCTAGGAAGTCAGTAAAAATGCTCTTCTAAATTGGGTAATGTCTGTTCTTTAGCAGGTCTTAGCCACCTGCTGCAATAAAAATAACACACTAATGCCACCAGAAGAATTCTTCCCATTATAGTAAAGGAGCTTTACAGCAAAAATTAAGAGGAATGAGAGGAATGCCAGTGAACAACCAAACATCCATAATAAGCAGAGGTAGCCCATGTGTCAGTTAGCTTAGTCATTCTTCTGTCTTTTCCGATCTGGGCAGAAGTTACTAAATTTCCTTAAGAAATCCCAGAGAAAAACATGTGGAAAAGCCCATAGATCCACCTCTTTCGTTCATCTGCCACTCAGCAGGAATAGCTACTTGCTGTTAAGTCTATGAATATTAATAGCTACACACGATGCTGGTGAAGCATTTTTATTTCTGGGCTAGGGAGCACATGAAGAGGTAATGGCATCTTTGCTCTTGACATTCAGCCATAAGTACCAGGTATGCTCCTCCTTAGGCTCTCTCTGCACTGGTGTACCACCGTAACAGCATCCAGATTAAGATCTCAGGCTGAAGTTCCTTTGTCATGCCAGTTTTGCCCCTTGAATTCCTTTAACTCTCGGAAAACAACTGGAAAGATGTGTTAACTCCAGGAAAGAAATTAAAATGTGTTTAAAATCATACCTGAAATGTGTTTTAATTTCTAGTTACTTTTTCTTTCAGTGGATGGTCTTCCTGTGGAAAGACCTTGCTGAGCTGAGCACCCTTATCCTCTTTTTCTGCCTTGCGGTTTTGGGAGGTCTGTATTCCAGAGCTACACAGAGAGGAAGGAATGGCTGCAAAACAGCAACCTTAACATTAACTTCCTGCATGAAATCAAAGGCTATTCTATGAGCTGCTTGGAAAAATACCCTTGCTCACCACTCAGTGAAATTCCTTCTTAATAATTTTTCACAGTATTAGGCCACTTGCAGTCATTTTTGCTCATTCTGGTAAAACGTACAGGGCTTGAGCATTCTACCAGTTGAGCTAGTTTAAAACAAAGATTGCTATAGCTGCAGAGTTGTCTTTCTATGAAGCAAATAATTGTCTAAATGTAGAAAAATGAATGGCAGGCAACCTAATGGTGGCCAGCACAAGTCACCCTCCTAGTTAAAACTTATCTGGAAAGATGAGACTCAGCATTCCTTCACTGAAGCTGAACAAGAATCTAGATTTATGTGCTGCATAAAATACTTTTAAGTGCTGGGAGGGTAGGGGGTCAGAGATAAAGAGGAGGAAACTCAGGAAGTGAGGCTAGAGGGTTCTCAGAGCTAGAACTTCAAGAAAAAAAAACACAAGAACTTAAGGTGACAGCACTAAAATAATCAAATACAAGAAAGGCTGATGGATCTACTGAAACAGCTGAATTTACAATGCTAAACCAAGTCTTTTTTTATCCTGTTTCTTTAAGCCTTTTTAGATAACTAGGCTCTTCAGTGCTTATAAGAAAGCTAATAGGTTTTATGGATATCAAATGTATTTCTCATTTCAAAGCCTGAAAAAGACTGCTGTAGGTAAAAGTAGTGATTACCATTGTGCTTTGCAGTGTAGTGACTCTGGAAATTCAAATACAGAAAAACAGTAGTGATGTCAATATATCTTAAATTATATCAAAAGTATAATCTTAAGCATGGGCAGTGGAGAAGATGCTGTAGTTGGTCAGTATCTTTGGTTTTACAATTTTTTCTTAAAATAGTTACCTTCATTATGTTCAGAAACTATTTTTAATTTAAGGAGTTAAAAAAATAATGTTTGCCTTCTACTAGCCTTTTAAATCAAATACACTAGGTTAAATATTGCCAGCTCTTCAGAGTCTCTCTATTAAAGTGAAAATAAACCAGCAGCACTGAATAAGCCCTTTCAAAGTGCAGCTTTTTGTTCTAATGACATTCCATGAGGATTCCAAAACTGGAGTCAGACACTAAATCTAAAAGCGTGTAGGAAAACGTACTTAAGATACTAAGCACGCTTTACGAGCATTCTAGAGTAATGTAAAGAGACAAACATCTTAATTTGAGCTAAATCCTCTTGACACTCATTTCTGTGTCCTCTGCCTTTTTGTGGCTTGATACTTGATGTATGAAGTCATTCTGAGATGGGCTGAAGGGGAGGGTATTGTATATGCCATAGTCCCCAGGCTGTGTGAATTAATGCTGCTCTGTATATCCTCAAGGAATGAGCGCATTCAGTTTACATTTATTGAGAATAGACCCTGGGAATGAATTATTTTTTCCTTATAAGGAGCCTTGTGTTGGGATATCTGTTGGGACAGTTTAGCTCACTACTAAGTTACTAGGGATAAAAGCATCACTGTTACAAGTAAAATGGTAATGTGCAAATTACTTCTTAAATGTTGAACTGAATTAGAGTTCAGAATTTCAGTCTTGGAATAGAAGAATGAGTGTTTCACCTTTTTCAGAGTTTTAACTTACCGTGTGCAAAAAATCAAAAGCAGAAAGACCTTTCTCTGAGAGGTTTCGAGATTTAACATCCATCTGGATTTGTTGTAACCTTCTATAGATCTGAGTTGCAGAATTCGTGAACATTCAAAGTAAAAACAGTGTTTTGCCTCTCTCAGGCTTTTCTAAACTTTTTAAAGGATTTTAGTTTTCCTCTATCAAAATAAAAACAAATTTGTTGAAAACTTAAGGTTTTAAGATAACTTTCTTATAGGTATTCTCTCTTCACTGTAAACACATACACTTGTGTTTATTGTGTTTGTTGTGTTTAATTGTGGTAAAGTGGTTACAAAAAAAAAAAAAAAGATTCCTCAAAGCTTTATCCTTTATCCTCTTCTGGTCAGACATCCTCCACCAAAAATGTGATAGGCCAGTTCAGAAGTTAATCAGATGCAAAATGCCACCAATTGGTCTACCAGCATGTGTAGGAACACCTCGGCACATACGGTGTACAGAAAGTGGACTGGTGGTCTAAAAGGAAACATTATTGGACTGCCTTCCTGTGGATAAGCATCCTACACTGACAAACTTCCTTTTTATCTTCTCGGGCTTCCTCCCTTTAAACTGCACTTAACTTCAGACTTCCTTGCACTAGACCAAATAACTACTTTGCTGTGGCAGGCAACATAATAATTCTCAGGCAGAAACTCTGCGTGAGGAAGGGCATGCAGACCTCAGTCTGCTAATATCAGGAACAAAAGTCATTGCTTACCTAGATTTTCACCTGTGTCAAAGAAAGAGAAACAACATATACTCTCAAAAGTACATTTTTGAGGGTGCAAAGTGCTGGTAAAATGGCTTTTAAAATCGCATAAATTGGAAAAAAAAAAGCCCCCAAATCCAAAATAAGTCCCCTCTTTCTCCCATTTCAAGTAGTCTGCTTCCAGATTTATTCGTGACAGCAAGAGAGCTGTACTTATAAGAGAACAGCTTAAATATGCCCAAAGCTGAAGCTCCTGCCCAGGCACTATGTGGTGCCTATCAGTAGGACCCTTGCCTCCACCAGCACAGCCAAGACAGCAGCTCAAGGAAGAGGGAAGTATCGCTAACTGGCCAGCAATTCCTTCAGATACTTGCCAGTCTTCTGTGAACTTCTCTGCCTTTATGAATTGTAACAGAGAACCTGAAGAAAGTATGGAGGCAGAGAAAAGATAGGGATTGCAAAGCAACGCCTAAATGGTTCCTGTTTAAACAACTGGCATTCTTTTAAAAAGCTTGGGTACAATGTCTGCTTCCCCTAACTTCGTCACCAGTGATTTCATTTAGCAAGCTGGGGAAACTGAGGTGGACATTAGGATTTTTTTCTTAACAGTCTATTTAAAATTTGATTCCTACTGATACTTAAATTCTTAGTTTACAAGTATTTGAACAATAGCACAAACCAGACTCTTCCTTTGCTGGGACTGAAACACCTAGTCAGGATTTGCAGACAGCTTTTTCCTTGGGTTGAATCAGAGATAAACTTGCAAAGGCAGTGCTCTAAATATGAGATCTTCTGTGTAATTCAGACACCCTATGAAATCAGATATTGAGAATTTTCTGTGTTGCACAAAAAATACACTGTACCATCTGCTTAAGCTTCATTTGGTCAGAGAACTGTGCACTGAGCAATAATTAATAAAGACCCCATGCAAGGGAGTAATATTTTAAGGAGCTGTTTTCACTTTTTCCCCACCCAGATTTCATCTTCCATTTGTATCTGTATGGTGTCAACTCCATCCTTTCGCAAAGTGTCATGAAGTACTTTTGCAGGTTAGGTTTAACTAAGTAATATTTGGGCATTTGTTCCAGGGCTTTAGAAAGTATTTGACATTTTTTTAGCCCAAGTGCTAATTAGACTGAGGTGTACGTGTTTTACCAAGTTACCCCTGCAAGACCGAGTAACTGAGCTGCATCCATTTGAAGCAACTTTCAAAGTTAAACATAGCTTACTGACATATATCTTGGGTGATGTTGACATACTTTCACCTTTATTTTATACCACAACTGTAAGTATTTTCATTGTCTCTTTGCCTGTTTCTATTCCTTCTTTCTCTTTCCCATATTCTTTTGACCATACTTTGGTTCTGCCAGTACGCTGTACTGCTCTGTCCTGACTAATGTCCTGTAAACTTTCCATTGGCTTACCTTCCTTCTTCATATTCTTCCTGTCCTGCAGTCTTGGAAATCATACCAGAGCTAATATCTCAAGCTAAGCCTTGTAATCAAGTTCAGAAGATGGAGATAAGCTGTGGTTAGAGCTCTGCAGTAAAATTTTGTCAGAGAAACCAGTGCTCCTTCTACTTAAGTACCTTCAAAAGTTTCACTAGAAGCCATTTCATGGACCAGGGATTTTTTTTTTTTTTTTTTTTCCTACTGATCTGTCACTAAAGAACACCTAACTTTTGAAGTTGCTCTAAATAGAAAGGGAGAGCATTCTTCTTTTTCCTCTTTTGTGCTCCAGGGATTAAGATGAGCTGAGAGATATGCTCTGCTACACCTTGCTACTTGGAATAATGGTGGCACAATGTATTCTTGAATTTCTGGAAAGTTAGTGCTTTAAGCTTCTTCCAGGGGGGTATTAGGAGTTGCAAGGATTTGGCAGTTTTACTAATGAAAAGGAAGGGACCCTTGATAATATGTATCCATGCTTCTTTGCTTCAGTAAATTAGGCAGGACTCATGGGACAGCTATCTTACTGCTAGACACTGTCCTCTGCTGGACTGTATTGGGGTCCTTCAGGGAGAATAGCTACAGGCACTGTGTGTGGTGTGATTCAAAAGCTCCAGGAGATACTGTGTCAGATACTGTGACTACAACCTTCGGCAGATGTCACCATCAGTCATCCTGCGGATGTTGTGATCCGTGAGCAGAAGGCGTAAAAATCTATCCTGCTGCCTTCATGTAAAATACATTTTTTTAGTGGTTCAAAAAAAATGGAGCCTCTGGGCAGGGACAGATCTCTATGGAGCCTCTGAATTCCAGTTGTAGTGAAGGTCTGATGCTATGCTACTGCTCCCCCAATCTGAGAAGATGGAAGAATCTCTCCAGTACCCTAACTCAGAACTGCTTTCCAGTTAGTAATTTTAATATGTGCTTCTCAGAGCTTTGTTACAGAATCACCTTGTTCTTCTGTGATTCCAGTGGTTCTGAGCAGCAGCAGCAGCAAAGCCTGAGCACAGTTTTCACTGTGCTCAGGGCAACAGCACAGGCAGCAGAGCTCTCCATATGCACACTTGGACAACCAATACTAAGTCGATTTGCACCCTACTCTGATCTTTCAATTTATCCCTGCAAACATAAAGGCTTTGCTTTTTGTTTTTTAAAACAAAAGTTTACTGGCTGCAGTTGAATGGCTGCTTTTGAAGTTCACTAGGAAAGCTAGAGATCTTTTCTTTAAAAAGAAAATGAGAAATCACTAGGATATGAGTTAGGAGTGGAAGAACTGAGGAAGAGAAGGGCAGAACTAGTGCAAATAAGATTTAAAGATGAATATATAAACCCAGTCCCTTGCCAACTCCACCCTCTAAATGGCATTTACTGCTGGGAAATTGAATCCGCCCAGGACTGATTCTAGCGTCAGGAAAATCCTCCTAAAATAGCTCTGGGCCTTGCAAAAGTTACAGTTTCCTCTCCCAATAATTGATGCTGTGGTGACAACCTCCATCTGGTACTCATGACTTGCAGTCACCACATCTGCTAAGGGGAAGAAGGGAACTTTTTCCCTTTGCTCAGAATCTCTTGCCTTGCCTGCAGTGATGCTCCTAGTTGTAAAAAATTGCTTGCTAAGTTTGAGCACTTATTAAAAGGGATGGTGTCACCTATACTGGTGTCTTGGAAATGAAACTGCAGTCTCTGCTTACTCAGATTTTAAAAAGTGTAAATTAAGATAAACCACTTTAACAGTACCTGGGGATTGGTCTAAGTTGCATTATTGCCATTGCATGTGGGTTTATTTCATACTGTTTACTAAATGGAGAGTATAACCATAGCAACATTCATTACATGCTCTGTATGGATCTGCCAGCACAAAACTGAAATTAGCATTCAGAAGACAACTGTTTGAAAGTAGCTTGAGAACTGAAAAATAATGTTTCAGACTACAGTCCGGATGAGAATACACTTTCACTACAGAGTGAAAATTATGCAAAATTTACTACTTGGACTTACGCTGATCTCAGCAAGAGTATTTGTGGTAGCATTTGTATAGATCTTACCTTGATGAGTGAAAGCATAATGATACAAATACTAATAGACAGTGGTGATTCTTGTTATGATTACAACAATCATAATTTTGTGTGAAGAATACTTAAAAATTACAAATACTACTAGCCTTTCATGTTCACTGGTAGTACAAAGATAGTTAAAATATTTTTTCCAAGTTTACTTGGGAAAAAAATAATGACAGCTCCTAGACAAGATGAAGGTTCTACTGTCTCCATATAAAGAAAAAAGATGTGGGGTGGATGGGAGTAAAGAGGGGAATATAAAAGAAAAACTTAGATCTGATTTAGTTCTCTGCTGTCCCAGGTATAAACTGTTGATAAATTTAGTCTAGTAAGTATTTTTTTGTTGTTGCATGTTGTGATGTTCTTGCAGAAATCTTTTATATGGGATATTGTGGTCTGGCAGAATGAAGATGGATTGAATTACAGTTTGCTTCTTCATGTCTCTCCACAGGTCACTTCTTTCTGAAAGGAGCAGAGTCAATGTAACTACACCTTTCTAATTGAGTCATACCAGCTGTTGCAAGTAATGCTGAACAAAAAAAATTCCCTGGTTACTCTGCCTGCACTTTCATCTGTGGTTAACATCACTGTTTTTGTTTAAGTCGGTCTCTTCTTTTGTGTGCATCTGCCACATAGCATGAAAGACATGTTTCTGTAAATAAGCTGAACAAGTCGTTTAGGAGATGTGTAAGAAAATACAGAACTGCTTTTAACTAACTTTTGAAAGTTGGCTAGATTTTAAGATGCCTCTGTCCTTTCAACAGATGCTCAGAACAGTAACTGCTGTTTATTGCCTCAACACTCCATCTTGGGATAATACATCAGCCAGTCTGATGGAATATTTTATGTAGACTTACTACTTCCTGTGAGTCAGTGCTGTAAATGGCAATTACGTCTGCGAAGAACACAGCATCATTCATGTCTCTTGCTGCCCTCATGGCTAGAGGTGGTACATTTAGGGAGGGTTATGTTAGTCCTAAGAATCAAATGAATCTATAGAAATGATGGAAAGGTTCCTAGAAAAACAAAAAAGACTGAATAATTAAATATTTTTTCTATATTTGAAGCGTATGGGTAAGCCCCAAGCCTTTATCACTTCACAGGGTGAGAAAACAAATCCTATTCCAGCAGTAACTCAGGAGCTAGGTTTAAAGTAACAAGTTAAGATAACTTTAACTCAATGTTTATATTCAGACTGACCAAACAGCTATCTGTATTTCTACTGTTTGTTTCCAATAAATTTGAAACTGGAAAAGACAATCCAGAGGACTTGATTAAGTTAAAAGTACTGGCAGTAGAAAGGGTAAAGAGGACAGTGATTACTGGCTAGCATCCATGTAGGCAAAAAATGTGTAACTGGTATGTAAGCTATTCAAGAAGATCAGTAGAACTAATGTTGGTCAATATGGGTATATGAAAAACATATCTGACCACAGTTTTATTAAACAACACACTTGATTAAAAAAAAGTAGTGTTTACATAACAGGAGTATTTATGTAATACTTAGACTTCTTCCAAACATTTTGACTTACCACTGCATGACACTTTCTGTATGTCATGCCAAGCTGATCAATATGACCTGTTAATTAACAGAATATTGGTTAACAGACAGCAAAAACCAAAATAGTGAATAGAGGATTCTAACTGAGCAAGTATATTAATATTACGGCTATTTTAGAAATTGCTTTTGACCATGTGTTATTTAATTTTAAATTACATCAAACGTTGTACAAAATTATTAATGATACCCAGATGACCCAAAAGATTGGGGATCCAATAAGCAGCAAAGGTAAGTCATTGATGTGATGCAGTCCACATGACTTTATTTAAGAAGTTGAGGGCAAGCAGACAAATATTTTGTGGATAACTCTTAAAATAATACATCTGTGAACAGTGAAAGCAGACTGTCCTTTTTACCTGTACATTTGGTCTGCCCACCAAATACCAGAGCTCAAGAACAGCCAAATCTGGAGCCATTGAAAGTCAGTTGAGCAAGGTGTTCTCAAAATAAAATTCCCTAGCAAACACAGATTTTTGTTTTAGGAGCATCTAAGCCTCAATTTATTTTCCTGGGTTTCTGTGTATATCATGTGTCTGATCATCTCTAAAGCATTCATTATGTTACATGCTTACACAACTTTATTTTGGCATCTCAGAGTAATGCAAAAACATCCCCATGCTATAGATTGACTCTACTTTTGAACCTTGAGGCAGTCTTTTTAAGTATGTCTTACACCATAGATGCATCATTGTTACCCTTTCTCTGCCTTGCATAACCTTTTCACATGTATTGGTACAGCTGTAACAAATAAGGGAATAAACCGATGTCTGCAGATAATTCCCATAGTCTAATCACCCATCATGTTATGGCAAAGCTAAGGCTGCTCTTGCCTTCTTCAGACACTTGTGTTTTGCTGGATTTAAGAAGAAATGAAAATGCTGGTTGGAATTTTTCTTCTGTTAATGAGTTTTTATTTAGGGATTTGGAGGAGGAATGAAGAGGTGCAGAGAGATTTGTTGTGGAAGCTAACAATGTATGAACTCTTAAATATGGTGCTTTGGTCAAAACACTGAATGTAATTCTTGGCTATACAAAGAGAAATCTCTGGGGACTAGAAAGACAATACTAGTTATAGGTTTGGCACTGAAACAATTTTTGTTGGAATTTGCTTTGTCCAGTTTGGGATTCAAGAAGACGGTTGGTAGACGAAAAGGTTGAGAGAAGAGCCAGAAAAATCATTGATTCATGTGTCATGATACAAGGAAGTTTTTCTATTTGGTTTATAAACCAGAAAAGTGTATTGACTGCAGTCCAAAAGTATCTGCAATGAAATAGAAATTTAATGCCTGTTTTTACCATCTAGCTGACAAAGACGTAACAGGATCCAATTGCTCAATGTTGAAGCTGAACAAAATCAGACTAGAACTTAGTGGTACAATTTTCCTTGAATAATGAGCAGTTAATCATTGGAACAGTTTAATTAAAATTATAAGGGGCTTTCCATCTCTAGGAGTTTAATCTCAAGAGATGTCTTTCTTAAAAGACATACTCTAGCTCAATTCTGCAGCAGTTCAGGAAATCTCTATGACAAAACAGATCAGCCCGTGTGGTCACAGTGGATGTTCTAGACTTATCTCTGATGGTAACCAGGGTAGTCTGGGTTCTTCCTTCAGCTCTGCTGTGGGCTTACTTCATGATCCATTTTTTTGCTAACATTTGTATGGGAACTTCAGCAGCGGTGTAGGAAAGGGCACAGTTGTAAATGGTTTGGTGTTGTAAGGGATACAGGCTGCATAAAAACCTGCTCTAAAGATGTACACAGAGGACAGCCAGCTACACATGGAATTTTAGCACTCCTTTTCACGTTTAGTCTAGTTTCTGAGCAACAGCCTTGTGAATTAACGGTGTATGTGATGATTCTGAACTACTCTATAAGCTTGTGGTCATATGCAGGAGGTGAAATACTGTTTTGGATTAACAGTCCTAGCTCATGGATTAACCCTTGTATGCCTGTCCAAAAATTGCAACTTGTGTTTGGGCTCTTGTTTGCAAAATGATATTTAGTCCTTCAAATAAAAAGTGCAGAAGTAATTAGTAACATTGGCTTATCATTATTTACAGCAAACCAATTCTTTCACTGTGCATAGAGAACTAAAATTATATCCTTGCTTGGCTGAAAACTTCCTTTCTGCAAGTAATAAAAACTACAAATATCCCTTACAATGGCTACTTCAGCCTTATTGCAGCTTGAGGCATAACCACATCGGCAGAAGGACAATGTCTTATCTCTGATGGCTATGAAGCCTTTCTGAACTTGACCTGAATATGAACTTATACAAAAGAGACCTCTGTGCAGTGACCAGAACTTGAAAACAGAGTATAATTACGTAAGAAATTTAAAATAAGTTGGGGAGCATGTTTCAGTGAGATCAGCATTCCAAGTAGTCCCTACAAGAATTGGATATTTGTATCTGTTGCCATGCATTTTTTTAATGACTGATCATCTGAATTTTTCTGTTAAGCTTCCTCCAAGCTGAAACCTTATGCCTGATACCTTAACAGGTTTTTGGTGCAAAGTTGGCCTTAATATCCTATACAAGTCCTCCAGCTTCTTTTAATTACTTCAGTACTGACAAGGAAGGGATATGTTTAAAAAAAAAAAAAAGGCATCACAAAGGACGCTGTGTTTTCCTGTCCTTTGCTGAAGAAGCTAATAAATTGCATGATCTCGAGAAATCAAGAGAAGGAGGAGCCACAGTAGTGTCATGGAAGTAGTAGGTAACACTGGTGACCTCACCATTGCAGTACTGACCAGGATGGAGCTGTACTAACTGCTGCCCTTGGTATCAGTAGCTCCAGGGCTTAGCCTCTATTCAGATGAAGCGTGTTCCTCACTAAGCTCCCAAACAGTACTTTACTTATGAGGATATTCTTTATTCTCTTTTAGAGGTAGTTTTTCTCTTTTATGTTCTCATCAGACTGCCTTGCATGTTCTTTGTAGTTTCACTGGTCACCACTCACTGAGAAATAGGTGTGATGTATCACTCCTTCCTCATCCATCCTTGCATCAGATAGCTGTTCCAGTATACTTAAAATACTTTGGAAATCTATATGTAAGCAAAGCATCACATTTGTAAGTAGGCCTTATGTTATACACCTGAACCTCTTGGGTGGGTGATGCTATGTTTCCATAGTTGGGAACTTCAGTTTTGGGTTGAGTGCTTTTAAGAATCATCTTTAACTTTGGACCTTTGTGATTGTCCCCCATGGTGAAGATTCTGCCTGGCAACTCTCACTGAGACAGGAGACATCAAAGTAACAAATGTCATGAGATGATGGCTTAGTACCTCATGCCTCCACAGCTGATCTTTGCTTTCTCCTGCTAGAGTCCTGTGTCTCAGATGCTATTGGTTGTGTTGCAACAAAGTCCTTGCGAAGCAGCACAGCATTTGCTGGTCTGTGCACAACTACTCTTGACCATCAGTTCCTCCTTTCTTATGGGCATCTGAAGAGTGTGACTGTGGGGAAAGGAGGCAAAACCTTCCCTATCCTCCTCTCCCCAGTTTTACTTTCTGTCTTTGCAGTTAAGGAGGTTTCTTTCCTGAAAGAGCCTACGTCTGTTAGACTTCTGATGAGATTTTCCTGGGATACACACCAGGCTTATGTCAAAGTGCTGTGATAACTGTCAGTTGTTTGTAGCAGCAATCTAATTGCTCTTCCAGGCTGAAAAGATTCCTGGCTGAGGTAGTCTTGAAGGCTGATTCAGCTCCATAGATGTAATCTTGTTTCTGCTACAGAATGGTGAGTTTAATCAGCACTTTAAATTACAATGAAATCATATCTGGCAGGCATTCCCCAGACTATCACACCTTGCTTTTAACATATGGTCTGACTGACACAATCAGATCAAATGATTTTCCAGACTCTCTGCTATATCCACTAGGCAGCATTTCTCAAGATCTTAAGATTCCTGTAGTGAGGCTCTATCTCCAATGATAGCTTAGATTCTCATCTGGTGTAAATTATCGTAGTTCCAGTTGACTTCAATGGATTTGATAATGTATGCCATCTGAGGTTCTGCATCTGAAAACTCTGTAATAAAAAGCAGCTGTTACTTTAACTAATCTGAAAAATAAGTGTCTAGTATGTGTCTGAATCTAACTGTCATAATACCTGTTACTCAGCTGCCAGCACACCACAGCATACTGGAGAATTAAAATCCCTTATCCTGCATCTCAGTAACTGGGATCGTGTCCTGTATTTTATCAAAAATGAAAGTTGAACAGAAACTGCTGTAATCATTGACAGCAACTTTGCTAGGAAAGCTGAAAGCCAATGCTCTCTTGTCAAAGCCTGGGAGTTTGGCTCTGCTATAAGCTAGTCATATCTTTATACTGATGATGAACATTATATGTATTACACATATGCAATATTTTGTAGTTTGGCTGGGATAGAGTTAATTTTTTTCATAGTAGCTAGTATGGAGCTATGCTTGGGATTTGTGCTGGAAACTTGATAACTCAGGGATGTTTTCATTACTGATGAGCAGTGCTTACACAGAGCGCAGGCCTCTTCTGCTTCTCACACTATGCACCAGTGACTAGGCTGGGGCTGCACAAGAAGTTGTGACGGAACACAGCTGGGACAGCTGACCCCAACGGACCTCAGAGATATTCCATACCATATGACATCATGCTCAGCATCTAAAGCTGGGGGAAGAAGAAGGAAGGGGGGACATTTGAGGTGATGGCGTTTGTCTTCCCAAGTAACCATTATGCATGATGGAGCCCTGCTCTCCTGGACAGGCTGAACACCTGCCTGTTGATGGGAAGCCGTGAATGACCTTGGTTTTCTTTGCTTGTGTGAGTGGCTTTTGCTTTACCTATTAGTCTGTCTTTATCTTAACCCATGAGTTTTCTCAATTTCACCCTTCCAGTTCTCTCCCCCATCCCACCAGGGGTGAGTAAGCAAGTGTCTGTGGGGCTTAGTTGCCAGCTGGGCTTAAAACATGATACCGATGTCATAATGTGATACTGTAAATAAAGTGCCTATTGCTATATGTTTGAGGAAATGTGTCTTCATTTACAGTTGATTTAACTCTCCACACAGAGTATGTTATGCAGTTTTGCCTGTAAAGAACTATTTGTGCCATAAAGCATCAAATTTCCCCTGTTACTTTAAAATTTATGTACAGTTCTGCTCTTTTAGTAACAATAGGGTGCAGCTTTAAACACCACCTTTTCTATAAATCACATCCAGTCCTCAGGCAGACTCCATGACAGGTACCCAATGGGGACACTTTTAGAGAATGACACAAGTTTCTGTCCATGCTCAAAAAACATCCTTAATAGGTCAGCAAGAAGAATAATAAACTTTTATTTCAGCTTGTTCCTCATAAATCACTGGTCTGACTGTCTTTACATCTTGCAAAGACTTTATATTCATCTAGACCTAGAAGTAACTTGGTATGCATGAGTAGAAGCATTGGTAAATGAGAGAGCACTGGATTTTAGGAGATAAACTTTTTTCCTGCTCACTGAAGGTCATCTTTTACATATCTAGGGCTGTTTTTTTCATATTTCCTCCACATCATCCCCTTTGAATAATACCCTACTATGTACTTTATCTAGTACTAAAACCTAAACCCTTTGATTATGGTTGTGGTGTTGGGAGGAGAGCAGGGGAAGTATTTTTGGGTTTTCCTCCATTGTCAAATGAATTATGAACCTCCAATCCAAAGAAACTAGGTGTTTACAATCTAAGTGGGGAGAAATATTTTGACAATATGTGTCAAGTTCTACTACAGTCATGGGACTTGTTAAAGGTGTTCTGAATTAGTTGCTTTGGACAGTAGCTGTTGCTGCATCACCCAACAGAGCCTACTACATGTGAAAGAAATATATTTGCCCTTGAGAATGTTCTTGGAGGTGCAACCAGAAGCATGACAAAAATTACCCAGCTGGCCGTAGGTAAATAAAACACCATCAGGTTCAACCAGAATGTTCTTGTCTACAAGATGGTGGTAAAACTTAAGCAAGGACTTCCCAGAAATTCTCTTTTCTTTCCTTTTCTTGGCCTTCCAGTGTCTTTACCCTCACTGCTGTTTGACCACTGTCCACACATTTGGGTTACTCCATCCTTCTACAGAGGGACAACATCCTCTGCCCATCCCAAACTGCAGTTGCTTTCCAGCTCTTACATTCCTCATCTTCCTGCCATCTTGTTCCCATGTAGTTGCTCTGTGCAAAGTAATCACCAAGGGTGAGAGAAAGGGCAACAAAGACAAGTAAATGTATGGAGATCATTGTCTCAGTGAGCCTGCAGGAAGCCTGAGGTGTGGTTGAACTAGTTTGGTAATGTTCTGCCCTTGGCACTATTTTATGTGTACTCGGAGGAAATAATCAGTAGTACAGTCATTTTTTCATTTAGGGTATACAAATAATTTGTGAGTACAATAAATTTTTTGTTTATGCAGCACATATGTTTGAGTACATCTTTACCTTCTTATGAGAAATTACTTTATTCTTCATGTGCTTCAAAATATGCTGGGTTTTTTTGTTCTGTTTTCAACGCTTCTATGGATAGATAAATAGTGTACGTTATGTATTGGACACAAATATGGCAACACTTTGTATTGTTTTACATGCTGACAAATTGATTTGAATTTATTTGCAGCTAACCAAAGCGCCATATCCAAAACCTGATCTTAATTATGGATATTCAGTTTTGCATTTGCTAGAACAAATAGACAGCATCTTATGTGAGAGATGAGTTTGGATGATAAAATATAAAATGAGATGCAGTACCTGCAGCTTCTCCCCAGGTCTAGCCAAAGGATGCCTCAGCCACTGTGTCCTCACTTGACTCCAGAAGCCCCACAGCAAGGACAAACACCTTGGCAGCTGGGGAGGAAAGTACTTGGGCACCAGGGGAATCTTCAGAGGCACAGAAGGGAGTCAGCCTGAGCTCCTCCCACAAAGCTAATTTTGCAGCCTGTCCTGCCTTTTTTAAAACTATATAAACTGGGATGTGATCAATTGCTTCTTGTTTTGCTATTCCCATCAACAGTCTATTGAAAACTGAACCCAAAACATTTTACAAAACTGAACTGGTAGGATATCTGCTTCAGCTGTGGCCTCATTCAGGTCAGTAATGGGAATATAGAGGCTTGGAAAGAGTTACAGGCCAAGGCCAAGCTGCCAGCAAGGGTCTTTAGTTAACTGCAGAGCAGGAGGAGAGGACAGATCCCTTGCCCATTTTTCTACCTTTCTTCACACTTTCAGATCACTTCCATGTCATGTGTCTTTACATGTCATCTGATTTACTAGATTTTGTTATTCTTCCTAGGAAAATAATTTTCTGAGTAAAGACGATTTGCCTCTTGGAAGTTTTTTATGCTTATGTAGTAATAACACAGGATGTAGCGTACTCTAGGTGCACAGTTCATCTACCCATCCAAAATCCAACCCAGCCCAGGCAAATGCAGACAACCTCCTCATAAAGTAAATGCATTCGTCAGATAGTAGCACCTTTGGCACACTAGCATGGACCTTCGTACACAATGAGAATATTCACAGCTTCCTTTATAGATGGGTGTGAATGCACTCAGCACTCATAGAAGTTCAAACTTTGCAGAAATCCTACTTAAGCAAAAGAGTTTTTTGCTCCCACTCACCTTGTGGGAGTGCACTCCAACTGCAGAAGCCTTTCTTTTATGTAGAAGGCATTTCTCTTGATGAGTTTCTTAATTGATATCCTTTTGATTTCACAATGTGTCTTCTCGTATTCTGAAATAGTACATAAAAGCAGTTAATTTCTTTCCTCTTTATGTTTTTTGTACTGTACACAAATTTCTGTTGTATCTCAGATCGTCTGCCTCCAAACACTGAACTGTTTTCTGTCTCTTCATACCCAAGCAATGGATACTAGTAATTTCCAGAATCTCCATATTTCTATTAGGCTTTTTCAGTCATAGTAGATGTCAGTTTTTTACTATTTTGATCTTAAATGAGGGCACACCTACTCAGAAAAAAAGCATGAAAATCCTCCACACAGTATCTGATCAATGCTTACTGCTAGCCCTTATCTGGATATGTGGCTTTTTTATTAAAATCCATCTGACTTCAAGCAAGCACAATTAAAGGCTAGAGCTGGAGAAGTCAAGCTGAATTTAGCTTTACACTATATTTTTAATACATTTTAAAGTATATTTGCAATTATGAAAATAATTTCTGTGAGACTAGCAGAATAAACAATAAATATATTAAGAACATTTAAATAATTTTACTTGTTAAATGTTTTCTATTAAAAGTCAGAACTGGCTAACAAATTCTCTCATGCAGGAATATAAGGGCTGACTGATACTGATAACACCTCTTCCTCCTCATAATACCACAGATTTGTGTGCTCATGTATGTGTAGCTGTATATATACACATATTTGTGTAGTTGTAGTCTTCCATGATAACGTTTAGGAATGCACACATATACATCTGAATCAGTATAATAACTGAACACATTTTGAGGAGGTAACAGTATTTCATTTGAATTTAAATGTCTTGTTTTGAATAAGCAGTTATGTTATGGAGCTAAATCAGTCAGCTTAACAACAAAGGGCAGTATGCTGATGAATTATGTATGTTAACTGCATTTTCTGCCTGCTCATAATTGACAGGTATCATGGCACCTTCTACAAACTTCCTGTAATTATATGCCACATATCAAACACCGACTTACATGTAATGGTCCTCCCCCACACACATACACACAAAATGTTGTTATGTTTTATTTAAAGCTTACAGTATTTTTAAATTTTCTGTTTCTCACTCTCTGGCTTCCAAGCTGCCTTGCCACTCAACCCATTCAACAATATTAAATGAGGTTTAATGAGATTTCTTCAATGTTAGTTTGTCAGAGTCATTCATTCAAGCATTTGTTCCATCATTTTTGCGAGGACAAACCAGTACCAAAGAAAATTTACCTTGTAATTGTTTAAGATAAATTACCTGCTGTTTGGATACTTGTAGTAAAACAGATGTCTCAGTCTTTGATATCAAGTTCCTGTCTTCACAGACAGAGATATTTTCATCATTATGTAGCAGCTTTAGGTAGTAATAGATTAAAAACCTAGTGTCTTAACAGAACTGATAGAACAGCTAGTTCTTTCTTGGTACTATGTATTTAATTCAGACTAACTCCGTCATAACAAGGATACATTAACAGGGTAGCTCCATAACTGGACTCATTAGATGCAATGCTTACTGAATAAATGTAACCTCTACTGGGTATCTGTTCCTTGGAAGGAAATTAATTTTGCTGAGAATTATTTTTTAAAAACTGTGATAATAAAGCTATAATTAAAAAGGAATCTTTTTGTTACCTGAAAGGACTCTTTACTTGTATTGCCTTAAATGCCCAAATTTATATTTTAATCTAAAAACCTATATTCAGTAAATAATATGCCTTGTATATGGTAAAAAAGCACCCCACTAGAATATGCTGTGGAAGAGTTCCTCACTACCAGAGAAAGTGCATGAAATGAAGTCCTAGCAATTGCAAAAAGTAATTGTGGAAAAAGAAAATTAGATAAATGTCTTTTGTTCCCATTAATTTAGACTTCATTTGTCATCTTCTTTAGAAACCAAAGCTTACATTCTTATCCTGTGTCATTGACTAAGTTGTTTCTGAAGCTCATATCTAAGTGAACAAGTGATCTGATACACCCTTTCTCACTGAATTAGGATAAAGTATTAAATATATTTATAAAGCCCCTTTCATCAATAACCACCTTCCAAAATATGATACCTCGGGACTCTGGTAGAAGGTGACAGCCTGTGAGCAGTCAGTGATGGCAAAGGAAAGGTAATGTACTACCATCAGCTAGTAAGATGCCTGCTCGTAACTGAACTGAAAGACAAAATTTCAGGAAGGGGATAAAAAAGCCCACTATTTTTTCTCTAATGCATGATTTTTGGCAAAGAGATCCGGGTGTAGGACCTGTTCGGCTTGAGAGCTCTGAGTGCAGATAAACAAATCTGCAGATTTGCAGATCTTTTAGCAGTTGTATAACAGTTGTTGGCAAATGCTTATATGAAAAATTGTCAATGACCATACATAAATCCAGTTTTCAGGATTCAGCTGATGTAAATGCAAAATTCAGAGTGACATGCGGTGCCATTCTGCTACTGGGCTGAGTGCTAACTTCTCTATTTCTACCCCAGCTGATTCTGCAGAAAAAAAGTATTGCCTAAACTTTTTCTAAATGTGCCCTTAGACAGAAAGTTATGCGGAACTGCAACCATGGTTTAAATAGAAATGATCATTCTCTCTCCATTTTTTTTTTTTTTTTTTTTACATTGCCACCAATGCACCTACCACTTCTGAAAGAAGTTTTGTTTTCTATCTGCTGCTTATCCAGGTTATGCTGAAGCAGCAGAGAGATCTCCCAGAAGGCTATTGGGTTCAGTGGAGAAGCTTTCGGATGATCTCAGAGGTATCTACACCACAGGAGGAACTCGGGGAAAGCAAGCAGGCTGGGGTGCTGGGGAGACACAAGCCTTCCAGAGGCAGAGTGTCCTGGGGACATACAGCAACCCTTCTCAGAGAGGAAGTAACAAATCAAAGACATTTCCATAAATTGGCTTATTTACCCTCCTAGAATGAAGGTTAAGAGGGGGTTGGATTACTTCTGATAAAAACAAAATGCGAATGTCTTCCACTCTGTACTCTTGTAAAGAATAATCAAAACAGACATTCAAAACAGCCTCTGTGATCCCTTTCATCTTTTCATGGTCTCCTCACATGTCAATCTGCTTAACATAGCCTAATTTATTTAGGGTTAAATAATACACCACTTTCTTCACAAGAGTGGTATGTATTTAGGCAAGTAATCTTACAAAATTAACAGGACTACTCCTTTAATTAAGGGGTTCAGGACAGGACCTTGGCAGATACCTTTTTTCTGTGAATGTTCACCTAAAAAGTACTTACATAAGGTCATCTTACTATGTTAAAGCAGCATTATCTGATTTTGTTTAATGGTAGTAGGCCCCGTTACCTCCTATTGAGGCACCCACAGGCTCCAGCTCCCCAGCTTTCCATTACAGTGCGGTTCGAAGATAGAGTATTATGTACCAACCAGTCATATCATGGATGGGTGCATTCCCAAGCGTGTAGTGGAGAAAGATGCACAGAGGCCCTTAGGACAGGGGTGAAAGAGCTGCCAGTGATTCCCTGGTGCTGGCATGGGGTTCTGGAGAAGAGAGCAGCATGCAGCACTCAGGAGTCTTTTGTGGGGCTGAACACACCAGTGAGGCCTAGGCAAGCATCCCCACTCTAGATGTATTTCAGTTTTGGTCATATATTGCAAGCTACAGGGTTGTGAAAATTTGGGTTCATTGGTCAGCCTCTGAAAAGGCAGTAAATGAAGGAGCCACATTGCCAGCCTTCAGATGCTGTGTCTAAACTGAGCTTTCCCATGCAGGTGAGCTGCAGCTGGAGAGAACAGCTGTCTGGTCCATGGACCCATCCACAAACATTTCCCATGCTGTCCTCTCAGCTGCAAGAAGCTTCTCACATGGCTTACGCCTATATCATTTTGTGGGTAGGTCTTCAAAGGGTGAATTGAAACCACACTGGCCTATACTTACCCCTAGAGAATAAGCACACCGTTTCTGCTTATTTTGGCACTTGAGTCTACCAACAAAAAGTCCCACTATGGCAAAATAGGCTGTCATTCTCATAGGAGACTGACTTGATTAATATAGTTACAAAACTTGTTTTGCATTTCAAACCTTGTCAAAACAAATCCAAAATTATTTTCCTGGATAAATCCAATTACAATGTGAATACTGAATTCAAACGTATTTTCTGTAATTGCCAAGCAATTCCGTAAAAAGGCCCTTAAAGTAGACTAAATTGCGTCTCTTACCCTCCTTACCCCCCCCCCCCCCAGGGGCACCTTTCTGGATCAGTGCTGTGCTTGGCAGAGGAAGCAGGAGACTAGCCTGCATGTGCAAATCCCCCAGCTTCAGGCTGGCTTGCAAGTGGTGGTGCTCCACTCAGCCCTACTGCTGCTCCAGTGGGAGAAAGTCTTCCTGACAAACTCGTGTCTAATGGAAAGGGATAACCTCTCCTACCCTCTTTTCTATTCTGAAGTCCTCTCCTACCCTGATACGCTTCTGTCAGATCAGTGAAAGCATCAGCAGGCTTTGCTCTTGTGTTGCTGATTAAGGATACCAATTAAACTCGGACATAGAGTGAAAAGAGTAGGTGTATTTTACAGGTGATAACCAAATAATGTAACAGAGTAAAACATGCAGTATGAAAAGGCAGAATAATGCACCTAAAGCAACAAATAGTAAAATACAGGGTAATGCATCAAATCATTACTACATGAGAGGGAGAAAAGTGATTAATAAAGATACATCATCACCTGCATGTTACCATCATCCAGACCCGCAGTCTCTGGGCAGCCCCGGCTGCAGGGAGGGTTTGCAGAGCCTGTCCTGGCCAGTGGGAAATCCTACGCAGTGCGTCCATCCATACGTGAGGCTGCCAAAGCCCCTGTGAGTGGGTCCAGCCTCCTATACCAGAGATTGTCAAGCCAGAATAGCTGGCAACTTTGTTTTGAGCGGAAAATTTCTGGTTTCATTCTCGTGTTGCATTCCACCCAAAGCCTGGCCAGGGCTCAGAGAGGGGGAGACCAGGGGAGTTTCTAACAAGGCCAGACACCTGGCTTCTCAGCCTTGAACAAGGCTAAACAAGGTGAGTTGGATACATTCTCTCCTCATTACTGATGATATTTTGTCTAAGCTGCATCTTTCACTAGCAACCTTACATACTTTGTTAATGATTACAGACTAAGTTAGCAGCTTCGGCTTGGGGCCTGTTGTTCAGGCTGCAGTATTTCAATGCTTTAGCACTTTTACATCAGCATAAGTGGGCTGTTATAACAGTACAATACCTACTGGCACAAGGTTATCAGTTATAAAATATACAGAATTCATCTATAGGTCAATTCTGGCTTGGGCCGGTTGTCCAAACCTTAGCACTTCAGCTCTTCTTTGTTACAAAGACAGTGAGATTTTAAATTATGATAGTCGTTTGTTTTATCCTTCCATTTAATTATTTTTAAAAAAAGAAACCAAATAAACATATTTCTATAAAAATATCCATAGGCAAGTGTTGGAAGTTTCCTTTTCCTGCAAAGCTGGCAGACATGTTGTCAGCATTACTAATTCTGAGAAGTTTGAAGACAAAATGTCGATTTTTTTTAACAGCTGTTTTTTTGATTAGCTGGCAACCTTGATGTCTGAGGTAGCTTTGGGTTTATAGGGTCTGATTTTTAAGTGAGTAGTAGCTTGAAGGGCTCTAATAATTCATAACAACCTGATCAGTTTTGTGTTACTATTTTCCCCAATTAAAATAATGGAGTACCAGGCTAGGGCAAAGGTCTCATACCTTTGAGTACCATACCAATAACAACTGCCATGAATGTTCCTTCCAAAATGACAGGGTTGTGCACAGGAGCAAGTATGTATTAAACACAGCAGGTGGAAACATTTTTGAGGAAAGCTTTTTTCCATCTAAAAATAACAGCTAAACTGAATGTTTCCCAGGAATGTCACAGTTTTGACAACAACACAGAAATGTGAATGGTATCCCCAGGCCCGGGTGGATTTTGCAGGATGAGAAGGAAGAGGATGCCCCCGGGGCTGGTCAGATGCATCAGGAGCAAAAGGGTTTTCACACCTCCCTGGTGAACATCCTGACCACAGAGCCATCCTGTCCTTCTTGCTTTCCTGCTAGAGATACTCCACTTGAGAGAATAATCGAGATATGTCTGGGCTGGACTGCAGGAGAGAGGCTCCAGCTGCCCGTGCCAGCCTCGAAGGCGGGTGCCAGGCCTGAAGGCCCACAGGACACCGAGGCCATCCTGCTTTCTTACCCCATGCCTGGAAATACCAGAGCTTCTGCAGAACTGGTCATTGCAGGATAATCTTGCTTATATTTTCTCCCTTTCTTGGAAAGTGCAATTCTACAGTTTCTCTTTAAAATGTGAAAGGAATTATCTGCCTCCAATATAGAAAGAAAAGACATTCTGAATTTTTTCACAGACAAAGTCATTGTTTTCCAGCCAGACTCAACAGGATAAAAAAACTGACAGGCCATTGACAGGGCTGAGGACTTCTTGGATTTCTTCAGGCCAAGACCAGATGCCTTTCACATCTTTAGTGCTATGCTTCACTTTAATAAAACAAAGAGGAAAAGAAACAAGCTCCCTATCTCCAAAATGTTTCCACTTACATCAATAACATCCTTGTGCTGATGATGCTTAGACTAGGAATTTATGTATCATTATATTTCAAACATGCACTTTTAAGTATTTACATGTTACAACTTCCTGTGCAATACAGACTGTACTTGTCTAGAGCTGTTTCTAAAGTACATTTTTTTGACTCTCAATTACTCTATACGTGCCTCAAGATAACTTGTGGAAAATTTCATGAGAACTGCATTAGCCCTGATTAGGTGTTACCAGAATCAAACAAAAATTCATTAAATAAATATAAAATATCTCTATGGCAGTTTTTTGTACCATTTCTGGTTCTATACAAAGCAGAAGTTTCACATTTCTATTTTATCAGTATCTGTCATATTAATAAAATTATAGTTTTAAGACTCAGTAAGTATGTAAAAATCTGGAAAATGTTGCTAAAATACCTGTGACTTAGACCCCAAAAATAGAGAAAAACATTTAATTAAACTAGGGCATTATTAAAAGCATCAGATCGATTACTTTTGATACCATGGAGTAACAGTGTCCCAGTTCTCCGATGAGACAATGGAGAAACAGACTGTGCTTTGCTAACACATATTGGGTTTATTGTTGTTTTTAATCCTAGAAAGGGTGAAAGAAAGGCAATGAGGTGAATCTAACAATTGTGATGATGAAAAAACCCCTGCTCTTCTGGAAAGAAGAATAACAATGTTTCATCAGTGAGAACCTGCAAGTGAAACCAGTCTGTTCTTGCTATTCAAGCCAGACAAATAACGGGACAGAACAGTACCTTTAGGAACAGCAAGCAAGGCAAGTTTGCCTTCATTTTAGTACCCCTTTTAGAGCTTGGAAAACCCAAAGCACAGACTAGTAAAAGAATCCATTTGGTTTTAGCCAAAAGAAGTGGGGAGAGCCCAAGCGCTAGTCAAAGTCTTTGCCCATCAAGTATAAAAAGGCTAAACAGTGCAGAGGGAAAAATGCCAACTGCAATGTAACTTAGCCCTGTTCCTGCATGGCACCTGGTGGGCACCAAGGAGAAACAAGCATGCCGAGAAAGAAGAGTGTGAGCAGAAACACCGAGGGTAGTGTGACTTTGTACAAGTCATCCAGCAAAGGCAAAGACAGTCTGGATCTCACACCCAGCTGACTGAGATGGAACCAACACTGCTCCTTTCCAGTCACCTGTTACACATGCCCCCCAGGACCAATGCTTGCCTGCATCCCACCCAGCATGCTGGGCGCTGTGCAACCAACCAAATGTCTGTCCATGTACCTAATTTTTTCCCCTGATGGGAGCAAAGAAGGAAAGCCCAATTAATTTCCCCTATTTTCCTGCTCAACATCAGAATTGTTGTTACAGAAACTGGATTTTTATAAATAAAATTAAATAAAGAGATGCAAAAGCTGATTGTGCATAAACTTAGCGTTGAATTGATGCACAAGCTAGTGTTGGATGAACTTTTGGCATCCTATTACTCATTATTATTGAAAAGGTTTTCTATTTAATAAACAGGTGGTAGCTGGTTTGTGCTGGATTCCAGGCCCACTTTACCTCTGGATGTTGAAACAATGTGGTTATCAAGCCATGTAGGTTGCTTCATACTTTACAGTGCTAGAGTGTCTCAGTGTCTTTGTCTTTCTTGCCTATATATATACATTTAAGCAACAGTTATATGCTCCTTCTTTCAAGTTTGAAGAACACTGTCATTCACCTAGCTGTGCAATCACAGTGGTAAATAAACAAGTGACATTGATCTGTTTGGTGTATATGAGATACAAGTACATACTCTACTGCCCCCAAAAGAAATATTTTAATGCTACATTTCTCACTCCATCATGTGGTGCTACCCTTCTGGAGTCCTGCTTTGCCAGAAACATGGTGGGATATGCATGGGACCATGAACTTCTCCTAAAGACGAGGTACACAAACGGTTCATTCTGGAGAAAACAGAAATCACCTATCTGCGGTAGCAAACCAAGAATCTTAGTTCACCCACTCTGCTGCTCTGCCAGGGTTTGCAGAGTGCATGGTGTCTGGCTGCATGCCAGCACACACTTCAGTCAGTCAGGGGAGAACAAGATTGGGCATCCCTGTCTTGTTTCTTACAGGGAATTTAAACCCTATTGTTGCATTTTTTAGGCTCTTGCAAGCTGCCTAACATGCTAGTAGAATAATCAGTTATATTTTTTCCTAGTGTCATGTTTCCTCACATATCAGGTACCATTTCTGTTGCAGCACTGGTTTATATTTTCACGATAAATGCCTAATTACAGTGCATGAGTAAGCAAAATGGGAATGGACAGAAGGCTCCTCACCCGGATTAAAGTTTTCTGTTACCTGCACGACGTGTTTATCCCTGTGCTTGCCTTAGAATGGATCTTACTAACACAAGAGCATGACACTGAATTATTTGGTGCTATCAGTTCGACATCACCGGCAATGTGAAAGCTCTGGAAGTCAAGAAGCAGCCGACTACCTTCATGACTGAAAGCACCAGCTCTCTCTATTTCCACCCTATGCATTCATCTTAATCTGCACAGGATGTATTCACAGCTTTCACCTCCCAGTACTTATAATTGTGAGAAAAGAGGTAAAGAAACCATTAGGATTATTAGTGTCTTAAGTGGAGATGGGAAGATGTCCTACCTAAAAATGAGATGCTCTTCAAATCTCCTCTGTTATTGGGCAAGGAGCAGAGAAGTTGGGAAGAGAGATTTGGGGAAGAGAGATTGGAGCTATGCAGAATGCTTCAGTTCTTCCACTGCCACTCAGTGACCAATTCCTGAGTTTTGTAGTGATAACAACAGGTTTGGGGCTACAGCTGAAGGTGGGTAACACTCTCAGAGAAAACTGCAGCTGGTGTGGCATCTCTAGAAAGACTTCCAGCTGATTTTAACCCCAAGCTTTATGCCACTGTAAGTCATGTTGGCCAATGCTAATTTAGTGTCACCAATAATGGCAGCAATATTCATATCACAGAGAAGAGGCCTTGAATGATGATTCAGTATTTCCCCTTACAATGTTCTCAAAAGTATTTTCAGCAGCATTTTACCTGTTTGAGTGCACTGTTTTACATCTCTCTAGCACTGCTTCAATAAAGACCTAATGTTCTGGATCTCCAAGTGCCTCTCAGATATCAAAAAACCCACAATATGTATCACAAGTAGTGAACTTTTAATGTTCTCCCTTGTCAGTGATTTAGTTTCACTCCAGCCAGCATTAATCCCTGTTACTCTCTTGTCACTGTTCTGTTCTAAGGCTTAAAGTGCATCTGATACTTCACTGTGTAGGGATAGATAAAAAAGAAACTAAGGGAAGAAATAATAGCTTTGTAGTGAAAACACAGTCTTGGATGCCGGCAGAGTCAGAGTTACCAGATGCACCACTCCCAGTCACACTGCTGAAGGCAGTTTATGCAGCAGGCTCACGCTGAGATCCTTTGCACAATCAGCATCAAAGCAATCACAACTCTACCCCAAGTTTCACATTTTATTTAATTTCTCAGTTCTCACATTCTTTTTGTTGTATTTGGCAACAAAACTTAAAGGTGGGAGTAGGATAGCTGAAAGGAGCTCTGAGGTTGTCACAGAAACTGGGGAAGTGACTAGAGTGGGTACGCAGGCAAGGAAGGGAGGCTGAAGAGCTGTGGGATCTGGTGGAGTGGCTGGGGATGGAGCAATGAGGAAAACTCCATCAGGGAAACCAGTCAGGAAGATGGTTGAGAGCAATGAAGTAGAGAAAGAGAGGTAACATGAAGCAGGCAGATCTAGAATCCATTTGGTCTCAGATGTGCTCTGACACCCTTGCTAAGATAAGCAGAATGGTTCTGATGGCCAACTGTACACCCAGGAACACCCAAAGTATTCTCACCATATGGTACATGCTGTCGTAATGAAAGCACAGGGCAGTTTGTTACTAGCTTTCTTGTGCACTGACAAATTAATATTGCACCCCGAAGCTGAAGAATTTTCTGGCTTTTAGCATTTGGTCTTTCAATCCCAATATTACTTTTACTTCATGCACTATATACTCAAACCCATCTAAGGAAAGTTAAGCAAAACTACTACAACTTAGTGAAGTCTTATTCTCATGTTGTCATCCAAGTGCCATGTTAAATCTTGGACTTGCTTAGAAAACTAGAAATGTCTTAAAAATGCATTCGGACTTAACTAGTTATAAAGGACAAACCTCAGATCAATGCGCCCATATGAAAATACCAAATGTGATATCTTTAAAATATTTCTTTAACAATGTGTTTATTTTATTCTATCACGTGGCATAGTTAGCAATTACTGCTAGGCAATATGTTCTGCTTTAACTTATTTCCCTTAAGAAAAAAACAAAAGGATCAGGGCCACCCATGTCTAACAGGTTTTTTTACAAAAGCAGTTCTGAGGAGTGAGGCTGCTCTTTCATCCTATACTCTCCCACACTCCCCCTGCTTTTCCTGCTGTGAATGTTCTTTCAAATGGTTAGGCTGGCTCTGCTCGATGCATCATTTTTTATCCCAGGTTTTTCATGAATAATAGGCAACAGTGTAAAGTGCATATGTTGCAAAGTGACTCCTCTTCCTTTATTAATAACAGATGCAAGCAAGAAAACCCAGAGCCTTCCATGTTAAAGCCTATACCTTCAGCAGAGATGTTCCCATAAAACCTCCTCTGAGTCTCAGGCAAAAAGGTCAACTATTGACCAGGAAATATCACAGCAAAGTCCACACATGATGGAAATTCAGTTTCCTGGTCCAGTCAGCTCAGCACAACTGTCTTTAGGAAACATATCCACAACTCAGATCTTCTGCCTTAGCAATCCTGAGCAGATCCCATTCTTGGAAGCCACCTTCTGCATATCTCACTAGGTAAGAGGGTAAATACATTCTCCTCTTTATGAGTTTGGCAAAAGGACTCTTCAATTAGCAAGATATTTTGACCAGGAACAGTCTATTCTCTTTTTGCTTCTGTAACTGGCTAGTTACAGATATAACTGAGTGCAGAGTGGATACCTCACATGTGGTGATAAAACACTTTTACCCAAACACGATTCTGCTGGGTCCTTCCAGTCCCTTAACCATGTAAGCCCAAAATTATGGCTACCAGCACCAACCAAACAGGAAAAAACCAGTATCTAACAGTTCATTAAATGGGTGAAACAGCAATAGGATTTTACATGCAAATAAACTTTAATCAAGTGTATAATTGCTAATGTATGACCCCTGATACTTAAACTACACCTCCTGAAAACTTAATCTGTGAAGGTTATGAAGCCAAAAAGAAAACCCACAAAACTTCTACTAGCTTGCTTTTTGGACTGACACCTTCAGTCACAGTCCCTTACCCACAGGAACTCTTGTTATAGACCCAGTTGATTTCCCCTCTGTGGAGTAGTCACAGGACCAAGATATTGGATCCACCTTCTGGATCTTATTTATTTTCAAGTCAGCTCAGCTGGAATTGCACCAATAGAGTGTCTAAGCCTTCATGGATCTTCCTGAGGCACAGGTGCTCTCTTGGGGGATTATGCAGTCAACGACATATCTGTTCCAGTTCCCAGTTTAACTCTCTGAAGACTACTCTTTCAGTCTGGTCATGGTGAGAACTTCTTCCCCATTACTGGATGCTGCCATTCTCCTTCCTCTTTTAAACTTGATCACCAAGAGTTGTTAACCATATGCAGCTGGTACCCTTCATTGCCCAGACAAGACAGCTCTATTGATTATTACTCCTAAAGGAATATCTCAGTTTCTCAGACAGTCTCCCTCTCCTGACATAAAATGGACAATTCAGGTCGCACTGAAAGTGATGGGGAGTTTGAAGAATAGAATAAGTGCACATTGCAGGGTTCCCTGGCTCACTGCAGCCAGGACTCCATTTTCAGCCTGGATTAGAGCCATGTGTGTTGCCTTGCCCAATATGCAGCAAAGAAAAAACTGCTTGGAGAACAATCATGTAGTGGCCAGCATGTATTCCTTGTACTACCTTTGAAGAACATGAAACTGTGTCCACACAATTAAAGAAACCATGGCACACTGAGTCTTACTCTGTCCCTACATCTCATGTCTGCCTGTTTTATCTCTTAAAAAATAATTATGACTACACGTTCTATTCACTGGTGTATTTGTTTGGTTTTGTCAAACCTGTTTTTCTTGTTACAACAGCATGTGATCCATCAACTAGTTAATACAATTAAGAAAAAAAGCAGTAACTGCAAGTAAGGTTGTGCACACAGGCCAAGGCTGTGATAATGTGGTGGTGCAATTCTTACCTCTCCCCGCCCCTCCTTATTGGGCTGCTTGGTGCTAGATGTGATTCCACCCACCTCCCCCGAGCTACACACCAGTCTGTGGAGATAAGGACTGATAAAGTTAAGGCGCCCCCTTAACAAGCCTGACTCCTGGCTCTGCCCTCCCGATTGCTCAGAAACGGTTGTAACGGTCCATCATCTCCTAATGGCCTGGCACACCTGTGCCTGGGATGAGGTCCAATGGCAACAATAACAGAGTTGCACATTCATCAAGTTCTTGTGCAACTGCTGGAAGGCACCAGAATACCAGAATACTGAAAACCTTTTTAGGCTGTGAGAAAAAGATATCTGGCAAAAGTCAATTATCTTGGACCCGATAAATTGCAACCACAAGGGAGATGCTTTGAGCTCTCCTGGACTGCAGAGGGCCTGTGACCAGCATCTCCCCTGAGCAGAGACAGCTCTCAGGTACCAAAACGTTTAAGGTGTTGTCTGCTGCCAGAGCTGATGGAAGGCCAGGGCGAAATCAACCTGCTTGAGTCTCAGTTATCACCTGTTAAGGAATACCAAGGGATTGTATCTACCCTAAACCCAAGAGAAGGGAAATTTTTCTTTGAGCTAGCTTCACTTTCACCCGTTCTTTCTCTGCTTATTGGTATGTGGGTATGTACTTCATTTTACTGGATGCAAATATTTTTGTTTCTCTGTGTGTGTTTGTCCATTTTGCGTATGTGGATATATATATATATGTATAAATTAATGTACTGTTAAGTAAGTTAGTATGAATTTTGTCATGTTAGAATCTGTAAATAAGTCACTTTTCTTTCTTTCAACATTTCTGAATTATTTTCTAATGATAAATTGCTGTTAGTTGTTAATAAAAACTAGATTTCCTGCTAAATTATTACTTTCATCCATGACAGACAATATCACAAGTCATGAGAGCTTTGCTTTTTTGAGAGTATGATTTTGTCAGAATGACTGGGTGTGCATGCCTTTGTATTAAAAACGAGTTTTGCGGGGTTTTCTGGACACAGCTTTTGATTCCCTTGTCTGAATTTTTAAGATAGGAAGGAAGTCTCCTAGTGCCAAATGCTGCATCTAAACATCTGACTAATTACACCAGAGACAAGCAGTGCTACCACTGATAGGAAGAACGAGTTCTGAGAATGAACATTTCCAGGATCACACCAGTATGTGCATTTTGACAGCATGATGGTATTTAAACTGCTTATTCTAAAAACTTTCTTCCTTAAATTCCCTTATTAGGCAACTTGAAATGACTGTGTTTCCTTGATCACAGATCTCCCGTTTGCTTTCCAATACAGTTTGGAGCAACGGAGTTCAACCCACTCATGTTGACCTCCAAGGTGCAGCTCTCCTGACTCGTAGTGCTGATGGATTTCCAAAACAACTGTACATCCCATCTCATCCTAAGCTCTTTTGCATACCTGATGGACCAAGAGATATGTTTCAGTGGTTTTATCTCTGCTGAATGCATTCAGGATAATACCTGCACATTAATTTCAAGGTCTAGCATTTGTTGTTCAAATTGATGAGGCCTTATTTAAGGTTGTGTTTCAAAAGTACATAACACTTTAGAGTTTTTGTCTCCTTTCTTTCCTGGCCTTTGCATGCCAGGTATTTTTGTCTGCTTTTCCTGCTGGCTATTGCATGCCAACTAACTTATTGCTATGGCACAGAATATACCCCATCTGTCACAAGCATTTTTTAACAGAGTCTAAGCTGAATGTTGAATTAAGCCATGCCTTATGTAGAGGAGTTTTAATTACTCTTCAGTCTGTGGAAGAGGGGAGTAAGGCCAGGATGAGGAGGACTGGGTTGTCAGGAAGATAGCTGGAGGGAATCAGAATATATCATTACCTAAGGGAGTGGTATCCTCAGTCTTCATCTACTTTAATTCTCTCACCAGACACATCAAATGACAGTGCTGTAGGGCTTAAAAAAATTGGGGCAAAGCTGGGGCAGCGGGTGACTGATAATGACAGCCTGTCTAAATGTCTGATGGCAGACAAGTGGAGAGAAAGAAGTTTGTGGTACAGGCTAGCTAAGGTGGAGTGATAATGTATTTGGTTTTTATCTGTTTTCTTTCCTGAGCAGGATTTGGCAGCTGGTTAAGCTGGCCAGCTCTACCTAAGCTTCACAATGCTGTTTATTAAGTTTTTTGCTAAGACAATTGAAATTTGGCAGTCATCTCAGCTTGTCCACAACTGATTGTTATTGCATGGAACACAGGAATGAATGACTTGAATGGCTCTTGCTTTATTGGCAGAAGCATGAGGCAGCCACAGTCTGATTTCTTTCCACACCTCCTACAAGGGACCCAAGTTAGGAGTCTGCTGCAGATGGAATTACTCAGGGTAAAGGAGGAGCTTTCCAGGAGGTGATGTAGCTGCAGTTCTGCCAGTCTCACCTTCCTATGAAAAAACATGTCTGTTCCATGCCTGTCCCACTATTTACACATGGAAATTTATTTCCTGCTTCCTAGACAAATCTGACATGTGTTCCTCTAGCTTAATCAGCTCTTGTGGTGCATGCATATATAAATGGCACCATAGCCACAAATAACCTGCAGAACCTCTGCTGATCCCACCTCGAGACCTGTGAGGCCAGGAGGTGCTGGTTCACCCAGCAGAGCTAGGAGGCCTGGCACTTCCCACTGATTCTCATGGGGTAGGAGGTGCCTCATCAGCCCAGGACTTCCCTTCCCTGTCCAGACCTGGTGATTACAACGAGCTGTCAAATGAGGAGTAGTATAGTGCTACCCCATCACTCTGGCATAGAAGACAGTTCCTAACTTTTCCATTTGCAGTGAAAGAGAGAAAATGGACAGGTGAGGAGTGCACACATGGAAGGGGCTCTTACTCAGCTGTGTGTATTTAAAAGTTCGGCTTTTAGCTGGAGCAGTCATAAGCCTTCACTTACAAAGGAGGGAAGCAGGTACTTCCAGAGACACATTCATGCCATCTGAGACAGATATATAAAGACAGCACATCTGGCAGGTGATTCATCCCATCTAGCACTTTCTCCACAGACTAGAAAGGCAGTCTAGACAACTAGGTGTCTAACCTTCAAATGACAAAAATTAGGTGAGATGAGCTCGATACAATATAGATAAAAAAAAGATGGGCATGAGAGTTTCTTCTGGATACCATCCCCCAGCTGTTGTTCTACAAAGTTAATGTTGTTGATTTTTTTTCCTTTTTAATGTTAACTATTATTTGAAGCTAAATATTTATTTAGTAGTGAAACAGGTCAAACCAGCTATTATAGATCTGCCTGTTGATTAGCAGCAGTTTTAAGACAAGTAACGCACCATTCCATTCCTGTGCCATGGTAGCCTTTTAATCAAAGTCTATCCAAGATATCACAGAGCCCATGACATCCCAGGGGAAGATTCTCAAAGGTTTCTCTCTTCCACTCCCTGCTGTTTAATCAGATAACAATTGCTCAGATATAAAGGTGGCTGGCCATGTATAAATACACAGTGTATAGTATATAGACTCTTTGAACTTACCCACCACTCCAGATTTCTAAATTACTTAACTGTGATGGTAGTCAGCAAGTAGTTCCTTACTAACAAAGTGTTTGTAAAAAGCTTACCATCAGTAGTTCTAATTTCTGCTCTCCTGGTTACACATCAGGTGACACTGCATCTATTCCCTGAATAGATGCAAGAACACACACAGAGTAAGATCTGCATTTCTTTCCTGGTCTAGGACAACAATGAACTAATGTCATGCAAAGACCAAAAAGGAAAACAAAGAGCAAAATGACATATCCTTCCCTAAACACTTTACAGTCTTAAAATAAAAAAGGGACAATAAGCAAGCACAGAGGGGAGTGCAAGAAAAATGGCAGTAATGGACAGCTTGTCAGGCAGTACACACTGCACATCTGCAGCCTGGCTTATTCAAGCCTCTGCAAACGTCATGGAAGAAAAGAGCTTGATGGAGACAAGCTGACGTTCTGTGGAGTCTTGCAGAGGGCTCCAGAGCACCAGGACAACATGGGATTTCTCAAAGCCAAACATGAAGTTCTCTACTCCTTCAGAAAAAGGAGAAGGTTGAGCAGTTTGATTAGAAAATGGCATCTTTTGTTGCCCAGAATAAGACTGTAAATTCTCAACAAAGGATACAGTTTAAAACATAGCCTTCTCTCCCTGGCAGTGCTATTGCCCAGCTTTGGCAGCTCCCCACTCAGCTGCCTTCCACAAATCCCTCTCTAGGGTGCCAAATTTCCAGCATACCCATGGATCAGATTTGGATGTTAGAAATACCATTGGGTGCCTACAACTCAGCAACTATGACCTTCAGCATTATGATGTTCAAGTCACTTTTTGGCTATAGACCAAAGACACTGAAGGGCCTCATAGAAAAAGAAATAGAGAGACTGTTCACCTATGTTTTAGCTAGTGACAGGACAACTCTTCCTAGGCTGCCTCAGATTGTGCCCTGCCAGTTTCCAGTATGAAACACACAGTCCACCCCTTTCTAAAGAAATTAAAAAAGACCAGTTTTACAACAAGATCCATAGGGCAGGTGCTACATTAAGAACAAGGACGAAATGTATACAGAATTCAAACAAGCCATACTGCTGAGTGCAATGGACACTGGACGTCCATTGCTTACAAGAGATCATCGCTAAGCAGTTCAGTTTAGGTTTGGAGAGGAAAGGTAGTAGGACTAGCTTGTCTGCTCTCCATTAGTTCATACTTGCAGCATAGTGGGAAGGAACTGTAGCTCATTACCTCATTAGCCCTACCTGCTCACCTCCTGTCCTCTGTGGCCTAGTGGCATTGGTGGGTTAGACTGGAGAAGCAGAAGCAAGGTGCTAGTGTCTCATGAGGGGCTCATATGCTTTTCACTCATTACAAGGGTTAATTTGCTTCAGGTCTAGCTTAATATTCAATCTTCACAGTAATCAGAGAGCATGGAAATATTTGTAAGAAGCAATCAAAAAGGCCACAAATATCTCTTTCATATTCAAAAAAACATTTGATTTTCCCCTTTACCCTGTTTTTGTCTCATTCTCTTTACCCTGTTTTTAGGTGTGTATTGCTCAGCAGGAACATCTTTCTGTGATTATTATTTACATGCTTGAATTTATATCTTGTAGGGGTCCATATTGCCCAGCTCAAAGCAAAATCCAGGAAAATATGGGGTTGTGCTTAAAATATAACTTGTAAGTCACCCACAGAGTGGAAAAGGATCCAACATGAAGTTACTCTGTTCTGTCTCTCCCTCTTAAATGGAGAAAAATTTTTAAATCAAGCAAACTCACTGTACATCCACAGTAACTGGAAGCAGATTATATTATCAGTTTCTAAAATGAGAAAACATCTTTTCAAGAGAACCATAATGCACAGTCTTGTGTATTAGTCCAGGTCCCAAATAAGTTTGATATTGAGGACTTTGGTGACCTGTGAGTGGCTGCTGGCACTGACTGTGCCTGACAGAAGTTGCATCCTTCTCTCTCAGCCTATCATCCCATAAAGATGATGCTTGATCAGCCACTGCCTATGTGGCAGCATGACCCAGGGCCACTGTTCAAGGGCAGAATATGATGCATGTATCTTAGTCTCAGTCTCTGAGAGCCTTCCACATTGCTAGTCCCTTCTGCCTTTTGTCTTTGCAGTGAAATGTTACACACATTCTAGTAATTAAAAGAATACATTCTTAGAGCATTCGCATCTGCACGTTTCATTCCACATTGCACTGCCAAAATGTGCAGAGCCAGCCCTATCTGTTAAAAAGGGGTGTTAAAGAATTAGAAGAGCATATAATTTTCCAAAGCCATGGACCAAAGAGCCAGTAGACCAAAGTCTGCAAGATGAGAACCTCTTCAGCGCACATGTACTAACTTATTCAGGAATGAGTAAACTCTGCTTTACCCTGTTGTTCTTTGGTTTGTGCAGAATAAACATTCCAGACTGATACACATCATACACAAAGGCCCATTTCTGGCTTCAGGAACTAGGAACTGTATTGTGTTTTGTTTGGTCTTAGACCTGAAAACAAAAGACTTCAATTAGGGTTAATACTCATTTTTTGAGCAGTAGCAAAACCAATCTGCACTCTAAGATGGGCAATCGGGTGTATTCCACTTCTTCAGGGGAAGAGTAAGTACTCAGTCTTGTGCTGCAACATACTCCCTTCTTATTTGTGCTAGCACTGGTGTTTGCTGGACTGCACTATCAGCCAGGGTAGAGGACCAGCGTGGCTTAAATCACTCTTGCTCCCTTTTCTGTCAGAGCACACAGACTTAGAAAGGAGCCTCTTCACTTTCTGGAGGGCTACAATGAAAGAACAATTCATTCACTGGCTGCTGGCCTTCAGCCCTGGATTTGATCATCCACTTGGGCCAAATTCTCCCCTTGGTCATGGCCTAATGTGGTCACACAGTACCTCCAGTGGTGATCCTGCCCACTGAGCTGAGAGCACAATTTAGCTGTTAAAGCTGACACAAATCCTGATGCAAAGTCTTTCCTTTGTTCTTTGTTATCTCAGAAAGAATTTCAGCCTCCCTTGCAGCTGTTATTTTTATCCAACAATAACACCAGTTTTGTGGTCTTTACAAAAAATTAATATCTGCCAAAAACCTCTGCCTAAAATAGCACAGTACAGCATTTAAAGTACTATTTCCCTTGCATCACTGCTTTTAGGCATCACACTTAACTCTATGGGTTGCCTTTTTATGATTTAGGTAGCTGCATTTCCTGTTGCAGGGATGAAAACAACACTTATATTTTTTAAAACTACTCTTAACTTCCAGTGGACAAAACTGTGTCCCAGATGGCACAGAACCAGGCTCTCATTCTTTTTCTGCTACTGAAGAATATTTTACTGTGCAAGTTTTCCTATTGAATCAGTGAAACTATCTGTGGAATAAGGCACCATTTGGGAATAATTAAAATACTGACATGTAATCCTTCATTACAGCAGTGCCTCTGTAACTAGACATGTACCAAACCCAATACATTGCCTAGAATAATGCCCATAAAAAAACTTAAACAAATTAACAAACAATAAATCCTCCCTCATGATTAACTGAATGCACTTACATTTAAATGGGCAACAAACTTCATATGAATTCTTGGATTAGTATTTTCCCAATATAACATCTTTTATGTCTCTATTTTATATAAAGATTTAAACAAATACTTAATTTTTAAGAATTATTATGCAGAAAATTAAAGTCTGTTCACATGTTCTACTCTTCCAAGACGCTTAAAATATTGTTAGGATTTAGGGAAAATGGGTCAGGAAGTCAGGGAAGTTTGAGGTTTAAAATGAGGTATTACCAGTTTCTGAAGACTGCACACACACACACACACACACACACACACACACATTTAGGCTCGCAATAGTGTAGGATACCTTGTTCTAGAGCATCACCATGGTTCAGATGCATTACCCTTCTCTCATTGAAATTACTTTTTCATTGCTGATTATCTGTGCTGACAACAAAGGGGGCTGGAAGGTCACTAACTTTATGTAGCTCCTAGAAGCACTCTGCAGGCTGTGCAGGGTTCTGAACTCCTGCTCACACATGGAGGGCCTCGCTGCAACAGGTACCTCACAGGAACACACAATGAGGGCAAGGGCAGTTAAGCAACAAGAGCAGCATGAGAGAAGCCATATTCAAAGAAAGGAAGGCAAATGGACATTCTCACAGCATCTGCTGTTGGCTTGTACATCCGTGACCAGTGGGGAAAAAACCAACCCAGCCACTGAATGTAAGCCTGAATTTGAGAGGGAGGATCTCAAGCCTTCTTTTCATTCATAAGGATATGCCTCAGATTTTGAAGGAGTAGAAATTTTACATTCAACTAAAAATTTTCTTCATGTAAAGCAATTCTGTTGAAAACAGATGATCAGTTCTTAAATTTCAAAAGGGCTTTGGTACTATTACAAAGCTCTTCTTCAAGTGTGAGTTGGGTTCCTTGGCCATCTTATTGAAGGAAGCAGAGCCGCTTACTACATACACTTCAGCCAGTGGGCTTTTGCTTAAAATGAGCAGTAAGTGTGATGTACAATGAGGACCATGTGAGTACTTTTCTTCACTAGTCACCCATTTGCCCTGTCCTGAAGATGTGCTTTTCATTCAAGGATGTTTCAGGGAATGGAAATATACTGACTTTATTTTTGATGGTCAGCATGACCATTTTTATTTTTTTTTCCCCTCTGGAAAAATTAAAAAAGGATTCTTGGAAAAAGATTAAATTCATGGTACATAGGCTTATACTTGGAGAACATGACATTTTCCACTACAAAAGTATGGACAAAACCAGGAATACTTTTGCAAAAATACTTTATGGACACCATAGAAAAACAAAGTTGTAATTGTCATAGTGAGTTGAAAGAGAGTGATAAAATATCTTGACATTTTAAAAGACCAATTTATGCTTTCTGGGCTTTTAAATCTGCCCTGCCTCTTCCCTTTCTGTCACCTGGAGTGTAACCTATTCAAGATAAGAAGAACATGTATTATGATCCAGCATGAACTCTATTCATAGTAATTAACAATGGAACAGAAAGGTACCATTGAAGAGGGAGATTTCCTCAGTAGGATGTGTCTTTAGCAGGAACTGTACATTTCTCTTCAAAATAACATTGTACAGAGAAAGATGATTCTTGAGAGCAAGTCTGGCATCTGGCACTAAATCTTAAGTGCAGAAGATAGGCAGGACTGCTGCACAGAGCTACACAGCATGCAGCCTGTCAAAGGAGCTCTTACTACGCAGATCAGTAAAGAAGGTGCAACAGTGAAGATCGTATACCAATAAGCCACATCTAATTAAGACTTGGTTATAATAAAGGCAGAAATCCCCTCCCCTCACCTGGCTGTATAACAAAAGGCATCCCATCCAAACTAATCATCTTGACTCTTTCCCTGTTGTTAATGGTGAGAGACAGACACCCCAGAGGGTGATTTATCCTTCCCCTTATGGGTGCATGTCCTAGGATAACATCACTCACTTTCTGAAAGAAATTTTGAATAGAGACAGGTTACAGTCTTAGCATCTTGTTTCTTCCAGAGAATTTTAGCAATTCCCAATTCAAAATGGCAGCACTGCCACAGTGGCTGAAACAATTGTAGGAGGAAGGAAATGCTGAAGGAAAATATTTTTGGCTACTAGTTATGTGAACCTGCTACATGTCATAGGGATGTTGTAGGTAACACAATAATGCAAATACCTGTGGTTTCCAGAACTAGATCTATACCCACATTCCCTCTGTGACTAGCCAAAAGGCAGCTTTGCTGGCAGTAGGAACAGCAAGCTATCTTTGCCACGCAGCAGGAAAGGGCAGGATAACAACTCTCCAGATAGCTCCAGCTAGCTCCAGAAATCAACATTCTGCGTTAACAAAGTGGATGGCAACACAACAAACACAGCAAATTCGCTGAAGAATTCATTATATTGGATTATTGTGGTGTGGATTGCACTACTGTATAAAAGATCCCTCTGTTAGTTATAATCTGCGCATCACTACATGAGCGCTTTGATCTAATGTTTCACTGTTTTAAATTTTCCTCTAAAATGAGATTGCAATACAGATGTAAATATTGCCATTTGTTTCCAAAAGAGCATCTAACTCTTAGAGAGGGAGGGAGCATATTGCCTCCTTTGCCATCAATACATAGGAGCTGCACTGCAAGCAAATTCCTAGTGAGGTTCTTTTTGCATACACCAGCCGTATTATCTTCTTAGATGTCTCTGTTAACCTGGTTTTACTCCAATGAAGTCAGTGAAATAATTCCAGGTTTTCACTGATGCAGAGGAGATCAGAATTTGCTGGCTGTGACATTAGCCTTCAGAGTGCCTGTTCAAGCAAGCCTTACATCATTAAGTAGTTTTTTTGTACAGAACAAAACTACACTACAGAGAGGGGGGAGGTAGCTTTGCAGTTAAAGCTGTGATACTGGTTTAAGGCCTTTTTGTGCTCCTGTTTAAATTTAAGGGATAAACATCTGTACTAAGCCTGTAGCTCTGGATGACAGTCTCAGGAGCCAAAGGGCTGGCTTTATCATCCCTTTTGGTATACAGCGCGTGGGCAAGGAGGGAGCAATCCCCTGGCAGAACAGAGATCCCTCCACACCATCACCATACACAAAATTTAGAGCTGCCCTGAATGAAGAGCACAGTTAGTCTCTGGACTGCAAAATCCTCTCCTGAGAATGTATTTCTATTCTGCTGTGTAATTTAAATATGCAATAAAAATGCAAAGCAAACAGTTTAGTGTAAATGTGTCTTTATATAAGCATATATCTGGGTATGGTTCAGTTTTAATGTACCATTGCTATAATCACCAATAAAAACCAAAAACTGGCATCTGGTGACCCCATAATTTCAGAGATACTATAATCAGAATGAGAGATTATTTGGAGGGCTTCAAAGAATCCTTCACATTCCAGAATTAGTTCTCTTGCTGATATTTTAGTTCCTCCTCTGAATAATAATGCTGAAGCTTTATTAGTTAATCAATAAGACATGATACAGGGTATGGTTATCATAAGATAATCACACCCTGGAGCATTTTGAGGCATGAGCCTTATGCCTCTAATCAGATTGAGGTGAGATTATCTTTTGATAACCACACCCTTGGGGACTGGCTCATTTCTATTATGAGAAAATTTTATGGTTGGGAAAAATGTGCATTTCTGCTGTAGAAAAATGAAAATGGTAGTTTAGAATTAGCAGCCATTTCTCCCAAGCTGCAAAATCGGATTTCCTTTTGGAATGCTCGAGGGGAAATCCTCACTCTCCATACTATTTTAAGGCAAAAATAATTTCTAAACAGGTGATATGTTTGAGAGTCAGTTTTGACCTACCATATATAACAATATAGATACACACACACACATCTACATATACCCACATGCACCAAAGAGGCACACAGGAAAAAAATACCCAATGAAAACTTTGTTGTAGAGATGCAAACCAAAGAAAGGCATCGCCTTGTTTTCTTTAAAAAAAAAAAAAAAAAAAAAAAAGTTTTCTGATTAGGTATTGTTTCTGATATAAGATACACATCAGGTGTATGTTTATATACATTAGAAACCTATCTGCAGTTAGTTTTTGTCTACTATTTACTAACAGTAGTTTTGTCTACTAGTTATTAATATACAAAACTGCAATGTTGATAAAAGTTTCACTTAAAGGGAAAAAAATAAAATAGCAAATTGCACTCAAGAAGGAAATAACCTTTTCAAATTATAATGACTAGAAGTAACAATCACACTTGGATGTGTATGTTGAAAATATACACATACACTGCTTTTATAAACAAACTCACTGTAGAAAGTTTTGCATATTTTGGAAGTGCTTTCTCTGAGTGTTCATAAGAAGCATTAATGAAAAAAATGTCTCAAATTTGCAATTAAAGATGATTGCAAAAAGCAGTATTTAGATGTTTATGAACAAGTATGTGCATGAAATGTGTGTGTGCACACAATCAGTCCATGATCAGTAGTGACATAATACAATAATTTTGCTGAATAAGAGTAACATTAACAATAAAACCTCAAATAATAATAATTTCAGGGCTTCATACTTAACCTAGTATTTTTTAGCATTAGAGCTGTGTTTCCCCCCACCTTGCTCTGACAGACTGGGAAAGGAAGGCACAAAGACATGACATAACTTGTCACCATTCACCCAAGACCCAAAGACAGAGTCAAAAGCAGAATCACAGTCTCAGTGTGAAGCAACTTTATACACTGTGAGTTGCTATGTCCCTGAGAGGCCCCAGTCACTAAACCATGTTAGGGCTCTTGTTTATGCCTACTCAGGTGAAAAAGTTCTGCTGGTGAGAATACATCAACTGCCTTTCTGGGGAACCACTGAAAATGAGCCTACTGCAGAAAGCAGAGAGCGCAGGAGGTGAGATGTGACCTTTTGAAGAACATCCAGCTGATAAGAACCCTCCAAATCAAAGAGAAGGTGTAGCAAAGCAGCACCTGCTTCACAGCCTGTGTTCCTACTTTCATCATGTTCTTCTGTGCTCCTCTCTGTTGGTTATGATTCTTCTAAACTTTGTCTGCACTTCATAGGTATGTGTGGCTCTTCTTCCATAAGATGAAGGAAGATATTTTTAGAAGGGGATTTTTCTTGCTGTTCCCTTGAAGACATGCACCTTTCCTATCTCTATTTGCTGCCATTATTCTTAGCCATAGATGTCTGTACAGTCCAACAGAGATTTTGTGATCACTTAGAGATCAGAATAACTACTAAGACAATTGCAACTAGCTCAGGACCCTTTGTTGATCTACCAAGACAACACTTCATACGTACATATTTCAACATGGAGCTATATCAATTATTCTGCTCCTATATTCTGATATTTGTGAACAGAAAAGGACTTACAGGAGATGTGATGGTAGGTGGCCGTCTTGGCCACAGTGATCATAAAATAGTTGAGTTTAAAATTTTCGGTGTAATGAGAAAAAGGGATGGCAGAGTTGCTATCCTGGACTTCAGGAGATCAAACTTTAAGATATTCAAGGAGCTATTTAGCAGAGTACCCTTGGAAGCTTCTTTTGAGGGCTTAGGAGTCCACGACTACTGGTCAGTCTTTAAGAACCACCTTTTAGAAGCACAGAAACAGGCAACTATGACACAGTATGTAATAAGTCAAGCAAGTGGGGCAGAAGTCCAGCTTGGCTGAAAAGGGAAGTCCTCATGGAACTTAAGAGGAAAAAGAAACTGCATGATCGCTGGAAGCAAGGTCAGGCTTCACAGGAAGGTTACAGAGCTGTGGTTCATATATGCAGTGAGAAGACATGCAAGTCCAAAGCTCAGCTAGAGCTGAAACTGGCCAGTGTTCTGCCAGACAACAAGGGGGTTTTAAGTACATTAATAGCAAGGGAAGGTCTAAGGAAAACATTGGACCAATACTTGTTGAAGATGGTAATCTGATGAATAGGGATGAAAAAGAAGCAGAGGCATTCAATGCATTTTTTTTCCTCAATCTTTAATAATACTGAGAGACCTTGGGCAACCTGGTCCTCTGAGCTGGAGGACAACTGCAGGAAGAGCAGTTTTCCATTTGTGGACACTGAAATTGTGAGGGACCAGCTGTATCAGCTGAATGTTCACAAGTCCGTGGGCCCTGCTGGGATTCACCCCAGAGTACTGAAGGAGCTAGTGGATGTTATGGCGGGACCCCTCTCTTATCATCTACCAAAGGTCTTGGGGGTCTGGTGAGGTCCGCACTGCCTGGACGCTAGGCAGTGTTATTCCAATTTACAAGAAGCGCATGGGGGAAGACCCAGGAAACTACAGACCCATTAGTCTAACCTCTGTACCTGGAAAAATTATGGAGAAGATCACACTGGGTGCTACCAAATGGCATTTAAAGAACAGTAAGAACAATACAATCATCAGGCACAGTCGACATGGGTACACAGGAGGAAAGTCCTGTTTAACTAATTTGACCTCCTTCTATGCTAAGGTTACCTGCCCAGTGCATGAAGGGAAGGTGGTGGGTGTGTTTTTCTGGATTTTAGTAATGATACCGTCCCTCACAGCATCCTCCCGGACAAGTTGTCCAACTGTGGGATGAGTGAGTTCATGGTGTGCACTAGGTGAAGAACCAGCTAAAGGCAGGGCTCGAAGGGTTGTGGTGAATGGGGCTACGTCTGGCTGGTGACAGGTGACCAGTGGTGTTCCTCAGGGCTCAATCCTAGGGCCAGTCCTCTTCAATACATTTATCAACGATCTGGATGCAGGAGCTGAATGCACCATGAGCAAGTTGCTGATGATACGGAACTGGGAGGTGCTGTTGACTCTCTTGAGGGACAAGAGGCCTCACAGAGGGATCTAGATAGATTGCAGGATTGGGCATTGATTAGTGGGATGACATTTAACAAGAAAAAATGTCCGATGTTGCACCTAAGATGGAGTAGTGGCAGGCACAAGTATGAACTGGGAGAGGAGTTGCTGGAGAGAGCAGCCCTGCAGAAAGGGATCTGGGGGTGCTGGTGTGACACTAAGCTCAGTGTGAGTCAGCAGTGTGCCCTGGCAGCCAAGAGGGCAAACGGCATCTTGGGGTGCATCCAACCCAGCGGAACCAGCCGGTCAAAAGAGGGGATTATCCTGCTGTATTCAGTGATGGTGCAGCCTCACCCTGAGTGGGCAGTGTGGGCAGTGCTGGGCCCCAGGATTTAAGAAGGATGTGAAGGTCCTTGGGTGTGTCCAGAGGAGGGCAACAAATGTGGTGAAAGGCTGGAAGGCATGTCCTGTGAGGAGTGGCTGAGGACTTTGGGCTTGTCTAGTTTGGAGAGAGGAGGCTGAGTGGTGACCTCGTTGCTCTCTACAGCTTGCTGAGGAGGGGAAGGGGAGAGGGAGGTGCTGACCTCTTCTCCTGGGTATCCACAGATAAGAAGCGTGGGAACAGTTCAAAGCTGTGCCAGGAGAGGTTTAGACTGAACACTAGGAAGCATTTCTTCAGCAAGACGGTGGCCAAACTCTGGAACAGCTTCCTAGAGAGGTGGTCAATGTCCCAAGCCTGTCAGTGTTTAAGAGGCATTTGGACAATGCCCGTAATAACATGCTTTAGCTTTTGGTGAACCCTGAAGTGGTCAGACAGTTGGACTAGAGGATCATTGTGGGTCCCTTCCAACTGAACTATTCTATTCTATTCTATTCTATTCTATTCTATTCTATTCTATTCTATTCTATTCTATTCTATTCTATTCTATTCTATTTCTATTTCTATTTCTATTTCTATTTCTATTTCTATTATTTCTATTTCTATTTTTATTCTATTCCTTTTGATTCTGATCTTCCTTACTGCAGATTCAGGTAAATGTGATGCTACTGAAATTAGTGGTATGTGTGGAATCCCACAAATACAGGATGAACAGTATTTAACTGTAAGCATCAGGATCAGGCCTAATGCTTACATGCTTAAAAACGCCCCTCAGACTTAATGAAAAAACCTTATAGGATTCAAATAGTAAAAAATTCTTTTTTTCTGTCATAGCACTGAGCTGTGAGCCTGTGAATTCTGTCCCATTTAATGGTGAGTCACACTCACACCAGTAGAAGTAAGCATGCAGCAGGAATTTTAATAGGTCTGATTGTTCTGTGCTATTGCCCTGAACGTACTTAAGCAAAGATCAAAAGTTGTCATGTCCTTACCACTGAACAATGCAGCATGTGTGCATATGGTTGGAGCATGTGTTAACAGTATAACTGTGACTAGTCTTGTACAATGCCCTTAAAAGTAAACTATGTAGGCTTTAGTTATTCAGTCGGGTCTTCCAGCCATAATTTCTGAACCATCTTTCAGGGCCAATTTACAAAAGTAATCCCTAAAGGCAAGCAAGTGTCCTTTTGCTTTTCCTCACAGGCATGTTATTGCATCAGTGTCCATTGGCGGGGTTTACATCTGAAGTACATCAGACAGAGCATGTCACAAGACAGCATTCCTTCTGTCCCAAACTCCCAATGACTTTGATGAAGTTTGGTATGTGTTAAGTGTTCTAAGAACTTCTATTTATATGGTGATTAAAAACCCTCTACTTGATATATCATCTGCGTCAGCTGCTGTACATTGTATAAAGAAATGGGTTTATTTTTTTAATTAATAGGTCTTTGTAATTGCAGCACAGCTGGAAGATCAGAGTTCTAAAATAGAAAATTAGATATATTTGTCCATGGTGATCTTCTGAAGATGATCAGCAGCTAATCACAGACTGTGCCAAAGCCCACCAAAGTCATTGAGAATCTTTCCATTGCATCCAAGGAGAGAACTGTAATACCTGCCAAATCAGGTATTACACTAAGGAGGTACAGCAGAAGTTCAGCTCTGTGAGGAAGGACAAATACGCACACTGTTACACTGCATGCGTTGTGACAGACATATGGATAACCCTGGCAGGATGCTCGCCACAGTTTTGTAGCTTACACCAGGGACCAACTTCTGCACAACCACCTTGCACACCTGCCCACAGGGTGTTCATGACCAAGGCTCCCGAGACTGCTGTCCTTCTCTACTTCAGCTTCTACTACTCCCTGAAGCAGAAGATGTTTAAGACTTAGCCTACAGGGAAACTGTCCTGGAAATATTTCTAAATTGCTATTATACTGGACGCTGGTGTTATAAATGGTCAAGGCTGTAATGAAGCCAAAATCTGGTCCATGTGTTGTTCAACAGCTAAATGAGCTTAAAAAAGCAAAGATGGCAAGGGGATTATCTTTGACATGAATGCTAAAGTTGCATTGGGCATTTGTTAACCCTAGGTGTTAGCCTTTTTTATTATTATCACAACATTAATCTTATTATTAGAGTACTTATTTTTAAATCCTTGTTGACTGTAATACCAGGAAAAAATGAAATTAAATTGCATTTGTTTGCCAGCTTTGTTTTGGCAAATATTACAACAACCTTTTTTAAGGGGAATGATATAAAAAGATCCTGCTTTAATCATTTTGGTGTCTTAGACATGTTTGATTCCAACATAACTGGGGGACTAATAATTATTTATTAGTCTGTGCTCCATTTACTGATTGACTGGCTTTCTAACAGCAGAGGAAGCATGCTGAATAGAACCACACTAGCATGGAATATTTTTTTACAAACCATCAATAAATTAAAAAGTAAAAAAAAATATAAGGTCATCTCATATAGCAGGAGTGTCAGAAACATTTCCCAATCTATTTACCAGCATCTCCTTCATGTCAAATTAAGGCTGCACAGACATAATAACTATATTTTCTAATTCATCTGAAGTTGATAGGTATGCACTATAGATACCAGAACTGTATATTAATACAATGGGGAGGAATTAGTCTGTTATTGGTAACAATAAGCATCCTTTGACCATGTGCTATCAAAAGAGTTATCGGAAACTTTGATTTATCAAAAACCACTGTGAATATTTACAATGTCATTAAAACTGATATAAAATGCATAGATGAATCTCTAGTGCAATAACAACATAGTTTCTCTGGAAAATAGCATACCTCCAAGAGAAAAACATGAGAGAAGAAGGTGGAGGAAAAAACTAAAAATAAATTCTACAAACAAATCAGTAACGATTACAGATACTGTGAAGACTTAATTACTGAAAATTTTAGGTTATCTGCATAAGGAATCTATGCCAAAACATGCTTGCTCCAAAATCTTGCCACTGAAGTCTTATCAGACATTGCACCATTACAATCTAATATACTGATTAAATGTGTGTGAGAGAGAAATAAAACATGTTTTTGTAAAACTGCAGTTCATTTATCAGAGTAGTCATTTTCTAAACTGTCAGACTGGCTATTCAGATGTGGGATTTTTCATTGAAATAATACACTGGAATGTCCCTTAAAATAATTTTTGCCTGTAAGATAAATGATACATAGAGTAAATGTTAGCATAAGACTTAACAGAATAGTAACATTGCTATCTAGCCTCCATGGATATCTAAAAACACTAGGGGTATGGGAATAATGAAGGAAAAAATACAAGCTTAAAGGGTGAGACTATAATTTTGTCCTTAAGTCTCACTCTGAATGACAGCTTATACTGAATGTTTGATACTTCTGCTTATATGAAAACTTCATTATTAGGTACCTGTCTCTGTTAAGTATTAAAAACTACTCAATTTTTTCTTCACTAACAGCCATTTACAGTGTGAAAGCAGATCCCTCTTTCCTGCTGCACTCTCAGTAAACATCAAACAATCATGTTACTTCCTTTGACAACGTGTCTTCAGAGTCTAGCTTTTTTGTATCATTTTACACTTGTATGGAATTTCCCTCTTCAAGGAAGAATATTTCTTCATTTTGATTTCAGGGTGTGATTCCCTTCTAGAAATTTGTCCTATTTTTTATAAACTATTTTTAGTGGCATTGTTTTGGTGGCATAGTAATGGTCATTCACCCTGACCCCCTCTGTTCATTGGGACGGAGAAAGCTGTGTGAAACATTAAAGATCTGCCCCTGTAGAAAAGTGCTGCATGATCTCTAACTGCCACCTGCAAAACTGTCTGATCAGCAAAGTGAATTTCTCTCTAACAATTCACTGAAATGACAGAAATACTGCTTTCTTCAGAGCTGCACTGTTCTACCAGCACTTCCCTGGTTTTCAGATTCAGAGGGGAAAGTTGACAATTTAGCTTTGAGTTGTGCATGCCATGAAAACACATGTGCTTTCACAAATAAGATTTCCATCCTTTCACCAGAACATAGTCATATGACAGGATCATTTGGGAAATTTTTCTGGGCCTAGCTCACCTGAATGCAAAGCCTACAGCTGCAGTTTTCAGAATGCACTATATTTCTCAAGAAGCATTTTCAGAGCACAGGGGTCTACCATGAGCTACTGAAGGGGCTGTATGTAAAGATGAGAAGTTTGGCTGGTCTCAACATCCATTCATTCTCAGGAGCCATTCTGTATAGCTGTTCAACAGGTGGCAGTGGCTTCTGATACAGATACAAGTGTATTAGGAACTAGACGAGATAAGTGCTCTTTCATTTCATAGACAGTGGCTGCTACATAAAGGAGAGCGTTTGTCAGCTCCTGTGGTAGATATTTCTTTCCGTTGATACAGAAAACTGGTATTATAGAAAAAATTCTGACCAAAATGGATTTAAATGCCCAATGGCATTTAAAAATATAAAATCACTAAGACTAAAATGAGTAAAGAATAACTGTGAAGGTTAAAAAAAGAAGTGAAAGCCAAATAGTCAGTTCTGCTGCTTGGCATTGGTGTCCCACGCACTCTATAGCATACTGGTTGGACAAATCTGTTTGGCTACCAAAAACCTGTAGTATCATAGAAGCTTTCTACTGAAGTTTAGGTTGGTTATCTTTTTTTTGTTAGATATTTTCTGTGCAGGTGGAAAAGTCAGACGAATTACATTCTCCAAAACAAATAACTTGACTGGAATGCAGGGTGGTGGCCATTCTTGTCCCTCAGAGAGGAGATGATGAACTATTCTCACCTTGCTACTTTTTTAAATCAAGATTTTTCATCGAGTTTAAATGTCCCCCTAGTTCTTGTCACATTTGTAAACATTTATCATGAAGACATTACTAAATTGCCTTTTAGGGTAGGTTCCTGAATGAGAGACAAATAGGTTGCTAATATTAAATTTTGCTCAAAATTCTTTCCAGTAGCCCTCCTCAACACATGAACACCCAATCTACTGCAGTTAGTGGCAAAGCTACACTGCCTTTAATTGTCAGGATCTTCTCAGCCACTCTTAAACATGTTATGGAAGACATCCAATATCTTACTGTCAACTCTACACATCTACAAGCTTTGCAACTTGTTAACAACTTAATGGTTTTGCTCTCTGGGGAGCTTATCACCTGTTAATCATTGCCCCAAGATGAGTAAAATCATGAGATACATATTATAATCATCCATTTCAAGCCTGTGAAATAGACAATGCATTTGTCCTAGTAAAACGGACACACAGCCAGTAACCCAAAAAATACATGGGAAAAAACACATGATGGCTCTCCTGTTTTGGTATTCCTTGGTAGTTCCGATGTTTGCCATTACCAGGATTGGTGTAATTGTCTAGGAATCCAGAAAAACATTTGCCATTCTTTGCTCATCATCACAGTATATCGTGTATTTTCCACAAAATTAAAAATAAAACAAAACACAAAAAGCCGGTAAAACTGGGAGGGAACAACAAGTCTTAGAATAAAGATGGACTGCCAGCTCAGCTATTGTCAGCAAAGCTGATTTCATCTCCATTTGCAGCTGCTTCTGCAGGGTTTAGATCAGGCACTTTTACAGAAAGGAACTATTTCTCTGTGGTAGGAGTCACAGCTCTCCCCAGATTTGTGAATAGACTGTGTGGTCCACAAAATTGTGAACAGAATGAAACAGCCATCCCTTGTGATTGACAAAAAGCACCTGAATTCACTGGCCTCAGCTACAGAAGATACAAGACCATCAAATTTGATTTCATTACAAAAAAATATGTTGTTCCGTAAAGTATAATTTAATCACAGATATACATATTTGTCTCTGAAACCTCATTTAAACGCAATCCTTACCCCAAAGCTATTTTTAGATCTCCTAACAAAGGCTTATTAGCATATTAGTAGAAGTATGACACTCCAGTATGTGACATGTCACTCCAAAAGCTTTCCACCTGAGGCTGGTTATTGACTCCAGTTGATAATGAATCAGTTATTTTTAATGAAATCATATAATGTCATGCTCTATAACTGAAAATTTGCAGGAAAGGCAAATACTTCTATCTAAAAATTTCTTTCCACTCTTCTCTTTGAAGCGCTACAGGCTGAAATGCTAGGAGTAAATTGTGTGCCATTTGTGTGGTACCTGGACTTTACCCCTTGTTGGATGAGCTCAGTGGACAGCCTGGAACTACAGAAGTTTTTATTTTCCTGTTGTGTCCTTTGGAAACAAAATCTGAAATGGCAAATGTCTTAAAATGAAGAATCTGAGACTACTATAACACAGCAAAGCCCTATATTAGCCAAACAGGCTGCTGAAGTCACTGAGAAAACTTAAGCACCGAGACCTACATTCATGAGTATTTTTGAAGCAGGGCTTTGAGCAGAAGAGTTTGGTCCAGAAAATATCATGGATTCTGCTCCCATCTCTTCTTCTGCTACCTCTCACAGCCTTAGTCAGCTATAGCAACAGATATGAGCAAACAAAATCAGATTTAGATATATTTGAGATGTTTTAAGTCCCTGTCTGTGATGCCACCCTTCATTCACACAGTGGTCTTTTTATAAATTAGGCTCACAGCCTTTGGGCTTTAGAGTACTGTAAGCACTATCTGATTTCTGACTGCTCCCATCAGACCAGGCAAGCACTACGCAATCACCACAGGATCTAGAAACTTGGAGAGTGACGTGTAAGCCCTTCTCAGTAAAGCTGACAGAATGATATCCTTCACAAAATGCAAGTGTGTTTGTTATTCTTTTCAGACTCCATTTCTGGTGGCACAGGTGATTTATCTATCAAACCCAATGCCTAAAGCACTTATCTGGAATGGGAAACCCAAGCTCAGATGCTCCTTTGGCCACAGTGAGTTCAAGTTCACAGATCTCCTTTCGCAGAAGACAATCCAAATGCACAGGATACAGGCTATGAAGGCAATGTAAGCAAAGAAGCAAGATATACTGGACAGCAGAATAGCAAGCAAAGGACATGATTCTGCAGTGCTTTGTGGCTCCCAGGCCTTCTCCTGGTGAAAAAGTCAGAATAGACCTTGTGTTTATCCTTCAGCTAGAATCTTCAAACACATTTGGAGTGGAAGGACTGAAACAAACATAAGCACAGTGTTCATCTTAACGTGCAAATATTAAAAAAATTTTCACTATGCAGGTGTGCTGCTTTGTAAATATTATGCCTTTATCACAAAAGCAATCCTCAATGGCTAATTAATCAGAGAAATTTTGAGCTGGCTAGATAGTCAGCTTACTTCCATCTTTTATTTTCAGGGATATGCATTGCACATTCACAAACTCAGCTCTGCCTAATTTTGTGCCAGAAGATATACAAAACCCATACACTGTGTATCGATTATGCTGTAAAAGGGAATAAGAGTTTAAGGATTCCAGGGAAGCAATGGCAGCAGTAATATTAATGAGGGCTCCTGTTGCCTTTGTTGTTCTAGTAAAGCACACAGATAATGTGCCAGCTCTAAAGATATGCTCTGACTTAGCAACACAGAACAGTACAGAAATTAAAAAAAACAGTGATGTGTCTTTGCTGAGGAGCATAAGAGGAGAGCTTCATGGAAGGAAGGCATTTTAAAGATGGATTTAATGATGATAAAGAAGAGTACACTGGGCATACCAAGGAGGAACTGGAGGTAAGGAAGATGGAAGTTACATCCTCCCCATATATGTTCATCTGCGCCTAATTGCTGCTAAATAGAGTCAAGGGCAAAATGTCATGGAAGAATACAGGTATGGGGAACATGCAAAGGATAAAAGCTTGGAGATTTGTGATAAGAAAATTATCATGGTTTAATTAAACACTTCTGAAGGCCATATTTTTAACCATTACACTGTTAATAAAACACCAGGTGCAAATAATTTTAGGGACAGAATGAGTCACAGAGTATGTGGGAGATGGCAGAGTCTAGCATGAGTGTTACTGCACAGGGAGCATGGCTGAGAGGCAGAAGGCAGCAGATCTATTTCAGACTGTGCCACTGGCTTGCTTCTTAACTGAGTGAATCACAAAGATTCAAATATTCAAAAGCAGCTTCTAATTCCAGATGCTTTGACTTAGACACTGAGTCTGTCTTTTCAAAAGTGCTGGACACCTGCATCTCTCTTTGCAGTCAGATGGGATATTCTCTGGATGAAGTCATAAATATCTGAAGCCAAGTTCTGAATAACTAAGAGTGAGGTTTCATGTTATGGCAAAACTGATCAGCTGGCTAACTGCTGGTAAAAGAGCTGCCCTGCTCCCACCTGATTCTCCCACGAGCTGCTTTTGCTTTTCTTGGGATACATCTGACCTCGCAGAGCCAGGGGCTAAACTGGCAGAAATACCCACTTGAGGGGGCTTACATACCTTCTGGATTAGCTCCTTGAGTCATCCCCCTCTGTGGTCTCACAAGCATAGAGGCAGTAAGGAGGAGTAAGGATTGCCCAGAGGCAGCCACATTTCAAGGCTAATTTTGAACCCATAAGTCTTATTTTCACCATTCGCTTGCTCCAGTCTCACCATCTGTAAAATACAGATGGGGACAGGTTATTGCAAATCGACACTAATGGGAATGAGAAACTACAAAGACTAAGAGCAACTTCATATAAACACAAATCTTAACTAAAATTTTCTTATCTTCATTTTCTTCCACAACCCTGCCCACTGTATTCTTTTTTTGTCATAGAATCACAGAACTATTTGGGTTGGAAAATACCTTTAAGATGATTGAGTCATTTTCATCTCTCTCCTTATTAATGCTTTTAAACGCATGTATATGTTTCAATTCAAATTTAATTGAAATATGCCCACTGTATAGTACTTTTAATCAGGCCTGTATGTTGAAACCAGGCCTATCACTATTCACTCCAGCTATGCTGCTGCTTCTTGTGCCCTGAAACAGCACTCCTCAATCAGTGCCTCTTATTAGAGCTTGACAGGAGGTGCTGCTTCCAATTCATCAGCTGGGAGGAAAAATCTTGCAGTAGGATGGATAGCTGCTGGTCTGCCAATGACACTCCATAACAGTCAGCTTTTGAGAGGGATTACTACTTCAGATACTCAATTAGTGAAATTCTGGCTATACTGAAGAGAGCAGTGCGATCTTTGCTACTTGCACGAAGTGAAGCAAGATTTCACCCATTTTGAAGTGTATCTGCAGCGGTCTGAGGCTCAGGATTTTCAGGCTCGCCCATAACAGGTTATTCCCTGTTCCTGAGTTAACTCGTGAGTTGTAGTTATAGACCAGCCACTGTTTCACCACAAAAGCCCCCACAGAGATAGATATGTCAGTTAGCATGGCTGTGAGAAAAGCAGGGTAGATGTTAAATACGAAATCATATTTAGAGCTAAGAGGTTCTGAAAGGTATGGTGGATTTTTTTTGGCCATACATTTCAGACTGAAAGACTACCTGGAGAAGAGCACAAGAAGCACCAAGCTACATTTGTCAGCAACTAATTATAAAAAATTCACATGAACTTATTTTTTACCTTCCACATGAACAGATAGACTCATTATGCAACTCACTGATAACAGTAATAGCAATAATCAATTCAGTTATATTAATTTTGCTTCTTAATACAAATATTTTATAAGCAGATTTACTGACTGAAACACAAACTATGACCAATAATCAAAAGCCAGTGCTATGTAGTTATACTCCTGTAACCTTCCTATAACCTGGTATCCTGGTTTTGGCTGGGATAGAGTTTATTTTCTTCCCAGTACCTGGTACAGTGCTGTGCTTTGGACTTAGTGTCACTGAGAATCATGCTGGTAACACACTGGTGTTTTAGTTGTTGCTAGGTAGTGCCTGTCCTAAGTTAGGGATGTTTCCGGTTTCCATGCTCTACCAGCAAGCAGGTGCACAATAAGCTGGGAGGGAGCATGGCCAGGACGGCTGACCCGAGCTATCCAAGAAGATATTTACTCCATACCATAGAATGTCACGGTCAGTATATAAACTGGGGGGAGTTGGCTGGGGGATGGATTGTTCCTTGGGTATCTGGCAGCAAGTCATGAGCAATTGCACTGTGCATCACTTGCCTTTTCTTGGGTTTTATTTTCTCTCTGTTATATTCCTTTTCATTACTATTATTATAATATTTTATTTTAGTTATTAAACTGCTCTTATCTCAGCTCATGAATTTTACTTTTTTTTTTTATTCTTCTCCATGTCCCACTATAGGAGGGAGGAGGAATGGGCGAGTGGCTGTGTGGTGTTTAATTGCTGGCTGGGGTTAAACCACAAGCACTGATAATACGGACAAAATATGGTGCCTAGTCCCAAATATGCACCAATATCCCCAAATTCATGCTTTATATATAACTGATGATATATGGCTATTAATAAAGATTAATATATAAATATTATTCTGAAGATTGATAATGTGATGTGCAACCATATTAGGGCATCAATAGGACCATCTAGCTGAAATCACAGCAATTATTTATGTACTGATTACAGTACATTCAGTAAGAATGATCTTCATCAACTGAAAGTGGCTTGCATCAGTCACACATACCTAGATTTATTCCTCATCCAAAAGAAAGGTGAGAAATTAAATTAGTAAAGTAGTAGGACTGTGGGGACAGAAGAACCAGCTTTCCATACGCGAAGAAGCTGCACAGAAACAGGGCAACTTGTGCTGTGAAACATTATCCTATAAATAGAAGTGCAGTATGTTATAAAATAAAGATGAAGAAAAAAACCCTAACAGGTTGTTTTCTTTGTGTGCTCATTGCTGGATTCACAATTATATTTTTTTTTTTTCATGGAAAGTACTCTATAAACAGTATAAACAATCTCAGCGAGGCATGTTTTTAGTGCCTCCTGTTCAAAATTATTTTTAAAGAACTACAAAAAAAGGCATAATGCAATACTTCTCTTAAAAATAGGGAAAGAAAAATCTTGCACCACTTCTGTTGGCAACTGGTTTGTTAACACTTCATCAATGAAGCAGAAACTACTTAATGCCTGAAATATACACAGAGTCTGTAGAAACTGGCATCATCCCTTTGGCTAAATTTTGAACAACTAATTTTATAATTCTTTAGCTATTTACTTAGCACTTGGAAATGTCATTCTGTCGATGAAGTAGACTATGCTCCACATCAGCTGCACTAAGCAAACATCCATTCAAAGTAAATATTAACAGAACTTAATTTAATGCAGGAGAGAATGTCCATTTGCCTTGTTTTATTTTCTTTAAAATGCTGCTGTATTACACTTGTGAACACAGAAATATATCTACATCCATTAATATGCGTGAGTTTAAACCAGACCAGGTCCCAAAATGCAGGTGCACAGCACCAATTAATCCAGTACCCACTGAAATTAACAGAATTCCTTCCACTGACTTCTATGTGAACTGAGTCTTGTGGTTAGTCACCACTGCATGATTTTAAAACTATGTACAAATGGGTAGATTCTTCTTAAAAATACATATGCTTATATTTTATTCACTAGAGTTTTCTTTACAAATCTTTACTCATGCTCAACTGAAAATAGGAATTAGATATTTTAAAGTAAACATTTTGCATGTCCAAAAATAGCTAAAATAAAAAAGTTTTTGCATACGTAAAGAAAATCAGGAGTTTTGTCAGATTCTCATATGCTTACCTCTTAATTTTTAACTTCTATTTTAGGTAAGAGGACTGCGGTCAAGTTTAATGGATACCACAAACAGCTACTTTTAATACAGTTAAGAGCTAGTTTTAATAGGACAACAGAAAAAAATTAAGGTTATTTTTTTTTCCCTTATGAATAAGTAAATACATGGCAAATACAGAACAAAAATTAATCACAGTTTACTACCAAAGGTTGGAGCTATCCCATAAAATCGAAGTGTATCCATCCCCAGGGGATGTCCACAGCATTTCAGATATTTTCCCATGCAAGTACCAAACAAGGTAAAATGAAACCAGCTATTTTCAAAGCCTAAAGAAAATATGTGATTCTGTTATATAAGAATTATATACAGCAGGAAAAATAATTACTTCTGGCAACATTTCCCTGGGCTACCTCAAGGATATTCTGAAGCAAGCTGCTGACTCCCAAAAAGAAGATGACTTAAGCACCTGCAGAAATACTTGAAAAGCATTACACTTTGTACAGAAATACTTCCTTCATGTGGGGCACAGCAGCTGCTATGCACAGGCTCCGGACCTATGTGTTTCCTTGGTTTTGGAGAAGAGACTGAACGAGAAGGTACAAGATATGAAACAGAGAGATTCTCAAAAATATTTCCAGCTTATCAATTTGTGTCTTTTGACTTCTACGGTGCTTAGTTAACACAAAGAATTTCACAAAATATGGACACATATTTTCTGTTAAATAAATATGGGAAGAGTGAGAGCAAGACAGAGCAAGACTGTTCTGTTCATCCCAGTTTGCAGCTATGGGTCATTCAGCACTTTTGCAATTGTCTTCCACAGATCACAACGCACACATACCCTGACTGTGCAGAGAGGCCTGTGAGGAAGGAGTTGTACTGCTAGAAACAGAAAAATAAGAAAAGCAATTTGACAGGCACCCTGATGTTCCCTTAGCTGGTAAAGGTCTTTTCATGTGCTTTGCTTCATAGATATGCATGAGAGCACAAAAATCCCACCTCCTCATCACAAGACTCCAAGGAGATTCTGTTGCCAGGATGCTGCAGCACTTTCTACCTTCTTTTGTTGTTATGTGGGGCAGCGCTGACTTGAGAGACCAGACTATTCTCCTTTATGTGATATGCAATTAGTCAAATTCATATAGACATTTATACACACTACCTTATATATACATTAAATATAATATATAAAAATACTACATTAGATAGTATATAATATATACATACATATTATATATAATATGCACTATTATAACAATATATATAATAATATACTATATATAATATATACTATATATACAATATATACATATATATATTATATATACTACATTATATATACATTATATATAAATGTTTCCATTAATAAAACTTTTTTTGTATAGATAAATAAGATGTTTATTTTTATATAATAAATTTTTCTTTCATTATTGGTATTTTTTTCTATAGACAAACAGGTTAACGAAGTATACATGTTAAAAATTGCTTCTCTAGTTTCTGACATATGATCTCAATACAAACACTTTTAATTTCCAGATGTAACGAAAAGATCCTCTTGTGTATTTATAAAGGCTCTCTTAGATGAAACTTTCTGGTTTATAAATTGCTTTCAAAGCTGTTTAGGCATACCCAGTAGTTCATGATACAATCCAATAAGCACAGTGTCATTCCGGAAAGTGGCAGGCAAAGAAAATATAAAAATCTATACTGAAACCAAAACATAGAAACATAAAACTGTGTTTATTTCTGAAGGCGAGGAGAGAATCTTTTTTACTAAATGTTTATGTAGTATGAAAAGCCCAGTCTAGACATGAAAACTATACAGTGCAAATTCATTTTACATTGGACAAAAATTAATTTTACATTAGCTTCTGAATGCCATTCTCTTTGCTGTGAGGACTGCTATACTAGATTTTTAAGGTGTCCAGTTTGAAGAGTATGTGTGCCTGAAGCATACATATGCTTCTGGAGTAATGAGGGGGAGTCACACAATTTTGAGTGGGAGGGCTGTTATGGTACAGCATGAGAAGAAGAAGAGGAGCAGCACATGCATTTGGGATTAACTGAACTGTAAGGATGTTTATGGATGAACTTCTCATATGAAGTCCCTTTAACACTACTGCAGAAACAACTAGGCATTTCCACGGTTACAGTTCATCTGATCCCAGACAGAATGTCTGAGTTGAATCAGATAGATTTCACCTTTAAATTGACACTTCTTTCTAGCAGCTGTAATGAGGTATTAGGGCACAGCTGTGAAAAATGGGCAGGAAAAATGAATCATTTCACCAACACTTGTTAGAGACACAGCTGAATTAGAAGCAGAGAAGAAAAAAAGCCAGTGCATGAAGTAGGGGAAGAGGCATGTATAAAACCATCCAGGAAAGGGAACCATCTAGAAATTCAGGATGGGAATGAGGTGAGAGAGCATTAGGGACAGAACAGTTCTCTGTTTCTGGCCCATCCTTAGCCAGAGAGAAACGGTGCCAGCAGCTTGCAAGAAGTCCATGCAGACAAAATACTTAATGCTGTGCACAGTGTAAATGAATGAATGGAATTGATCTCCCAGGTCACAGCTCTTTCTTGGCATAGCACCAAAATGCAAGTGATTATTCCTCACTCTGTATGCCATATAGAAGAAGGAAAAGATGTTGTGGACTCCTGCTTGAGCAGAATTCTCTGACCTCCACAATATTGCTGACAGCACTATCCATCAGATTGGAAGTGCTGAAAAATGCAGGTGGTAGATATTGTGATGCCTAGCAGAGTCAATTCAAATGGGAGCTTCTAGAAGCTTTTCACTCTGAAAGACTGGGTGGGTGACACTACAATCTAGATCTATCCTAGGGAATAGCAACTATTGGAGTTAGATATTTCTGATGCGCCCTAAAGTCTAGAGATGGCCCATGGACCACCATTTGAAAATCCTGCTTTGCAGAACAATGGCTCTGTATTATTCCTGCTATCTAAGAGAATCCAATCCTATCTCATCCCTGAAAGAACCTAGAGACAAAAGACCTGATGTAATTCTGTTATGCCAGGCAAATGCCATGACTGGGTTACTGATGATGTAGTTTAACATTACAGCCAAACCAGCTGCTACAAACACTGGCACTTCTTATCCCCACTACTCTTTCTTCATGCCCTGGCAGGTGGAAATGTTCGAGTAACTTCTCTGACTCAAGGGAAGAGAAGCAGTGGTGTGGGCAGGGGAAATGCTAGCACATAGGTCCTGTCCCTTCACCTGGACTGGCATTTATCTACATAGCAGCAAAATGGGCTAGAGAGCTAGCCTGGCATAAAAATTAGTTCATCTGACAACCCTTTGTTAATGGACTCAGTAGCCACAGCAGCTCCAAATTTAGCATGAAGGCAAAATGGAGCTTTGTTGTCTTTAATTCACTTTGGAAGTAGATAACGTAAATAGAAAAAACTGTTTACACAATAGGAGTGTCCACAGACTTATTCTGTAATGCTTATCCCACTCTATTTTACACTAACAATCACAAACAGATGAGTTCCAGGTGTTCAGATGTTTTGTTGGTAAAAATCTGGTAGTAATCTAATCTAGGAAAGGAGATCTTTTAGCTTGCACTAAGGATTTTACAAATAAAAATACTTTAACTCACTGGTAGTAGTGGTACATGGTCTTTCATATGGAAGAATGCTCAGCTAATAAAAAGATAAAAACTAAAATTCAGTATACTTTATTAAAACTGACCTAAATAAAAGCTGCCCCAAACCATATTTCTCTCAATTCCTGCTTTCTGCAAGGTGTATTTTCCCTGAACCTATGTAATTGTTTGTTTTGTGAAACTTTTATGAAAAACTGGAAATTCTGGGCTCTAACAATATCTCTTAGGAAAGGGAGAACAGGTATAAGAAGTATGATTCTACAATCAAGTTCACAAAGAAACCTCTATCTTCCACAGTCTCTGCACACATCTGCAGTAATGGACCAAAGTGCAGGGCAAACATCTGGCTCTTCCCATTGCACTATATGTTCTAGAAAGAGTAAATCTCAGGGAAATAATAGAAAATGCCACAGTCGCTCTGAGATGGACACTTCACATTTTCACACTCACTCATATTCTATTCCATTTAGAATTCTCCTCTTTAAATAGCTAAATGCTGAGTTTAATTAGCTGTATTTAATAAGCAGAAAATGTTGTTGTATTAAATATGCATTCTCTATGAAGATGTAGTTATGTTTGAACCAAAAAATCTTCCAGATTTCAGAATTAGTGCTGCTCTCAAATACTTAGGCAAAGGAACTACATACTCTGTATTTTCTTCTTTACATTTCTTGTACGTTATCACTACGTATGTGTTAAATAGCTGTGGCCCAAAAGCGGAGCCCCAAATCTGATGCTTTGCAAAGTATTTGGGAGTCCAGGAATAACACAGTACTCCCCATGTGAGGCCCTAGGCTCTGGAATCTGATTCTTGCTTTGGTGTGCTAGTTCCTGGATTTAGAAACATTCCAGACATGCTACATAGTCCCTCTTATCTTGCGGGCTTTCAAAGAGGATGAGGCTTGAGAGATGGAAGGGCTGGAAATATGAAGAACAATGTAGGTGGGGTTTCATATCATTGGTCCCTAGAGTGTCTTTATTTTTTGTGGGAGAATATGTAAATAGAAGCATTCACAGTTGGGAAATTTTGACGAACTGAAGTATGTACTTAAAACTTTCAGGCTTTCAACATGTTAAATGCTGAAAGGTACTTAGAGCTGTGGGTTATTATGTATGTCTTTTGCTTGTTCCACAACAAAAACAGTATGAAGAAACTATGCAGTATAATTGAGTCCCAAATAACCGCACTTACTAAATAATACACAAACATGCAAGATATAGCTGGGGGCACGCTGCTGCTCTGACTGGTTTCTGGCAGCTTCTATAAACACAGAGGGTGCTATTAAAAGGTTCACAACTGATTTAAAGAGACACTAACCTACCCTTATACACTAAGAAATCAAATTGGTGCTGCAGAAATCAAATCAATAAATAAAAAGAAATGCAGACTGTAAAAAGAAAGCATTCCACTATGTTGTTCTTTATTTTTTTATGAGAAATAGTAAAATGCAATGGTTGAAGTAATTTTGGTCAGTAAGAGTAACATTCTTGAACACCACAAATCATAACTGAGAAAGATTCATACAATGATGCTAAAATAATACTGAAGTGGTCTGAAAACTGAAGTGGTCTGAGCAATATCTAGTTTCAGCAGCCTGTAAGGATATTTAATGCACTGTATTTATGCTATAATTGTTAACCAAATGAGTGATAAATAATTATATGTAAATCTCCCTCCAAATCAAAATAATAAAAACCTTTAACATAAGTGCAATAATACTAACTACAAAGACAGACATGTCCACATTATGGCCCCTTTATATCACTCATTAAAACAGGCATAAATGTAGACACAATTAGGCCCATCTAAAAGAAGCTTTGGTGTCACTGAGAACTGCGTTTGTAGAATTCTGCACAGACATTAAATCTAATCCCTCTGGTGTTCAAACAGCATAATCCCAAATGTCTTTAAAGATAGCAGTGACAGACAATACTGTTAAGTGTTCCTTTATATTGCATGATTGTACAATACATATCCCCAGATACAGTATGATAGAACACTAGTCTCTGTGTGTGGTTTTATATATATGTATGTGTTCAATTATATATGTACATCTGCATATATTTGTATGCATATATTTATACATCTGCATGGCTCATTACAGACAACAGTGCAGTGCAGTTTTGACTGCATCATATTACATCTTGGCATCTGATGTTTTGGGATTATGCTATTCAATGCCCATCAGGATGTAAAAGTGAAAAATTACAGAAGAAATATCTCTGAAGATAAGTTTGCCATTTCCAATCTTGTGCATTAATAAAATTACAGCTTTAACATTAGTACACATCATTATGTATCATTTTCACTACAGACTTCCCCAGTTAGCAGAGAGGTGTGGCCATGAGAGGACTCCTGGCTAAGTTACAGTCAAAGAAGTTTCTATATTGAATATCAAACAGATGAGAAGTGCAACCATGACCAAAGTGCACCCTGCCTACAAGAAAACATTTCAGAGGTGGTGAACAAAGTGATGCACTCTAACATAGAAGGTAAATGTCAGAATCTCACGTTCTTTTCCATATTTACTGGCCACATTAGTGAACTGGCCAATATTTTAAAGAGCTGACATACATAATAAAAAATTACTTTTAAGGGAGCATCAAACTGATACCATTTCATTAAATCACTACATTATTACATTTGAATTTACTATATTGTGTTCAATGCATGTTTTAAAGCATTCTTAATTTAAGGTGAAAGACGCTAAACACAGCATGAGAGACAAGTATGTTGCACAATGGATCATATAGGTTTTATTTATAATGCAGATTCTTTGTGGGGAGACTTTGCACAGCCTAGAATTCGAAGGAAGTCATAGTCTTGTTAAAAGTTGTTTCCAGGAGCTGACCAGAATCAGACCTAAGACTTCTGAGAAAAAGGAATTGTTTGAGTGTGGCTTATCAGCACCTCTAATGAAGGATATAGTGTAACTGCAGAAGCAGTACTTCCAGGATATCCAAACATCACATTACTGATTTCTCTTCAAAGGGCTAATAGCCAGTAAAGCCCCAACTTCTACCACATGGCAGCACTTTTTTCCCTGCTGTGATTGATAGGAGTGTTTGAAAATTAATATAGGCAATTCCTATGACAGAAGCAACCTACTGTTGTGGCAGCCCAAACCTCAGTTACACTGAAGCTGTTTTACACTTCTCTGAAACTACTGGGATGTTAAAGAGAGAAAAGAATATCTGAGAATGTCTCCTCCCCACGCAGTCACCAATAGCATTAAGGGATCTAATTTGAATAGCTGATGATGCAGGGGATTGAGGCACAACTATTTTGTGCTTTTTGAGGAGAGTGCAGTGCAAGAAAGGAGTCCTCCTGTGTGTTATACCTGTCTTCATTATGTGCATCTGTTTTAATTTATTAGCTCCCTGAGGCAGAGGCATTTTGTAAAGTACTTGTCCAACATGCCAGTTCAGCATAGGTAATCATCTCTAAATAATTCAAATAGCCCTCTCCTCTCCCTTCAACTTTTTTTTTTTCTGCAGATTCTCCAGTGGTGTAAAATAGAGCAGCAGCTTCCAAAAAAGCCAAGCAATTCACCTGTCTCTCCTATGCTGATGCAAGCAATGGTTTTGTGGGCATAAAATCTGAATCATGCTTCTCACTGTAATTTCTTTGAGGTTCATTCTTCTTCCAGTCAAGTCAATGGGAAATTCAATACCAACATCAGCAAGGCAGAACCGGTCTAGGAGTCATGAATATCCTTCATCTAACAAAGGAGTCTGAGGGCTGTTCTTTCCATCATTGGAGTGGGCAATGCAATTATTGGGACAGTTTGTGGGAACCACCAGAAGTAACATGTTCTCCATTCCAAAATGAAGAGAACAAAATTTCCAGTGGAAATGTTTGAGCAATTAAATAAACACAACAAGCACGGAGTAGTTAAACTTCAGGGCTGAGTATAAATATAGTTGTTTGGTTCAAAATGTGTTAAGAATGAAAACGAGGGGTTCCTTCTCTCCTTGCCTTGAAAAGAACTGTGAATAATGTGAAAATAGTTTTGAATCAGAGCAGGAAAAAGTGTGCCCTCTGTTTTTTGGAATACTTCCTTGGTATTTTTGATGAAGTGAAAGCTTTCCCTGCAAAAAATACATTGCCTCCTATAAAGTATGCCTGATGGAAGCAGGGAGGAAAAGGCTTCCCTTTTCAGAAGCAAATTGGAGGAAAAAGCACAAAATTCAAGGAGAGAAATGAAGGAAAACTGTGAATGGAAAAAAATAGTCCTAGTTATGCAGGTGTTTCTTTGTTAATTACAATTCACTGGCAAGTCTCAGAATCAAGAACACTGTGTTGTGTTAGGCTGAGAGAGTCTTGAAATGTGGGAGTAGGTAATTCAGTACCCATGTGATATAAAGGTTAAGCTGAATCATAGTCTTCAAAAACATCATGAAGCACTTCCATTCAAAAAGGACACCAAAGCCATTTGCTTTCTCCAGCAAACACTATGTAATGTGTAAAACAACAGACCAAACAACTTGGTTAAGTGTGACAGAGAGCATGAACACCTACCTCATTATCCAAGATAGATGAAAGATAATATTGTTGGGAAATAAAAAGAAACAGAATAGCAAAAACATCCTGTCCCTTAATTTGGAAAATTGTTATGCAGTGTAAAATACTATTGACTAAGTTTCAAAAGCAACAGTGATAAAAATACACTTTCTAATTGGATATAAAAACTAAGTATATGAGGCAAAAATTTTCTTCAAGGTGCCACCATCAACTGGCATCATTGTTGCTAGAAGCACTAGTTTCAATTCGATAGACTATTCACTAAATATGTAATATAAGAAATCCCCTGTGACCACCTATTCTACCTTCTGTTTGGTTCTGGCTATGAGATTTCTTCAAACCAGCTTCTCTATAGAACCGTTCTTTCCCTGGAAAAGGGTCTTTCTGAGATATGTAAACCTGACCTGTCCTTTTATAAGCCAGTGCACACACATACTAGGCCATAAACAAAACTCTTCTCCAGATGTAGATCATAAATATTTACTGAACATTTCAACTGTTGCTGGACCAGCTTCTTATTAGAAGGTAATCCAAACTCCTAGTTATTGTTAACTCTGCTGGCTATAAGCTTGTCATCCTGTACTTACTTTGCTTACCACCTTTCTGCAATTCCTACCTTCTGCTTTAGAATACGATAGTTTTCCTTTCCTTAATATCTATTATTTCTGAAATCGCTTCTTTAATTTTCTCACTAAATGGGGTTTTTAGACTGTTTCATCTACTTTTTCATTCTGGAACATATAGTAAAATCTTCTTTAAAAGCTTCCGATAATCATTCACACTTCTTTTTAATGTTATTTATCTTTTAATTATTTTACAGCTTTATTTAATAAAGCAGGAAAATATGAAGCACAAATTTAGGAAAGATACATATTACCCAACACAGTTTTGATAAAAAAGACTCTTTTTAAACAAAAGAAATACTGTAAGAAAAAGAAGTGTGTAAAAAACGGGGTTACTGCAGGTAAAGGTAGATTACAACAGTTATTGTTGAAAAATAAAGTGAAAAGTTTCCAAGTAGAATTGATTCATCTTGAGAATCTGTTTAGTTTAGTCTTTATTAATAAGCCTGTCATAAAACATAATATGTCAATGACAAAATTGGATATTTAGAATGTTGTGTCCAGTTCTAGGCTCCTCTATATAAGAGAGACAAGGAGACTAGAGCAAGTCCAGCAGATGTCAATGAAGATTATTCAGGGCTTGGAGTGTCTGTCATATGAAGAAAGGGTGAAAGAGCTGGGACTGTTCAGTCTGGAGGAGAGAAGGCTCAGAGCTTATCAATCTGTACAAATGCCTGATTGGGGGAGGAGAGGGAGCACAAAGAAGGCGGAGCCAAACTCTTCCCATTGGAGCCCAAAGAAAGGACCAGAGGCAATGAGCATGAACCAGGAAATTCCATTTCAGTGTAAGAAAAGACTTTCTTACTGGAAGGGTAGCCAAATATTGGAACAGGTTGTGGAGTCTCCACCCTTGGAAATACTCAAAATCTTACTGGACATGATCTTCAGCACCTTGCTTTAGGCCCCCCCCTTGTTCAAGTCGGACTAGATGATCTTAAGGTCCCTTCCATCCTCAACCATTCCATGATTCTATGAAACTAGAGGACAATGCTGGCATAAAAAAAACAAAAAAATGTTTATAAGCTGGCCATAAATACACTTACATCAGAAATGTAAATGTTATAAACATTCAGAATGAATAAATTCTGCACAAACCCTCCAACAGGAAAAAACAGTTTAATGGTTGCATTGATGAGTTTATGAAAAGAATTAGAAGACACAGTTTCCTGCAATAGCTTGTACTAAGACTACTCAGAAGATTCCTTCCAGTCTTAATTTCCAAACCTAGGGCTTTTACACCATGAAGTCTGTAAGGATATTGTAGACATTTGATCTATCCACAGTCAATTTGAATTAAGAGGTTGCTTCCCCTAAAAGCCTAGCAGAATGAGTGTATATGTAATTGCTCCCTAACCCAGCTCTGTTATGTGATTCAGTTTATCTTAAACATTGTTTATCTTAAACATGTTTTTAGCAGATATTTTTAAACTAGGTAATTTTGACAGAAGTGTCAGATAGAAATTACAAACACAGGTTCTGTTGGATGGTGGTCCCTCACATAAAAGCTTTGGCAGGTAACGCTGGAGCCCAACTTCTTAACTTCTTATCAGCTATAGGCAGAACAGTCACCTTAGCATGTCCAAAATTACAGGTGTGGAACTTAATTTTTTTCTAGACATTAAAGCAAGATAATTCAGACTAAATAAATATGCAGTTAGGGTATCAAGCTTTGTTAGGGCCCCAACCGAACCTGTTCACCAGGGATTGTGGCCCCACCTCGAGTACTGTGTGCAGTTTTGGGTGCCTCAATGTAAGAAGGATATCAGACTATTAGAGTGTATCCAGACAAGGGCAACCAAGATGGTGAAAGGCCTCAAGGGCAAGACTTAGGAGGAACTGCTGAGGTCACTTAGCTTGTTCAGCTTGGAGAAGAGAAGGCCTAGGGGTGACCTCATCACAGTCTGCAACTTACTCAAGGGGGCAGTGGAGGCGGAGGTGCTGATCTCCTCGCTCTGGTAACCAGCGACAGGGCACAAGGAAATTGAATCAAACTGTCAGGGGAAGTTCATATTGGACATTAGGAAACCAGTCTTCACTGAGGAGGTAGTCAGAACAGGCTCCTCAGTGAAGTGGTCACGGCATCAAGACTGTCAGAGTTCAAGGATGACATTCTTAGTCACATGGTGTAGCTTTAGGTAGTCCTGCAAGGAGCAGGGACATGGACTCAATGATCCATATGGGTCCCTTCCAGCTCGATACTATATGATTTAGCTGTCTATAGCTCAAGCACTGCACCAGCTTCACGCAGCTCTGTGACCTTGAGTCAGACAGCTGTGAAAAAAGAGTGATGTGAGAAAAAACATTGGAAAGTGGAGTCTTGTCCACCTTCACTTCAGAGCTGCTTTTAAGCTCAGGCCTTTGTTCTCCGCTGAATTTTGTTGCAAAAATGCCTGTGCTTGGTCTTCTACCTGCTTGACTCTTGACTCTGATCTTGACCTCCTCACTTGGCTTCCTAGCTTGATCTTGGACCTGTCTCATCACTAGAGACTTAGTGATCTGAAGTGCTGGCTGATCCTTGCTATCATCATTAGGCCTGCTCTGCTCCTTGGATTCAGGTACTGTGGGACGGCACCCTTGTCAGGGAGGCCACCATCCTGTCTGCCTTGGCCACTGGCTCACCTTCCCTTATAGAGTGGCCTGACCTTGCTGCTTCCTGCCAAGTATGAACCTTGGAGGGTACAGAATAAATTCCTATGCTAATTCATACTCTTAAAATGCATGCATACAGGAAGGAATAATTCCACCTCTGAAAACATATCTGATCTCTTCTAAAAAGCCTTTCTGCTACTGAGAGGAAGGAAAGTCAGATGAGCATTCGTTTGAATCTACTGCCCTTGTATGCCTCAGAATGGAGAAAACGTTAAGGAAACAGCACCTGATTTTCTTGCAGGGATGAAACATCCTGATGGCAATTTTTAGTTGCTTGACCTCAACTGTCTGAGCTTTGCAAGCTAGGCTACCAAGCTGCTTCTAAACAAATCAGATGTATACTACTGTATTCCATGACAATCTAAACTACACAATTTTAGTTTGTTGCTTAGTTTTTGCTAAGTGATGCCTGTTCTAAGCATATACTCCATATGTTTGAAAATTAGGAGTGGACCTAGCATTGGCAAGGATAGGCAAGCTGACAGTTATCCAAACAGATAAGCATGTCATTAACAATTTGATTTCAGGAACATACTTTTATATGTTTCTCAAAATTGACCACCGGTGTTACAAATAAAGGTAAACTTATGTCAGAGAGATATCACAGTTGTGAGAGCATTTTCTAAGAACATTATTTTCCATAATTTGAGGAAGAAGGATATAAATACGAGTCCCATAGCAGTGAATCATGTATCTTTTTTTGATTGTCTTTTGAACATTCAGTACGTTTAAACATGTGATCCTGAAGCTGAGGTTTTTCAGACTTCAAAATCAGTGTCAAGACTGGCTGATATTTAGATATTCTAGTCATGGCAATGTTTCTTTATGTTTGATCATTCTGCTTTGCTAAGAATGAACCAAAAACTTTTAACTTTAGGTGTTTTAACTTTAGCATGACAACTAAGGGAACATATTAAAATTTTCCTTTTTGCTAAACACTACTTTGCTGCTGAGCAAAAGGCAGAAGGGATGTACACATAATGCTACAGACTGCTATAGCATTCTACTCCGTAGGACTAAGAATTCAAATGAGGTACAGACTCCCACTTCCACTGACAACAGTTTCTTTCTATATAAGACAGTGCAGGAAGCAGCCAAAAATGCTGGCTGTCTTTCAGACCTCAGCAACTCATACATATACTACTCTTGTAAGTTAATCTAATACTGAAATGGGCACTCATTATAGGTACTGAAGATTTATACAGTGTCTTTCATCAGCAGAGAGCTCACAATACTTTATAAAGTGTTTCTGAACACACATAAGCAAAAAAAGATACTGTCATGTTCAGATGGAAAGTGGCAGCCATATAACACATGAGAAAAACATACCATAGCATAGAGGTCTAGTTGCCCAAAAAGGAATAAGGAATTAGAATTAGGGTCCTTTGCTATGATAGCATACGAGAGTCTCAAACTTCACTTTTACCGTGGATCACCAGGAATCCTTGTGGTACCCTGTAAAATGTAAATCAAAATCACTGGAGTTGTGAAAATGAATTTTTGTTTAGGAAAATGTGTTACTTGAACTAGAATTTAACAAGAACACTGGAACAGCTGTAAGAGATAATCCCTGGCTATACAATGAACACTTTAGAGCACTGAAACACTATACAGTACAATCATTACTACTGCAAGTATCAGAACCTTATTCTTACACCATATGCAGAGCACAATGGTTCAGGTAAAGAGGTTCTTGCAGGCACTGCCCGGGGACATTTGCACTTAGGGACAGTGCAACCTGGTGAAGCAGCTACAACACCACTTAGTGAAGCAGTATTATTACTTTCTACTGCTTTTGAAAAGAAACTATAAAAACAATAACTATGCTCATCTCTTCTATGAAATGTGATGGATTAGACAGAAGTATGGTTCTGGTTCTCTAGCTCTCAGAACACACAGAGTACATACAGAGCAGGCTAAGTTTCTTACCTTAGAGTGTACATCAGTTAAGTTCTAAAAATAACATAATTTAAGACTTCATTGTCAGTCTCCTCAGCTTTGGCTTCTCTGTTGAAGAAGACACAGAATGAACCTGTTTGTACACAGTTTTGGGGAGTCACCTAGTTATGCACTAGAAATATCAACTTCCAGTAAGTTTTTGTAATAGAAAATAGGGTAAGACCACAAATAGAAGAAGTATTAGAACCGCACTCATACTCCCTGAAATTCAAAACACTGTGTTTAGATCTATTACTTGCATATGGCTTTATAATAAATTACTCGTTAAACTAAAGCTTCTACAAAATCAAGAGAAATCTGAATCCTAAAAGTTCATACTGGCATTGCTTCTTTTATTCAACAACCTCAAAATATTTTAAGAAGGTGGATAAGTATTATCACCTACATATACATAAAAACATGAAGTTGATTCACCGAAGGATATGCTGTTTGGTTTGGGTTCCGTGCACTTCAGCTTGCCATTTAACTGAGGTGTTTTAAGTAGGGAACGCTATCCTCAATCCTTAGTGCCCTCTATGGTCCGTAGAAGAAACAGGCAGCTTCAGAGCGTGATTTGCATGGTGCCGGGACTGAACCACTGCTCACAGGCACCAATCTTTCTCCACTGCCTTTCTCCATAGTTCCCGGGCTATCAGACTTCTGCGGAGGTGCCTAAAATTTTCAGAATGAGCCCAGGCCTAGTGTCAGTTGGTATATGATCTCGTGGTTCTCATTTTTTTACTAAGCTACCTCTGGGAAAAGCTCTGAGGATTTATAAAGCTGTATCAATAATGACTTTTTCTGTCTTTCCCTTTCTAGAAGCCATTTAATACTCATATCAGCCATGACCATATCAGGATGCAGCAATCATCTAGGAGAAGAAAAGGTTTCTATTATTTGAATAACTTCCATTTGTATCTCTGATAATTCTTTTCTCTTTTTGAACTGTAATAAGATCTAAAATAGGAACAAATGAAGGGTAGAGTAAGGCCTGACACACTTCAGTTCTTCAATTATAACATTCATTATAAGGGCTGTACAAACAATGCTATCACATGAATGAGTCCACCTAGAACATAGATGCATTTGATCATTCTTTAGATATACATCTATGTTCAATCACTTTCTTAAGATAGTGTGCACCATGTTACTTGGCCTATGGTCGTGCACTGTCCCAACACATCCTCTATCCTTGAAAATACATAGTACCAGAACAATTTATAAGGATGGTTTAAAGTTAATTAAGGAGGGCAACAATATTACTCCTGTTTTTGACTACTTCTGCATTGGATACTCGGACCTAGCTGTGTTGAATGGTAGCTGAAGTACAAATATATGGGGTTGTTAATGCAATTAGACAAATAGAAATGTTCTTAAACAAAGGTTTGTAGCAGAAAAAGAATCCTTGATCCCCAGGGGTACAAAGGAGTTTTGCTGGCTCAAGTAAAGCTATAAAACCAGAATGTTTATTGGCTGGCACATACTGTCGATATATCATATGTGATCAAAAAACTGCCAATAAAGCTTTCACAGTGTAATTTTACAGGCTGGAGAAAAAAGCAATAGTCGTTACTTTTCAAAACTCTTCAAAACCAGCATTGTGCAATGGCACAAGGTTCCATCTAGCTCTTCTAGAAACAGAGACATTCAGCAGGTGGAGTACAACATGCCCAGGACGTTAATAACTATACATAAAGATTACTGGAGAATTCATGCTGTATGTAGAAAAAAATTAGCTTCAAGGAACTAGTTTATCCTCAGAATTTACAAATGATAAAAGGGTAGTTGAAAATTACACTGCATGAAATATATAGTAGCTTCCTTAAACAGAATGATTCTGGACTACTGATACATGTCAACACATCTGAGTGAAATGAATACATTTACTCAGTGCTTGTCTTTACCACACACACGCAAACACTTAAAACTCTTTAGTCACTGCTGGCATGAGAAAGGCTTTGCTTTCATGCAAGTAACTCTCCCATTTTCCATGCCTGTATTATATTCTCAGTAGGTTTATCTGTATTGTATCTTACTCTATTATTGCTGGATTTTTGGAGTGCCATTTCCATTCTTCTGCCCACCCCCTCTTTGAAAGCGTGACAATGGATGGTAATGCTTGTCCCCTCCGGCATGCTCTCATGAAATTCCATTTAAATAGAAATTTAATGCTCTTCATATATGTGTTTTTCATATATATATAAATTAACTAATGATTTAATTTTATCAAAGTTGATGGTTCATAAATTCATACTATATTATAGTTTGATGCTACTTCTGTAGTTGCTACCCCTGAGGTTATGCAGTTGCTGAAAAAGCTAAACTCCATCCTAAGTTTCTTCCTAGCCTAGTTATCAGGAATGACATCTAGGTAAACCATTAGGATGTTTAGTATGAATTGTGACTTTCACAGTTTAAACAATGTGATCTTTCATTGGTGGATCTTTTCATGCTGCTTCCTAAGTCCTCCAATTCTCTCACTCATTCACATTTACCTGACAGATTGTTGTGGTTTAACCCCAGCCAGTAACTAAGCACCACACAGACACTCACTCACTCATCTCCCCCTCCCAGTGGGACAGGGAGGATAATTGAAAAAAAAGTAAAATTCATGGGCTAATAACAGTTTAATAGCAAAAATAAAATCTAATAATAAAAATAATAGTAAGCGTAATGAAAATTAATATAACAGAGAGAAAATAAAACCCAAGATAAAACAAGCGATGCACAGTGCAATTGCTCACCACCTGCTGACTGACACCCGAGCAGCAATCCACCCCCCAGGCAACTCCGCCCAGTTCATATACTGACCATGATGTTCTGTGTTACGGAATAAATATCCCTTGGGTAATTCGGGTCAGCCGTCCTGGCCACGCTCCCTCCCATCTTCTTGAGCACTTATTTGTTTTCAGGAAACAATCCTTAACTTACGACAAGTGCTACTTAGCAACAACTAGAACACCACTGTGTTACCAACATGATTGTCACACTAAATCCAAAACACAGCGCTGTAGCAGCTACTGGGAAGAAAATAAACTCTACCCTAGATGAAACCAGGACACAAATACAAAATCAGAGTGCCTGTCTTAAGATACACACAGGCACATACATAGCTATAAATAACAGAACAGGGTCATCTAAAGGAATCCTAAAAAAGAATTCCTAAAAGAAAATGCAGAATTTACAAAGTAGCAGTTAACTGCCAAAATTATAGTTAACATAAACATGTGCTTAATGTGGCCTTTGAAAGTATTCTGATGATGTACTAAGGGTTGTGCTGCTTTGTTTGAGGTGTAGTGCATTCTGGAATTTCTGTTCTCTCTTTGACTACTTAAAGTGCAACACCTGAGTAACTCAGAAAAGCAAATAAAATACCCTAAACACCTAAACCTTGTGGTTGTGTTATTCTGAATTAGATAGAGTGCGAGGCCCAGATGAAGCCTTCCCATTCGGCAGTAATCCCATAACATCTCTTCATTCCTAATACAGATGCACTGCAGTTTTCAGTCAAGGCTGTAGCCTGGGCCTCTCTTCTCTACGTAGCTGTCTATTTTCACAGATATTAAAGGAGCAGAATTATTATGTACAAGACCTCTATTTCTTCGCCTGTATAACCTGTCAACAACTTCAGAAGCTATTAGGGGTACAAGGACACCAGAAAAGATAATTACGTAAGATCTGTCTTCTTGGAAAAGCGAATTAAAAATCCTTACTTTTTATTTCTTTCCTGTCACAATTAATCAGGCACTTTCCTCTTTAAGTCAATAAGGCAGGGAAGACACAGAAGGGCTGGAACTGGCAATTTTGCAGGAGGTCTAAAGGTGGTGATATTAAGCAGCTTGTATATAGCTGATGACTAGCTCAGGGCTTATTTTGGCATATGTGCCCGAATTTGACATCCAAGAATAGAAATATAACTCTGTCCCCTCTAGTCCAATAGGCAATTTTACCAGAAACAGGCTATACTTACATAACAGCCCATGTACTTTTAACTTAGCTACACAGCATGCAAAACATCTTATAAGGGTAGCAACAAATACACCTCAGAACTAATATAGAAATATAGAACCATAGAATGGTTTGGGTTGGAAGGGATCTTAAAGACCATCTAGTTCCAGCCCCCTGCCATGGGCAGGGACACCTTCCACTAGCCCAGGTTGCTCAAAGCCCTGTCCGGCCTGGCCTTGGACACTGCCAGGGAGGGGGCAGCCACAGCTTCTCTGGGCAGCCTGTGCCAGTGTCTCACCACACTCACAGGAAAGAATTTCTTCCTTATATCTGATCTAAATCTACCCTCTTTCAGTTTAAAACCACTACCCTTCATCCTATCACTACACTCCCTGATAAAGAGTCCCTCCCCATCTTTCCTGTAGCCCCCCTTTAGGTACTGGAAGGCCGCTATAAGGTCTGCTCGGAGCCTTCTCTTCTCCAGGCTGAACAACCCCAACTCTCTCAGCCTCTCCTCATAGGGGAGGTGCTCCAGCCCCCCAGTTAGCTTTGTGGCCTCCTCTGGACCTGCTTGAGCAGGTCCATGTCCTTCTTATGTTGGGGGTCCCAGAGCTGGACACAGCACTGCAGGTAGGGTCTCATGAGAGCAGAGTAGAGGGGGAGAATCCCCTCCCTCGACCTGCTGACCACACTCCTCTTGATGCAGCCCAGGACACGGTTGGCTTTCTGGGCTGCGAGAACACATTGCTGTCTGATAGTCAATTTTCCATCCACTACTACTCTTCACATTCTTCTTTACAGAGCTGCTCTCAATCCACTCATCACCCAGCCTGTATTTGTGCTTGGGATTTCCCCAACCCACGTGCAGGACCTTGCACTTGGCCTTGTTGAACTTCATGAGTTTTTCATGGGCCCACCTCTCCAGCCTGTCCAGGTCCCTCTGGATGCCATCCCTTCTCTCCAGCGTGTCGACTGCACCACACAGCTTGGCGCCATCAGCAAACTGCTGAGGGTGCGCTCGATCCCACTGTCCATGTTGCCAAAAAAGATGTTCACCTGCACCGAGACCAAGACAACAGGATGTCGCTGGATTCATGGTGGTGGTAACTGATCTTGCTGCATCTCTTCCATTTGCTTGCTTAGATATTCTTTTTCTTCTTCTCTCTGTCATATTGCTATTATTGCTTGTTATGGGAAATAGAGCTTACAAGGTTGTATGGCATCTAACCTCGTTTGTGTCTTAAGTTCACTCCTAGGATCATTTAAGAACCCTCCCCAATATTGGATCGGGACATACCTGACGAGACATCATCAACTGATGAACAAAGACTAATGTCAATAATCATAGAAATGTTTTGACAGCCATGATTCACCTATAGGTCAAAGGACCGAATGAAGTGCTAAGGCTTGGACAACAGGCCCAAATCAGAGTTGACTTGTAGATGAATCCTGTATATTTTATAAATGAAAACCATTGTACCAGTAGGTATCGTACTAAGTTATAACAACCCACTTATGCTGATGTAAAAAGTGCTAAAGCATTGAAATACTGAAGCCTGAACAACAGGCCCCAAGCCGAAGCTGCTAACTTAGTCTGTAATCATTAACCAAGTATGTAAGGTCACTGGTGAAAGATGCAGCTTAGACAAAATATCATCAGTAGTGAGGAGAGAATGTATCCAACTTCCCTTGTTTAGCCTTGCTCAAGGCTGAGAAGCCAAGTGTCTGGCCTTGTTAGAAACTCCCCTGGTCTCTCCCCCTGAGCCCTGGCCAGGCTTTGGGTGGAATCCAACAGGAGAATGAAACCAGAAATTTTCCATTCAAAACAAAGGTGCCAGCTCTTCTGGCTTGCCAATCTCTGGTATATAAGGCTGGACCCGCTCACAGGGGCTTTGGCAGCCTCACCTACGGATGGACGTACCGCGTGGGATTTCCCCCTGGCCGGGACAGGCTCTGCAAACCCTCCCTGCAGCCGGGGTTGCCCAGCCACTGCGGGTCTGGATGATGGTAACATATGCAAGTGATGATGTATCTTTATTAATCACTGTTCTCTCTCTCAGGTAGTAATGATTTGATGCATTATCCTGTATTTTACTATTTGTTGCTTTAGGTGCATTATTCTGCCTTTTCATACTGCATGTTTTACTCTGTCACATTATTTGGTTATCACCTGTAAAATACACCTACTCTTTTCACTCTATGTCCGAGTTTAATTGGTATCCTTAATCAGCAAAACAGATGTTAAACAGTCCCTCTCCCAACACCGACCCCTGAGGAACGTCACTCATCACTGCTCTCCACATTGGCCATCGAGGTGTTGACTGTAACTCTTTGAGTGTGACCATCCAGCTGATTCCTTATGCACTGAGTTGTTGAACCATCAAGTCCATGTCTCTCCAATTTAGTCAAGGATGTCGTGTGGGACAGTGTCAAATGCTTGCACAAGTCCAAGTAGATAATATCAGTTGTTCTTTATTCACCAATGCTGTAATCCTGTCGTAGAAGGCCACCAAACCTGGTAGAAGGCTCCCATAAATTTAGATTGTTACATTTTCTTAAGATTTACAAGTCACAAATGAAACACATACCCATAAAATATCTAAGAGTTTTAATGTTCGTGTAAATGGCTAAGTAACCCATGTACAGACATAAATGTACAGATATAAACATGATCTTGGGGGTCTGGTGAGGTCCGCACTGCCTGGACGCTAGGCAGTGTTATTCCAATTTACAAGAAGCACATGGGGGAAGACCCAGGAAACTACAGACCCATTAGTCTAACCTCTGTACCTGGAAAAATTATGGAGAAGATCACACTGGGTGCTACCAAATGGCATTTAAAGAACAGTAAGAACAATACAATCATCAGGCACAGTCGACATGGGTACACAGGAGGAAAGTCCTGTTTAACTAATTTGACCTCCTTCTATGCTAAGGTTACCTGCCCAGTGCATGAAGGGAAGGTGGTGGGTGTGTTTTTCTGGATTTTAGTAAGGCTTTTGATACTGTCCCTCACAGCATCCTCCTGGACAAGTTGTCCAACTGTGGGATGAGTGAGTTCATGGCGTGCACTAGGTGAAGAACCAGCTAAAGGCAGCGCTCAAAGGGTTGTGGTGAATGGGGCTACGTCTGGCTGGTGACAGGTGACCAGTGGTGTTCCTCAGGGCTCAATCCTAGGGCCAGTCCTCTTCAATATATTTATCAACGATCTGGATGCAGGAGCTGAATGCACCATGAGCAAGTTGCTGATGATACGGAACTGGGAGGTGCTGTTGACTCTCTTGAGGGACAAGAGGCCTCGCAGAGGGATCTAGATAGATTGCAGGATTGGGCATTGATTAACGGGATGACATTTAACAAGAAAACATGTCCGATGTTGCACCTAAGATGGAGTAGTGGCAGGCACAAGTATGAACTGGGAGAGGAGTTGCTGGAGAGAGCAGCCCTGCAGAAAGGGATCTGGGGGTGCTGGTGTGACACTAAGCTCAGTGTGAGTCAGCAGTGTGCCCTGGCAGCCAAGAGGGCAAACGGCATCTTGGGGTGCATCCAACCCAGCGGAACCAGCCGGTCAAAAGAGGGGATTATCCCGCTGTATTCAGTGATGGTGCAGCCTCACCCTGAGTGGGCAGTGTGGGCAGTGCTGGGCCCCAGGATTTAAGAAGGATGTGAAGGTCCTTGGGTGTGTCCAGAGGAGGGCAACAAATGTGGTGAAAGGCTGGAAGGCATGTCCTGTGAGGAGTGGCTGAGGACTTTGGGCTTGTCTGGTTTGGAGAGAGGAGGCTGAGTGGTGACCTCGTTGCTCTCTACAGCTTGCTGAGGAGGGGAAGGGGAGAGGGAGGTGCTGACCTCTTCTCCTGGGTATCCACAGATAAGAAGCATGGGAACAGTTCAAAGCTGTGCCAGGAGAGGTTTAGACTGAACACTAGGAAGCATTTCTTCAGCAAGACGGTGGCCAAACTCTGGAACAGCTTCCTAGAGAGGTGGTCAATGTCCCAAGCCTGTCAGTGTTTAAGATGCATTTGGACAATGCTCGCATTATTCCTCTTCTCTTCTCTTCTCTTCTCTTCTCTTCTCTTCTCTTCTCTTCTCTTCTCTTCTCTTCTCTTCTCTTCTCTTCTCTTCTCTTCTCTTCTCTTCTCTTCTCTCTTCTCTCTTCTCTCTTCTCTCTTCTCTCTCTTCTCTTCTCTTCTCTTCTCTTCTCTTCTCTTCTCTTCTCTTCTCTTCTCTTCTCTTCTCTTCTCTCTTCTCTCTTCTCTCTTCTCTCTCTTCTCTTCTCTTCTCTTCTCTTCTCTTCTCTTCTCTTCTCTTCTCTTCTCTTCTCTTCTCCTATTCTATTCTTATTCCATTCTTCTATTCTATTCTATCCTATTCTATTCAAGATATTACAAGAGCCTGAACGCTACAGACAGGGTTTTGAATAAGAATGCATAAATAATGAACATAGCACCAAATTGCTTTCAACATACTCTAAAGCATTTTTGATCACTCAGCTCTCTTGTCAGTGACTCTCTCATTGTCAGAATATATTTATCTGCCTGCTTGCTGTCCTTGAAATACTATAAATATTCAGAGAAAAAAAAGTAGAATGCCCCTATGGCATTTCCTGTTATGCTACAGAGAAAGGAATCAATAAAATTTGAAAGGATCGATACAATATAAGTGATTGCAAGATCTTCTCGTGTATTAAGCTAAGAGCATAATCTATGCCTAACTGTGCTTTGGAAGCATAAGTTTTCATTCACGTTGGTGTGTGTATGTGCACATTTGTGTAGAATAGCAGAAGGGAAGGTTTTGCACAAGACACATAAAGCAAAATCAGAAGCCTTGAATTTTCAGTATGAGAATATTAAAGAATATTTAAGAGTCAGCGAGGTTATGCCGAGGTCAGCCGAGTATTGCTGCCGAGGTCAGCTCGGTAGGGAGCAGTGCCACAGCCTCAGCCGGGGGAGCGCAGGGAGCGCGGCAGCCGGTCGCCGCAGGCCCGCGAGGTGCAGGACGTGCGGCCGGTGCCTCGCCACGGCACGGGCAGGAGTCCCTGGTGGCCGGCCGACCTCCCGGCCGTGCCGCGCACTGGAGCAGCACCGGAACGGGAGAGAAACCGGAGACGCTGCGGAGCACCGGCGCACGCCGGGCGCGGGGCACCGGGCACCGCCGCCCGCACCGGCACCGGCCTGCGTGGGGCACCGGCGGCTGCCAGGCCGTCCGCGCACGAGCTGCGCTCTGCCGCCAGCCGCGACGGGGTCACTGCGCCGTCTGGAAAATTCACTCGGAGACCCGGGAAAGGACGCTTCCCCGGCGGCGGCCTCTCCCACGGGACGCGCAGCGCCCGCCCTCCGGCCGCCGCCGCGCGGCGGGACCCAGCCCTGGGGGCGCGGCCCGGAGGCGCCGCCCCGCCCCGGAGTGACGCCCGGCGGGCGGCCGCGGAGGGTTGGGCGCCCGGCGGGGCCGTCCCGGCGCGGCGGGGCGGGGGGGCCGGGACGCGGGACACGCGCGGGCTCCGCTTCCTCTGCGCCCGGCCGGCATAGGCGGAGCGGGCGCCTCCTTCCGGTTTCCGCTCGGCAGGCCGGCGCCCTCCAGCGCAGCGGTACCGTGGGGCGGCGGCGGCGGGGGGCGGCGGGAGGGACTGGAGGGGCGGCGGGACGGCGCGGCCCCCCGCCCCGAGCCCCGGCGATGCCTTCTCGCCGCTGCCGCCGTCCTCCGGCACCGCCCGAGCAGCGCTACCTGTGCCGGGCGGAGGCGAGCGCTGCCGGGGCCGGGCCGCGCCGCGCGCCTTTCCCTCACGGCCTCTGTCCTCTCTCCGCAGGGACCTCGGCGCCACCTTCCGTCGCTCGGCAGCCCCGGAGGGTGCCCGAGGCGGCGCTGGGCCCCCCCGCCGCAGGTGAGAGCGGGGCGGCGGCCCCGGAGCGCGGCCGGTGTGAGGGGCGGGGCGTGGGGGGCGCGCGGCGGCGGTGTGACGGGCACAGCGCGATGGCTGCGCGGCGGCGGGCAGGGCGGGCGGGCTCCCCCCTGCTCCGCCGGGCCTCCCCCCTGCTCCGCCGGGCCTCCCCCCTGCTCCGCCGGGCCTCCCCAGCCCGCCTGGGCGCTCGCAGACCCCGTTTCTACGCGGTTTCTGTCCTATCGACTGTTGCTCGTCCACTAGCTAAAGCGCTGCCCCGTCTCCCTCAGCTCTCTAGTAAAACCTACAGAAAGGTGAACCAGCCGGGCGCGCTTTCCTTCTCTTCCGAAGGAGCACAGACTTCACGTTTTTTCCATTCACTTTTTTTTTCGAGGTAGTATCTGAAGCTCTGTTGGATGACGTGCCTAATTCTTTTGTAAACGTGGTACTTGAAGGGAGGGTCAACACTTTGTATTACACTTTCACACACGGAACGCTACTCTTCTAGCAAAAATGAGCTTGCTCTTTAATAACGAAAGTTGATGACTCATATTGAAATGGTAATTGCTGTGTATGTCTGCTTTTATTTTTCTGAATACTCAGAAATTATTTGTGTATTCCATAGGGTTTTCCCAATAGAAAAACAGAAAAAATGTTCGATATTAAGGCTTGGGCTGAATACATCTTGGAGTGGGCTGCAAAGGACCCATACGGCTTTCTTACTACAGTCATCTTGGCCCTTACACCGTTATTCATAATTAGTGCAGCACTTTCATGGAAGCTTGCAAAAATGATTGAGGCCAGGGAGCGAGAGCAAAAGAAGAAACAGAAACGCCAAGAGAATATTGCAAAAGCCAAACGAACAAAGAAGGATTAAATGGGGAAAAAAAAAGGCCTTCCTTGTGCAAAGAATCCACTTTTTAAATTAAACACTTGTACGTTTTATGTTTTAACTGTCCTTTGATACTTGATCCTGTTATTTCTTGAAGTATGGAATTTAATCCCTTCAGTGTATTTTTTCTGCTGAGATGATTTGTGTTAAAGTTTGTCCAAGTGGCTCCTTACAAGTCATTTAATCTACTACTTGTGTCCTAGTGCAGGTTGCTTTTCTGAATTTGCATGTGAAATTAAAAAAAATTAACCTGTTGGGTGGCTCTGGAGTTAGATTTTTTTTTTTTTCCTTAGCTGAGCTACAACTTAACAAGTGTCTTAAAATTGTCAAATTATGGGGAAGATGTGCATGGTAAACTAGATGACAGAAAGGCAAGTTCTGGTATACCTTCAGCAGAGCTGTAGTTAAGCTAGCTTCAGAGTTGGGTAGCACACCTTTCTGATTTCTGTTAAAGATGCTGCATGGGGCCCTGGGGTTCATTCAGCTGTATGCTGATAGGGGTTGCTGTAGTGTCTTTCAGTGGGGCTTGTCTGCACAAAGAACCTACCATAGCTTTTTGTTTCTTGAACTATCAGCCATCAAGAGTCTTTAAACTCAGCCCGAACTGTAGGAAACTTAATTGCTTGTTCTTACTAACTTCATTTGTCTTGCACCACTCAAACCAAACCATGTGTTTTGGCTTTCCTTAAGGATCACCCAAACACTCTACCTATAACTAATTTGTTTCTACCTTCAGAAACTTTTTATGCCTCAAAGAATAGCCATAAATGGGGTGAGAACAAAGGCCCAGGTGGCCTAGTGTTCTGTGTCCTGGTGACCTATAGCAGGTCTGGCTGTGGGAGCACACAGGAGGATGTGCATCCTGGTGACAGTAGTTCTTCCTACTTGCTAACCTTCTGGCTACCTTTGATTTAGGACCTTCTGGCTTTAGGTGGGATCTTTGTGTTTATGGCCCTTGAAACTCTGCTGCCTTCCGGGTTGCAAAATGCTGTCATGCTGGAAAAAGTCCAAGTGGTGTTTGTGTTACAAATATGCCAAAATTATTTAACCTTAATTCCAGTTCATATTTTTCTAACAGAAGTGATTACTTTTTCAAAGTCTAATTTTTATTAATAGCCTAATTCTAAAGAGCTCATGCCAGTTGTTAAGTTCTTAGACTTAGCATATTTCTAAATGGCAGCACAGAGTTGTGCTTTCTAGCAACTAGTCCTTTATTGTGTTTAAAAATAAAACCTTGAAATAATACCATTGTTCAAATGAGAACTGTGGAGCTGCCTGACACGAAGGGGGATTACAAGTGGGGATGAATTACAGTAAATATGAAGTATTGTTGATCCCCTTTCAATTTTGTTGGTCATTTGGCATTTTGGCATTTTATAAATACATGGGTTTAAGTCTCCACCTTTTGTTATCAAGTGTTGTCACATGTGTATGTGTTCCACCTTTGATACCTACATAGCTTAAAACACATGGAGGAGAACTGATGAAAGATGCACTGCATAAATAAATTTGATACTTTTTTTCAAAAAGTTGTGTGGTCTTTATTTTGACTTTAGGTTCTCAAACATCATCTTGAAGCAAATGAGATCTGCGGCTAAATATATCTAATGATTTAGGGAAGTCCCCACATGCACTAGAAATATTTTTTTATTATTATTATTATTGACAGTCCCTTGTCCCAAACCCCGTGTTATTTTCCAGCAGCTTTACCAAGTGCTTCTAACTCTCTATTATAGTAGTTATCTGTAGTTGAACTCAGCCTGATTTTATCCTGTGCCTACTGCTGGCTGCAAATCAAACATTCAAATATGTTGATTGTTTTCTTAAATCTAGGAAGAATGTCTCCAAGGTTAATACAGTGTGTAGACAGTGCAGTGTCAAAGTGAGTCCTGTTAATGAAATCAATTTTTCCATCCACTTGCCAGAGAAAAGCACACTGGCATTGCCAAGGGACTTAACAAGCACTCTGAATAATTATCTTAAACTGACACCTAGGTTTGGGAAAATTTAAGTGTACTGATTAACTAAAATCTATTACATCAAACACTATGTAAAAATAAACGAATTTTCAAGTGAAAAACAATTTAGAATTATTTAAGAAAATTAAGTTAGCTAGAAAACCTTCCACGCATGATTTCAAGAGTAACCGATGAACCACTGTCAAGAACAAACATTTAGTAACATGTCCTGTTTTTCAGTAAACCCAAACATTTTACAGTCATTTGTCCTGATTACACCTATTTGAACAGTTCTGCAAAAATAAACTGCTTTAATATTGCTTTATTGCACACATATATATAACAGCTGTTTGTGTTGTCTCTTAGAATATTTATCCATTAGCAATAGCTGCACATTACAGTTGTTTATTATCATTGCTACCACTGCCTGGTGGCATCCAGGAGCCTGGCTGAAAGGTATTTGCAGTGCTCGTTGGATCTTGCGAAGGCTCTTTCTTGCCATAGTAAGGGGCAGATGCGTGGCCTTTAACGTGAGTACGAGTTGGTTCAGCAACAAGTCCCTCCTTGTATTCCTTGGTCTGAAGCAGCTTATCCTTTTCAGATACATCTTTGATTTTCTGTTTCATTTCTTCTCTATATTTTTCATTCTTAAGAATCTCCTAAGAATACAAAAGAAAGATAATTACATAAATCGTAAGTAAATGCAATATGCAATGTTGATATAAAACATTTTAAACGTTACTGTTTTTTCTTAATTTTATAATCCAGATTTTCAGGTACATAGGTAAAACAAAATGTAGCAAGATTGTTTTTCCAACTCCAGTTTCAGCCCTAGTTTAGAACATTCTTAATGTTTTGATCATGTTGAAGCAAAACTACATCATGGTGTCTCAGTTTCACTATTCTGTTGGATCAAAAAAGAAAAGAAATACAGTCATCAAGGAACGTGAAAATGCATTAAAAACAAGGCTACATTTTACATTGCTTTTTATGTAGGACATGCTACTATATAGCTGTTTATCACTTCCATCTCCTGCTGTAACTCATAATGCCTATGACGTTAGGTATCTGTGCCCCAGGGTACAGTTTGAGGAGAAACAAGATGTGCAACCTTGACTTTGCTAGTACATAAGCTGAAGCCATGCAAGAATAATAAATAAATAATAAAATAGTAACTGGGGGGGAAAAAAAAAAAAAGGTAGGGCAGAACTGAAACTACTGACATGGTACTAGCAATTCAGGAGAAAAAACACTGGGGGAAGGGTGGGGTGGGGTGGGGTGGGGGGAAGTAAAAATCTGAAGGAGAGCCTGCCCCAGACGGGAAGACCAAGGACCAGCACGGTCCAAGAAGCAAGGGAGGCCAACACATCCTCAGCTGATGACTGCCTGGCCAGTGAAAGTCAACTAGGTACTGTGATGAGGACACTAAGCACAACACTGCTTAGGTGAGCTGTCTGTTAATCCTAGATGTCTAGCAGGTATGTTAGCTAAACTAGATGTACTGCATTCATAACAATTGTAAAATCTTACCTACTGCCTCTGCACAGGTTAAAAATACAAATAAAAGTGACCCGGTTATAGAAGTTTACCTCTACCCCTGATAAACTGAAGCAACTATCTGATGCATGATCCTGCTGCAAGGCCAAAAACCTCAGCTGGGATGTGTGTTCAGAGGAGGCTCGTACAGCTTGCTGTTTGAACTTCATGAAGCTCTGTACTGAAACATGGTGGGGCATACAGGTTAAAGCTGGAAATTCACTAATAAAGGTGACCTGAACTGGGGTCGGGCTGCTTTCACTGAGAAATGCTGAGGTTATTAGTTGAAGCAAGTGCAATTACTGGCTTGTCCACAGGTGTAACAGAAAAAAAAGCTGTTGGTATGCCATCTTGTTCAGAGGAAAACACAAAGAACTCCCAAAGTAAACACAAAAAGCCCTGAAAGACACTGGATTGGTTTTTGTCTGTTAGCATATGTTTTCTGTTAGAAGGATGATTTGCAAATTCTGCTAAAAAGACTTCTCTCTGCTTTTGTTAGGGCAGATAGTGAAGAGTATTAGAAACACAAAGGTGATAGGAATTTTATAACACTTTGAACCCACATAGAACTTAACTGTAACCAATACCATAGAACCACAGAATCACAGAATTGTCTAGCTTGGAAAAGACCTTGAAGATCATCCAGTCCAACCATTAACCTAACACTGACAGTTCCCAACTACACCAGATCCCTCAGCACTATGTCAACCCGATTCTTAAACTCCTCCAGGGATGGGGACTCCACCACTGCCCTGGGCAGCCCATTCCAACACCTAACAACCCCTTCTGGAAAGAAATGCTTCCTAATATCCAGTCTAAACCTTCCCTGGTGCAACTTGACACCATTACCTCTTGTTCTATCCCTTGTTACTTGGTTAAAGAGACTCATCCCCAGCTCTCTGCACCCTCCTTTCAGGGAGCTGTAGAGGGCGATGAGGTCTCCCCTCAGCCTCCTCTTCTCCAGACTAAACACCCCCAGTTCCCTCAGCCGCTCCCCGTACGACCTGTGCTCCAGACCCTGCACCAGCTCCGTTGCCCTTCTCTGGACACGCTCGAGTCATTCAATGTCCTTTTTGTAGTGAGGGGCCCAAAACTGAACACAGGAATCGAGGGGCGGCCTCACCAGTGCCGAGTACAGGGGCAAGATCCCTTCCCTGTCCCTGCTGGCCACGCTATTGCTGACACAAGCCAGGATGCCATTGGCCTTCTTGGCCCCCTGGGCACACTGCTGGCTCCTGTTCAGCCGGCTGTCAATCAACACCCCCAGGTCCCTCTCTGACTGGCAGCTCTCCAGCCACTCCTCCCCAAGCCTGTAGCGCTGCTGGGGGTTGTTGTGGCCCAAGGGCAGCCCCCGGCGTTTGCCCTTAGTGAAACTCCTCCAGTTGGCCTCAGCCCATGGCTCCAGCCTGTCCAGGTCTCTCTGCAGAGCCTCCCCACCCTCGAGCAGATCAACACTCCCACCCAACCTGGTGTCATCTGCAAACTGACTGAGGGTGCACTCGATCCCCTCGTCCAGATCATCAATGAAGATGTTAAACAGGAGTGGCCCCAAAACCGAGCCCTGGGGGACACCACTCGTGACCGGCCGCCAACTGGATTTAACTCCGTTCACCACAACTCTCTGGGCCCGGCCATCCAGACAGTTTTTTACCCAGCGAAGCGTGTGCCCATCCAAGCCAGGAGCAGCCAGTTTTGCGAGGAGAATGCTGTGGGAAACGGTGTCAAAGGCCTTACTGAAGTCAAGGTAGACAACATCCACAGCCTTTCCCTCATCCCATAAGTGGATCACCCTGTCATAGAAGGAGATCAGGTTTGTTGAGCAGGACCTGCCTTTCATAAACCCGCTGACTGGGCCTGATCATCTGGTTGTCCCACATGTGTTGTGTGATGGTACTTAAGATGAGCTGCTCCATCAGCTTCCCGGGCACCAAAGTCAATCTGACAGGCCTGTAATTTCCCAGATCATCCTTCTGACCCTTCTTATATATGGGTGTCACACTGGCCAATCAGTCAGGACCTCCCCGGTCAGCCAGGACTGCTGGTAAATGATGGAAAGTGGCCTGGCAAGCACCCAGCCAGCTCCTTCAGCATCCTCGGGTGTATCCCATCTGGTCCCATAGACCTGTGTGTGTCTGTGTGATGCAGTAGGTCACTGACTATCTCCTCCTATGGATTGGGGCGTGTTATTCTCCCAGTCTCTGTCTTCTGGCTGAGGAGGCTGGATTCCCTCAGTACAACATCTTGTTATTAAAGGCTGAGGCAAAGAAGGCATTAAGCACCTCAGCCTTTTCCTCATCACTTGTTACCATGTTTCCTCCTGTGTCTAGCAGGGGATGGAGGCTCTCCCTGGTCTGTCTTTTGCTGTTGACATACTTATAGAAACATTTCTTGTTGTCCTTGATTGCTGAGGCCAGATTAATTTCCAACTGGGCTTTAGACCTCCTGATTTCCACCCTACACAGCCTCACAGCATCTTTGTAATCACTGTGAGTGGCTAACCCCCTCTTCCAAAGGCTGTAAACTCTCCTTTTCTCCCTGAGTTGCAGCCAAAGCTCTCTGTTCAGCCAGGATGTAACCATGTAACAAGGAAGCTGCATTTAGGCTGGGATACAGGAGGAAAAAGCCTGAACACTTTCTCCACATTACAAGTATATGGAAGAGCTAAGGAGAAACCAGTACTCTTCTCTCTGAACAGAAGATCATGACATTATTTCAGGAATTGCATTAGAATACACGTGGTATTGCCAAGAGTTGACATAGCAAGCATGCGGACATTTAAGAATATTTAAACAGGCAGCATTTAAAGAAAATCTTATTTTAGAGATATCATGAAAACTAACACCTTTTTCTTAGTCCTTATTTGTCGTGAGGGCAAAGGGCAACCCAAACTTGTGAACAAGTAGCTCTAAGGATGCAGGTGGCTAGACTACAGCACTGATGTAACAATGTCCAAGAGGGATTGTTTAAAGGCTATTTAACAGACTGGTTACTTGTTTTGGTTTTGTTCTTTCCAGATGATTTTCTAAAGACACTATACCCAAACCTATAAATACAAAGGGTTTATGTATTATTAATTTTGAGCAAGATGATGCATTTCATTTCAGATGAGTTTGTATTTCAAATAAATTAAAAATAAATATCTTCATGTTGCCTCAGAAACTATTCCAACTTCCTAAGTTATCTTAATTATGTATGTTGAAAGAGTCATGATTTCTCTTGATTTCAGTAGGGTTAGCTATCTGATGCCAGAACTGAGAAATATCTGGGCAGATTAGTGTTCTTAGTTTGAACTGTACAGACACTACGTATTCATAGAATACTTGCATTTTTTTGTGTATAGTTTGAATATTTTATATTAAATCATGAATGAACTTGAACTTTGATCTCTGCCTGTTAAAAATTCATACATACATGTTAGCAAACCTTTAAAAAAATTACAAAAGGAAAAGAAAAAAATGTTTTGGAACAGTATTAAAAAAGTTGATCGTTATAAGACAATTTAACATGCCAGAATATTTTCTTCATTGACAAATTAACTAAAAGTCCAGCAAAGTGCTAGAAATTAAGACAATTCACCTGTTTTTACAATATTGCCAAACTGGATAACTAAACTCCATTTTCCAGTTTGACAAGTTAAAAAGGCAAGACAAAATAATTGGATTTTACATCATATTTCAACAGTAGGAGGCAGCGAGAGGACCTTACCACTGGGAACCACTGAATGTTCTGATCCAGGGCAGGTCTTGATAACGCAGCAACTGGGCATAAGCTCAGCAGTGTCAAGTTGGGAGTAAGAAATAATGTGGTACATGAAGGGCTGTGTCAGCGCAAGGCAAAAACAGAGGAGCAGTTTGAATTAGAAAGGTGTACCTGGCTTTGCCAAAAGTACTTATTTAAATCAAACACCAAGCCAAATGACTGCTCATATGTGCTAAATATCTTTGGTCAATCAACAGTCAATATTAGTCAAATCAATGTAAGATTTGCTTTATTCAGGTATAGGGTGTAGTTTTTGAGCATATCTCTGATCAGTTCAATTTTAAAATATGGACTGTGTTCCATGTACTTGATGTAATTTTTTAGAAGTGTCCTGGTTCAGCTAGGATAGGGTTAGGTTTCCCCATCAGGAGGAAGGGCTCTCCAGCCGGGTTATTCATACCATGCTGAGTCAGGTCCGGTGGGGCAGTGCGGGAAGCTTTCCTTTGTGGCTTTGATCGTGGGGAGCACACGGCGGGCTGGCTGTGTTCACTGCGGTATTTCTCTGTATAGCTTTTGTCTTGTTTACTGTTATTACTGTTTATTGTTGTTATTATCGCTATTGTTGCTGTTCAGATTGTTTATTATACTGTTGTATTAAATTTCTCCTTATTTCAACCCTGGGGTTTGTGCCCTACTCGGTCTAAGACTGGGAGAAAGACAACAGCAACGTGGTCACCGGTCCCGGCAGGGCCTAAACCAGCACAGCCTTTCTGGAGCACCAACGTGAGGCACAAGAGGGTTGAAACAAGAATCAAAAAGGGACAGACCCTGACCAGAGTGTGTTGGAGCAATCTGTTGGGTGCAATATTTTTTCTGTTTGTATTTGTACTGTTTGGTAAGAAAATGTTTGCAATGCTGGCCCACTTGCTTGCGTGGTGGGGCTGGATTATTCCTTATATCCACTGTGTGTTCCCAGTGCTGGTGTTTGTTGTCGGTAGAAAATGTATAGAGGGGATTGTTTTGTTATACGGGCTACTGACTGCTTATGCTGCCTTTGTATTGCTGTGTGTGGGGGTGGGCCGGTACCTGTTTGCTGCCTGGGCTTTAGTTAGGGGTCTCACCCCCTCTATGGGTGAGCCAGGGGAAGAGATCCTCTCGGCTTTGGGGAGTTTCAATTATCCCTGGAGCCTGCAGGCCAGTGTGATTGTGGCACAATGCCTTCTGAATGCCTGCCTGATTTCGGTTTTGGCCATGCAGCACTTCTCTAACAACAGCAGTGCCCGGAAACCTGCCCCGAGGTCAGATAATAGTGAGTGGCAAGGGGTGTGGGAAAAGATGGGCAAAGGCCTGAGTCAGTGGGCACCCCCAATGCTTTGGAATTTCACTCCTGAGCAAATGCAGAGCCCTGATAAGCTGATGGAGTGCTTGGAAAGGGTGTGTTACGAAGCTGGCAAAACCCAGGAGACACAACTCACTGTGATGTGTTGGGGACTTGCCCATGCCCACCGTGTCCTCTTTAATACCACGCACTGCCCTCAAGGGGGAGAAAGGGCTACAGGATCTGAGAGTGAACTTATTGGTACAGCAGCTGGGCCAGGGGGACAGGCAGAGTCAGTCTCAGTCACCTCCACCAGCACAGCAACTGAGCCAGAGAGCCAGCCAGTGCCAGTGTCAGTCGCCCCGATACAAAAAAACAAATACACCAGAAAGTCAGCTCGCAGAGTGGGGGATGGGGATGAGACAGATCCAGCATGGGAACAGGAGGAAGGGCCAGTGGTGATTGTCCAATCTCTATCCCTGACTGAGCTGCGAGATATGCGGAGAGATTTCGGCCGCCTGGGAGGCGAGCAGATTTGCACCTGGCTGCTCCGATGCTGGGACAATGGAGCCAGTGCTTTTGAAATGGAGGGGAGAGAGGCCAAGCAGCTGGGATCTTTGGCCAAGGATGCTGGCATTGATAGGGAAATAGGGAAACAGACTCAAACCCTCAGCCTTTGGAAGCGACTCCTGCTCAGTGTAAGGGAGAGGCACCCCTACAAGGATGACATCCTATGTCAGCTAAGCAAATGGACCAACATTGAGAAAGGCATCCAGAACCTCAGGGAACTGGCTGTGTTTGAGATGATCTATGGTGATCAGAATGATGAGCAGTCACCCATGGACCCAGATCAGGCTGCTTGCACACACCTGATGTGGCGAAAGTTCCTGAAGAGCGCACCAGAAGCACACTCGAAAGCATTGGCAATAGTGTCCTGGTGGACAGACACCCACACTCTAACAGTGGATGGAGTGGTTGGGAAGCTCCGGCAATAGGAGGGAAATCTCCCTTCATCTCAACATTCCCGGGTCTCAGCTGTGGAGGAACTGTCTCAGAGGGTCCAGAAAATGGAAGAGGACATGTCCTACATTCCACCTGCACGGGCTGATGTCTCAGCCATTAGAAGTAAACGTTTCCCCACCCAAGAGAAAGGCAGTGGAAGGCACACACCACGAGGAACCCTGTGGTTTTTCCTCCGCAACCATGTAGAAAACATGAGGAGGTGGGATGGACAGCCCACTGCCGCCCTAGCTGCACGAGTAGAGCAGCTGAAAGGGAAGACCATCACAAAAGGGGAGTCCTCCAAGAAGAGCGCAGCTCCAGTGTCCAGTCAAAAATCCCCCAAACAGAATAGAATGGTGAACGTTATGTCTGACCCTCTTGAGAGGACCAGTAAATCATTCTCACAAGAAGTGAGTGATGATGAGCAGGATTAGAGGGGTCCTGCCTCCAGCCAGGTGGAGGAAAGGGATAATCGGGTTTACTGGACAGTGTGGATCCGATGGCCTGGCACATCGGACCCACAAGAATATAAGGCTTTGGTGGACACTGGTGCACAGTGCACCCTGATGCCATCGAGCTACAGTGGGGTTGAATCCATCTGCATCTCCGGAGTGACAGGGGGATCCCAACAGCTGACCCTACTGGAAGCTGAAGTGAGCCTGACTGGGAAGGACTGGCATAAGCACCCCATCGTGACTGGCCCAGATGCCCCGTGCATCCTGGGCATAGACTATCTCAGGAGAGGGCACTTCAGAGACCCAAAAGGGTACCGGTGGGCTTTTGGTGTAGCTGCCCTGGAGGAGGTTGAACAGTTGTCCACCTTACCCGGCCTCTCAGAGGATCCCTCAGTGGTGGGGCGGCTTAAGGTTGAGGAGCAGCGAGTGCCGATTGCTACCAGGACGGTGCACCGGCGGCAGTACCGCACCAACCGAGATTCCCTGGTCGCCATCCATCGGCTGATCCGTCAACTAGAAAGCCAGAAGGTGATCAGCAAAACTCACTCACCCCTCAACAGTCCTATATGGCCAGTGAGAAAGCCTAATGGCGAGTGGAGGCTAACTGTGGACTCCCGTGGCCTGAATGAAGTTACGCCAGCAATGAGTGCTGCAGTGCCGGACATGCTGGAGCTCCAGTATGAACTGGAGTCGAAGGCAGCCAAGTGGTACGCCATGCCTGACATTGCTAACGCGTTCTTCTCCATTCCGATAGCGCCAGAGTGCAGGCCACAGTTTGCGTTCACTTGGAGAGGCATCCAGTACACCTGGAATCGATTGCCCCAGGGGTGGAACCACAGCTCCACCATTTGCCATGGACTGGTCCATACTGCACTGGAGAAAGGTGGGGCTCCAGAACACCTGCAGTACATTGATGACATCATTGTATGGGGGAACACAGCTGAGGAAGTCTTTGAAAAAGGAAAGAAGATAATTGAAATCCTCCTGAAGGCCGGCTTTGCCATTAAGCAAAAGAAAGTTAAGGGGCCTGCAAGGGAAATTCAGTTCCTAGGAATAAAATGGCAAGATGGGCGTCGCCACATCCCAATGGAGGTGATAAACAAGATCACAGCCATGGCCCCACCAACCTCTCAAAAGGAGACTCAGTCTTTCCTGGGCGCTGTGGGGTTCTGGAGGATGCACATCCTGAACTACAGCCTGATTGTGAGCCCTCTCTACCACGTAACCCGTAAGAAGAACGATTTTGAATGGGGCCCTGAGCAACAACAATCCTTTGAACAAATTAAGCAGGAGATTGCCCAAGCAGTAGCCCTCGGGCCAGTCCAGGAAGGGCAGGAGGTTAAGAACATGCTCTACACCGCAGCCGGGGAGAATGGCCCTACCTGGAGCCTCTGGCAGAGAGCACCTGGGGAAACCCGAGGCCGACCTCTGGGCTTTTGGAGCCGGGGATACAAAGGCTCTGAAGCTAATTACACACCAACTGAGAAGGAGATACTGGCAGCGTACGAAGGAGTTCGGGCTGCCTCAGAAGTGGTCGGCACTGAAACACAGCTCCTCCTGGCACCCCGACTGCCGGTGCTGGGGTGGATGTTCAAAGGAAAGGCTTCCTCCACACATCATGCAGCCGATGCCACGTGGAGTAAATGGGTTGCGCTGATAACACAACGGGCTCGAATAGGGAACCCCAGCAGCCCAGGAATACTAGAGGTGATTATGAACTGACCAGAGAGCAAAGATTCCGGGATGTCACCAGAACAGGAGGTGACACGCGCTAAGCAGGCACCACCATGTTACAAGCTGCTGGATGAGGAGAAGCGATATGCCCTGTTCACTGATGGGTCTTGTCGCATTGTGGGAAAACATCGACGGTGGAAGGCTGCTGTGTGGAGTCCCACACGACGGGTCACTGAAGCTGCTGAGGGACAGGGTGAATCGAGCCAGTCTGCAGAGGTGAAAGCCGTTCAGCTTGCTTTGGATATTGCTGAGCGGGAAAAGTGGCCGAGGCTCTACCTCTACACCGACTCGTGGGCAGTGGCGAATACCCTGTGGAAATGGTTGCAGCAATGGAAGCAGAACAACTGGCAACGTAAGGGTAAAAACGTCTGGGCTGCTGAAGTGTGGCAGGACATTGCAGCCCGTGTGGAAAACCTCGTTGTGAAGGTGTGCCATGTGGATGCCCACGTACCCAAGAGTCGGGCCACTGATGAACATCGACACAACCAGCAGGCAGACCAAGCTGCTCAGGTTAGAGTGGCTCAGGTGGACTTGGACTGGCAGCGCAAAGGTGAACTGTTCATAGCCCGGTGGGCCCACGAGACCTCGGGCCACCAAGGTAGAGATGCAACATACAGGTGGGCTCGAGATCGAGGGGTGGACCTTACTATTGACACCATTGCAGAGATCATCCACGGATGTGAGATGTGCTGCAATCAAACATGCCAAGCGGGTGAAGCCCCAGCGAAATGGAGAGCGATGGCTGAAATATAGATATGGAGAGGCCTGGCAGATCGACTACATCACACTGCCCCAGACCCGCCACAGGAAGCACCACGTGCTTGCAATGGTGGAAGTGACCACTGGATGGCTGGAAACGTACCCAGCACCCCACACCACTGCCCAGAACACCATCCTGGGCCTTGAAACCCAAGTCCTGTGGCGACACGGCACCCCAGAGAGAATTGAGTCAGACAACGGGACACACTTCTGAAACAACCTCATAAATGCCTGGGCAGAAGAACACGGCATCGAGTGGGTCTACCATATCCCCTACCACGCACCAGCCTCTGGGAAGACCGAGCGCTACAATGGACTGTTAAACACCACATTGAAAGCACTGGGAGGTGGGACCTTCAAAGACTGGGACATGCATCTAGCAAAGGCCACCTGGCTAGTCAACACAAGAGGATCTGCCAGTCGAGCTGGCCCGGCTCAGTTGAAACCTCCATGTGCTGTAGATGGGGATAAAGTCCCTGTGGTGCACATGAGGAATATGTTGGGAAAAATGGTCTGGTTTAGTCCTGCGCCAGGCAAAGGTAAAGGCAAACCCATCCACGGGATTGCTTTTGCTCAAGGACCTGGGTGCACCTGGTGGGTGATGCAGGACAATGGAGAGGTCCGATGTGTACCACAGGGGGACTTGATTCTGGGTGAGAACATGCCATGAATTATGCTGTGCCTTTGTTAATTGTTATTTTGTTAACTGCTAAATGGCAGCTGGACATGACGCAGCTGGTATAGAATAAAGGGGTGGATTATGTCCTGGTTCAGCTAGGATAGGGTTAAGTTTCCCCGGCAGGGGGAAGGGCTCTCCAGCCGGGTTATTCATACCATGCTGATGTCAGGTCCGGTGGGGCAGTGCGGGAAGCTTTCCTTTGTGGCTTTGGTCATGGGGAGCACGCGGCGGGCTGGCTGTGTTCACTGCGGTATTTTTCTGTATAGCTTTTGTCTTGTTTACTGTTATTACTTTTCATTGTTGTTGTTCTTGCTATTATTGTTGTACAGATCGTTATTTATTACACTGTTTTATTAAATTTCTCCTTATTTCAACTCCGGGGTTTGTGCCCTACTCAGCCCAAGAGTGGGGGAAGAACAACGGCAACATGAGCTCCGGTCCTGGCATGGCCTAAACGAGCACAAGAAGGATGCACCCTGCATAATTAAAAAATAAACAGATCTGAAAGATCTTTGTTGAATACATCACAGTTTATGGCACGTCTCATTCTCTAGGCTTTGCAGAACAACTTTTTTGACCCTTGAACATAAATCTGATAAATTATCCAAAAAAATTACTGAATTAACATAGCTGCTGTTTTAGAAAAGTTATTTTTGCTTGCCACCTGCAATCACCCATTAAACATAAGCAGATACAGAAATGGACCTCTAATAGTACTACAGATTTTTGAAATGGGCAACGTTGACTACCATTCTATTGTAAGGGAAAGGTAACTCCTGAGGATCATCTACATGAAGGTTGTTTCTGCATTCTGCGTTCCTAATCCTGTAAATGAGAGGTTCACTAATTCTTTGGAATCAATCTGGAACAGCACAAAAATTTCAGTTGAGGTTTGAAGCACTCCACAATTAATGCGTTAAGTGTTAAACCAATATATTCATTACAGATCTGTGTGCAAATATGTGCTTTGATGACAGCCCAATACTTAGTTTTAAATGCAGTGCCAGAACCATATTTACTACCAAACTAAATCAGTTAAATACTATTCTAACTCTCGGCAATTTTTATTTAAATCAAATCTACAGTGAAGACTACTACTAAATTACTACAGAGAAACTAATACTAAATTACTATATTGATACTTCTGCGCTACAGAATCTCTGGCATGAGCTGACATAGTCTCTAAGGCACTGCAGTGTAGCACATATGTATTTGGCAAGAGCATGTAATGAGAGACAAAAGGAAGAGGAAAAGGGCAGACACTGGAATGTAAAGCATGTTGGCAACACACGGGAGTCAGTACGGGGCTATGCCTGAATTATTTTTATAATACTGCAAAGACTTTTGTACAGAACTACGTATACATTCAAGATCAGAGATGAAAGTGTGTAGAAGCAGCAAAAATCACAAACTAGCCAGGCACCACTGCACTCTGCCCTGAATAAAGGGCAATGCTTTATGCCTTGATGCCCACAGAGCAAACAAGGAACTGTAGCTGTGACTCATCCCAGTTTGGTCCTTGCTTTTCCCTCACTCTACATATGATGTAATCTGTACCAGCCCATTTCCTGGTACACGTTACTTCTCCCTCCACCCCCGTTCAGCTGTGCTGACAGTGAATCAGGAGACAGATCCAGCGCTTCATGCACTCCCTCCCACATGGAGAGGAGTAGCAGAGTGGCAGCAGCTCTCCCCCCTGCAGCCCTAGAATCTGCAGCATAGGCAAACTGGAAGTAATGGGACAAACTGGTGCCTCGATACTATTCTGTGGAGGCTGACAAGCACCCGTGTTTCAAACCCGAGGAGAAAGTCGAAGGGAGTAAGAGGGAAAAAAGCTAAAAGATCTCAATTTTTAAAAGTTCTCAAGCTCTCAATTTTGAAAAAAAAATCTTTGAGTGACCTTCTCCAACCAGTGCCTTCTATTTAGATATTTAGACCTTTGTAGTTTAGATCTTTATATTATCAAATTTTAGCACCCTTCACACTGAGTAATAATCCTCTCTGGAATCATGCATAACTTAGGGCAAGTCAAGTAATTTGAATATGTCCCAAATTTTCATTCCTGGTTGTGATCCTGGACAACAGTGGTGGAAAATATTTCACTCAGAAAGCTGTTTGTCCCTGTGTTTTTTTAATAGCATTTCCTAAAACTGTAAATCACACTTTGCAGCTTTTTGTGGCTTCAGGAGTAAAATATTCATTTGCTAAACCCTGTTCTCTATGCAAGAATGTACAATCCCATGACAGAGTTCTCATTTTAAAACTTCTCAACTGAAGCATCTGAAAGAAGATCAAAGTAAAACTATAACGTGCAATCCCAACAGTGTCAAACAAAGAATTTCTTTAAACTGCATCCCATTCCGGTTAAAGGATTGTGAATTCTGTGTAAACTAATCTGCATGACTGAAGCTAGTTTTGATTACACAATCTCTCACATAAATAGTACTTGTGATCAAATAAATGGAAAAAGTGGGTATGCATTGCGGCAACCAAACAGAATGTAATTTCAATGTAATTATTCGAAGTGGGGGGAGGAAAAAACAATCATTGAAACCTTATGCATATTACAACTCACTGAAGTATATTGTTCCTCCCTTGACAAGAAGGTTGTCAAAACAGATAATTATGGAAATGCTAGAAAGAGTCTGCAAGAGGACAGGAGCTGTCATAAAAAGTTTCCTTTTTTAACATTTCACCTTCCATCCAACCATGCAATTCAGAAGTCACTGAGTTTTATTACCGTGTAACAAGTACATAATGCATGACAAAACCAGTCATTTATTGTGATTTTCTATTTCAAACTATTTTCAGGCTCTGGACACTAATTAAAGGAACATGCAATTCTACTTACTTCCCATGAAATAGTAACATATATACACGGGCATATAAAGCAACAGTGAGTTTTCAATTCAAACCGAGAACTTGTAGCTATGAAGCCCTGTGTGCACTACAGCACAAGCAGCATCTAACTTAACAGTGAGATGACTTGAAGATCTGTGTTCACGGAGTAGCCTTACTATAGGTACACCTCTAGCAACTGCAGGATATCGCATTGGCAGGTTCAGAGAAACCACTTTTCTCTCCATAGCAGTTTCTCTATGCATTGGTTTTTCCTCATGGATTTTCTGGCCCCTCAAGATAGTCTGTAACTTTATTTCTATCTCCATTCTACAGGCAAGGCCATGAACAATGCCAAGTACTCAAAGACTCCTGAATCTCAGGACACTGTCAGAAGTAGTGAGTAGTTACAAGGTCTGTTACAGGAAAAAATAAGGGTTAGATTTCTAAATACATTCATGTACCTTGTGTTACAGACAGAAGGGTTCTTCAAAACCCCCTACAAATCTGATGCCTTCTGACATCAGAAATACTAAAGAAATCAAATAGAAGTTAAGCACAAAAAGGTTGAAAAACTCACTATATATCTGATATTTATAAGGCTTGCTACATCCTTAAAAATATGCCTCTTAGTTTCTTCCAGGTTTAGAAGCTTAAGACTCAATGTGTCTTAGATACAAGATACCTAAACCGATTTTGATATGACTCCCACTATCTGTGTGTGGGAAAATCTGGCTGTATGTTACATACGCACTGATCATATAAAGATGAGACACAGATAGAGAGGTAGATATACTCTTTTGAAACAGGCACCATAACCAAAGCTTACACATACTTTATGCATCCAACCACTATCTCAATCAGGAGCTGCACCAACAGAAAATAACAATCTCTTTCATTAGTATTTTTAGTATATTTACATAATGCTGTCTGAAACTTTAAATGAAGTGGTTTGTTGTTTTTTTTTTTTTTTTTAAATTAAAACAGATGTAGAATGCAGCAAAGCTTGTGAAGGTCATGCAAAGTTCCCTATCAACAAAGCGCTGAGATGTCTTGAGAAGTTCTTACCAGCAGAACTTTGCCTGAAATTCATGATGGTGCATAGAAAGAATGAGATGTACCCACAGTGGTCCCATAGGTGTTACACTAACACCTTCTACATGTGGTGATGGAATAGCAACATAAGCCCAAGAACCAGAGTCGTGAAGAACAGGACTTTCCCCCTGTCTCCCAAGAGCATTTTTCCTTTCCTTTGCAAATGAGATGTGAAAAATCCAAAACATAAAGATGCCATGTTTTAAGTTGAGAGTGAAATCTGTAGCCAGAAGAAAAACTGGGAGGTAGGAGTGTATGCAAGACAGCACATTTCTATTTACCTTACAACCTAGTTAATGAGCCATAATGAAAATGGACTATGGCTTGAAGAATGGATGGGAATAACCTCTTAAATAATTTGCATGGATGGAACATCACTCCTGTAAAACAACTGCTACATCCCCAGACAACTTTTGTTAATAAATACTGACAATATTAATGCCTAGCAGGTAAATTAATTTTCAGGTGAAGTGATAAATTATTAAAACTGCTTCCACAATATAGCATTTGATTAAAGATATTTTAATATTTGTAGCTTTAAAAACATTTTCATTAATTTAAAACTACAAGCTCTCTAGACAAGGACACATTTTTTATTTGCCCAAAACCATACTACATACATCTATTTTCCTATATACATAACAAAGAAAGGCAATAGTCTACTTAACTATTCATCACTTGTTAGATTGGTTAAAATATAATTTACAGCTGCACAGGAATAAAGGTAATGACAATATTTCTTCAGCCAACCATATATAAGCATACCCAATATATATATAAAAGGACAGATGACAGAATGCTATAGAAATGCAAATATATATATATATATATATATAAGCTCAGATTTTCACCTGTTATAAAGCAGTATGTGTATATGTATGTCTATACACACATGCATGCTTACACTGGGTACAGACGTGATCCAAAACTTTATATCGAGATGGACTTCCTGATTACCATAGGAACAGAATATTTTTAAGTACAAGATAAGAAACAACTTGATCTGCATTCATTTGCAAAGTTATCACCCTCATCATAACTGAGTTGAGACTTGGCATATTTCAAGCTGTAATAAAACCAAAAGGCAACCAAATGTTGCCAGTATCCCAGAAGCTGGCTTTTCAAACCCAAGGCTTCCAACTACTAACATGCTTTACATTACTGGTCAGATTAGAAACAACGAAAGCGATGAGCAGCATTCTTGGGTTATGACTAGCCCAGTACGTATAAGTGACTTTCTCCAAAAATGGGGAAAAACCAGTGGGGGCACAAGAAGGAAAGAAAACGTTAAATATGCAAAACACTTAACACTGAACAAGTTGTCTTGTGAAGTCACTGGAGTATTCTTTCATTTAAAAAAAAAAAGTAGAATCTAAAGAAAAAGAGATGGAAATCAATTTCTTGTGGGAGAAAATGAAAGCTTTATAATAGAAACAGAAAAAGATCAGTTAGGTGTTTGTGGAAGAAAGAACAGGCTAAACCTAAAACATTATCAAGTCTTAAGAACATCATCAACAGACTTAGCTGGTGTCATGACCCAGCTACCTTGACCAGTGTAAGGAAGGACAACTCACGTTCCTTCTCACCTAAGTGACTGACACATCATGATGATTATGAAGGACATTTTGTTGGCCTACAGTATTCACCAAACCATTGGTTCCCAAAATATGGTCATCAGTGCTATCAGTAAGCTCCAGATGATTTGTGAAGCCGCGTCTCTGCAATCTTTTCAGTTAAAGTTTGATCATAGAGCTTATCATGTGACCTCATAGCCTGAGCAGTTTGGCAACCTCTATCATCCATAGCCGAGAGCTGAATAAAAGACAAGTTTGACAAATACAAAAACCCCAGATATAAAATACTAAATGGAGATGGTAGGCAAACAGAGCAGAGAAAGGGAACAAAAATTTTAATAAAGTTTAATGTATGTCATTTGATATTAGAAAGAAAAAAGCAATGGGCAAAGGACAAGGAAAAAAAGGAAAACCATCAAAAAAAGTGATATTACAGGCCATCAAGGTAGGAACATAGGCTCAGCTGCAGAAACTTATGCTTTAGGAACTCTAATGCTGTTTCGTGGTGTTACAATATGATGTTGACAGTCTAATGTCATTATTGCAAAAATGCAAAATTTGTGGGCTTTGCATCCTTTTTCAGAAATAGTCATCTCATGAGAATTATGTGAAAGAACAAGGAGATTTGTTATACAGTGTTTCAACATGAAATATGGTCACAAATACTCCCTCGTTCCATAGCTGTCAAACAGCAGTTTACCATATCAGCATTACTTTCAAGAAGGGAATACAGAATAGCAGCCAATAAAGTTTATGTAGCTGAAACACTAAAGCAAATCAGTCTTACAAATAGGTACCAAACAGTATTCTATATGTACTTCACCAGTATAATTATATTTATAACAATATTGTGGTATAAGAGTTTGTGGTATAACAGTTTCAAATCAGAAGAAAAGTAGATAATACATATCACTCTACACTAATGTAGAAAAAAAATTAAGTTGCACTATCAAACATTTAAAATGTGACTGCAGCATTATTCTCAAAATGTTAGCAAGAATTTTTAACGTACATCTATTTGAACTACCTCTTCTTATACAGGAAAAAATCAATTTAGAGATTAACTGAAAGAAAAGATAACTACTTTTCAAATTCCTGGTATATCACTTCTGCTCTGATAAGGGCAATGCACATCGCTGCAGGTAAAGAACCTAGAAGCTAAGCTATTTTTCAGGTCTATTACCTCATGAAACTAAAGGTATAAGCAGTCCTGAAGCTCTCAATGCACCATTACTCCCATAATCTTTCATTCTCCATAAACTGTTTTTTTCTGGAAGGTAAAATATTTTTTAGTAATTAATTAATTAATTAATAGTAATTTTAGTAATTAATAGTAAACACTATTGACCCACAGTTCTCTCACCTCTCACTTTGCTCCATATTTTGAAGAAGAACCAACACCTCCAGCACCAGGAGGAGCTTTACCACACCAATTCTAACCCAAGGCTGCCTGCGTTCTCTGGAGTAGGTTTACCTTAGCACAATTACCACGGCAGTCTTTCTCATGGAAATGATAGGATAAAAGACATGCAACACCCTCCATCTTCAAATATCACAGGAGGTGGTAATTTCAACAATAAAAGTTGTATGTGTACAGTTAGTATAAACCAGAGCTACTTAAAAGGAGATCATTCCAAGCTTAGACAAAACAACTGCTGAAGTATCACTTCCTCACAAGTAACTAGGATGAGGAAAGAGGGGGAAAAAAGAAAATTTTTTTTAAAAATCACACTTAATGCTTCTCTGAATGTTAATGCAAAGAAAACCGTGTTAATTTGCTCTAAGTCCTAAAAAGCTTCAAGGATAAATTTAATTTAAACTTCTTCCATTCATGGGTGTATTATAGCCCTTCCTCAGATCTTCTTAACACACAGGCAGGCAGGACAACTTTTCACAAACTAGCATATTCCAGAAGACCTCAGTGACCAAATCTTTGGCTAGAGCATGCCAGTATAGCTTCACTGAATTCAACACAGTTACTCCTACTGATCCAAGTCAAGTATCTGCCTCTGTGGGTGTCAGTTTAAATTTTCTGTAGTAAAACATGCCTCACCTACTCACTGATTCCAAGCTGGTGCTTAGCAACTTGTAATACAAATCCGGGGCAGATAGTGTATGTGTGTGCATCTGTATACATAGATCAACAGCCAAACTCCTTCCACTCTTTACAAACTCATTCAGCATGAAAGACTGTGGGATATTTCCCTGCTTCATTCCATTACAAACCACTTAAGGAAAAAGTCATGGCTGCAACTCCCCCATCTCATTAGCATTGTAAAATGTTAGTGCAATTTGTCTTCCTGTACTGATGAATCCATTGGCAACTGGATTTGAAACCTGAATTTTAATGTCAATTTTGACAAAAAAAATCACTGCATTAATACATAGGAGACATATTTTAAAAATTCATAGTGGTAATTTCAGAATTCATTTAGTTAAAGAAACTCTTGAATGGCCGTGATCATCTTAAAGAATCCACATAGATCATCTTAAAGAACTCACACAGATGAAAGTAACAACTAAAGAACATTTGAGTTCATACTTCCATATCTTTTTCTTTTTCTTAGATATCTAGTCTGTGTATAATGTCATTAATTATGAAAGCAACATGCTGAATTCTCCCCCAAAAGCGACAAATTACTGGACAGATGAGTCCACTATAAATTAGTTATTGTAGTTTAATTACAACAATTGGAATTTTAAAGACAATTAATCTCTCTCACCTCAGTGGTGGGTGGATCCTTTCTTTTCTTCCTTATCCATGCTGCAAAAGAAATAAAAATCAAATTGATTATTTCAAATATCACTAAAACTCAAAACTTCAAAGATCATTAAAACTCAAAATTATGATGAATTTGTAACAGAAAACAAATGTTTATATAAAACATTACAATAGAAGTTGCCACAACCTGGCAAGCCATATCATTTCCCAAAACATAAAGACTGAAGATGTCATTTCCCATGTCAATACTCTCCAGAGGAAGAAAGGGGGGAAAAAAAAAATCACCTCTGCAAGAAGAGCTTGAGCACAGTTTACATACCACCCTGGCTGCCAAAACAGGGCTTAAAAAACAGGGCTCATGGCCCAAGCCTATTTCTGAGCTTGCTACACAGAGCTGAGCTTCACCCTGAAAAAATTAGAAGATGACTGCTGCCACTCCAGAGAAGTGTATATGTCTCAGGCATTGTTAAAGCTGAAAACCAATCTACATTAGTGCCAACTGGAATTCCTTTGCAAAGATGCAAGATACAGCCCCAACCCTGATGGAGGGCCTGAAGAGGCAGAGCCCTGACTGCACCATGTCCTATGGGTGTGTGGGATTACCCACTGCATCAAGTGGGAGGTACTGTAACTGAGGGAAGGCTCTCTCCATCTCACTCAATTCATGCTGGAAAAGACACCAGAGGAATGAAAGCAATGACAACCACAGTTGTCCTGAATCAAAATCAATAGACATGCCCATTCCCACTGCAAATGCTGACGGTTAGTGTGGGACTGACGGAGGTAACAATCCAAAAGGATCCCAATGAAGAGCCAGAAGTGGCACTCTGTCAGGTCCTGCTTCATTCAGCCAGTGAATTACTAGAGATGGCTCCAACTATTACAGTCATTTTTTAGACAAACAAATCACCTGAATGTGGACAAGACAATCTCCATCACTCTTCAAAAGTATCATTGCTGTAACATTTTTTCATGCCTTTCCAATCCACACAATTGGTAGGTATTGGGTTGTATATTTTGTAGACATTTGTCTTTTCTGCTCATATTTTTCAAAAGAATGAGTAGCAGAATGTAAATGGCCAGTAATGAACAGAAGAACAAACATAAAGAAAATAGTTACAAGTGCTGAGATATGGCAAAATCTTCTTTTGTATGTTTGTTTGGATAATTAAGACTTTCATTACTGTGCTTGAAAAATTAAACCAAAAATGACATTTTCATTATAAACAGTCAAATTCCTGGTCTGACCTGTAGCTGCCTGTAAAGTTTCAGAAATGCTTTAAGAAGGAACTATTCCAAATTTAAATTTTCTAAGACCATCTGTGTTGTATTTTGAGGGGAACTAGGAAATGAGTCAGCAAGTCCAAAACACTAGAAGCTGTACAGTGATGATGTCACCTCACTACTGAAAATGCAGTTACACATAGGGTGAAACACTAAAACCACTCTGCTTCAGCAAAATTATGAAATGGATTTTAGGAGGAATAGCTTCTAATTAACATTAACAATGGAATTAAATGAGGCAAAATGGAATTATGTATCTTGTAATTTAGCCATGATGGCAAGGCCAACGGCCTTAACTGAAGGTTAACAGTAAAATATCTGTAATGATACAAAGCAAGGTATTACTTTTGGTTCTTGTCTATCAGATGACACATTTTGAAGATGTGTTCTTTTAAATACCGTTCTTGAACATTTTCTTAAAAGCAGTCCCTGCCAGCTCTTCTCAGAGATCTTTTGGTTCTAACAAAGATTAGACCCAAATTTGTCATTGTAGCGAAGCAACTGAGCACTGAACAGTCAACATCACTCCTTCTGCTAAAGTTTTATGTTAATGAAAGGAAAAACAGTCCCTTAAAATAATCCAAAATACAACTAAATGACTTCCTATTAAATCTACAGAACTAGAAAATCTTGCATGTACCTGTAGCACAATCAAACATTTAAATTTTATGAGGATTTCCAATAAAAAAATCTGGAAAGATCAGAGACTAAACTGGCATGACCAAGACTGGCACTTCTCAGCTGGCAGCCTTGCAGACGCTCTTTGTAAAAGGATCAACAATGCTACTAGAGAAAATCAGAGACATAAACCTTTCCTCTTGACAGGTCATCTTTCTACTTAGCAACAGTTCCACATCATCCAGAAAAGCAATAAAGCGGTAGAGATATCAGGTATAGTGAAGTATGTATATTAGACACTCACCAATAAAAGATACGGCTGGAGAAAAAAGTAAAAGTATCAGTTTTAAAAGTTGCATAAAAATTAAGCTTTAAATGTTCAAAATTTCACAGAAATCTAGGTTGGAAAAGACCTTGAAGATCACCCAGTCCAACCATTAACCTCATATTGAATGTTCTCAACTACACCATATCCCTCAGCACTATGTCAGCCTGACTCTTAAACACCTCCAGGGATGGGGACTCCACCACCTCCCTGGGCAGCCCATTCCAACACCTAACAACCCCTTCTGGAAAGAAATGCTTCCTAATATCCAGTCTAAACCTTCCCTGGTGCAATTTGAGGCCACTCCCTCTTGTCTTATCCCTTGTTACTTGGTTAAAGAGACTCATCCCCAGGTCTCTGCACCCTCCTTTCAGGGAGCTGTAGAGGGCGATGAGGTCTCCCCTCAGCCTCCTCTTCTCCAGACCAAACACCCCCAGTTCCCTCAGCCGCTCCCCGTACGACCTGTGCTCCAGACCCTGCACCAGCTTCGTTGCCCTTCTCTGGACACGCTCGAGTCATTCAATGTCCTTTTTGTAGTGAGGGGCCCAAAACTGAACACAGGAATCGAGGGGCGGCCTCCCCAGTGCCGAGTACAGGGGTCAGATCCCTTCCCTGTCCCTGCTGGCCACGCTATTGCTGACACAAGCCAGGATGCCATTGGCCTTCTTGGCCACCCGGGCACACTGCTGGCTCCTGTTCAGCCGGCTGTCAATCAGCACCCCCAGGTCCCTCTCTGACTGGCAGCTCTCCAGCCACTCCTCCCCAAGCCTGTAGCGCTGCTGGGGGTTGTTGTGGATAAAATTTAACGGATTCCTTTTAACAAAGTATCATCTTCCGTTTTGCTTCTGTCACATGGAAGTACAGTATGACTAGTTCCAATTCCACAACTCTCAGCACCTAAAAACTGCTTCGTTTTTTTGAAATTGCCAGTATTTTCTTGACACCAGATGCATTTTAACTTCAACTGATTACAATTAGTGATTCTTAAAGAAAAATTCTTAAAATTTGAAATTTTACAATAATTAAGCTGCAGTTAGAAACTACTGCTGAAATATAACTGTTATAGTAGGGTTTCTTTCAATAGCAGATGGAACTTTTAGGCAGTTATTTGTTCAGTAATTTTCAGATGAATGAAATGCTTCTATTAGAAGTTTTATCATTTAATTATCTGCCTCAGTTTAACAAACCACAGACAGAACAGTGAATGGTAACACAATGACATGTGTCCTGCGAACAGAAGCTGTGAAGCAAGGAGCATTACATATCACATTTTCATTTATTAATAGATATCAATTAGTACCAACAGTGAAAAGCAACAAAACAATCCTTAATTTAGGAAGATTTCTCCTTTCAAACATTCCATTATCAGACTGTATCTATTTAAATACAGAAATAATGGACTGTTATAACATTGTGCTATTTTTCTTTCCAGATCTAACACACATTTGAATGTGTAGCAGCTACCAAACTTCCTTTTTTCTAATAAATGTCAGAACTACAAATCTTTTTCAGTTTAACCAGAAATAAAACTTGCTGACACAAAGACTGGATACCATTTTCCACATTCCTACAGGTAAATTAATTTTAACATGTCTGATGAGCTGCACTGGAAAATCATTATTTAATAGAACATACCTTCACTGCTATGTAGCTGAAGGAGAAATACAACAAAATTTACTAAAATCTCTTTATAGACATAAAATGAAGTTAGTTAGCTTTAATATATAACATTACCTCTGTGCAAATCTATTTCTGAAATACTGTATATAAACCACAACTCAAGATACATTACAAGATTAAAAGCAAGGAAAACATAATCTGAATTGAGTACATTTTAGTATATTGCAATTTAGCATTTAATAGTTTTATCAGTCTTTCAGAAGTAATACATTTTTCTAATAATTCACATGACCACTCCTCAGTCTTTGGGAAGAAGAATAGGAGGACTCTAATATATTTAATTCCCACCTTCAGACAGAAAATTTAAAAAGCCTTTCAATTTTTTTTATGTTATCAACAATATTTTGAGCATCCAACACAAGGTTCAAAACCCCACGACCACCTCATAACTCAGGCATAAGAGAAATTAATGGTAACAGTTAAAGGAAGAATGAATGTATACAAAAATATAGCCAGTGATTTACTACTGAGTTAGCACTAATTTTAACAAAAAACAAGTAAATGAAATCTTGAAATTAAGACATTTTGCATTGTCTTTGAAAAATACTCAGTGTATACAATTTCACAAAGGAAAAGCTCTTCCACCTTTCTTTGTGGTCTCCATTACACTTTTAATCAAATCAGATTTAAATTATTGAACAGATTTATACCACAGTTAAATATTTGTTGATGGAAACAAGGCAGGCAGGCGCTTTATTACGTATTATTTGAACACCATATCCACACATGCATATACTTAATTAAAAAGTGTCCAGTGACAGTTACAGCTGAAAAACACTTCCACATGAACACTCTCATTCCCTACACTAACAAACCAAAATGCCCTCACCATTGTCAGCCAAGACGCTTTAAACCAGGTAAAGTATAGAAGGTACTGACTGCAATCATAGCACACTTCCCTGCTCCCCAAAGCTCTGCCAAAATGAATCATTGCCTCATTTTCAAACTAATTATGCTGCTGCTTCTAATTTTGTTTGGATAACACTTCCTGCATTCTGTACTCATTGCAGTGCTACTTTTTATAAGGAATTTTGCAAGGTAGCTGGACATTTCCTACCTTGAGACTGTCACATTTTTTTATCAGCACTCATTTGCATTCTTATTAGTATGCATGAGTTTTTCATTGAACTTTAAGATTTCTACTGGCACATAACACACTGTAATGAGCGTAAAAGTGAGCATGCAAATGAAGAGTCCCATTAATCACTAAATGTTACCAGGAAACACAAAAAAAAAAGACTAGGAGGAGATGGGCAATAAAATGCGGCATGAAGCATGCAATCTCGTGAATCTCTATCGGTATGTAAAATTATCAATCTCCTCTAAGGAGTACTATCGACATCTCCCAAAGAGGTAAATTACACATTCTACAGTAGGTGAACATTCAGAACTAAGAATACAGAAAGGTTATATGTTGTGAGGATCCATATTGCCTAGGGAAAAGAAAATATGCACTTCCACGTCGTAGTAAAATGTAAGAGGCTTCACCTAAACAAAAACAGAATCACAGAATCATCTATGTTGGAAAGGACTTTGAAGATCATCCAGTCCAATCATTAACCTAGCACTGACAGTTCCCAACTACACCAGATCCCTCAGCACTGTGTCGACACAACTCTTAAACCCCTCCAGGGATGGGGACTCCACCACCTCCTGGGCAGCCCATTCCAACACCTAACAACCCCTTCTGGAAAGAAATGCTTCCTGACATCTAGTCTAAAACAGGTAACAATTGTATCGGTCATATGGATTACATTCCAAATTCAAAACTACAGTACAAAAGGAAACACACTTTTGGATTTTTACAATTAAAATCAACTTAATTTTCTGTGTACAAATATTCTGTGTACAGCTTAACACTATGACTAAGGATAACACAAGGGATGACGATTCTTTTAATATTGAGCATGTTTCAGTTTTACTAAAGTTTTACAAAATGAACATTCAGAACTTTTGTAAAATTCATGTCTGAGAATTTAGGAAATTTAATCCTGTGTAGCAATCATAACTAACATCTTCAGGAGAAAAATTCCAGGCAACCCCTTCAGGAGTAAGCTCTCAGTCCTATCTGCAGTAAACTCACAGGACTACTACACAAACATTCCCTCCAGAGTCTCAGAAACAACTTGCAGAGTTGTTAATATAATGTTAGTCTATAATATATCTATTTGCTTTATAGCTTTCTACTTGGTCTCAGTTACCTTATTACTGGTTTATAACTTGATAAACACCACACCAAAATCAGCGCCTTAGTTTAACAGCTGTCCAGGCTGAATGTCTTAGATATACAATGAGATTTAGTTTAGACCCTCTTCAAATTTCACTACAGCCTCCTCCCACTCCTTTAAACAATCACTTGTCCCTCCTTTTGTGCAAGTTCTCCTCAGATAACTCATGCCCATAAGTTATTTCCAGGGACAATACTTGTATTCATTTCAGTCACAAGAGGCTTCTTTTCTAGTCGAAGTGTGATATAGGAAAACAAGGAGAGGGAAAGGGTGCTGGGATGACTGCTTTTAGATGAGGTAGCCAATAAGGACTACCTGCAAGTGAAAAAACTGAGCCCTGGCAGAACAAAGACAGCACAAGTGAAAGCAGCTCTCTGCAGATCCCAAGAAAAAGGAGAGGAAATAAGGCAACAGAAACTTTAGCATGGTCCTTAAAGTGAAAAGCCTGGGAAGGCTAGGCAAGGAGACTGCTATTGCTGAACCAGTCAAAACTGAAGCAGAGGCTGCAGATGTCAAAGTGCATACACAGGATATGGAGAGAAGGCCCTGGGAGATGTCCAGCAGAGAGGACTTAGAACATTGAAAGTCCACAAAATTTCCAAGAGTAATGAGAAAACAGAAGTAAGAAATATTATACAGCCTTCTAAGCTAATATTCATCTTTTACTGTTCAAACAGCAAGTATTTTAGAAATCCTTCTGCAAAGTCTCAGACTGTTAGCTTGCAATGATCAGCATCCACAACAGCAGGAATTATAAAGTGAACACCCACAAAAAGAATGAATTGGGTAATTTTCAAGAGTCTGGACAGAAGATACAGACTGAAAGTTCAGCACAGGTCTTGTGGGCCTGGAAAACTTCTAGACCAATCTTAAAGAGGTAAAAATAGGGACAGAATGGTAATAAGCTTTTCAACAAAGCATGTCTAAAAAGCTTGTATTACCACTCACAAAACTGGCTTTTACAGTAATATTTGAACTCACTACTCTTTCAATTCTTTTCCATTTCTTACTCATTGAGAATTTTTCATTTTACAAAAGGCAAAAAAGAAGTAGTGATGAAGTGAACTTCAAAGCATCCCACATCCGTAATTGACACCTCAATATATAGCAAAGACACAATAATTCTTTGAACAGTCTCTATACTCAGAGCATAAGTACTAGTTTTGGCTTTTTAAAATTATGTTATACTTCCACAAAACTGTTTCTAATGTTTAAATTGTCACTGGACAAAAAAATACAGGTTAGATTGCACTTTTCAACTCAGCTGCAGGTCTTAGATGAGAATTCATTCACAGCAGAGCAGAGTCACCTGAGGCTTTATACATGCTTCTCAGTGTTTGTGGTTCAGAGCGACTGCATGACAGTCACACACAGATGACCAGGAGTGGCTGGAGAACTTTTGGATGAGGAAGCAGAGCTTCAGAAAGTTGGATTAGATACCCGTTCAAGCACCAGATGATTTAGTAAGGATAAACCTACAAGGCTGCTGCTCTCCTTCAGAAGATGGCTATCTTGGACTGATAAACAGCAGCAACTAGAATAAGACTTGCCAGCTGTGGGTACTGTGGCAGTAGAAGACAGAAGCTGTTTATACTGTGGTTTCACCACAGTTGGCAAATGCTGCTAATAAGGTTGAAACACCTTGGAGAAGCTTTTAGCTGTTAATTCTAGCCTGAGTTGATTACCAGAAAAAATCATAGGAATCAGTGTAATGACAATGATAAAATGCAAGATGGGAACATTTGATATTTCTCTACTGACTCCATGACAGGATATAATGGGACCAAAGTCTTCTCTTGGCTCAGTATTATCTCCCCCAGGGGCCAACAGTGAGTGCAAAGGAAAGAGAATGAGGTAAAACAAGTGTATTATATTTTCTCAAAACACACTGTAGCCTCCATTAATTTGTAGCTCACTGACAAATTAAACCACAGTAATATCTGTGTATGAGAAGGATTTTTCTTCCACAAATTCTTTCAATCATTTTTTGAATTTATGCAAACTTCCAGCAAGCCGATTATGCAATGACAAGGAATTCCACAGTTTAACTGCATACTGCTTAAAATTTAAGTCTGGTTTAAACCTACCAGCTTCTGGTAGATGCCTAGATATTATTCACCCAAAAACAATGTGGAATGATGGGTAGACTATTCTTCTATTTCAGGGGTTCCTTGCTTATGCTATAGAGTCCTGGATTTTAAGCCACATTTAACACCACATTTGGCTCGAGCTCCTACAGCCTCAAGGACCAAAATATACTTCCTATCTGTCTTCTCTAAGGGCTGCTTAGCTAATCCTAAGGAACTTCAACCTCCCTGAATTTCTTTCCATGTCCCAAATTTTCAGACAAAATTTTCATCAGTAGCAGTGGAAAAAAATGGTTCGCAAACTTCCTACAAGATGGTGCAAGGAACAGCATAGGAAACCAAATGCCACCATAAAAAATAAAAAAAGAGAAGTCACTGTGCCACCAATAATTGAACTAACCTACAAATTAACACTGCAGTGAAGGTGTAATTAGGAAGTTTAACACATTAAGTTTTGGTTATTCTGTCAGGTCCCCCTCAGGCACAAATATTTTTACCTTTAATAGGAGAAAGTCATGATCATACAGGCTTTATTTACATTTTTTTTAAGCACTGATTTTCTAAACGTAATTTATCCTATTTGTAAAGGGGTTACTTTAAGAATTAATTGCAATTACACAGTTAAACAAAAGCCCGCATTACTCAAAATGAAAGATAATGGACAACCTATTCATGTAGTCAGGCTTTACATTAAAAATATTGAATCTACATTCAATGGCAAAACTATCTTGAAATAAAACAGTAATATTCAGGATTTACCTTCCCACTCTGTTGGAAAGTCACCCATTTCATACTGATATGCTTGACGATTTATTGCTTCCACAAATCTTCTTTCTGGTATAATCTGCCCTATAGCCAAGAAACAAAAAGAAAAAAAGAAGAAAAGAAAAAAGGCCGTTAAATATATTTCTATATAACATTTAAATTGCTGATTATGTTATTGTGTTGAAAGAACTGTACCTATTCACACAAGTGCAATGATATCTACAGGATAAAAATGAAGGATTAAAATAGTGAGAAAATTCTTACCATCGAGATGTCAATTTGAAATGCTATGTGTTTCAGTAACTTTAACAAAAGCTTGCATGTCCTGCAACTGACTTGGATTATCAATGACAGAAATACTTCAACCCAAGTTATCCACCTTAGTGTATCCCTTAGAGAATGCTTCTCTGAAGAACTGTCGATTAATTTTCTTAGAACAGTTTTTTCCATCACCTTGATATCTTCCACACTATTCCAAGTGAGGGATCGAGCTGTTCTCGAGTCAAAAACCAGCACTGAAAGTTCACTGGTTAGCTTTGCAAAGTGGTCAGGCCACATCATCTCCAAACACTGGCAACTGCTGTGTGCATGTGAGCCTTTACACATATGCTTGCAAACATAATCTAGTAGGTAGCTCTCCGATAGGGAACGTTCAGTATATTGAAAGAGTAGCCAGTGTGGAGAATCTGGATCTACATCCCACCCACAGATTCTACTACCACCAAAGAGGAAGAATTAAGGTTCAACCAGTGATGTAGCATGCAGCAGACTGACTGTCAGATATCATGCTACTGTGCAGAGAAAGAATATTTTAATTTTCTTTTAAAATTAGCAGATACTGCAAAGATGTGCAAGTTCCCCATCCCTCACAAGATAAAAAACCTAACAACATTCCCCAGGCTTCTTCTCACAGCTTCTTCCCTTCCTGGGAGGCTGATACGGAAAAATTTAACATTTGGAGGAAACACAGAGAAATACCTGCATAAAATATTTTCTTCCATAATGATGTGATTAATCCAGTTCATTCCATCAATATGCTTTTAACAAGCATTTCTAATGAAATTACTTTAAAACTGATGGTAGTCAGGAGTTAAAATTCATCTCTGTTTAGTGGGTAAACTGCATAATATTATTCATTATTAAGTATTTAATAAAGTAAAATAAGAACTTGTATAGAAACTGCAATTCCTTTTTAAAATACCTTCTTTAGCCATATAATATTTCTTTTTATTTTTAAGCAATGCAACATTTTTTTGTTTCAGATATGCTAACAGGCAAAGAAAATAGTGTAGCACACTTTCATCTCCAAGATTAGATATTTTAATTAGTGTTGAAAGATATATGATTTATACTTACTTGTTTTATAAGTACACAATTTCTCTATGCTGAAGATATTATACTTCATACACTTGCTTTAAAATAATTTTCTTTCAACGATACCATGGATAATGCTATTTTTCAACCTCTTTATCCACAAAAAAACCTCAAAATACAGAATTACTTTCTTCCCATGCAGAAGATTTCCAGAAAAGCTGAAGACCTATCTATGTAGGTCTGATCCTGTATAAATCTCAGAATTAATACTCTCCTCCATTGTTGGAAAGTCACTAGATTTTACTGTTAGCACAGCAGCTTTTAAGAAACTGTCCATAATTCGAGTCCTACACAGGTGGAACAGGCTGAGTAAACTGACATAAGCAAAAGAAACAAAGTGTATTTTTTTTACCTGCTGCCACAATTTGTGATTCATGTTACATCTTTACGGGTTCTCAAATAAAATGTTTTTAACTAATCTACTTTTAATGAAATATACCACTTTTTATTCTGTTTCAAGCTTTCATAAGACACATGTAAAAAATTCATTTTCCAGATCCCACAGTCAAATCACATTTGCAGAGCCAAACTCAGAAAATCATTTCCCAAAGATGTTACTTTGAAGAATCATCATGCAGAAGTGCTGGTTTTTAAGACTCTGCGTTTGCGATGCACACGTGACATTAATTAACTTCAACTGTCTGACTTGCTTTGTCCCCTAGGTTTCTTTTGGCGGACCAACACTGACAAACAATTTGCATAAACTTTTTTCTGTTGAAGATCACACTGAAGCTTCTTTAGATTTGATTAAAATCTTTTACAGTTTAGAGAAGTGTTTTTTTCATAGTACAGATATTGACCAATTTTGCTTTATATTAATCCATTCCCACATTTGCAAACAAATAATGTGGTCTTTGCTATTGCAACTTAATAAATTTCACTTGTAAGCATATACATATGAAGACGCAATTACAAACAGCAATGTAAGAACCACTATTTACAGTCTTAGCTTTAAAAATTAACCTCATTTTCATGTGACCACTAGATCTTAGAAACATAGAAGAAACATTAATACTTCAAAGTGGGATTATATAAAACACAACATATCCAAAAAGTAACAGCCAATAACTCATAAACCAAAAAGCAGATTACTTCAGAAAGAATTAAACAGATGTACAGAATACTCACATAGAATACTCAGATATAACATTATTTACAGAAAAGACTGAAGTAGCCAAGATTTGCAACTCTGCAGGAGTTACAAGCTGGCAAAATGGCCAAGAAATCTAAGTAATAGACAGATCTTTCAGCAAGTGATACAGTATTTACACATTTCAGATGTATATACTTCCTTACTGCAATGTATTTTCTCTAAGCCTTTCTGTCCCAACCTATCTGAAAGCCAAAGTGTGATGACTGACGTGAATTTGTACAAAATCCTGAAAACAAAAGTATTTAACAGAAGTTAGGCAGCCTGCCAGCATGAGAAAGGAGCAGCTAAAGCCAGCAAGGGGAATAGTAAATGAAATGTGAAGGGGTAGTAAATGACTTATTTTCTAAATTCCTACAGCGCTATCTACCAACTATGAAGCCTAGAAATTAAGTAATATTCCCACAGCAAAACCATGATTAACTGTAGATATGTACAGGTGGTTTAAGTATTTTAATTTTTCGGCTTCTTCTAAGGAAGAGCCCCACTTCTACACACAAAACATCCTAGTTGTTTCCACTGCAGTCACTAAATCTGATATATCCATATTTGCCTTAAGAAAAACCCACTGAAGAATCTTCCAGATCAAAACAGAGTTAAATAATGAATAATCCCAAACTTCTGTTACTCTATAATGAAATTATTATTCTTCCCATACCAACTTTTTAAAACATCATCAACAGAGATCATCAACAGGCAACTGGATGGTTTTGGTCCCTGTACTGAGCAAGAGCCCCTGTCGGCTATAAAATATGAGTATGTTTTGCAGTCAGCAGATGGAAATGGGATCACCCTCTCACACACATGCATGCTTGCAGCTACCACATTAAAGCAACAGTTCACAATTCCCATTCAAATTGAATGATTCTCAGATGTTCATGAGAACTCAGGACCAAGACTCTTTTGGCTAGCTGATTTGCACTGTCTGTGTGGTAAGAATCCATGGAAGAAACACTTCATAAATTCCTTTTTTTTTTTTTTTTTTTTTAAATGCACAGACTGAATATGCAGTCTTTCTTAATTGGAGACAAATGGACTACATTTCAGTTGCACAGCATTGCTGTAACCTTTATGATGAAATTAGCATTTTTAAAGCTTACCTATTTACTGAAGTGCTATGTGGTTTAAAGAGATTATATTGTAATTCATTTACTAACGTACGTTATTTCACCATCAGTAACACAACATAAACATTACCTACCAGAAACAAGGTTTCTAAAAATTTTTTCAGTAGTATCTTACAAAGCTCACAGAATGGATCCCCTATTTCTTTCCTCTTGTCTGGTAAAATCTCAACAAACTGTCTAGTTTTTGCTAAATATGAAGCAGTTCTTAAGTCAGCAAAGCAAATGAACTATCAGCAGTTCTTCACACAAAGCAGAGAAAGAACTACTCTAGAGGCAACAAAAAGTAGATTACTTCTCTGTAGGCTGAGGAGTGGCCCATCACCTTCAGAGCAAGATATGATGTTCTTACCTCCATTGGAGGAGAAGGAAAAAAAAGTCTGTTATGAAGAAAGCAAAAGCCACCCTTTTAAAGGTGAATATTCATTTGTGTAAGCCTAGATCTCTCCTTTGCATGGATTTTTAGCTGAGGGACCCTGTTCATTGGTAACCATCTTCCTGTTACCTCATGGTCAGAATTCTGGTATATCTGCAATAATAATCTTCACCTTAGGAAACACATCAACATTTTAAGACAATACCTTATTTCCCAAAGAATACTGATTGTATTTTTTTCAAAAATTTAGATTTCTATGACATTATTTTTTTCTGAGCAAGAAATTAATAGCTCTAAATAGGTATTCATACAATGAATCAAATCTAAAATAAATTACAAAAATTTTAATATTTGTACCTAACATTTATCACTTACACACATAGTTAATATTTTCTCCAATAATTGATAGAGTTGAAGTAATCTAAAACTCTTTATGCTTTATAAAATCATATTAGAAAATAATTTCAACTTTTAAAAGCAACGAGTAAGGCCATAGGCTGCTTTGTTCTATGGTTCTGATTTCCATTAGACTCAAAAGAACCAGGATCAGTGATTTCCAGTTTTACAGTGATGCAGGATCAAGCAATATTAAACTTAGTAAGTGATGAATGAGCAAGTCCAAGAAAGCTGTAAGTACCAGGCACTCAAGGTCAAAAATCATGCTTTGATTTTGCTATTTATATCTACATCATATCAACAATACATTTGGCGTTACAGAGTTGTCTGCAAGTACTATTTTCTTTCCAAAGGAAGATCTGTTTCTTCAGATTCCTACTGAAGTTTTGAAGTCAGGACAATTGCTTTCATTTTTGGGAAAATATACTGTCAAAGGAAAAGACTCACAGACCCTTTCCACTTCCCAAATAAAATGCCATATGACAATGCCAGCATCATAGACAGAACATCTTAGTACTATTTGTCATTTTGGATGAATTGCTGTTCCTACAATGCCAAGCTGTATACCAAAATAATTGTTCCCACCTTGCTCTGATTTGCTGTAGCATTTACAACTAATGTCCAATAAAGTGGAAACGAATTGCTATGTTTGATTAACTGTTTGCAGATTTTACTGTGGGAGACATTGGCCTGTCAGCCTTGCACAGCGTCTGAGAAGCAGCAAGGCTTTGATGAAAAACAGGTCTTGGAAGAAAGATAAGAAACTGCTGAGTTGTGCCAAGGTGGCAGGGAAAAACAACAGACAGCTGCAACACTGAGCTGTGAAAAGTTACCGCTGCGTGAACAGAGTTGATTGGTCTGCACAGCGTGTGTTAAAGTGGTCTTATGCTGATAAGAGAAAAGGTTGATAGCTGTCTAATTGCTGATTTGTTAATTATGAAGTAAGAGCTTTAACCATAGTGTAAGTATGTACTATTGTAATAATAAAGGGTCTTTCTTTCTGCACTTCAATGGAGAGTCCATGCCTCAATTGCCACAATTTACCAATACAATTTATTAAATGTTATTTGTATCCCACAAACAAAGGATTTGACATGGTACAAAAAGATTAAGGGTAGGCTCACACTGTAACAGAAGCTGAAGATAGGCATGTTAGTTTCGAGCAAGTTTACTTACATCTCAGAAAGTAGAGTCACAGCAAATTCAGACTTTTGATAATTTCTCCCACCTTATATCTGAGATTGACAGTCTTCCAGACTTTGGTCTCAGCAGATAACACTAGCCCTAAGAGCGTATATATCTACTGCAGCTTTTAGTCAATGTACTTTAAACCCCCCTATAGTCTACAGGTAAGATCAGACTTAAGGGTCTGGGTCTTTCACAGGAAAGTAAGATTTTTGGTTTTAATCATCATGAAGTCACCAGAGAAGATTCACATTTTAACGTGAAGTTTAGATGAGAGAGTTCTAGCTTTGCCAGAGACATGTCCCCACATCTTTTGTCAGAAATGGGTATTAACATAATAGTAGCACACCTGATGCTGTCCCAAAAGACTTTGCTTCTCCTCTGAAATTTCCACAAACAAGGACTTTTCCCATCTTGATAGGATCCATTGTCTGTTTCCCAGGAAAGGGGATATATATAAAAATCATCTTCAAAAGCTTCTCTAGGATGGAGTGTCAGTCCTTTGGAAAAGTTCTCACTCTTATAAACATCACCCAGACACACATAAGGTATGGTAAGCCTGATTTTGTCCCAGATTTTAATCAGGTTGTCAGCTTAACGAATCTGACTCTCGATGCCGCCTAGATTCTGTCCTTACAAGCATATGCTAAACAATGAAGTTTTTGCATCCCACTATTTACTAACTAGTAATTGATCTGTCACTATGCATACGTACTTCGCAAGCAAACAAACCCCAAATAAATCTATGTCCAGAAGGAATACCATACATTATTCCTTGAAACAAGAGCCACAGTCTTTATTTCTAAGAATATTTTTATTTCCTTACTGCAGAAAAATTATTTATATGCATACATAACAGGAGAAACGGCTCAATATAATTTTTGCTGTAGTCATGTATGACTATAAGGAAATGAAACACTGTATCTTGTTAGTTCAATAAATTTTGCCCATTTTCCATAATGTAAACAAGAAAAACTTAGAACCTTACAAACAGGCAACAACTCAATCCTGCCCTATTTAACCCAACCCAAGTAACAATGCAGGGTAATCATCTGGATTTATTCTGATTTCATATACCAATTTGTATCTTTTGTCTACTAACCAGAATGATTTTGACATTGTTAGTTTCTTTATTTCTTTGGACAGACATATTGTGCATTGTGCTTATTACAGAACAAGCTTATCCCTCAGCCCTCTGAAAATGTAATCCACTTTTATAACAGCTGTCAAGACATCTAGAGTTCACAGGCTGAAACTTGATTCTGTTTCACAGTTAAAAACAGTTATGCATATTATAATTTTCCAGTTTGACATAAAAGGCAGACTTTTTTCCTCTTTTAAATGAAAAGGCCTACGCTTATGTCGGTCATTAGTCCACACTAATCACATTTTTGCATAGCTGTCCCAACAGAATCATAGAATCATCTAGGTTGGAAAAAACCTTGAAGATCACCCAGTCCAACCATGAACCTAACACTGACAGTTCCCAACTACACCAGATCCCTCAGCGCTATGTCAGCCTGACTCTTAAACACCTCCAGGGATGGGGACTCCACCACTGCCCTGGGCAGCCCATTCCAACACCTAACAACCCCTTCTGGAAAGAAATGCTTCCTAATATCCAGTCTAAACCTTCCCTGGTGCAACTTGACACCATTACCTCTTGTTCTATCCCTTGTTACTTGGTTAAAGAGACTCATCCCCAGCTCTCTGCACCCTCCTTTCAGGGAGCTGTAGAGGGCGATGAGGTCTCCCCTCAGCCTCCTCTTCTCCAGACTAAACACCCCCAGTTCCCTCAGCCGCTCCCCGTACGACCTGTGCTCCAGACCCTGCACCAGCTCCGTTGCCCTTCTCTGGACACGCTCGAGTCATTCAATGTCCTTTTTGTAGTGAGGGGCCCAAAACTGAACACAGGAATCGAGGGGCGGCCTCCCCAGTGCCGAGTACGGGGGTCAGATCCCTTCCCTGTCCCTGCTGGCCACGGTATTGCTGACACAAGCCAGGATGCCATTGGCCTTCTTGGCCCCCTGGGCACACTGCTGGCTCCTGTTCAGCCGGCTGTCAATCAGCACCCCCAGGTCCCTCCCAAGGTCCCTTTAGAGACAAGTAAGTCATGTGAGACAGTGTCAAAAGCTATCCATTATATGATAAGTATGTGAAAACTTTCCTCTACTTGAACTGCACAAATTCATGTTTTCTACATGTAGGCATAAAACTAATGTAAACGTACTCATTTGCATTTCTAGGGGTCAGTTTCTCAATATTTTCTGTATGCAAATTGTCATCTCACTTTTATTTTTTTTAAATCTTTTGTCATTGTAGGACATTTGAGCTAATCAGAAAGAGTATTAGAACTGTGTTTCTCTAACACTAAATAGTTTCTTCTAATAAAATTAGAATGCCATAGATTTATGAGCTCCTGAGCAGTCAACATGTATTCACTTACATCTGTGTCATAAATATATGAAAAAAGGCATCCTGTGTTCTATATTTTCTTTCTAGGGGTGCCAAAATTAATAACTTGAAAATAATGAACCTGTGATTTCCTGAAACCATGACTTTTACATATGTTCATACAAACCTTATGTTTTGAAAGCCTGCTGTATATGAGATTGTGGCAGTTAACTCAAGCAAAAATACTTTTCATTGCAGTTTGTCCAAGAGGCATGTTCCCTCAGTGAACAAAGATTTTAAAACCTCTACTAAATGCCCAATGTCATTCTAGTCCCCAAACTTTCTTCATCTGGCAGCAGGATGCACCCCCACCAGTTCCCATTCCCTGCTCACTGGAAAGCCTTGCGCCTTCTACCTTATCAGAGCAGCATGAAGCCCAACAGATACTACACCTTTACAAGGAACCACTGTTTTGTAAATGAATCTACAATAAGCTTTTTAGAAATATGCAACGTTACATTATATTTGCAACAAAAGTGTAAATGATACTAGTACAAATAACACCTCCCTGGAGAGCCGATGGATGATGCTTGGTGCTCTGGCATGAAGAAGCTTTCTCCCAACTGTTCTTCTGGTTTGTTTTGGTCTATCAAATTCAAGAAACAGTTTTCTACCAATTACTGTCAAAATGTGAATAAATCCAGGAATAAAGTACTGAATATTTTCTGTAAATGTATGAAAAACAGCTTAAAATGGGGATTTAGCATATATAAAGGGAATTCAGCAAGTAGATAGAAAAGTGTACAATAACTTGTACTCTGTAAATAAAAACATAATGCAGGCAGATAAACAAAAAGGCAGTCATGCAGGGAAGAGAAATGGGCAAATGACAGCAAAAGTATGAATTGTAAATTAAATGAAAAGAAAGTTGCAGCTGTGGAGAACATCAATTAAACACTGTGACCCAACAGAGCAGTGTTAGAGTCTGGTTTGGATGATTAATTATATTTCAATTATAAATCTTTTGCAAATACTCATTTACTATCTCCATTTTTTCTCGGAATAAATGGCATTACTACAGCTAGCTGCACATACACTCTCAAGGAGTTAATGCTATTTCTGTTTTTTAGTACATTTTAATAGATTTTATAACAGGATTACGGGTTTGAGATTTGCAAAGAAAATTCTGTCTTATACAAGGTCTGAATACAATTACAGCTAATATTGTACATAGCACTTGAAGGACTAAAGAATACTAGTACTGCTATATATTTTATTATGTTTACTTTTCAGTGCAGAGTATAGGAGAGAATGTTCATATGTTTCAGCCACAGTCAACACAAGAGTGAAACTTCTGAAGAAAAGGAAGGTTAGCTAAAGTAACTTGTCCTTTGAGACATATTATCCATTTCACATATATGAATATCCTATAGACATTTCTTTTAAGCAGTATTAAAAACTATTCTTTATAGCATTTTATATGCTACTCATTTTATCACATAAATTACAAAATTACCCTTTGAAGCTGCACTTGCACTATTGGTATACTACAAGACAGGAAGTTTTAAGAACACAGGCAAAGATGTATATATATAAACCCCACCTAGTCCTTTCACTAACAGAGGTCTCAAAAATGCAGACTCAGATGAAAAAGTGGGATGCAGATACATCAATGTAACACAACAAATAAACTCCTACTGTACTTAAGTTGCTTGTTCTCACCTATAAAACAATTACACAAAAACTTGCAAAGTTCACATACAAGCAAAATGTGAACAGAGGTCCTAATATTTCAGACACAGAGGGTGGAAGTGGTCCCCCTCTAAATGTGCCAACATGATTCTGAAAATCTGAGTAGAACAAGACTGAGCTCCTCTGCAAGTGTCACAGTCAACTCAAGAGACATTCTGAATGTGTATATTCTGTTCAAAAAAGCCTCTCAGTTCACCCAGCTGGTAGAATGCTACTCTTCATGTGTTAAAATACAGCTGTGGGAAGAAAACAAGAAATAGGTTGTGAAAGCTCAAGGCTCAAGGGAAAAAGTGGGGGAAGATGGAGGTGACAGAATATCAGGAAATATGGCCTAAACATGATGTGGACTTCACGGAACACCACCTGTAGGACCCTGGCAGTCTGTCTTGCATTTCACTGACATTTTTAGCTGGGGTGATGACCACCAAAGTGCCATTTTCAAAGGAAGGCTGATAAAGAGAACAGGGTGGCGTGGGTGGATTCAGAGAGACAGCCTGATAGGCAAGACAAGGTCTGATAGGGATCTCAGGAAATAGCAAGAACTCCTCCCTGAGATAAGAGGAAGCAATTTTAATACAACAGGACAAATGACTACAGTATGAACTACCTTGAACACACAAAATGGTTTGCAAGGATATGTGCTAAGTAGCCTACTAGAATCAAGAGAATCACTGTACACTTCAATACCTAACAGATAAATAGAGATAATGGTATAGCCTGCCAGGGCTGCCAAAAGAGAAAACATTTTCCATTTCATCATGCAGATAGGTCTAACAGGAAGTTTTGTACTTTTATAAACAACCTCATGGCAGAGATATGTCTTGTGAGATGAGGCAGTCAGGATCAACACAACCAGGTGAAGTGGCAGCAGGGACTCCTTCCCCTTAGCTCTCATAAAACGCAACCTAAAGGTCTGTGATGGCATATCCGCATCTGAGTGTGCACATAGGGGCACTGCTGCCTGAGAATGTCACAACAGTCCTGACAGCTGAAGAGTGGGATCTTGCAATCGTCTTTTGCATCCAGATATTTTATTCATCTTTTATATGAAATAATACTGATGTTCATCAATCAATGTATCTTGCTTTACTTTCAAGTTTATATTTACAATAAATTTATAGTATGCTTTTTCACATATCTTTATTATATAAATGTTACATAAATATACTATTTAATATTTAATAATATTTAAAAGGCATTGAAATAAAAACAGGAAATAAATTGCAATTATAATTAGTATGCTTTTTAAAAGAATTTGAATGCTATACTAATGCTTATAGGAGCTTAAGTATCATTGTTCAGGTTAGTGTGTACTTCTACAGGTTAGTATGTACTTCTATAGTTTTCGATAACTGAAGTTTACAAAATATCATCTTTCATTATATATAGAAATTAAAAAGTGTTTATTTTGTTAGAGTCCTAAGACAAACAAGTACATCAAAGGTAACTTCTACTTTTAAAAAATGAAATAAAACAATACTTACCAAAAAGTACAAAAATTCAGTGGATTAATATTAGTAATGTGGAATCATTTACCTTTCAATAAGCTGAAAATTTTTGTCTGATTTAACTGATACTCTACATTGCTAGATTACTCCGAAAGCTCTGCTTCAAAAGTTTGTTTCTTTAAGCTGCCCTGTGTGTACCCTTTTATTAAGGTATTTTCCAGTAACACTGATTCTGGGAAAAATAATTTTAGCTGATTTTGGTGAGCTCAGAGTGGTGTAGGTGGTGAAGAAGTAAAAAAAAAAATCACATAGCCAAGGAACGGCAGCAATCCCTGATCCATTTTCAAAGCTATTCTGAGCAGTTCAAGTAGAACAGCAGGGACCAAGGACTACCTGAAAGTCAAAGCTTTTTAGATCCAAGTCAGCCCATGAATTTATTTTTCGACAAATCTCACAGAATTTCTGTGATCACTTTGCAAGTTAGAAAAACAAATGCACACACAAAAAGCAACACACAGTCCCCACGTAACAGTTCTTCCTGCTGTCTACTTCCACAGTTCCAGCTTAACTAAACAAATTTTAGACTAAACAGCCAGTATTAAGGTCTATGTACTTTCACAGTATGTGAGTACCTCATCATCAGGTATTTAAATTATGAATTCTGTGTCCCTTGATTTTGAAGTATTTTACTGTTACTAGAAGTTAAAGCTTCTATTATTCTTCTACAATAGTACAACTATTGTAGCCAATAAGTATAAAAATGTGAAAGCATTTACGCTGATGGCAGTGAAAGAAAAGAAGAAAGACTGCCTTTGGACAGCAACCTTCAGACTTGCATAGCTTGTAATAACCATAATACAAGTATTTGATACACAGTTTATGACCACTAAGAGAACAAGCTGTGATACTCTGAACTCTATAATAAAATAATTTCATTTCCTTGTATATCAAAGACTTGTAGGTTCTTAAACTGTATTTTAATTTTTAGAAGTTAAAGATACTTTACTACACTTCAACAATTTAATCCCTAAAATGTAAACTCTCAGAAATAATGACATTCATAGAGATTCTCATTATTGCAAAGTTATTAAATTAATCTTATGAGAATTCTAATTCATCCCTCTCTGGTTTGAGCACCTAAGATATGTGATCCCCGTATTTTTATATTAAGATATCACACAAGAACTTTCATTCTTAAATATCTCCATACCTAAGAAACCATACTGATATCAAGACTACATATGATTTATGTCTCACCAAACTAAACCACAACTCTGTGTTGTTCATCTATGAAGAACTCCCTTATCAGTCTCTGGAACATTTAGGTGTCTACTGATCTCAAAATTTACTTCTGTTGACCTTCCTTAGTTTACAAGACATGATGGAACTGTATCATAGGATGGCACAGTTGGAGACTACTCACTATGAGGAAGAGGCTTCTAAATACAACTTGGCAAGTATAGCTGCCTTGCTATGCACTGGGAGTTGCATGCAGAAATCTTTAACACCAAGATAAAAGAAAACACCTAAACATTAAACTTTCCCACAGTCTTAAGATGCACAGGTATTTTGAAACAAAGGTGCTAAGGGAGTTAAAATCTCTCAAAGATGATAACAATGAAACTGCTTCTACCAAAAAAAGAAGGTAAGTCAGAAAAATTTAACCTTTTGCCTGTTCCCTCCATAAAAACAGAAACAGACAGTAACATATAAAACTTTCTAAACAAAAGATAAATCTGCTCAATTTTATTATAGCATGTCTCAATAGCATTTCTTACTAATTGTTTTGACATCATGGACTTGTTCTTGTGAATGCCTGTTTGTCTGCTTTTTAAATGATCAGTGTAATGAGAGTTGTTACTCATAAAAATAAAGAGATCTTACACATCCTCTCCTATCTCTGTGTGTGTATGAATGAGAGGGAGCACACCAGAGATAAGATTTTTCACCCCTGATAAAGACAACCTACTTTTGCACATTTTGATATCATTCATTTTCTATCCTGGGAATTTATTACAAAATCAAATTACCTGTATGATAAACCTTCTGCAATTACCAGTAAAACTATTATTTTTCAGTTTAAGGACACTTTTGATTTGAAGTCGCATTTTACATACTGTACAGATGACTAAACATATACTTAAATATCAAATCCAGACATTTTTTTGTTAAAATCTATTAAACTGAGAAATCATTCCCTTCTGGCTGCCTATATTTCTCTTTAATCCTGGTCAGTGTAGGACCTTATTACAAGTAATTTGCTACTATAAGGCTGAGGAAAAAATGCTAGCCTTACAATTTTTGCCATTTGTCCCCCACTTCCCCTGCAGGCTTCTACTGTTGATGGCCTTTATGGAAATATAAATTCAATCAGCAGCTGCAAATTTCATGAGACGTCCATCTTCATGTTTAATTTCTAACTGAGTGTCAAAACAATCTGTGGATTTCTCCCTGATGAAATACACTTTGAATTGTAAATTTCTGCAATTTTCTCATGTTAGAATTCGAGCTGCACTAAAATAGAGCTAGCCTAGATATAGTGCCTACCAGCTTGAGACAAGTTATTTTTCTCTTCATTATCTTGCTCCACTGTTGAAAGGGTTAAATAATAACCAATGAAAAACGACTGTTTTTTTTTCTTTTACATTTGAAATTAAATTACATTTTCTGTTCTTTTTTAGTAGTAGAAGAAAAAAGAAACAACTTCAATACATTCCAAATGCTCTCAAATTAGTTATTTGAACCCACTATTCTTTTTATAGTATTTGCAGTGATAAAGCCCCAGAAATTAGCTGCTATAAAACTTAAAGAATTTCCTATAGTGTCAAAATGATGCAATATTCAAGGAGAGCAAGTTCAGTTCACAGAGACAGTTTGTTTCTTCTAAATCTCGATTTATATTAAATGGTGATGGAAAACCAAAATTAGATACATAAATGACTAAAATCAAATCAGTACAGTTTTGAACAGTTTGGTGTTCTCTGAATACAGTAAAGCAAATTACAATTTTTCCTTCAATTATTGTTTCTTACAGTAACTTAGAAAGCATACATAGCCTACCAGGTATACTAGAGAAGCTCGATTATTTTGCTTCAGAGGAATATTTGTTTTTCTCTTCCGTAGACACGGACATGAAATATGTAAAACAATACTACTTTTCCAACTTGCAAGCAAGCTAAATATGTCTGTTCGTTACATGTTCTTCTGTTCTCCCTTCCAGATATAAAAATAGCATTCACAGAGGAATTCACTGATAAAGATGATTTATCTATTTATGCAGTTAATAATTGACTGCCTTTCTATTTGTCGTCTTCTCTCCAGGGATAAATATCGTGGTGGGGTGGGTGGGGGACTTACTGAACTGTACTTTATTAACACTTTTGAAAAGAATGATTCTGTTTTGTATGTTTCAGTACAGATGCCATATTCCATAACACAAAACTGTCTTTTGGTTTACAGAAAATTCAATGAAACATCTTCTTTTTGTATACAACAAACTTTCACTTAGTTATCACAATGAGGAAAGAAACCTAAAAATGAGCAGCTACAGAATCTTGTAGAAGACTTTCACTGTAGTGACGTTTTCATCACTCTTAATATGTCACTACAGCATTTCTTTGGTTAAGCACCCCCCTGGCCTCCTTCGGTTACCTGAACTGCATTCTGGTTTATGTGGCTGGAATGACCAGAGAGTTGATCATATTTCCAAACCCTCAAAACTATCTGATCTATACAATTTTCCCGACTGGTTTCTTAACCGTAAGTATGACTTACTGATTAAAACAAAAAAAAAATATGTGAAAGAACTAGCCTATGACAAAAATCAGGTTTGTCTCAAAAAAAGGCCCAAGGAAAGAATGCTGGTATGCAGCTGGGGAGGGACTTGCACTAGTTAGGTGAAATCTTATGCTCTGGCAAATAGGAAGGTCAGAGGGGCAAGCTGCTCAGAGAAAATTACTGGGCTTCCTTTTAAACTGTGCTTATTAAACTGATCCTTATAAACTTTCTATTATTAGAATGCAAGTTCCCTGCTCAGCATGACACAAAAGCCCTCAACTTTGCTCAAAGCCTTATTTCAACAGATCTCTTTTTTCTTCCTTGAGCCACAACATCCCAAATGAAACACTACTGGGACTTCATTGCAGTTTCGCATGGTCATATATTTATTAGCTTTATCAACAAAACAAAACCACACACCATTCTCTGCTCTAATGCCAGTAATTTTATATAGTGAAGCAGATGTTCTGTAACACACATAGTTTCCAGTCACAAGTTTTAGCACCCAAGTATAGCTACAGATTCCAGCAGGGTAGGTAGCAAGTATGGTAATTACTGAATGTACTATAATAGCTTTCATTACAACAGCTTCTTCAATATTGTGTTATTTGGTTACATTTATCTGTGGAGCCTGCCAGAAAGGAAGGGAGGCATAACAAGAAAATCTGGTTCTATTTCTCAAAATATCCAGAGCCCTACTGATAGAGCTTGCTGTAATATATATATACAGAGGACAGGAACCAAGAATTCACCCCAATCATAATAATCCGCAATTATTGGGCACTTGTTGCTGTTCAGTTTTAGGGTTTAGCTTTGTCTCACATTATTTCAAAACCTCACCTCTATTTCTCAAAACCAATTACTTCCATTTTATCCGTATCTTCCAAGTTTTAGGCCATGACACAAGCACAGAGTTTTTAAGCACTTCCAAATGCAGCTGATTAAACTTCCATCTAACACACTAAAGTGCAGAATTTTCCAATTTCTGTGTGGACTCAGACATGCCAAATTCCAGGCATCCTACCAAAACTGAAAACACCAAAGTACTTTAAAATTTAGGGAAGAAAATTAAAATTGAAAACACTGTTAATAAGCAACACAGAGAGGCACAAAAGAAAACTCACTGTAGTGCAAACTGAATAAATGATCCTGCAAAATCTAAGATGTGATACATACTTCTTCAGTGCCATCTTCTGGCACCATAGCTGGTGAACAAGTGTGATTTCCTTTTTCCTTCCAATATAACCTTGAAAGTCATTACTATATCAATTACATATGCAGATTAACAAGAACAGCACTCAGAAAAAGCCCTTACCTTGAGCAAAACAGTTTTAGAATATTATGTTATATAAAAAGTTGCACTAGAGGAGGAACTCAGTCATCTGCTGATATAAAAAATGCATCAAGTAGTAATGTCTTGAGTCAGATAAACCTAGGATGGTACTAAACTTACATTTCAGCAAGGTATTATAAATTACATTTCAGAAGTATTACAAACAAAAATGGTAATTTTTATGGCATTAAGGTTCACCACCTGCAGACTGTATTTGTCTCCTTCCAGATGCCCCCAAACTCACATATTTATCATTGAAATACTTGACTTCTGACTGAGAACTAAAGATATGTTTCTGGGATCAAAAGTAATTCTGTTTATTTTTTCAGAAAATATATTGGTTGTTTTAATAAAAATATTGCCTTCCATCTCTAAACCTTGACTTGCTCATCTCTTTTAATGACCACAGCTAAAACTTCACAACAATATTTTCCTTGGCTTTCACTCAATAGCCAATAATATTAAACAGCTGATTTAGCTTTGCTTTTAATTTAATAACACCTCGCCCACACACATGCACAGAAGTTCATGGGGATTTCCTTTTCCTCGCCTTCTTTCTAAGGCAATTGGAGAAGTCTGTAAATGGCAAGACATCTAACAAGTTTTTGCTTAGAAGTGTTGGTAGCACTACCACCTTGCGAAACTGATTTTTGTTTTAAAATACAGCATAATCATTGACAATATCAAAAGCAGGCTAAAGTGAAATGCATAATAAAAATAAAGGGTTTGATTTCACTCTTTGTTTTAGTAACTGTCAACTACTTTCTCATCAAAGGTATTTTGTAACACGACAATCTCTAAGTAAGGTAATACTCTAAAAATATCTTATTGAAAATTGGCATGAAGTTTAACCAAGCCTTATAATGCAAATAATAACTAGTTTCCAGAACAGAAAATATGCAATGGTTAAAACTGTATTACTTGCAGGATTGTCAGTTAATTCACCATATGGCATAAAAGACATACCCTCTCTGGGAACATTAACTTTCATACTTTCTACAGGGTCCCCACATTTTATATGTTAACAAGGAACCAGGAATGATACTCAGAGAACAGCTTAAAACTGTACCAGTGGCAAGTTGTCCAGTGTGATATCCTTGTACCTGAATGCTCTCAGGAAAAGCTTGCAGAAAAGCACTTGGACACTAGCAAGAATGGAGAAAAGAAACAGTATTACAGCTTGAAAACTATTGGTCCTTTTGGAGACATCTTTGTTCCTACATGCTTGCATTTTCATATCCCTTCTGCTTTTATTCCTTTCAATGGCCTCTCCTTTTCTGTTGCCACTGAGGGAGGAGGAAACAGAATTTGAGTGCTTCCATCAGCTGCTGGATCCATAGAGAAAAATTGTCATATTAACCAAGTAAAGCTCTAGTGAAATTAAAAAGTGAATAGAAATGCTTATTATATCGCTCAGACAAAAACTGAAACAATTCCAGAAATCTATAAGCATTGCTTGGATAATGGTATCTGTAACAACATTGCACCACCCCCAACATACACAAGATTTATCTTCCAAATGAAAACATGGTCAGTCTGCAGACTCTCAGAAATAGTTCCCAGTATAATACAAATTTGTGTGCATGTTTCTGGAAAAGCCTGTGTTCCAGAGCTGTTGCACGCTTCACAAAATTGTAAGAAAAATCATGTTGCTTAGTGATCTCCAATATCATTATTTATGATAGCCTTGAAAATCTCATCTGGAGCGAGGCCATGTTGGTTAATGCATAATCAGGCACATACTATAGTCTTTCTGTGATTCTACTGTGTCATTTTCAAATATTTTCCATCAGTAACAACAAAAACATTTACATTTTATAAAAAAAATCCTAATTAGGCTGTGTGCACAATATGCACACAATATGCAATTCTCCACAGCTTTGATGTAACCGGAGGAAGACAAGCACTAAACTTAATTTTTAGGTATCTGCCATCCAATCCTCACCTTCTGTACTCATGAATATTTACAACTGCATTCCTAGTCCCTCCTAAAAGTAGCATTTTTCAATGTCTTCCACTTACTTCTTCAAAGATTAGCCCTAATACCCTTCCTTCTGTTATTCTCGTTTTTTCCCTTAATGGGGGAAAAAACCCAACCAACCAATCACCATGAACAAAAAACTGTTTCACAGTCACTTCATATGACAGAGCATTTCCTCCACACAAACTACACTCCCTAGAGTTCATAAGTCTCGGCATTTGGCAGTCAATAGTGCACACCAAGATGCTAAAGGCCTCTAAATTTAATCCATCTTGTCATCTGCATCGCAAATAGGAGGCTCAGAGTACCTCCCTGATGAAAAAGTGTGGAAAGGAGAGCTCTGAAAAGGAAAACAGGAGTGTGGACTTCCTTGTACGGATTCTTCCATCCAAGGTGTCCCACAAGCTGGGAATAGCAAAAGAGTTAGAAGGATAGGAGATCCACCTTCTTTTTTGGAAACTGGCAGTGGAAAGGGTAGTTACACTAACATTTCACGTCAGGTTGTCCCATGTATGATAGTCCTAACTATCAGACCAATTCAATGTCATAACCCATGCAACCATTGGATCATGTATCTTCTAATAATTTTTTGTCCATTCTATTTTCTTTAGCACCTATCAAACATCTTTTAGGTATACTATCTAAACAGTTATCAATATTAATACAAAGGAAACTACTGATTCCTTTTAGTCCATTATTTTGTTGTGTGTCTGATGCAGACATACTATTTGTTAGGTCTTTCGTGGGTTTTATACTTTAAAAAATAATTGAAATATTCTAACAGGCAGCTTCTATTATGTATTTTAAATTTATTTCGTATTCTGTCTCCCATTTTATAACAAGTTGCAGGTTCTTTTTCTCTACACAGAATTAAATACTGTGTTTAAGTCCTCATTAATCTTCAGCAATTTATTACTCATGCACACTTATGCATATCATCAGATGTACCCAAAAGCATCTTGTATTTTTGAGCCAACTCCAGGTCCCTCTTTATATTTTGGCCAACTTTCTTACACTGTATCTTTTCCTAATTAGCAATGTCATAATTTTTTACTCAACTCATTCTTCATTCTAGTACTCTCTTCCCCCCCAGTTCAGTTCATCTAGTTGGACTACAACTATATATCTCCCCACAGGCTGAAATACAGAGTCAGTGTACTGAACCCCAACCCACAGAACTTCAGAGAAAACAGCTGAAATGGCTCAGTATGTTACAGAAGCAATTCAGAATCTCTGTATCCTCACTCCCTCACTTACAAAATGCATCAGAACCCCATTATGCCAGTGTCAGTCCAAGTGCTTGCCATCTTATTCATGCAGACTATCAACTGTTGCCTAGAAATTACCTCCTATAAACTGTTTCAGTTTCACCTAGTAGTTACGAGGTCTTCTACTATGTTAGATATCAAGATAACACCATCATTTTAGAGTGCTAACACTTTAAAGATATTAAATACTAATATTATGATTTAACCTACTGTGTGAACTTTAACTACAGAAGAATAAAAGTTTCAGTCTGCCAATAACTCTTCAGAAGTAAATTTGGACCCCTTTTGAAAAGTCTTACAATAAAGCAATACTCAGTAAATTACAAACTTTAATACAAGATTGCAAAATTTTCTAAATTCACAGAAAAAACAGCTTCATCATCTGTGAGCTCCTTCAGCACAACAGAAGGCAAGCCAGGGAACACACCTTAGGAAACTATCCTGAGAAAAGGAGTGCATGCAGCTATGCAGCAGTATGCCACCTACAGATGAGCAGGGTATTTATAAAGGGGTAAAATGTTATTGCTACTTGTGAATTGTTACTAAAATTAAGCACAGTGACTGATACACTCTTCACAGCTTGAGGGTATGAGGGCAACTAAGTGGAAAATCTCATGAATACTGCACACATCATAACTTGCATGGCCATGGCAGCATCACAGAAATGACACACAAAAATCATTTCAGACAGGTAAATTTTAAGTAAGAATTACTTATTTTTAATCAAAACAGTACCAAGAGACACCTGGGGATGCGGCACAAAATAAAAAAATAACAAACAACAGATCATGCTGTCAGTTTTAGATACAATAATGTGTTTCAGAGATAAAGCATTCTTCTACACAACTGAAGAGATTGAATTTCTTGTTTTGTAACTGGACCAATACTTAAATTCAAATTAAGCTGAAAGCTACTCCCTTCTAAGAAACAGGTGCATCATCCCCAAAACAATTAATTGAGTGCTGCAAAGATTAAACTGACAGTATTTTATCACATTATATATTCATGCAATATTTCAAACTAAATGTTGAAGCAAGAATAGGCATTAATGCAGTGTGTTAATGTGAGGAAAAAAAATGCACATTCCATATTTGGTGAAGAAAAAACCCAAACTCAGCAGGGTAAGACTCTTAAATTTCAAATGCATATACACTGCTGTTCTCTTTCCCCCCCTCTGAATTGTTTTATTGCTTCAAACAGGAGTTATAAATGGACTGAACCCCAAATACCAATCATCGTCCCACATTTAAGCTTTCATTGAAAAGAGCTTTTTTAAAATTTTCAGTGTCCTGGTTTCAGCTGAGATAGATTACGTTTCTTCCTAGTAGCCGGTATTGTGGTGTGTTCTGGAGTTAGCAGGAAAATAATGTTGATAATGCACTGATGTTTCAGTTGTTGCTGAGCAGCGCTTACACTAAATCAAGAGCTTTTCAGCTTCTCATACTGCTTTGCCAATGGCTAGGCTGGGGTGCACAAGAAGCTGGGACACAGCTGGGAGAGGTGACCCCAGCTGGCCACAGGGATATTCCATACCATATGATGTCATGCTCAGTATATAAACTAGGGGGAAAGCTGGCCAGGGGCTGCTGCTCAGGAATTGGCTGGGCATCGGTCAGCAAGTGATGAGAACTGCATTGGGCATCACCTGTTCTGTATATTCTAACTCCTTTATTACCATCATTACTAACATCATTACATATCTTAACCCACAAGTTTTACCTTTTTTTTCCCTGATTCTCTGCCTCATCCTGGTGCTGAGCAAGTGGCTGTGTGGTGCTAAGTTGCCTCTGGAGTTAAGCCATGACATCAGTCTCTCTAAATCTACTTCTTTCTAACTACATGCATTACGAGGAAAATCTCTAATTTGACCCAAGTCTTTGTCCCCTCTCACCTTCTTTCCAATGTATACTTGTTTGGCCTTCCATGACAGTGTTCAAAAAGATTCCACTATACCCCTTCTTGTTATAGTTACATTTTCTCTCTTATGTTACTTCATCGGCTTCCAGCTTTTCTGTTGCATCAGCATTTTGAACAGCAAGATGAGCTAGAAAGCTCCAGTGCACTACAAGGCTTGCAGTAGTTGTTCTAACAGCTGCTCTCAGAAATACACAGCTATTAATTATGTTGCAATACTTACAAGGCTACTCCTCATGGCACTGGCTGTCCTTGATCCCTTCTTCTCTTTCCGTATTTCACCTCTGGAGACATTGCAGTCTTTTCAACACAAACACCCTTCAGATAAATATTTGTAGTACAGAATGCCATAACATAATGTCAATTTCTTTCACCAATTGCTTCCAATACAAATTACTGCTAAGCACCCTCCATAGTTGCTTTGAGTTTACTATCAGGGCTCACCCATCTCATATACAAAAACAAATCCTTCGAAGAATTTCAAGGCTTGCCTCCTTCTGCCTTAAGATCTCTTGCTTTCTGACACCTCCAAATAGATGCCTTATCTTTAAAGCAAAATCAGCAAATATCAAATATCTAAACCAGATCTTATTCTCTTTCCTTTCCACACAATTGTGATGAAGAATGCCATCAGTCTTCTCCTTTATTTCTCGTACTGTTTCAGAATTGGAGCTATCTTGTCTCTATACCTAGGATTTCTCTTCAACATACAGGTTCCTTCTGCATAAAATTTTTTACAATAAAAACATCCTGATATTACACCCTGCTAAATCTGTCATTCAGGCTCAATTCTTACATCATTTTCTCTTGACTTCATATATGCATCCTACCTTATTCATGAATTTATAACACTGTTGCAAAGACTGCTTTTCTAGTCAGAAACTGAGCACTTCAATTCTGTCTTTAGACCCTCCACAAGTTCACTTTCACTTTGTTTTCAAACCCTCTTCAACTGTCCCCTTCTGTGTTTTTCTATAGCCTGAGACAGGGCTACTCCTACCACATACAGGTTGTGTCTGTCAACGTAAACTGATTTTCTACCACCTTGGCTAGACAGGAGAACTCCATGAAAGTCCACAAACTAATTACAAAATGTTCCTCTACTTTCTATTTCGCCATGAAGTATAAAACAAAAGCCTCAGTTAGTCAAGCTGCAGGTGAATTACATTTTTGCTAATGAGGACGACCATTATTACTCATAATTATTTAGAGTACCTTTTTTTTATGCATCAACTTTAAACACTTTGGATAAAGACTATCCTTCTGTCTCAATGATCAGGCAGGTACTCAGGGATGCAAGACAATGGCTTCTGGCTAATAAGCACAATACACTTACAAATAAGAAGAGTAATACCTGTAAATAAATTCACACTACACAGATAGGAGAAACAGCGCTGCAATAGCCAGGAAGAGAAAACTACACAGATGTCTCTTGCTCTTTGCCCAGTAGTACAGCAAATTTTGAAATAGTTCCACAGCAGGGTGTTTTGCTACTATGAAGTCAGTAATTTGAAATAATTTGAAGAGGACTTTAAAACTGAAGTTGATGGGAGAGAGGAACCTCAGCCCATCCCACTCCTACCAGTTTGGTGCCAGTGCAAGCAATAGATGCCCAGAGCCTGGAGACGTCAGCAGGAGAGCACCTGAAGAGCAGCACAAAGGAATTCCAGCTGCTCCAGCCAGTGAGACAACTTCGTCAGGGACCCAACTTAAATGTCTCTATGCAAATGCACCTAGCATGGGGAATAAACAGGAGGAGCTAGAGATGTGCAGACACCTGCAGAGCTACGATCTTTTTGGCATCATGGACACAGGGCAGTATGGCTCCTATGACTGGAGTGTTGGAATGGAAGGATAGAGGCTCTTTAGGAAGGACAGGCAGGGTAGACAAGGAGTGGAGATCAGTCTCCATGTCAATGACCAGCTGGAGTACATGGAGCTCTGTCCAGGGATGGATCAGGAGCCAACAGAGAGCTTATGGGTCACAAGTAAAGGGAGGGCAGGGCTGAGATTTATAGCATGGCTCTGATACAGGCCACCTGGTTAGGAAGACTGAGCAAATGAGGCCCTCAATAGACAGACAGGAGCAGCTTAATGTTCATAAACCCTGGTCCTCACAGGGGACTTCAGCCACCATGATAGCTGTTAGAGGGACAACACAGCAGGGCATAAGCAATCCATGACATTTCTGGAATGTGTTGATGATAACTTCCTCCTCCAAGTGACAGAGGAGCCAACGAGGACAGGTGCTAAGCTGGACCTTATTCTCACAACAAGAAGGGGCTGGGGGGAGTGTAAAGCTCAAGGGCAGCCTTGGCTGCAGTGACCATGAAATACTGGAGTTCAAGATGGTGAAGGTGGTGAGAAGGCCATGCAGCAAGCTCCCTATGCTGGACTTCAGAAGAACAGACACTACTCTCTTCAGGGATCTCCTTGGTAGAGTAGCACAGGATAATTCCCTGGAGGGAAGAGAGGCCCAGATAAGCTGGTTAATATTCAAGAATCCCCTCCTCCAAGCTCAGGAGTGATACATCCTGACAAAGAGGAGGTCAGGTAAAAACTCCAGGAGGCCTGTTGATGAACAAGGACCTCTCGGACAAGCTCAAATATTAAAAAAGAAGCCTACAGAGGGTGGAAGCAAGGGCAGGTAGCCCGGGAGGAATATGGAGAACCATATAAGTACCCCTTAGGGGTCAGTGTTGGCACCAGTGCTGTTTATCGTATTTGTTGGCGACGTGGACAGTGGGATCAAGTGCACCCTCAGCAAGTCTGCCGATGACATCAAGCTGTGTGGTGCAGTCAACATGCTGGAGGGAAGGGATGGCATCCAGAGGGACCTGGACAGGCTGGAGAGGTGGGCCTGTGCAAACCTCATGAAGTTCAACAAGGCCAAGTACAAGGTCCTGCACATGGGCCTGGGCAGTCCCAAGCACAAACACAGGCTGGGTGATGAGCAGACTGAGAGCAGACCTGTGGAGAAGTACTTGGAGATATTTGTGGCTGGAAAACTGACTATCAGACAGCAATGTGCACTCACAGCCCAGAAAGCCAACAGTGTCCTGGGCTGCATCAAAAGTGTGTGGTCAGCAGGTCGAGGGAGGGGATTCTCCCCCTCTACTCTGCTCTCATGAGACCCCACCTGCAGTGCTCTGTCCAGCTCTGGGACCCCCAACATAAGAAGGACATAGACCTGCTCAAGCAGGTCCAGAGGAGGCCACAAAGCTAACTGGGGGGCTGGAGCACCTCCCCTATGAGGAGAGGCTGAGAGAGTTGGGGTTGTTCAGCCTGGAGAAGAGAAGGCTCTAAGCAGACCTTATAGCGGCCTTCCAGTACCTAAAGGGGGGCTACAAAAAGCTGGATAGGGATTTTTTGCAAGGGCATGTAGTGATAGAATATGGGATGACGGTTTTAAACAGAAAGAGGCTAGATTTAGATTAGATATGAGGAAGAAATTCTTTCCTGTGAGTGCGGTGAGATGCTGGAACAGGCTGCCCAGAGAAGCTGTGGCTGCCCCCTCCCTGGCAGTGTCCAAGGCCAGGCTGGACGGGGCTTTGAGCAACCTGGGCTAGTGGAAGGTGCCCCTGCCCACGGCAGGGGTCTTGGAAAGAGATGATCTTTAAGGTCCCTTCCAATCTGAACCAATCTATAATCCTATGATTCCATGAAATAACTGTATATTAAGCAACATGTTTCACCACAGAGTAACTAAACTTAATTTTTCTCCTCACGTGATTCTTTGTATTCTTCCACTTTCAGAAAGAGGCACTTCTTAAGATTTGTTTTGTAGAATATGAGAGAAAGAAAACAGGTCTCTACAGATAATGAAACTACAGTAAGGAGGAAATTAAACCCTTGAGATTTCCTACCTTTTTTAAAAAAAACTTGAAGAGAGAAAGATACAGTAAAGGGGGCTGCCAGAAACAGTGACTTACTGCATTCCACTAGGAGATGTCAGCATAAGAGTAAAGATGCCTATAACCCACTTAGCAGCCCCTATAAATCTTTATCTGATCAATATGCAGAATATATGACCTGGTAGCTGTAATTTTAGCATTAAGCAATGCCTAATAATATTTTGTCCAGACTGTTTAATACATCTATTCTGCCTAGACAGCAAAGAAGCTAGCCACTGAAGCCATACTTGGTCTCAGGACATGCTTACCTACAGAAGAAAAACAAAAACATTTTTAAGGTAAAATTTATTTCCTTCCCTCACCCATCTATAAAGAGGGCCTGCATTTGCACTCTACACATCTGAACAGAACAAAGCACCACCTCAAATTTGCCTTTGGCTTCCACTGTATAACTATCACCGATTATCAATTTCATCTCTTCTAGCTCACACAATTTAATTTCACTTAATTCCCCATTCATATTTAGGTAGTTGTATTTCTGTTTCACATTGTGCCATGCTTTCCTACTACAGAAAGATATCCTACATGAACTCTGCACCCAGAGTAACACATCTACAAGGATCCAAGAACACTGGAGGAAGAGAACACAATCCCTTTCTGCTCAAGAGACCAGAGTCTGGAAGTTGATGTATTTTAGTCACCAGTTCTTTTGTCTTGATTGCCAGAGGTAATATAGCTTTGTATCAGCATTTCTATTACATCCTCTTGTAAAGAGTAGCAACCAAGATGTAGAAATTTGCTGCAAGCCAGATTAATGAATGTATTCAACTTGCATAGTAAGTAAAAGTATATGGATGTTGGTAAACAATCAGTTAATATATAAACTTCTTGCTATTCCAAACTTTTAAGTGAGAACAATTCAAATCAACTTTTTCAAGCTGCAGAAGACTTTAGAAAAATTTTGAGCCATAAAAAAGCATTCAACACAGCAGTTGTATCATCAGAACAGATTCATAAATTCTAGCAAGGAAAAATTAGCACAAATCCTTGATGATCAGTTTCCATTTTCACCCACCATTTGATTCAGTCTTCTTGTTATCTGAGAGGGTGACAAGGTGGGATATTCAGGAAAGTGCAACTGTGTTTTCCTACTGGTCTTCATGGTAAAGTCCATGATCCATTGCAGCAAGATTTCCATAGCAGCAGGCCTCCAGGATGTAAACTTAGATCATCCTTTAGATGTGGACATCCAGCACAGTAGTTTCTTGGACATCTTCATCTTCCTTTGAGTAGTACCACATGGGTGTTTGCCCATTCTCTGTCCCTCCCCTAGAATTACACTGGTTGTGATAAGGAGACTCCCTCCTATGACAAATTAACAATATTTATAGCTGTAAAACCATGCACTAAAACTCAATGCAAAGTCTTTTTGGGATCATGAGATAGTAATTCATATTAAAAGACCTTATGTCTTATGTACTTTAATATTTTACAAAGATATTACTAGAAGATATTTTGATGACTTTATACAAAAAGTTACTGTACATGAGGTTACTACAAGCTTAGAGACAGAGAGTCACAATTCATAAAACCTGATAGACAGACAGTGCACAGCTGTCACTCAGGAGAGAGGTCAGGATGTGTTACTGGTTGAAGCCCTCTTTCTTTTCTAGGTGTGACTGTAACTGGCTCCCAGGTGCTTGTGTGACCCATGTTTGTTCCTTGAACTGTCTGCTCACCAGCTGCCTCAACGTTATTAGAACAAACCAAATACACAGCTAGCTTGCAACTATGTGACTTACACCGCTAGCTCATTTCTTGCTGTTTTTCTGGTACATTGAGACTATTTTGGTAGGCTGTTGTGGTTAGGTGTCCATGGCCTTAACCCTGATATGGTATAGCCACCTTTCTTTTACTGAGGGGGAGATATGAACAACCAAAGGACATGGAAAAGACTAGGTCAGAGTTATGGACTGTACTGAACTGCCTTGTTGCACGTCTGAACAGCAGAAACCAGACAACTAATTACTCCTCTTTGAGAGTCTGCCTACATTCCTGTTTCGGAGGACAGAGTGATAGAGTTAATCACACTCAGGAATACTGTGGCTGTTGCAAAAGTCCAAAAATTAATATGACCTCCAAAGACACTGGGCCTTCATATCTCCTTCCCCCTCTCAGAGGAAAATCCTGGCCTGGCATGGACAAGGAGCTCCTCAGAAGCATTACCTTACCATTGTATGGGATCTGCACAGACCATACAGACCTTCATTCCAGCTGAAGGTAAGGCAAATATTAATAGAGATTCCACTGACAGAAACTTTCTATGAAGTCTGTTAAAATCCTCAGTTTGACAAGCTTCTCTTCTGGTGACAGAGTTAAATGGCTTCTTCCAGAACTGGAAAAATGTTTTATATACCTGCCAAAAACCTGTGATCATAACAACAAATCACACTAAACTCATGTCAGCAAATAATACCATTTCTTTCTCATATAAAAGACCCATGTTTTCTTCTAATACAAAACAAAAATCAGAATCTCATAGGTAACGCTATAAAAATTAAGCTACACAAGGAGGGATGTGTTCCCTAGGCAAGTCTCTTAGGTTTCCCCACCCAGACTCACCAACCTCCCCTGTCATGTTTAGCTCAAAGGTCCCACCTTCCCCTTTTGTCCCAGCTTCTTAGCTCAAGAGATCACTTGCTCAACTTTTCTACTGTGTTGATTTAAACTGTCTTCAACAACAGGTCTCATGAGCACTACCGCCAGCTTGAGGAAGAGAAGGTAAAGAAAGAACAAGATCTCTCCCTTTCCACAAGTGCAAATTTATGTGAATCAACTGAGAAAACCCCACTTTGCCTTCAGGTTCACAAGAGATCTTGGCTCCATTTTTCTGGACTTTATCCCATACTATTGCATATCTGGGTCAGACCCAAATCCAGAAGCTGCCCATTTTCCAGCTCTGGCTCAGAAACTGCTTACACGGCATCTCTTTTTAATCCACGATGACGGAAGTTTCACAAAACCAGCCGATTTCATAAACTACCTGTCATTTTCCCACTTAATTATTTCAAGAATAACCTAGGAAATTTTGGTGTATCACACTGAAGCAACGCCATGATTTGCTTATGGGTTCTTTATTATTCTTGGTTCTCAAATCAGGAATGGACTAAGAAAACTTTTTTTTTTTTGGATGAGGAAATATCCATATATCATTATCAAGAATGTTATAATAGCATGGCCAAATGCTATTTTATCTGAACAAAAATATAAAACTATTATACTGAGTAAAAAAAACCCCAACAAACATACAGATAACAACTTATTTCTAAAACTACTCCTTTGATTATTTTATAATCATTATTTTAATTCTGTTTAATGCAGAATTTTGCTTTGTAGGACAAGATAACAGTGGCAAAGTTATAAACGCTATTACAAATATAAACTAAGAAAAACAATACCAGTACTTTGCAAATCTCCGCTGGTTACTTACAGATAAGTAAAAATGAACAGCGCAGCCCTTGATTCTTTAGAATTACTAGAATTACTCCACAGTGAACCTGGATTAGCAGTTCAACTAGCTTTCAAACTAGAAGAGCCACTGAAAGTAGCAGACCTGCCTTCTTGTCATCCCTGGGTGTTTTTTGCTCTTTTACACAGCTTGTGTCATGAACCAGACTAGGTAACTACTCTTGTTGAAAAAAGGAAGCACACTAGGTTAGACAGATGACAGACCCCAGCACAAGGATACACAAACACTTGTAATGAGAAGGAGAGAGAGGCCAGTGTTGGAAGGTAGACACGAGCAGCCAGAAGAAGGAAGAGAACCACTCTGCCTTTTTTCGTTAGAAATACTAGGCTTCTACTAACTCTCAGATCAATTTATTATGTAAATAAACCTGGATGTTAATTTACTACAGCCAAGTAGTTTTGAAGGAAATTGAACCATCAACAGTTTCATTTTCGGCAGTCTTAAAGAGTTCAGTGTTTCTAGCATATTGCTCAGATCAAGTATTTACAGTCTGTGGTTTTAAATCAGTTTAAACACCAACGCATACCACATACATTAAATTAAATAGACATTTACATACAGAACTCTCTCAGTAGTTATTTTACAAAAATAGCAAAAAGAGACATGAAATTCTAGAAGACATGTTCTGTCATTGTCTTCAACTGAATCAGTTTATTCTCATTTTTTAGGGAAAAACATTCAAAGTCTATTTTTTAATAATCTGATGTAGTAAAAAAGTAAGCATAACAGATGGGTCTGGCCATAATCAAGTCATCATTTATTAACTAATGTTTCTTGACTGACTAAAAATAGAAAAAGATACATTACATATGCTTATGAAAGTCACATCACTATAACTGAAACATGCATAGTTCCACAATTAGAAGTGGTTGCCATCAGGAAATACTTTTTTAAAGCTTCTAAAAGATCAGTTCATCTGAAGTTTAAAATAACCTTTAGTTGTTTCAATACTGTGATGACTATACTAACCAGCATTCAGGATTTCAATTTCTAGCTCGTATACCAGAAAAAGTCACGACTTCTGAAGTACAAGTAAGCAAGACCTGAAAGCTGAACAGACAACTGTAATATTTTTCAGACATAATACAGAAACAGTCTTTGTAGAGTGTCCTGGAAATAATCAGCTTTGAGGCTTCTCTCCTGCTACCCCTGAACCTTTCACAACTCTTGTATAGCATGAAGTTCTTCTCTAAACTTATCTTTTTTTCATGTCTTTCAACACAGAACGAATGCTTATTGATAGAGGTACAAGAAAAGCTGCTAGATACAAACAAATTAAAGCTAACACTGAACTCACTGTGCCATGGCCCCATGCTGGTCTGAAAAAAGAAGTAGCAAAGACCACCCTGAGTAAGGGCACAGGACCACCAACAATACCTGATGCAAGATTATCTGAAGCGGTGATCCAGGGACCAAGCAAACATAACCATGGCCCAACATCCCCACAAGAACTACCAAACATGTGGTTTATCTTAAACAACTACCCTGAAGTTCTTTTAAACTGCAAGTTCTTTTAAAAATTGCCCCTGTTTTTTCCACATATATTGCTATTGTAAACTGTGCCTTCCAAATTTCCTTCCATTTCATTAAAAAAAAAAAATATCTTTTGTGATCAGTTTAGTCATGGGAGCAAAACACATGTTCCTTTAGTACCCTATTACTGGATGCATCTGCTTGAGATAACTCCCTGCAATCCTACTGGAAGCAACAGATTTTGCCACTCTGCGTGAGTGGGAACTTTATTTCCCCTTGCTCAATTCCTAATCACCCGATCTGCATTATAGGAGCAGAAGCAGCCAGCAGGCTACAAAAGTAAGTCTTCTCTAAATGCCAGCTTATTGTAGTGATGATGCTGAATTATGATGTTCAGTTCCTCTCTTATGCCCCATACATTCAGAGAAACAGTACTAACAGTTGAGCTCACTTAACAGTACAGTAGTAAATTTAATTATATCAACATACATGATTAGCCTTTATACTAATCAAACACAAACTATGCTCCTGAATTAATTCCTCCCCTGCTTCAGGCAGAACCTCACCTTGGCTGCTATCAGCCTTTGGGGTGGTGTATCCTGATCCAGAGAGCAAAACATGATAAATAATATTTCTGACCGAATGGAGGTGGGAGGTGCATTTAATTTCTTACACCCCAAAATATGAAGAGGCAACTGAGCTCAATTAATTTATCTTAGTTTCTTCATTACATAGTGTATCTTACTGTTACAGCAGTCAAATTTGAGCATTCTTGCCCATACTACTGAGTCACTGCTATATACTAAGCAAAAAGGAGAAAAAAAACGAGTATCATTTATGGATAAAAGTGAAAAAGGAGTGGGCAGGACTGTGAGGCCGGGAAACACTGGTAGTCTTCTGCTATTCTAAGCTGACTCGTTAGATCATCTTAGTTTAAGATTTCTCAGTAGAAAAGAAACAATTATTCCATAGCACTGGAAGAAAAGCCTCAATTTATATCCTGGATCTTTCTGTCTTCTTCTGACAGAGAAGCAAATAAATAACTGATGGGAATACATAACTACTATTTAGGGTGTGGGAAGTCTTATTTGCTTAGAAAACTATGGTGGTTGGAAATTCTGCATTACAGGAAGTTCTGCTGCAAGACTGAAATAAAACTCAAGACAATGTAGACAGGCTACTAAATGTAGAAGCACTTATTTGCCAAACAGACATTTTCTCCCAGTATGCTTTAGAACAACACCCCTGCACAAGCAGTGATGACATGCAAACAGTGGACCCTCATATAACTGCAGCATCCCATTCTCTCTATTAAACATAAAAATGTCTGAGATGATGCCCCTCTCACTGACACACATTTTCACTTTCTCTCTGGATATCAGTGACTTGATGCGACCCCCTTTCAAGGACATTAGTTCTGTCAGATTAAAGTCTGCTGTGGCTAGTATCTTCAGGGGGCTCCTCCGGCTTTACAGCAGACATCCTGCTGCATAATGATATATATCTTTCCATTCTACCTTGATGGTTGTAGGTCTGTGGACCAACTTTTCTTCATCCCTCAGTTTGATATCCCTCTTAGAGGTACAAAACATCAACCAATCCAAGTCTTCATGAGCTCCAAAGCTTGTGACATTTTCAATTCTGACAGGACTGACCATTGCCTGCAGAAGTCTGCCAGAATCCATCCTTTCTTTGATCTCTCCTCATCAGAAGCAAATCTCATACTAACTGCAGTTCCCCTTGACGGTGTCTCCAGATGATCTAGACTGAGGAGGGTAGTCAAATTAGACTTTCACTTTGAGAAGGGTGAAATGATAACACATTGCATTTCATATGCACATGGCCATAAACAAGGGACACCTAGAAATTAAGAACTTACCTCCCTGTGTCATCATTTCCATTCCCTCAATCTATCACACACATTTTTAGGTCTTCTTCCTTTCTGTGCAACTCCTGTACACTGAGACAGAGCATGAAACCGACTCTTCCCTCTCCTCAAAGCAAAACAGTTCTTATCTCTGCAAATCTGACCTTAAAACTATCAAGCCTCTTATGACAGAAACTTTATTTGGTATTTTAAAGATCTATAAAGAACACAAAAAGCTTATTGCACAAAGCAGAATTCAAACCTAATTTCTTACCACCTTCTCTGTTCTTCAGGAGAAACTGAAAAGGTTACAGTGGCCCACAGGGTAGTATGCCAACCTTCCCCAGCTCCTTTTATTTAACCTCTCTTTTACTGAGATTTCTCAACTGCATTATTTTGTTCAGCTCTTTATCCTTCCATCTTCTTTTTAAAAATAATGTAGCCCCATCACTTTTATTTAAATGCTTTAATTTTCTTTCTAGTCTTATTTTACAGTAATGAAGTTTCTAAAAAGATATACCAAAACAGGTCCCAGGAAAAGTGGACATCGAAAATTTTCATGACAATCATAATTAACAAAGCAGTTGGACAGTATTTCTAATCTTGTTAACCAAAATTCCTATAAATAATGAGTTCAAATTAATTATACAGACATATTATAAAAATGTTTCCTGCACCAGCTACAGACACATTTCTAGTCTCTTCTATGTTAAATCTGTTGTTCAGTTTGCCAATACAATTTCAGATCCTAAAGCTTTATACAGAGTAGGTGATTTGTTCTTCTTACACATATTAATGATGAATTTTTTTCCTTCTTTGGAAACATAAAAATAAGTTGAATTTTCCTTGTATTTCAGAATAATGAAATTAAAAGCAATAGAATTTAGCAATAAAGCAGGTATGATATGCCAACAATCCTGACTGATTTAATGATCATGTTTGCAACACACTAGTTCTAGTGATCATGTTCCAAGGATGAAATATGGGCAGTGCGACTGACAGTTTCATAGGAGAACAACAAAGCTCTATATTTGGGACAGCCTGTCTTCCTTTTGCCACTATGAACCCACAACAAGCTCACCTGTGCTACCTTACAATGAAATGATGTAGGGGTGAGTTGAATCACTTTTTAATATACAGGTAGGAAAATAAAGGGCAAGCAACTCCATCAAGACAGCACAGGTATCCTATAGTTATTTTAACTCTTAGAAAGGATATGCCCAATGAAACCTGTTTGTAACAACCACTAAAAGGGCTGTTACTATGAACCCTGTGGATGGCAGCAGTTTAAATTGGTGTGATTAACAAAATCAGCTAAGATTTTTCCACCTATTAAAAAAACCATATCTGCTCAGTTCTATACTGTTTTTCTATAAATAGTAGAAGAAGGCTATTAACACAGGAAATTAAATTTTATTTTTACTATCTGATTTTTTGGCCATCAAACAGACCTCAAAACCACCACCTCTCCACCACGCCTCTACCGAAAGAATCAAAACAGGTTCTCAAACCAAACCCAGAATAATTAAAAGTAACAAATATACAGCATATAAAGCTTAATACTAGGAGGAAAAGTTCAACAAGATCAGCATCTCAGTTTGATACCAATATACACATGAAGATCAAACCAGACCATAGCATCAGGTAACATGGAAGTTACTGCTTGTCTGTATGAGTACTTACTGCTATTCCTGGTTTTCAAGTCAGTGAGAGATTAAGATACCACGCCTGTTGCCAGTTCACTTCTGGCAGCCGCAGGAAAAAACATATCATTGCATCCAAACACTGTTTTGCAAATATTAACACTTTTATAATCTGCAGTGAGCTCTTCACAGTGTAACTGTTTTGCTGCGTAATGTATCACCCAGACAGACAAGCTAGTTTGTCATTCCAGAATTACTGTCCTAGAAGCTGGCATTCTGCAGTGCAAGTTTTATTTCTGTACAAACACACACACAATTATTTCTGAGCTAGGTTTCTCTGTGACGTAGTCTCACCCGACAGGAATATTCAGCGAGCCTCCAGCATGCACCGTTTCTGAAACAACGTTGCCACCCTGTGGACAAACCTGTACCCGCCAGGTACTACTGGGTGCGAGCGTATGGCCAGGGATTAAAAAATCACCGCGTGGTAAAAAAAACACTTTCTCAATACACTTATTTTCATATCAAAATAATTAAGCCTTTAAAAATCTGGTTTTGCATTCTTTGATCAAAATTCAAATTCTGTATTTCACTGCTATCTTTAGATATGTAAAACTGAGTTTATCAGCTTTTCACCAACACTCGAAAAACTTTATGTTGAGCAAAATTCTGTACAATTATCTGCAAACTTGATAATTAGGTCACACATGCTCATACAATCAGAATCAGTTTCTACCTCTTCCTCAGACTTCATTCCCATTAGTGAGAAAGGTAACAAAGTCAAAAGAAAATCATAGCTCTAACTTCAGAAGATACATCCCAGAGAAAATGTTGTTCCTTCCACTTTATCCTATTCACTATAAAGCATGACAGGAATGTTTCAGTCTAGTCATCAATATAAAATTTTATTTTATAGTAAATCTTGAAGAAAAGTAGAAATTCTACTCTACTCTTCTGATGCACAGGAGGGCAACAGGCCACTATCTAAACCAGGAAACAAGCAGCTACAAAATAATCACAGAGGATTCCTTTCATTTCAACAGAATAGTAAATTTTTCTAAAGTTCATTTTAAAATGTATCTATTTCTACTGAAGTCTGGATTTGATAAGACTCGTGACATCTCACAAGTTTCACACAGTTCAGCACTTATTATATTTTCCTTATAAAGATTCTTTCTTATTTGCACATTTCTGGTTTGTTGAGGTTTCACAAGATACAGGACATTTATGTGAATGTGAGCAGACACGTCACATGAACAAAACGTGTCCCACAGAAGTCAGTGCTTGCACTCAATTACTAGCAATAAAATTTATGCCGCTTTTGTTTTGGACAGTATTTCTAAGAGTACTGAGAACTAGGTTTAACTTGCCAGCTTCCTTCTTGAAGCCCATATCATCACAGGCTCAGGCCACATATGCCCCCTAGTGCAAACAAAAACCTATGGAATACAGAACTCTGGGCTTTTTCCAGCTGCTCCTGATAAGTTGCAGCTCCAAATCAAGTCAAACCTGAGTCTGCTGCTTCCCCAAAGAGAACCTGATAACTTGAGTCATGCTTTTAGCACTGATACGTATTCTTTTAAAGAAACTACCATCTTGATGCTGATCTACTGTTTTTATAAAAACTTGCATATGCTGATATTTCAGAGAGTGCTCATTTTAACTCTTAATCATTATAATAGAGTACAAATGATACTGAAAAAGTTTATATATAAGATGCTCATAAATCAGCCTTTAGAAAAGATGAAAAATATATATCAGATCTTAAATATTTAGTGCCTCATATTCCTGTATTTTTTAAATAAATTGATTAAAGATTTTAAGTTATTTCCAATGGAAAATGGAATCAGCTATTTCCTGTAAGATATAGTTGACTGTAATAAATGCATAGAATGTATGAGAAATTTGTTTTGTAATTTAAAAAAAATTGAACATTTTAAGTATCACTCCATGTCCTGCAGCAAGAACATATTCATCATGTAGCAAAGCCCTGACAGTGTGTTATATAAGAAGAAAAATAAATGCATTACGTTGATAAAACTAGTCTGTTTAGTGAAATACTTGCCTGAGATACTGAAATGAATCATCAGTCACCACTGCCCAACTGTCTATTATCTTCTATCACATTCAGTTTCAGCACTGGCAACTGAAGAGTCATCTCAGAGTTAATGATTTATGCTGAATGTTCCTCTCATTACAAGCATGGTGTAGTTGTACCGTTTAATTGCTGACAAGATAATCTCATAAAACAATACCACTTGCAGAATGTCATTAAACAAAGTCATCTTTTCTTCCAAATAAACCTACCACGCCGTAGTGTTGAAGGTTTGACTTGACTTTGAAGATGATATTTAGTTTCTTCCCACTTAAAAATTAAAGTCATAGAATCATAGAATGGCTTGAGTTGGAAGGGACCTTATGGATCTAGATCTGAATGTCCCTGCCGTGGGCAGAGGCACCTTCCACTAGCCCAGGTTGCTCAAAGCCCCGTCCAGCCTGGCCTTGGACACTGCCAGGGAGGGGGCAGCCACAGCTTCTCTGGGCAGCCTGTTCCAGCATCTCACCGCACTCACAGGAAAGAATTTCTTCCTCATATCTAATCTAAATCTAGCCTCTTTCTGTTTAAAACCGTCATCCCATATTCTATCACTACATGCCCTTGCAAAAAATCCCCATCCAGCTTTTTGTAGCCCCCCTTTAGGTACTGGAAGGCCGCTATAAGGTCTGCTCAGAGCCTTCTCTTCTCCAGGCTGAACAACCCCAACTCTCTCAGCCTCTCCTCATAGGGGAGGTGCTCCAGCCCCCCAGTTAGCTTTGTGGCCTCCTCTGGACCTGCTTGAGCAGGTCTATGTCCTTCTTATACTGGGGGTCCCAGAGCGGGGCACAGCACTGCAGGTGGGGTCTCACCAGAGCAGAGTAGAGGGGGAGAACTACCTCTCTTGACCTGCTGACCACACACTTGATGCAGCCCAGGACATGGTTGGCTTTCTGGGTTGCAAGCACACATTGCTGGCTCATGTTCAGTTTTTCATTCACTAATACCCCACAGTCCTTCTCCACAGGGCTGCTCTCAATCCACTGCACCCGAAGTTCCATGTTTTCAGAAAATTAACTACTCTAATTCTGAATTCTTCTGTATTCCTGTAGGTAGAACAGTTCCTTTTTCAGGGTTTTCCCCCTCTGTATTGACATTCAAATTTTTCTTAACTCATTTTCTATCTCTAGCAATTACTTTCCTTACTGAATCTACTAACTTCTTATTCTTACAGTCTAGGGACTTTTAATGTTCACTTTCTCTCTTTCAAGAGAATTAACACAGATTCAAAACAGCTCAGTTTTACGTTTTCCTTCCCTTCCTCCCCAAGCTGTCAATCCTTTCTATATTGACCCAGGAGAACTATGATACCTTTGCAAGTTCCCAGCTTTTTGCCATTACTCATTAGACCTTTTTAAATTAAGGCAAAACACCTGTCAAAATCAGCACTTTTGCACATCATTAACAGCTGATATCACTGCTTAAATATCCTACATCATCATGAAATACATTCAAGTTGCTAGGTCTTTTTCCAATAACCTAATTACCCAGAGACCATCAAAATCAGGAATGCAAGATAATATATCTGTGACTACAAAAAGGTAAAGTTGGTCTGAGGGTACAGTTGCTGTATCTTGAGTTTGATCTGGATGTCCGAGTGTTTAGGATATTTCTGAGACTATGTCTAACATTGTGACTTGATTCAAAGCAAGTGTAGTTCTGTAGTGAATCCCATGCTGCCTCTATTTACTACATGCTCAGATGGATCTCAAAGTAGTTTCTGTGTGCACAACTTGTTTTTTTTGAGACGAAATCCTCAACTATAAAACATTCAAAAAATTAACAGGATATTAGGTGCCAAAGCAATGTGAAAGACACAACCGCAGCACTTACCTAACACTTTTTTACCTTTTTGAGATCTTCAAACTACATATATTGTAGACGTTCAGTCTGGGGAAACCGACTAAACTTAATTTGAAGTAAACTCTCTGAATCACATGTTGATGATCACATAATGATGTGTTAGGGAATTCAACATCAACCACTTGGATCCACTGATCTGTTTCTACTACTCCCTATTAATGTAGTCAAGGCCCCAGGGTCCAAGTGTGTCACGGCCTCTGGACTGAGTGTAAGAGAGAGCAACTCACAACTGAAAGAAACTAAACATGAATTCTTTGCATCATAGTACTTCTATTCTGAACCCCTCCCAAGGACCAAGGCAGGCCAAAAGAAAGTTGTCAGCCAGCTTTTGCTTAAAGCACAAAAAGGCATAGATACTACCTACGCCACCCATTCTCACCTCTAGCTGAAGGTGGGATCTCCCTGCTGGTCTGAAACAAAGCCCAGCTGGTCCTGATAGACCTACCCTGTCTAAGACATGTTCTGCACTCTCTTTCTCAAGATCTTATTTGCTCAGACACAGAGAAAAGGGATAAAGCACATCTGGTCCAGTACTGTCCTAGAGCTATGCCATCCTCCCCAAATATGGAGGACAGCAAAGCATGATGCACACAAGCTGTAGTGACCTTGCAGTGGAACCTATACACTATGGATGAGTGTCTACAAGGCTTCCTCTACATTTTCTTTCCAGTGCTGTTCCCATCCTGCACTGATCTCCATACGGCTAGGACGCAGGGTAAGATATGAACTATATATGCTGCAGGTTTTCCTAAGGTATAATAAATAATACTTTCCAACACTTAAGAACAGAGCATTGCTTTCTCCACACTTTTAAATTCCTAATTTCTTTTCAAACTGATCTTCAGAAATTTTCTGCATGTGTACATTTTAGTTTCTATAGACTAAAATACATTTCCTTCCTCATCCCACACCTTTAAACTTCTTCACAGGTTTGAAAAGCCTGCAAGTCCTGGTGTGACCCTGTTGTACACAAGTATGACCAGCACAGGATGCTCTTCAAAAATGTTATAATGTGAGAGCAAGTTAGTTACCACCACCCAAGGCTGTGGGTGTAACCACCTGTAATCCCTTCCCTAGTGACAGAATGAATTGACTCATCCTCAGCCACAAAGCAATACAAACCTGAGGGAGGACAGGCATACTTTCCTGCTCTGGAACAGACCAAAACCAGCATCTTTGCTGACACCACAAGGATTGCCATCCACATAAGTAAAAGCACAAATTAGAGTGGAAGTGAGTCACCAGCGGGTGGGGCAATTTAACGGATATAGAATCACCTACACCTAAGCAGTCAAAAAACCAAGGGACTGGCACAAGAGGCTGGCTAGGTTCAGGGAAGACTATATTTTAACATAATAATAATGAACACTCATGAGGAAGACTGTTTTGCAAGGAAAGTGGATAATGGTCTGTAAGTTGGAAATTGAGGAAGAAAATGGGTATCCAAATTAAGAGAACACAGAAATGAAATTTATAACAGAACTAATACAATACATGCTGCAATACAGAAAATCTGTCAGTTGTGTAGATCCATGTTCTCAGAACCCCTTAACCACTAAATTATATGTTCTTTGTTTAGAAATAAGCATGGCTTGATCCCAGTTGAATCGTATGACAGTTGACCTGACATAAGATGCTCACAGCTACTCCCAGTTTCCTCCTACACAGTTTGATCTGCAAATGTAACTAAAATACTTTCTTGTTCTTCAGCCAAATCACTAATAAAAACTCTGAGTAGTTCTGAACTTTGACAGACAGCTGGTGGATCCCTCTGAATGCTCCCCTCCAGTTGACAGGGTAACATTTCTGACTATACCAAGAACAGTTTCCAATCTGCTATGCACCCATACAGCAAAATCATAATCCAGTCTTAAACTTTGCACACAAAAAGGTCTAAAAACCATGGAAGTATTGCCCACTCAGAAAACAATTTTCATAAGAACCTACCTTGTCAAATTAACATCAGTTTTCACTCATTACCTTGTGACTATACTTCTATGTTCTTACTTGCTTCCCTATTTTTCTAGCACCCATGCCAGTTAACCTGATCCATGGAGGGCTTTTGTCTTTTGAGGTCACTAACCACTCATGATTTAGCCAGGCCAATTTATTGCTACACTTCTTAGCCTTTATTCACACTAGGGTAATTTGTACTTGTGCCTTTAACAGTGGTAGGAGGTACAGGTATGACTTACCCTACATACCTTTTAACTTACTCTTCTCAGACATTCACAGGATCTCCTGTTTTCTGAAGTTACTGAAGCCTATTTTCCTCAAGTAAATTGTTTTCATTTTACTTATTTCTCTCCCTCCTTAAAGATTGTTACATTCCACATCTCATGGTCATGTATGTCTGATTCTAACAGTGAGTTCCATCAATTAATATAAAAGAGAACAAATCAACAGAATAAAACGCAATTTGAAGACTTTCATGAAAAAGTTTCACCATCAATTTCTTCTTTGTGTGGGGAAGTCTTGCTTGCTTCTTTGAGTTCTTTCATTCTGGTGATGATGAGGGGTTAGGTTTTTATAGATCATCTAGAGCCACAGCTAGTGCACAATGTCAAATATATGTCAGTAAATTAAACAGAATTCTCAAAAGTAGTATTTTCATGCAGAATTCTGGTAGTATTTTTCATATGCACTCTCCTGTTCTCTATTTACATAAAAAAGGACAATAAGGGAGACTTAACTGACTGTGAATGACCACGTTTAAGGAAGATGTGGCATTAGTTTTGAATATCTCAAATTTCCCTTACTTTCATTCCAAAGATAGAAGAGAGCATGAGAAGACTGAAAAAAACCATCAGCTTTTTCCCAGATACTTTTTTTTCTTATTCTGCTTTTTAATGATTTTTTTTTTTTAAATACATGACTTTTCCCAGATAATACACATTTGATTGGGTTGGATCAGAGCAATTAAGAGCTTAATAGCAAACTAGTAGAAAGCAGAGGAAAAATGGTGAATATGGTTAGGAAGTATTAGAGATTCTGTAAAAGTTCTAGCTCTTCAATTTGTTTCAAGATGTCTTGTATAACCTTATGCTATCTAATAGATTATCATCTTCATTCCCGCTCCTGTGTCAGTTCTAGCTTGCAATTTATTCTTTGTCAGGTCATTTTAATCCACCTTTCTATTAAAGTTTTTTACACGAAGGTCAAATAAATGACAGTGAAAAGTTAGCAGCAGTAAGAAAGAAAACAGGGAGACTGTAACATCTATTCCTTTTGGTGGCAGTGAAACATTACATCAGTGCAAGCTGGTGGTGCAGAATTTTCAACATATCAAGACAAAAAAAGTAAGACAAGAATAAAAGAGAAAAATCCAGTAACGGAAGAGTATTGATAATTCAGTAGACCTACATTGTGTCATCTGTATCACTAAAATAGACTTAACGTGCAAGAACCTTAAGATTTAGAAGTGCTGTTCTCAGTGACTTCAGCCAGAGTTGACACTACAGAGCATTTAACAGCCAGCCCTCCCTGCTCAAAGAAAAATCAACACAACTTCACCTCTAAAGTGTTATACTCAGTATTCCTACAGTGCATCCAAAGAAGAACTGAGAAAAACAAAGGCAACCACAACAGGTTCTTAGATACAACTATTTCAATCCATTAGTAACTTTAAAAGCCTCTTATACTGTGCTCGGGCTGAGTTCAGTGGCTAAATCTCACCTCTCCTGCCCTCTTACTAGCACTACAACTACTGTATAATTAAGTTCTGAATACAGAGATGAGCCTTAAAGTTTCAGCAGAAAGCTTTCACTGTGAAAGTTACGCCAGCATAAATTCAAGTATCAAGTAAAAGACTGCTCCTATTTCTTATAAAACAAGTCATTTTTAGCGGTAAAAAAGAACTAACACTACAGGAATCACACACAAGAAATCTGATTCTAGTTTTTATTGCTCCCATTATGCTAAAAGACACAGCCTTTTGCACAACCCCCAAAAGTCAACATGAACCCCAACAGTGAGGAGAACAAAAGCTGAAAGCAAGATGCAGAAAACCTGGAAGTGCTAGACCATCATATTAACCCAGAGGAAAAACACACTGCTGACAAAAGGGTGCTCACATCTTCTTCTCAGACACTTGTTTGAGCAGACCTGTGAAGGGAAGTTGCTACAAGTATACTTGAAATTGCTAATGTACAGGGTCCTGTAGAGTAGTAGGACATGTAGTTTTAACGTTAACTATCACTTGTGTTTTACTAGCTTTTATTTTTCCCGTATTTTACTGCAAGGTATGTAATTTCATTTATACTTTTTCCTAACTACCCTCTATAGTCATTACCCACTTGTAAGATGCTTTGAAACTTTTAACTCCTTGCCTAGTAAAGACAAGGCAGACCTTGGACAGTCTGAAAAACTCCCTAAGTACATCCCTAATAGCAGGAACCTAAAAACCAAGTGTCTAAGAAGATGCCAGTGTCAAGGTTAAGTGACTGCAAGCTGATCTAAACTAACCTCCTTGGAACAAACAGGAGCTGAAGGATGGATGAGGTAACTCTATGACCATATGTGGACATGAGAAACCTAAAGTTCAACTAACAGACAGTGTGAGAAAGGCTGTGTGGACTACTAAGGAGGGGAGAAGACCCTCACTCTATTTTTACTACGCATGCTCAGACTATGTAAATGAATTCTGAGAATCCATTAGGATAAGACTGCCTTTTCTAAGACATCTGATGCATATGTATGTTTTTTGTGTACATTAGTCAGAGTACTTTATTAGTAAATGTGGCAGTTGTGGTGGAGCCAACGCCAGTGCTGCCCAGCACTGTGAATAAAGAATACCTGCTCAAGAGTTATACTCAATCCTGACTGTTGAGTGAAGCTCTTTGTCTCACCTACTTTAAGTCACTGCCAGCAGTTTATGAATTTCCACAGCAAAACAGGTTAAGGAAATTGCTCTGAAGGCAAAATACCTCCAGAAGACATGTTTCCAAAGGGAAACTGTGTACCCCTTCTTTCCCTTCCTTTTAGGAAGGGTACTGACTTAAGTGGGTGAACAGTCTGTGACTCTCTGCTTCTCCTTGTACTCTGAAGAATATCAAGTAAAAAGTCTCCACAGCCTGGGGTTGCTCTAGTTGATGCAGTCATGCAAAACATATGGAGTACAGCAAGCAGAAAACCAAGCCTGTGAAGGGAGAGGAAACAGGCCCGTAAAATATGAAAAGCTGCACCCTTTCCTTCGATCAGAACCCGCTCTTTTTTGCAACAGGCCAGCAGCAGCCATACTGCCCTGCTGACTGTGGCTGGACAGCAGCAGCACGCTCGTCGACCACGCGCGTGCAGTTAGGGCACCTCCCGGGAAGCTGCCTTCAATAGGTTAGACATACCTGCGCGGCGTCAGCACAGCATCTGCAGAGAATGGCATGAGGACAGGCTGTAACGGCACCCTCAGGAGTGCAGCAAACACACACGCACAAGGATGCATTTAAAAGCATACGCCGAAGCGCCCGGTAGCATTCCGGAGAGCCAGCCCGCCTCCTGCTGCCCGCCCGCCTGCCGCCGGGCGACAGCCACGCTCCCAGTCCTCTCGCTGCCTGCCGTGGGGCGGGACACCTACTCGCACGCGCGCGCACGGCGGCTCGGCGCGCACGTCTGACCGCAGCCGCCCCCGCCGCCGGCCCGCCAGGCCCCGCGTGCCTACCTGCGCGGGTCTCGTGCTTGGGCAACCGGTAGTACTTGTTGCCGAACTGGTCGGTGCCCACCAGCTCCTTGGCGGGCCCGAAGAGCCGCAGGCGCAGGGCGCGCAGCGCCGCCCAGGCCCGGCCCATCCCGGCGGGCGCGCGAGCGCGGCCTCCCGTCGCCAAGGTCGCCGCCGCCGCTCGAGCCCCTCCCCCGTCGGGCTGCGTCACGTGCGCGCGCCCGCCCCGCGCCTCGCCCTGCCCAGCTGACCACGCTCCCCTGCGGCCCCGCGCCGGCCCGACCCCGCCCATCGGCGGCGGGCATGCCAGCAACGCCGCTCGCCATTGGCGGAGGCCGGCCTGCCCAGAGCTCATCTGGGCCACCCCTGGGCCAAGATGGCCGAGTCGCGGGGACCGCCGCCGCCGTTCCGCCATGTTGGCGTCCCTTTGGGCTCGTCAGACTGGGCTTGACGACCCAGTGCGGCTGCGCCGGGCCGAGGCCACCCGGAGGTAGCGGGGACCGGTGGGGACCTGGGGCGGGGCCGCGCCGCGCCGCGCGGGGAGGCTCCCGAGCGGCCGCTTCGGGCCGGCGGGGCGGCAGAGCCTGATGCAGCTCTCGCAGGGAACTCTCGCCCGACACAGGCTGGGCTGACCTGAGGTGGCTCCCGGGGCCGCCCTCGCTGCCGCTCCGGCCGAGAGCGGGGATCTCTGCCCTGCCGGTGCCCCGCTGTGCGCCCCCGGCGCGGGGAGCTGGAGCGGAGGAGCCCGGAGCCTTAGGGGTCGGCCTGGGCTCCCCGGTGGAAGCTCCCGCGCCTCTGTCGTGCCTTGCCTCGGAGTTTCCGGTTTTTTGGTGGTTTTGTTGGTTTTTTTTTTTTCCTTTAAGTATGTTCATTAGCAGCCCTGGGATGGGCTGAGCAATGGTGTTTTAGTAGGTTGAATAGGCATACCTTGCTATTTTATCCGTCTCACGGATGTTTCGGTTTGCATACGGCTGTACATAGTTGTATTTCGCATCTTTTAAAACGGCTTAAATGACTTGCCGCTCTTTAGACTTGCTGTTGGGGGTCTGCGTCTAAGAGCCTAAGCTTTTTATATCAAGATTTTTGCCAATCAAGACGAAGCTAAGTAGGGTCGCTGCCTTTAGAGCTTTTCAGTTATCTGCTTATGTTTTTATTGATAGCGGGTTTTACAAAATAGTGCTATTGGAAGCTCTAATCATCTTGTGAGGCTAATTTTATATCAGATACTATGGTTTGAACGAAGTAGAATCTATGACTGTAGTGTTGGCATATAAATAAATAAAGAGGCTACTGCGAAATAGTAAAAGATACTAGTTGCAGCTCAGAAAAGTTTTTCTTGCAGACTTCATCATGTGGATAGTGTAGTTTTTAGTTAATGTTAAAGAAAGCATAACACAGTTTCCTTAAAAGAAATACTGTAACATGTTAAAGTAAATGAATCTGTCCACTAGGTGTCTGTACTTTCAAGTAGGATTCCACTTGGAATGATGCTACATGATAAAGCTTCAAAGTAACTAATGTTGTTGTGACTACAACTGCTTCTTAATGTTTGTTTTGCTCAGTGTTTTCAAATTAAAGTCGGTTTTTTGTCTCGTGTGTTGACCCTAAATGCAGTTTTGCTGTTTCTTTGAGCCTATTTTAAACATTTATTTCTCTCTTCGCTTCCAAACAACATAAAGCATAAATTTTTTTTTTCTGCCAGTCTCACAGGACTTATTTCCAGCCCTGTACTGTGTCTGCAAGTCTAGTTTTGCAAAAAATAACAGGGATGTGTTAAATGCATTGAGGAAGTGTGAAACTATGGTTTGAGCTGTTCAGAGTTACACAACATTCTACAATTCTGTGATTCTTGTTCATATCTCTATTTTTCTTCTTTGCTGTTGTTTTTAAGGGTTCTACGTTTGGAATTAAATAAAGATAGAGATGTGGAAAGAATACATAAGAGTGGTATCAACAGCCTTGATATTGAGACTGTTGAGGGAAGATAGTAAGTATATACTCACACTTTTACCTTCTAAAGTACTTAACTGTGTTTTGGTACTATGGATTTCTTTTCTTGATGAACCTCAATTATGTTAAGATCATGAATGTTGTAACTTGTGTGCTTCATTGACACTTTCAGCATGTTATCCGGTGGATCAGATGGTGTTATTGTAATTCATGACCTTGAAAACTTGAGCAGAGAACCACACTACATATGTAAAGCAATTCATTTTGTGGGAAGGTAGGTACTCAAAAATTCTATTAAAAGATCATAGTGATGTGTGTGACTAGCATTAAACTCACAAGTTTAATGTGTGTTCTTTCTTTCTAGGATAAAAAGACTGTAGAACACATTGTCAGGAATCTTTGAAGGCTAGCACAATGCATTATGTTTTTTGATATTTGAAAATAAAGCAAGAAACTTTCCTGAGGATTTGCGTGATTTACTAAATAGCAGAAGCTAATTGTTTTTTCTTGATTGTCTACCCTAACAGTTACAGTGTATTTACATAGGTGATCCTCTGACATTGTTTGACTGGATTTTTGGCAGATTGAAAGTTAAAAGGGAGGTTATTGATTGTATTCATATGGAAACTAGACAGGCTTGTGCTGCTGTAGACCACACACACAAAAAGTTAGAGTTAGTACTCCAATCTCCTGTTTTAACACTAGCAAAAATGTTTAAGAAACCCAACCCTCTTCCAGATCACAGTTCCTCACCTGTGAATCTTCTTACTGTTACATGTTGAAATTTGCTGTATCTAAGCCAGTAACTATGAGAAAGTAATTTTGGGAGTTGTAGAAATTTCTTGTATCCTGTGTATATAGTAATTGATTCTTTGAATAATTATGTGTTTAGTCAAAAGAGAAGTTATCTTTGCATAACCTATTCATGTGATTGGAAAAAATAATACAAATTTGAAGGTATTGGTTTTATTTCCCCTCTCTCTTGTTCCCAGCTTCACTAATAGCTATTAAGTTCACCAGGTGTTCACCAGGTGTTCATCAGGTACAGAAATAATTAATACTGGACTTAAGAATGTTTGAATGAAGACAGGTGTGTTACTGACAAAAACAGAACATATTTTCTAAATAGCAGGGTACTACCATACTGTGTGTATGACTCAAAGCCTTTATTGTTTTTTTTTCAGGCTTTCCCTGCAGGCAGTATAAATTTGCCCATTGTGGGCATTAAGTGTTAATTTCTGTAGTTGCAGCTTTTATTTCTTATCGGCTGAGTAGAGGCATAAATCATACTAGTAGAATCTGATTTTGTGTGACAGTGTTCTAAATGATAGGCTTATTATTGCTTAAAGTAACCATAGTAGGGTTTTTTGCCTTGATTACTATTCCCAGTATTCCTGTAGCTTCCTAGCATGTTTTAAATACTTATTGTAGCTAATTAGCTACAGAAAGTTTCAGATATGGGAATATTATTTATCCAGAGTCATATTTATGACATCTTAAATGAATTTATAATTATCAGTAAGAAAGACTTCTGATCTGACTATCTGGCTATATTTGTAGATAATGACATGTTGAAAAGTTTGCCTCTGTTCCAACTTTGCAGGGCACAACACAACTTGGGTCTCAAAGCTGCTTAAAGGTTAAGCTCTTGTTAGAGGCACTTTGGACCTGTTTCTGAACAGACTCTGAACTGGGCCTACTGAGGGTCTAGTAGTTTAGAACATCAGGGGAGTTAATTTCTGATGGTTGGCTGTGATTTATTTACCCACTGTTCTCATCTAGAATGTAGGACCACTATTGCAAAAAATGTTCTACTGGGAGTCAGCTTTACATGGTTTCATATGATCCATGCTGTCCTGTGGCAAAAGCTGGCATTTGAGAGTAACTGAACGGTACTAACTTATAGATAATATATAGCTGATGCTTGTGTGTAAGCTAGTCTCTTGTACCCAAAACCTGTCTGGGAAGAATGGCAGTGACCTTAGTATCCATATAACTAGTTCTGTGTTTTTCTTTGGTAGTAAAGGTTGGGATATTCAGAGTAGTTGGTGATAATACTGCATATAGAATGAACTGGGAATAACATACAACTGAGAGATGATGCCAGACTGAATGACAGGTGGCCACTACTAAGCCTAGCCAGATCAAAGGTTGTTCCTGCAGAGCTACTCAAGAGTCTTTTAGTTCATTCCTCAACTCTCTGGATTATGGGAAAATTGATTGCTTTGGTGCAGTGCTGAACACAGTCCAGTGTTGTGCATTTATATTTAATGTACATGGGTAATTAGTTCCATGAGTTTAGATTTTTCTGCACAGATGCCTCTGCAGGAGTAAGTTCACGTGGAATTGGGCTTGATTTCTTGGCATTGCAGGCACTGGAGATGTTTAGCTTGACCCTTTGTAGGGTAAGTGCAAAAAATATGTTGATTTTAGGCCTGTGATGAAGTAACAGGATATTCTAGAGTATGCCTGAGAGATAAGCAGTGTAGTAGTTATTAAGCTAAGCTTGACAGTTGCTCAGTGGCTCTTCCTGAGTATTGTCAGTGCTGACTTCAGGCTAACTCTAATTAAATAGCCTTCTGTGCTTTCTGGAAACCCAGGTAAACAGGAAGACCTATTAGCGTAGGTGTAGTGCCAGATTGTTCTAATTTTGGTTGGGATAGAGCTAATTTTTTCTTCTTCGTAGCTAGAATACTTCTGGGCTTTGTATTCAGCATGGGATTTGGTATGAGACAATATTGGTAATGTACTGATAGTTTTAGTTCTTGCTAAGAAGGGAGCACAGCCAGAGCAACAGAGTCAAATTGACCAATGGAGTATTCCATGTCATATAATGTCATGATCAATATATAGATTGAAGGTTGGCTGGAAAGCTTACCCTGTCCCTCTTCCAGGGTTGTGGTTTTGGGATTTTCTCTCCTCTGGGATTGCTAGCCAAGAACAGGCTGTGCATCGGTCAGTGGGTGGTGACCAATTGTACTGTGCATTACTTGTTTGTATATTTTTATTACTGTTATTACCATTATTGTTTCCATTTTATTTCAGTTAATAAATTGTTGTCTCAAACAACAAGTCTCCTCACCTTTACACCTCCAATTCTCTACCCTATCCCCTGGGGTGGGGGAGGATGAGCAAGCGGCTCTGGTGTTTGACTGCCAGACGGGTTTAAACCATGACACAGATCTATACAGAAGATCTGTATCTGCATTTACACAGTTATACCCCTGCAGTAGTTGTCTCACTGGAGGCCAGGACACTTGAAAACAATGCAAATTTAAGAGCTGAAGTGAAGAAATCTTGTGAGACCTTCACTAGCTGCAGATAGAGCCAGTTGGACTATTTGCATGTGTACTGCATCTGTCTGGGATGGAGTTAATTTTCTTCACAGTAGCTTGTGTGGTGCTGGTTTGGATTTGTGACTAGTCTTGATAACACACCAGTGTTTTGGCTATTTCTGAACAGTGCTTGTTTAGTGTCAAGGCATTCTCTGTTCCTCATCCTGCTCCCTCAGCAAATAGACTAAGGGTGGAAAACAGGCTGGGAATGACACAGCTGTGGGACAGCTGACCCAGATTGACCAAAGGGATGTTGATATCCATACCATACAAGGTCATGTGCAGCAATAAAACTGGGGGGGACTTTTACAGGGCTTGCCATTGTTGGGGTCTGTATGGGCATCAGTCAGCCTGTGATGAGGGTTTCCTCCTGTGTCACTTGTTCAGGGTTTTTTTTGAGTTGCTTCTTTCCCTTTTACTTATTAAAATGTCTTTCAATCCATGAGCTTTCTCAGCTTTGCCATTTGGATTCTGTCCCTTATCGCACTGTGGGGGGGGAGTGAGCAAGTGGCTGTGATGGTGCTTAGCTGCCTAGGGTTAACCCACAACAGCATGGTACTTCTGAGTCTGGGAGCATGGATCTGGGCACTGAATCTGGATCCATGTGGATCCAGCTCAGGTATGAGTGGCCTAACAGGTATGTGGAATGACCTGGATTGTTCAGAGACTGGTCAGATAGTTGAATCATATTCTGGAGCTGTCAAGATAGGCTCAGAGTCCCTTCTTCCCACCACTGTTAACGTATCATTAATTATATTGCATTCTGTTATTATGCATAGCTGAGCTGAAAGTTTCATTTTGTTGTTTTATTTCTCAATGTAAAAATAATAAACTCATCAGTAACTCAGTTCACTGATATCTGGTGACGTTAGTATACATGAATTTCCAATAGTTTTGTAACTGGAATTATTAGCTAATAATCATGAAATTTTTTTGAACCATATGTGGTTGGGATTTTTAGTGGATACATTTCTAAGAGTGAGATTCCACAAGTATAAGTGCTTTGTAGTGCTAGGTACTCTAAACATTAGAATTTTAAAATTTCAAGACATTAGTGACTTTTATGCCTCAGACTGTCTTAACTTGATAAATGCTACAGATACAATATTTTGAAAAGGTAAATAATCTGTAGTTTCTTGAAGTGAAGGCTCTTCAGAGTAATTAACATTGGTTGATTGAAAGTCAAGGCACTAAAACAACTAGTTTTTGAAAATTTCAGTACAAATTAAAGTTTAAACTGTGTTCTCAACTTGTCATTGAATATCAAGACAATTGTAAGATGTTTATCAAGACTAACAGATTGGAATCTTTTCCTTGATTTTAGGAGCCATCCTTATGTACATAGATTCAGTGTGGAGACGGTTCAGTGGTATCCTCATGACACTGGCATGTTTACATCCAGCTCATTTGATAAGACCTTGAAAATATGGGATACAAATGTTTTACAAGTAAGAGGACTCTTACAGTTTGCATGCTTCTTTGTATACACATTATTCCTCATCTGCAGGTCTCCTAGAGCTCAACAGGACGAAGCATCTAGGAGAATGAAAACCAGCTGGTAGGACTGTGGGTGCAGCAGCAGGGTGGTGTGGTTCTGGTATTCATGCATATTGTGGTCTGTTTCTAAAGACCTGAATGTCTAAACTGAATGACAGCTTGGAACTCTTGGAACAATTCCCTTCTGCTTTTTCTATGAACAGGAATACAGCTATTTGAATTTATGCTATGTAAACTTGTCAACTGAGGATTGAGTGCAATGATTATTTTTAGTAACCAAGATCTAAATACTGCTTTTGAAGGACTGGTGGTCTTGGCATTCAGGCTCATTAGGTCCCAAATTCAGCTATTGTGTTATAGACATGATTTCTAAAAACTGATGGAGAATGAGAAGGCATCAAGAAAATGCTAATGAAGGTAACTGGCATTATTAAAATAAACAGGTACTATAGGATATTAAGCTGCTTTGACTCACTAATCCTCACATCTAATTGTTGAACTATGAATTCATGACTGCAGCTTATTGTTTCCAATATGAATGTATTAATGGGTTTACACTTATGCTATTTGAATGTTGTTTTTCTGTGCAGTGAAAGAGTTTTTAAATGTTTGTCATCCTAGGGACACAAAGAATAAATTTTGACTTTTTGTGAGATGCAAAGCTGTATTTGCAGTTACTAAATCTTAAAAATGCAAAGTACAGTTCACTTTGCAGATAGTTCTGTAAGCATCACTTAAGACACAGTATGCATCTGATGGCTATTGATCTGTTTTGCCACCAAATGGTGTATTGGAAGACACTGACAACCTAGTTTTAAGGAGTTCTTTAAATATACAGTGTTTTAAAATGAGGTAACAAAAGCAATTGTGCTTGAAAGTAATTGTAGTGATTATTAAAGCAAATATTATATTTCAGTAATTTGTCACACAAGGGAACGACTAATTTTGTATGGGGTTGTTTCAGGGTTTTTTTAAGGACTTGAAGGTTATACGTGATGTCTGTGAATGACAAGGGGCTTCTAAATTTAGTCTTACATATCTCTTTCCTATCTCCATATTATAACCTTATTGTTTCCTGTTTTTTCTTGGTAGCTTTTTTAATTTTGGGGGCTTTTTTAATGATTTCCATTCATGGTTCTGGTTAGACAATTCTATTGGTCTTTCTGATCTCTGGCACAGTTGTTGTAATCTTGGAAACAGACTTACTTACTTGGTGGTTTGTGTGATCTGGTTTCTAACAAGAAGAGCTATTGTTCATATGTTAAAAGTAATATTTGTGTTAGTCTCATTTGTAGCTGTTACTTGAAAAATACTTAATGACCGTTTACATTCTGATAACATACTTGCACTGTGATTCATTTAATCTTTTTATTATCAGCCTGCAGACACATTCAACTTTGAGGGAACAGTCTATAGTCATCACATGTCTCCAGTTGCTACAAAGCATACTTTAATAGCAGGTATGTATGTATTTTTAAGAAATACCTTGTGTATTTTAGGCTTATAGTTAAAAAGCATGTGATACTCAGTAGGTTTTTTCCTTCCCCTGTTGTATTTTTTCATAATTAACTCATAAGGCATACTGTCATTGGTAAAACAAAATATTACTTGTTAGTCAGATCATGCCAATATCACATTTATTCTGAAATAATGCATCAATTAATTCTCCTAGATAAAAACTCCTAGCTGTAATTAGATTACTTTTCACTACATGAGTTAGCATTTGTTGTTATTAGATCCAAACATAATAAATTGTGTAAATAGAGGTGTGTATTGCTTACCTGTACACAGTTTAACTATGTTTAGAAAAAAAAAAATTTTAATTTTTCAGGTTTCATGAGTACTGTCCTGTTTATCCTCAGTTTTTAAATTTTGTTTGTTATATAATAAATTTACTTAGACCAAAAATGTAAATCTATTAATAGAATCCATTGCTCTGTCTAAATGAACAGTTACCCAACTAACATTTTTCTTCTAGTTCTTTGTCATTGCTAAGGTTTTGTTTTCTCAAATGCTGGGTTTTTTTTCTAGCTGTCTTTGTTTCTCTTACAGTTGGTACCAAAAACCCCGAAGTACAGCTGTGTGACTTGAAGTCTGGATCCTGTTCTCACATTCTGCAGGGTACTTTTTAGTCTGAAACATAAATGTTAAATAATAACTACTTTGAGTAAAACAAGTCCTGTAAAGAGACTTTGTATACAATATAGTCTTTTAAGTAATATGACTAACTTATTTATTACCAGTTGTGAAAGTTACACAGTGGCAGAAGGTTCTTCTGGATGTTAGTCTAGCGCTAATGAATTGGAGAATATAAATGTTAATGAATGAACAGTTATTACAGATATTTGGGCACTTTCATATATCAATAGTGATTAATATTTATTACATGGCCAAGTGTTGGCATTGGTTTTGTGTTCATGGAAATTCAATGTGGGGTGCTGTTTCTTTTTTTAAAAAAAAAAGAAAATGACCAATGCCAAACCAAAGAAAAACCTAAAACAAAAAAATCTTCACTGTTTTTAATACCCTATGAAGGTGCTTGCATGTATTTGTTCACAAGTTTCTGTATAACAGGCAAGATATTACTTGCTGTAGAAGAGTAGTATCTAATCCTTAGCATTTACCTAATTCAGTAAACATAGGGGTTTATTGTTCCATAATCTATTAGATTTTACACTTAATGAGAATTTGCCCTTAATGTCTTTCCTAATGTTTACTTTTTGGAGCATGAGTATATACAAAAGCTCAAGTTAAAGCATTTACAAGGTAAATCTTCATGCTTCAAACCATCAGAACAAGAGCCAGATCTGGTCTAGAAACTGTAGAGGAGTGTTAGCTCAGACACAGCAATGTGTAAATGCAGCTCAGTTTCTTCACTGGCCAACTCAAGTCTGAAAGCAGCTTCAGCTTAAGTGCTGTTGTGTGATGCAGAGCTTAAGCCATTAAGTCCTTCTAAACAGAAATTGTCTACAATGGGCATCTCAATGTTCAGTTTCTAAAACTGAGAGCACAGACACAAAATAGTTCTCTAGACAATCAGTTTTGGTTTCAGCAGGACTTCATAAATTTGACACAACAGTTTGTGCTTTCCAGGCACAAGCTGGTTGGATCTTTGTACACAGCATGGTACAGTTAGCTCAAGTGCAGTATCAGAGGAACAAGTGGAAGCAGATTATGTCTTCCACTAAACATAGTCTAATCATTCTTTACAGAACTTGAACCACTCAATAGTGTCTTGAATATAGGTCTGAATGTTTCACATAAGTAAACTCCAGCAGCTGAAATAGATTTAGCTGGATCCATTAAATAAACTACAGCCAAGCATTTAGCTCTATCTCCCATAGCATGTGTATTATGGAGATTTTTTTCCATCATCCAGAGCCTCACAGCCTATTGATTACTTCAATGGCAAATGAAAAGGCAATGAAAAACCAACTACTAGAAGATGTACCAGAAACAAGGTGGTTCACCACACACCTCTAAACTGCATTAGCAAAAATATATTTGTATAACTTCATGTGTTTCCATTATTACATGAAGTATGATGGCAGCCTTTCCATTTAGGACACCTTACACTTCCTGTTGTCTGTATTGAACTTTTTTAAACTTTCCAAGTCTTAAAGTATGTGCATATATATTATGTGCACATGTATTACTTGCCACTAAGTTGTGCTGGGTATGACATTGCAAAGACAACATGTATCTTAATATCTTAATATTTCAGACCCCATTGAGAGGGAAGAAATCCCAAATTCAGGATAAGAGTATTTGAGGACAAGCTGAATAAAGTTTTAATTTTAAGTACATATGGTAAATATACTTTTTATTGGACATTTTGAAAGGATTTAGAGTAAAACAAATGGAAAGTCCCTTCTGTATCTGAGATCACCTGTGCTAACACAAAATTTAATAATGGTATTTAAAATAAACTCAGTAGCTGTGACTGCTATGTGTGTTGCATTGGTAAAGCCATCTTTGTTATCAAGTTATATGCATATAATACTCCATGTATCACTTTCAGCTCACTGCAATCCCACCCAAGCAAGAGGAAGAAAGAAATAAACTCTAGTGCAAGATAATATATTTTCACAAAATCCAAATTCATATTACAATTTAGATTATTGTTCTGGATTGATGGATCCTATAGGACTAAGTATTTGCTTTTATTTTTAGTTAATTACACAAAATAGTGTGTAGAAACTTTTTCATATAATTTTAGGTCATAAGCAAGAAGTACTGGCAGTGTCTTGGTCCCCACGTCATGAATATGTATTGGCAACAGCAAGGTAGGGATGTTGCTGGGCTGCTATATGCACTAAAAATGTATGAAGGTAGAATTTTATGTATTTGTTACGCATGTGTTACAATTCAGATGCACTTTTAAAGTTAATCTTAATCATGTGCTTGAACCTATTCACAGTTTTGTAGGTCTTGCCTGGGAAAAACTAAACCTGAGGAGCTGTCCAAGTGATGTTTATTTTGTAGGAAGATTGTACAGAATTTTGAAACAGTAATTGCATTTTAAGGTATAGGAAAATGATAGAGCAATATAGAGATACTACTCACTGTTTGTTAGTGTGTGCATTGTTAATCTGGTTTATAACAAAATAAAACATGTTTAGCTCAAAGTACCATAGTGATTAATCATGCTCAACTATATCAAAGAGCATAACTCAGGTAGCTGACAGGTAGTAACTTTCTAAACTGCAGTAACTGGTAACTATGGATTATATGCTGATACTCCTGGGCTTTTTTTAATTCCAGTCATTTTTAGTCTAAAAAATCCTCTTGGCTTTCCTATAACTTTTGCATATATTAACTTTTCATTCTAACATTACATTTCTCAGTTTTGTGGTTGGTATATTTTTTCTTCTGAATTGCAGAGAGGAATGGCAGCTTTATACATTGAGAGTGAAATTTTAATAACTTGATATCAGAATTGCATACCCTTGGCTTCTGATTCTAAGCTTCTGAAAGGCTCAACGTAGTGGGTGAATTTTCTAACAGTGTAACTTGTTTGTTTGCTTTAGTAAATGAAAAATTGTTTCCTTGTTCTTCCATCACAGCAGTAAATTTTGTTCATTAAATATTGACTTACTGATGTCTCCCAAAACATTTTGCTTCAAAGTCATAGAACTGTAAACTGCAACTATGTGATCATGTTGCTTTATAATAACTGCATGTTAAACATGTTTCTTATGGCTCTATTACTCAATTCAGTACTGTAGTTGGACTATTAGTTCCTAATAACATAACTCTTGTTTTGCCACCTGCTAAGACAGATATGGGCAAGAGGTGGCAACACTGAGATAATGAAGAGGTAGTGAGGAGAAAGTGACTGGTATTGCTAAAAAGAGGATCTGGATAATCTTGAGTATCAGGAGATGTGACAGTTTTCCAAGACAGTTGTATGTTTGCTTGTGATCATGTCAGGGAAGGAAAACATATTTTAGGAGCTTGTGGCTTGCATATGAAACATGTTGAGATTTCTGTGATATGCAGCTCTTCTATAGTTTTGGCAGGAGATAGGAATCATCGGAGGAGAGAATTGTTTTCTGGGTGTCTTTCACACACTTCAGTTCCAGGCACTAGGGAAGATTATATACTCTTTCTTGCTCATTAGAACTGGCTTGAAGAGATTAGCCAGTAGAATCTGTTATCACCAAAAATGGACAACTGTAGGTTTTCGTAATAAGGAAGCTGTTTTTGACTCTGTTAAGAATATTTCAATGAACTACCTGTAGTTTATTGCTCACTTTACCATTATCTTAAACATCAGCAATATGTCTATTGTATCTCTTGGAGCATTGGTTTGCAGCAATGTAATGTTCAGTTGTAATAACACTTGGAAGTCAATAGAATCAATCTGTAGTGGAGAAGAGCACAAAAGAACAGATTAGTCATTAGCTTTGTCAGATGAAGCACAGATAAAGCAAACCCAACTGTTATTCCTTATTGGTTGGTATATGTATACTACATATATTCCTGATATTAATGCAGTGATATAACTTGAGAACACATAGGAAAAAGCATGTAGTAATTCACTTAGAAGACTGCTTATCTAAGAAGCAGTTTGACTTGGTATGTTTTCCAGCTGCAGATCAGAGATGCAGTTGGTGTTTAGCTGGTGTGAAAACTGATTTATGTGGTGGGTTTTTTTACAAAAGGACAATTAGGTTGCTGGGAACTGTCCAAAAAGTTTCGGTGAATAGATCTACATTGGTGACTCAGTGCATGGGAAGTGGTCTTATCCATGAATTTGCCTCCTACCTACACCTGTGGTGTGCACAGAAGTATACTGCTGGCATACTGTAATGCTCAAATCAAACTGCACATCAAGGTGTCTTACCAAGTGCACTGCCTGTAATTTTGCTGTCTAAGCATGCACCTAGTACCAACAATTATCACAGCTTTTCTTGCTGGCAAAAGAGAGTGTGAGCAAAGCATGAGCATGCAGCCTGGGAACCAGAATGAATCACAGCAGCCTGAATCTTGGTCTTTTTTCTCTTGTGCCACGCTGGTAATGTAGACAAAGCCAGTGAGTTCCTACAGAAGCAAGCTCACAGGTTTTTTTCTCTGCCATAGCACTGTGTGACAACAGAGCATATAGACCTATCCAGCCTAAAGTATGTAGCCAGCAATCATACTACAGATCTGAGATAGCACGAGTCTGAGTTCCCAGACAGCCATTACAAACAATGCTGAAATCTGTAGCTACAGTTTAATCAGCATAAGAACTGGAAGGTCTTACTAGTCTGTGCATGTATGCAAGGGTGTTATGTTGAAGACAAAGGCAGGTGTATTGTAGATGAAGACTCACTCTTAACTTTAGTGCCTGTAGTGTACAAGCTGTATCTATTAATACATGTAAATGAATGTCTGAAGTCTGTCTTTAAAATCTTTTCATGAAATTCTATTGGCTTGAATGTGACTGCATGACAAGCAGTTTGGTGTAATTGCTGGACCAGGGTGTGAGCCAGGTGGGTTGACTGAAGACAGTTATTGAAACAGGGTGCACACAATTTCCCTAATGTAGGCAAATCTGTTTTTCTTAGTGCTGACAGTAGAGTAAAATTATGGGATGTGAGGAGAGCATCTGGATGTCTGAGTACACTTGATCAGCACAATGGAGAAAAGTCCCAAGCATCTTCTGAGGCAGGTAATATGACTGGTGGTAATCCATATATAACTCAAAGTATTCTTATATTTCACAAATGTGTCCAATACCAAGACCAGCAAGCAAAGTAGTGCTAATCAAGTTGATATCTACTGTGTAACACAGGACATAGAATTTTATTCTGATACTTTTGTAGAGACAGTGTTTGTGGTTGGAGATCTTGTCTAGAGACATCTCCTTGGCAGCAGTGTTGTATCTGTTCTAAATGCTTTTCCTCCTAAAATGGAAATTTTGACACCTGTTTTATGGGTGGAAGAATTAATTCCTGCTGTAGAATAGGTTTCATGTAAACAGCAATCACTTCATACTTCATACGCTGTTCTAGTAGTTAATTACCCTCCTTTAAAAATAAAGACAACATGAACAAAATCCACAAAAGTGCATTGCTTTTCCTGTTTAAATTAGTCTTGCTTCCAGTGCAAGCTTCTAGAATATCTTTCTCATATGTGGTGCTGTAAAATAAATTATTCCTTTTATACTGCATTAGGTATACAACACAGTAAAAATTTATTATTAATTTTACAGGAAGCACAATTACACTCATTCCAGGACAGTCAAAAGCATTAATGGTGCCTTGTATCAGTTATTAGCTACAACACTAACATTTTTATTTATCTTTACATTTCCATACTAAAACACAAAATATCTAAATTAAACGGAAGCTTCTGAGTGTTGAATTACAGTGAATGAATTTTGGTCAGTTCTGGACAAAAGATATTTAATTTTGGCAGGCCAAAAAAAGTACTGTTACAAAAAAAGTAACAGTTACTCCTCTGAGGTAGAAATATATAGTATTTGGAACTGATTCATAAAATAGAAACTGTGTATCATGGCTATGAACAAAGGGATTTGCATAGCATAAATCACAGTGGTTAAAGCTAGAAGTCACTCTGACTTGCTATGTGCAACTTAAATTGCACATAGAAAAACAGATGCAAATTTCTGAAGGCAAACTAATTTCCCAAAATGTATAGTTAGAGGATATGAAATAACAGTAAGTATCTGTTTCAATAACCATGCTCTCTACTATGTAAATTATAGTGTGGTAATATAGATGTTTGGTTTTGACAATTTTAAATTTCAATGAAATTCAATAAATTACTCACATGAAGATGCTCTAGGTAAATCTAAGACTTATACAAAACAATTTATCCAAATCTTTCTTTTATAAAAAAGGAATTCTTTATAACTCCCAAGATAATTAGTGTCATTTTATACATTCCTTTGAATGACATGTCCTGTTCAAACACAACTTCTTTTTAACTTTATTTCTGACAGATTCAGGATGATTTTTTGATAATTAATGGCAATCATATAGAGTGGGATATTAAATATATTGAAATATAGCTGAACTAAACCAAATGCAGCTAACGATATTTTATAAAATCTTTGTAAAATAAGATAACACTTTTTACATAAGAGGTATGTTGAAGTCATGTGCTGCTGTATAATGCAGAAATACCTTGTCCATTTTTCAGTGAGTTAATTTATGGATACCATAATCAGGTTTTCTGTGGTAGCATGAATGGGATTTTAACTACTTTAACATAATGTGCAGTATTGCAGGGTGAACTCAGTGGAATTCATTTATAGTTACTCTATAAGCCATATAGAATAGAATACTCGGTTGGAAGAGACCTACAGTGATCATCTAGTCCAACAGACTGACAACTTGAGGGCTGACCAAAAGTTAAGGCATGTTAAGGGCCTTGTCCAAATTCTTCAACAGTGACAGGCTTGGGCATTAACCACCTCTCTAGGAAGTCTTTTCCAAGATTTGATCACCTTTTGGCAAAGAAATGCTTCCTAATATCCAGTCTAAACCTCTCACATCCTATCAGTGGATACCCAGGAGAAGAGATCAGCACTTCCCTGTCCTCAGCCACTCCTCACAGGACATGCCTTCCAGCCTTTCACCACATTTGTTGCCCTCCTCTGGACACACCCAAGGACCTTCACATCCTTCTTAAATCCTGGGGCCCAGCACTGCCCACACTGCCCACTCAGGGTGAGGCTGCACCATCACTGAATACAGCGGGATAATCCCCTCTTTTGACCGGCTGGTTCCGCTGGGTTGGATGCACCCCAAGATGCCGTTTGCCCTCTTGGCTGCCAGGGCACACTGCTGACTCACACTGAGCTTAGTGTCACACCAGCACCCCCAGATCCCTTTCTGCAGGGCTGCTCTCTCCAGCAACTCCTCTCCCAGTTCATACTTGTGCCTGCCACTACTCCATCTTAGGTGCAACATCGGACATGTTTTCTTGTTAAATGTCATCCCACTAATCAATGCCCAATCCTGCAATCTATCTAGATCCCTCTGCGAGGCCTCTTGTCCCTCAAGAGAGTCAACAGCACCTCCCAGTTCCGTATCATCAGCAACTTGCTCATGGTGCATTCAGCTCCTGCATCCAGATCGTTGATAAATATATTGAAGAGGACTGGCCCTAGGATTGAGCCCTGAGGAACACCACTGGTCACCTGTCACCAGCCAGATGCTTTTATAAACAAAAAGTTAAATTATTAATTTACTGATACATTATCATTTAAACAGCATTTTTCAGTACTATACATTGAAATAAAATGTGTATAGAAAATAGCTGGTTCAGATTTCTACAAAAGAATTACTTTTTTTCCTGACAGCAAACACTGCTCATGATGGGAGAGTTAATGGTTTATGCTATACAAGTGATGGACTTTATCTGTTGACCATTGGTACAGATCATCGGATGCGACTCTGGAACAGCTCCACTGGAGAAAACACATTAGTAAGTGTTCAAGGATGTTTGGTTATGCTTTTACTTGCACTTGGTTTTAGAAGACTTATAATTGTGCAGTTGTCATTACAACTTTAGATATTTATTCATTTTCATAAAAGATATACTTAATATCATCATTGGAAAAAAGTGCTCACAAGATCTTCTAGATTTCTTATTTCTAGTTACTAAAATAATATGAGGAAGCCTGGATCTCCTTAAATGTTGAATATGTTAACTTTAAATCCATTAATTTGTGAGCATATCTGAAAACGCTTCAGACAGTAATGAAAACCTTAATATGTAGTGACTGTTGGTAGAATATTTAACTATTAGCTGTCAGCATGCTATCCACAGGGCAGTTGTCCATACCTGAGTTTCACTGATTGACTGCCTGGCTTTCTTGCCATTTCCTTTGTAGTTTTGTGGAATCTCTTTTGTGGAGTTGTATAGCAGTGTTAAAAATATCTATCCCTCTACACTTGTGTTACAAACAAAAGGGGGGTGAGCAGAGAGTGATGAAATCTCTGCTGCTGCTCCAGTCCTTTCTATGGCTTGTTTTTGTTGAACGTTCCTGTTTTAATTTTTTTCCTGTGTTTATTTATCCAGTTGTGATTATTGTCTGTCATTGCTATGAGGAAAGGAAGAAATTTTACTCTACCTTGGAAATCTTTTAATTCTGATGCTTAGTTTCAGAAGACAGCAGAAAGAATTCCTTCTAGACATACAAATGAAAGGACTTTCTATCTCCATGCACCCCATATTTGCCAGCTTGTTCTCAGCACTTCATATATAGACATCTTTGTCTTTAAATCACCATCACCAAAGTAGATTATACAGTTTGTCCACTCTCATATCACCAGCTGGAGAACTGTTTTTCGGGGAGGTTTTGTGCCTGTTCATTCGCTTGTTTCATCAGCTATCTTACAGTTTTCTTATTTGGTGTGGAATAGCTTGATCCTGTCTTGCTTTTTCAAGTCCAGAATTATATTGTCCAGACTACTGTATTTCACACACTGACCAGAGGTATTGCTTAAAATAATTTTAAGGTACCAACTGACAAATAAATGCATGAACAGGTAATATGGGTTCATACCATAGTCTCTTTCCTCTACTAGCCAGTCATTTTGATCTCCATAACTTTTTTCTATACCTTTTGCAAGGTAAAGAAGTTAAGCCATGTATGTGATTTTTTTTGAGCAATTAGCCAAATTTGGGGCCTAGTGGATTGTTTTGGTTAGTAAGAGAAATGAGTGAAGTTATGCACATCTTGTGTACATCCTTTATCATGAGAAGGAATAGGAAGTTCTGATTTCCTGTGTATAGGAAGAGTCAAACAGAAGGAAGCAGGCTTTCTGTTTGTGTGCTCAAAAGACAGAACCAGTTTTTAAGATCTTCAGTTCTTGTTTTGTCAGCATCCTTCCCTTGCTATTGCTCCTCTGTCAAGCAGGAACAGTTACACTGAATATATCAATTTAATTTACTTTCCCCAGCTTTCACCCTTCCCTTCCATTGTACATACCTTTGTTATAAGCAGTGTTGTGGTTTGGGAATTGTTGCTCTTACAGCTCACATGCTGTGTAAAGGAGCTTGATTGCTCTTTATCAGCAGAGTAATATGCCTCTTAAAATGACTAGCATTAACAAGACTTAACACAGTCAATATTTGCAAACACTGTTTTTACAAAATGAGCAGTGTTATCCACAAAGGACATGATGTAAGCTCCACATAGCCTAAAAGTATCCTCTCAATATGAAGAAATATAAACCTACTTTGTAAGCTAATCAAACTTTTTGTATACAATTTTATGATGATCGTGATATTTTCTCAGGACTCCTTTTTATTATGCTTTTGTTATGTGTGCTCTTCGCTATAAAAAAAGCAGACTTTAAAAATAGCAACAAGTAGTCATCTTCCTTGCCTGGCTTATGCTGACTGATGCTTAAGTTTGCCTCAAACTTTGGACTCGGGCAATTGAAGTAGCATGGATCAAGTACCTGACAAAGCAGGACACTTGTACTGGAATATTTTTTTTTTAACTATAGGCCATGAGGTTTAGGTAGGGAGCTTTAAAATTAAACCAGGGAATACTGTGGTATTAGTACATTTATTATATACACACTAATACTGTGTGTAAAAATGAAGCTGTTTCATCACAAATTAAGAGCATAACTTGTAGGACAACCCTATCTGAAAACAAAATATTTTATATAGAATGCTATGTGGTTTTAAGGAAACTAATTTTTAAATACTGTTATTTTTATTGGAGAACTCTTTTAAATTGTAAAATGTGTGAATTTCAGGTGTTAGTAGTGGGCTTCTGTTCATGGAAAAGTATATTTTATTTGTCAACGTTCTAATGCATTGTTTTGATTACATTTGTTTAACTGTAAGCTATACTGTTCTCATTAATGTATTTCTGAATTTTCTCATTAATGAACTTGATGTCTAATCAGTCTAATTAGACTGATGCATCCAGCTGGAATATTTCCTAGCATGTTTGGAAACTTTCCACTTTCAACCCTTGGTGATACTTTCGTCTACATAGGACTTGTCAAGAGCTTGAAACAGAGGCATTGATAAGCTATACTACCTATACCACTTTTATTTGCAAGGCTTCTCACACACCTCAGAAGGCAGGCCTTAGAAATGTAGCATCTGCTCCTGTCCCAGCTGCCCTTATAGGGAACAGTATTGAATATCTCAGTGGTGATTTACCTTTAGTCAGAAGATGGGCTTTTTTGTCACCCTAACTATTCTCTAATAACTTAGCAAGTTATTCTTTATCTGTTTCTCTTTCTTCTTACCTCTTTACTTCACCCTTTACTTATGCCATCCTTCTGCTTGCCCTTCAGTTCTTTTCATAATGCCTATTCAATTCCTACTGTTTCTTTGTTACTCATGAGGGAAAGATGCAGAATCTTTCTCTATATTGCAGATGTTTTTCCTCTTCTCCTGCTTGTCTGAGCGAGGGATGACTTGCTGTGAGAATTCCTTAGGGTTAGTTCTCGTGTTATCTAGACTGATGCTTCTGTTCTTTGCCATTCTGCTGGCATATACACTTCAGAAATGTTATTTTTTGCAACACTAGTCAACTCTGATAAACAAAAGGCACTTACAGGATAGAAGGTATTGTAGATCAATTTTTGTTCAATCTGTGAACTAAACTCTTGCAGTATTGGGACAGTATTGGGATGTGTAACATCATCAGTGACATACAGTGGGATCAAGTGCAGCCTCAGCAAGTTTGCAGACAACACCAAGCTGAGTGGTGCAGTTGACACACCTGAGGGATGGGATGCCATCCAGAGGGACCTGGACAAGTTTGAGAAGTGAGCCCATGTGAACATCAGGTGATTCAACAAGGCCAAGTGCAAGGTCCTGCACATGGGTTGGGGCAATCCCCAGCACAAATACAGGCTGGGTGATGAGTGGATTAGAGCAGGCCTATGGAGAAGGACTTGGGGGCATTAGTGGATGGAAAACTGAACATGAGCTAGCATGTGCACTTGCAGTCCAGAAGGCCAACAGTATGCTAGGCCACATCAAAAGAAGTGTGGCCAGCAGGTCGAGTGAGGTGATTATGCCCCTCTGCTCCAGTGAGACCCCACCAGGAGTACTGTGTCCAGCTCTGCAATCTTCAGTACAGGAAAGACATGGGCCTGTTGGAGCAAGTCCAGAGGAGGGTCAGAAAGATGAGCATCTCTTCTATGAGGACAGGCTGAAAGAGTTGGGGTTGTTCAGCATGGAGAATGGAAGGCTCTGGGGAGATGTTTTTGCAGCCTTTCAGTATTTAAAGGGAGCTTATAAGAAAGATGGTGTCAGACTTTTGAGTAGGGCCCATTGTGATCGGACAAGAGGTAATGACTTTAAACAAGAGAATAGATTTAGACTAGATATAAGGAAGAAATTTTAAAATGATGGGGTGGTGTAGCACTGGAATGTGTTTCCCAGGGGGGTGGTAGAAGCCCCATCCCTGGAAACATTCTAGATCAGGTTGGATGGGGCTCTGAGCAACCTGGTCTAGCTGAGGATATCCCTGCTTATTGCAGTGAGGGTTGGACTAGATGACCTTTAAAGGTTCCTTCCTACTCAAACTGCTCTATTATATCTTTTATAACTATATACTGTTGTGCCTAAAGAGTTGTTGTATAGTTTCAATACCTGAGAGAAAATTATGTTGGTCACCTAGGAAAATGTTTAAGGCAGCAATTCCTGAACCAGTTCTAATATCAGTGGTAGTTTGAGTGCTTGGTGTAGATCTGCCACACAACAGCCTGTGCAAATTCTATTTCCAGGTGTGGAACTGCTGATTTTTGGGCATATCTTTCTTTCCCTTTCTTAAAGCTCGTATTAAGGAGAACTTTGAACAAGAAAATTTTCTGGGTAGACATCTGTAATTAGAAATGTCAAGCAAATGTTGGAGCTTAAATTTAATTGTGTATTAAAGAAGAAATGGAATTGACCTTTTCATGTAAGTTCCTGTAGTTTTAGTTAATAGCTAACTGCATAATCCTTCATTTTACAGGTGAATTATGGGAAAATCCGTAATGAGAGTAGAAAAGCAGTCAAATGCACCATCTCTAATGGCTGTAATCCGGAGTTTGCCTTTGTGCCATGTGCTAGTACCATTGCTGTTTATGCAGTCTTCACAGGAGAATTGATAACTGTGCTTAGAGGGCATTATAGTACTGTCAGCTGCTGTGCATATCAATGTAATTTTCAGGTAAGTAAAGTAGAAACAATATTCCAGACAACCCGCAATATTTATGTGCGTTACCCAAACCGTTTGCACAAAAAGTGTTAATTTCTCAAGGATGTGCTTTAATCAAAGATCTTGACAGAGGGAGTTCTGCAACCTTTGTGTCAAGCAAAAGTTTGTCAGGTTCTTTCCATTGTTCATTTTGTCTTACACAGGTAACTTTTCAATTTTTGACATTTGTAATTTTTTTGAATTAGGTTATTAGTGAATCATATGCATGAAGACTTTTGCCTGTTTTCTGTAAGACTGAAGAGGAGGCATTTGACTTTCTCTGAGATGTAAGACTAATCACAGTAAGAAAGAATGTGAAGTGCATTTAGGTGAAGTGCATTAGTATTGCTATCAGTACTGAGAACCTCTAAGTACTTTACTAAGGTAATCTTGCTCAAATGCCTGCAGTTATACCAATCACTGGGTGTATGAGCAGTTTGGATGAAGTGTTGAGAACATGATGAGCTTCCTTAATGAATCTGAGAACATTTCACCTAAGAAACACCATAGCATTACAGGGACTCATGGTGCTGACAGCCTTCTTTTTTTTCCTCTCCCTTATAGTATATTTTCCTCTTGTAATAAAAGGCTTGTTAGCAAGGCTTAATTTGTTATGAGATATTTTACAACAGACTGTTCTTATGGCTTGTGGTGTGACAAGAGCAGAGTTAGATGTAAGTAAGGATTTTAAGGCTGTTACATAGTTGCCCTCGGGTGTTGAGGATTGTACTCCATGTTCCAGGTCCTCCTGGAGTACTTGGTCCTCTCTTGTTTCTGAAATATCAGGCAGAAATACTTGAGGCAGAAGGGGCATGTGGATATCTTCTCATGACCTCTCATACAGTACATCATAGAAGTGAATTTGGTAGCTCTTGCTTTGAGTCAGTAACTTTGAAACAATCTTATATCACTGAGATGGACTTCACTGCAAGTTTTGGACGCACTACGAATGTGGCAGTAGAGCCCAAGCGAATAAGCCCTGATAAGACCTGGAAAGCAGTTTTGGCCTGAATGGGCAGTGACATGTGAATAGTCCACCTTTTAGTGGATCTCATATTTATAGCTAAAGCACATATTTTCTGGACTGTTCTTGATGAGCTTAAGCCCTTTGTTCTTAAAAATAGTTTCCAAAAAAAGTGCTAATGTGTTTATATTAAATCATCTTTGGATTTCTTTTTGGTAAGCTGAAGAGATGAGGCTCATCGAATCTCACTGTAAATCATGTTTTCCAGCCCTGGAAATGCAAATCTCTTTTATAGTGTCTCTGTCTTGTCTTCTGAGATCCTTAGAAATGGATACTCATGTCATTGCACACAAGAACTGCATCAGTCACTATAGCTATAGGTTTATGTTGGTAACAAATTCATTTATCTGTTGTGATTTCTGATTCTCTTTCAGAATCACTCTTTTCTAGAGTTCAGTTTTGTATTCTAGAAGTGTGACTGGAACTGGATTTTCTTTTTCTTTAAATGCTCTTCTAGTTGTATTAAATTGTTACTCTGATGGAATAACATTACTATAGTCAGTGTGTCAACACCCAAAGCTAGTGGTAGTGTTACTTTGACTGTGTTCACACCTATACTTCCAAATAGTTCATTCTGTCTTGAGACAATTACATTCATCAGATTTCATATGATTCTAATAGAAATTATGATTTCCCAGTTAAAACTCTTTTTCTGAAAATGCAGTTGCTTGTAAAAGTTGTAGTTACCTGTTCTAATTCACTCTTTCAAGCAATATTAAGTCAATGTTATTCACAGATGTACACTTCTATTTTCAGTTACTAGTTGTAAATAAAATCAATTTCACTTGACAGAATCTGCTGCTTTGCAAACTGTGATTGTTGTCCTGGTTCAGCTAGGATAGGGTTAAGTTTCCCCAGCAGGGGGAAGGGCTATCCAGCCGGGTTATTCATACCATGCTGATGTCGGGTCTGGTGCAGTGCGGGAAGCTTTCCTTTGTGGCTTTGGTCATGGGGAGCATGCACAGTGGGCTGGCTGTGTTCACTGCGGTATTTCTCTGTATAGCTTTTGTCTTGTTCACTGTTATTACTGTTTATTGTTATCATTGCTACTGTTGTTGTTCAGATTGTTTATTACACTATTACATTAAACTTCTTCTTTTAACCTGGGGTTTGTGCCTCACCTCCAGCCTGACCGGCTGAGGGTGGAGGAGGGGCAATGGCAATGTGGTCTCTGGTCCTGGCAGGGCTTAAACCAACACAACTGTTTATATTCCTATATCTTAACTCTATAGTAACAGTTGTTTAATCACATTTCCTTTTGTCTTAATTAGGATTAAAAAAATGTGAGTTAGTTCACTTGTATCTGTATCATTCCACTTTTTTTTCCTGAATGGCATATTAGCTCACTTTCAGCTTTGTAGTATTTCAATAAGTATTAAAATGTAATTAACTCCAGGAAGCAAGCTTTCTTAGACAACTCTAAGCCTCTCTGTAAGTTATGCATCTACTGGTGAAATGTGTAGCAGATGGCTTTCTAACATTTTTCTTACTAGTACTTTCAAAATTAGTACACTATCTTCATACAAAACATCTTTTCTGCATAGTTTCTACCATTTCCATCTAGTAGTGAGTCTCTGTTAAGAGTTTTCTTCATATTAACAGTCTTCTAAACTTTTTCTCCTGTCTTTAACCCTGCTGATTTTTTTGGTCCTGCCTGCCCTCAAATATGGTCCTTTAGATTTTCTTACTATTTTTTTGTGTTCAAAACTTCTGATTGATATTGGTTGCTACCAGTCCCTCACACTCTTTCTGTTCACTAACTGTATTTTAATCACTCTTTGTTTCACTTCATAACTGAAATGGGTTCTAAAAGGAACTTTAACTTTTCACCAGTTATGTATTTGAGGTGAGAAGTGACTTCTGTTTAATCAGAACTGTATGATCACTGATACTCAAGCAACTAGCTATTTGCAGTCCAGTGATATTATTCTTTATCTGTTCTTATGAGGCCAAATTAGCGGGTTTGTGTGGAATACCTTTTGTGTTTGAGATATTGTGTGGAGCTGCCTCCAGAGTGGTGCGAGATTTAGTTAATGTGTGTATAATGCCTTTTGAGATCCTGGGAATAGAGCCATAAAATCTGCTATATTATTGTTGGCCAAAATTGTCCTTACATAAATATCTCTATAAAGTTAATAAGATGTTAGTCTGCCTGAGTAGTAAGAGCTACAGAATTTGGCCATTAAATAAGAGCCATTAATTAATAGGAGGCTGGTAATTTCAAGGGTTGTGTTGAAGATATCTTCGTGTGGACTATTACATGATTTTTACTGGTGGATCTAACATGCTAGGTACCATTGTACTACATTGGTGTCTTAAAATAATTTAAACGAGACATATGTTTCCTTTTCTGAAAGGGAAATGGAGTAAAGCATCATGCACAAATAACACTTAAAATATTAGGCATCTGCAAAGGTATCTGGCAAATCTAGTGCTAGTCTAATAAGTAAAGATAACTGAAAATTAAATTGTGTTTTATTTGCAGTCTTTCATTAGTCTTAAAGCATAGTATTTCCATATATTGTACCATAAACATGCGTAGAGTTCACCATTTCAGGTTGTAATAATTAATTGTAACTCTTACTGAACGCAGTGGATATTAACCGAAGATCTTGCAATGCCAGGATCAGGAAGTGCAACAAGTGGAAATATGGTATAAATGGAATTATGCTGATGTCACCATGACTTTGCTTACAAGGAGAGATTTTGGTGTGGGAAGAGGTTTTAAAGCTCTAGTGGTATTCTGTATATTGTCAAAGACACGAGACCCAAGTAGAGTACTGCTGACAGGATAAAGTGGGATTTGGACTATACCTTGGTGTGACTTCAACCTGCCTCCCTCTAAACAGAATAAGTAGGATGTTTCTCTCAAAAGTTATAAACTCTAATCTTGTATGGTCTTTTATGCATGAACAACTTCATGCATGGGACCAGTTTTACAGAAACGAGTATGTTGGCTCTCTTGAGCAAGATTACCTACATAAATGAGTTTTTATAGGAATTAGACATCAAGTTCCTGCACAGTGTAATTCATGCAGTTTTAAAATTAAGTAAATAAAGTAATTAATTTAGAATTAAGTATAATACTGGAGACAGTCCTGTAATTATTTCTTGAACTTATGTTGAATCAGTGTTGTAATAATGTGCATGTATGCACGTAGTTGCTAGGCTTTCATGCTGTCAACCTGAACCAGAAAAAATACTTGATATTTCACTTGGGCAGTTTGAACACATGGCAATACTCAATTGTCAGACATTGCATATAATATGCAGGATTGCAAATCAAGATTGAAAGCATATGAGCATATCCTCATGCATGTTCATTTAAATAGCACTTTGCACTAATAATGCTTCTATTTTCCAAAATTTATTGCAAAGATGGTGCAGTATTGCTCACTAGCAAAATTTTCTCAGTTTAAAGTAACATGTATTACTAGATGCTTTTGAGTTGGTTTGTATTTTTTAATTACAGTAAAAAATATAATCCTTTTTTCTTAGTTCTCCACCAATCATAAATCATCTCTTAAGTTTCTTAACTGTTAAAATAAGTGTCTTTTCAGAAGACATGAGGAAACAAAAAAGAAAAGTGCGTTTAAGCAATAATGCTCATTTAAATGTGGGCAGTGCTTGGTGCCACCAGTGTTTTGGTGAACGATCTGTGAAAAATATAAACTTCTTTTGTTTTGGCATATTATTTAAGTCTTTAATACAGTACAAATTAGAAATTGTATACTTTATTTTTAAATATTTCAGGGACTTTTTTCCCAGCATTGTATCTATGTCACTGTTCAGTAAATTTGTGTAAAAGTAACTTTTGCTTTCTTTCTTAAAGGAAATTTATAGTGGTAGTAAAGATTGCAATATCCTTGCATGGATACCAGCTTCTCAAGAGTCACCTCTTGATGACATTTCTGCAAAGGTAACGAGTTTGTGAGTTTGAACTGTAATTTTATGGCTGTTACACTTGGAGTATTGAGTCAGTGTTTTAACATCAAAATTTGTAAAAATTCCTAATTAAGGGGAGAGTCACCTATTGTTTGTTAATTTTTTTGATTGTTGTGGGGTTCTGAGAAGACATTTTCTTTAATATGATAGTTAAATATTTTGCAGACTTCTAGCTTATGTATTTAACGGTAGTACTTGTCATTTGGCTATCAGTTTTTCAACTTCTTTAGTTTCTTTAATTTTCAAACTGTTTTCTGTAACTTGTGCAATTTTGGAATTGGAAAGATTCCAAAGATTCTATTTTAAATTGCTTTAAGTATATACTGTGTATTAAACAGGAAGATTAGAGATGCCACACTTAATACCTAAATATTTTTGATGTAGAAATGTAATAAAGAAGATTTTAGGAGAGCTTACTTTAGTGCCTGAGGCGAGACATTTCCAGGTGTTGCAGGGAAGATCAGATGTAACACTGTTTTCCGAGGGGGTACTTTCCCTCTCTTAGTATTAGAGCTGGGCAATAAAAATTTCAGTGAGTAGTCTGAGGTGAAAACTTGTAGACTTCAAGAAGCTGAATCCATTCACAGTATCAGTCTGGAAAACTGTACTAGTGTTAAATAGACAAGTTATATTAGTGTTTTGGCTCATAGCATACAAAAATTGCACTTTTAAATTTCTGAAATGTTCCGTTTTGGACTGGGAAATAAGCATAAATTTTCTGTAACAGTTGCTTTGCTTTATAAGACAACATTTCAGAACTATCCTACACTTAAGCAAAGAAGGAAATAGTAGTTTCAAAGGTTAGAATAGCTTAAGCCCAAAATGTGTTCAGCTGAAATAAACACTTTTGCTGTAACTGAAATTTTGACATGTGTGAATTGCTTTTTCTTAGTCTGAAAAACAAACCCACATCAACAAGATCATTTACCCAGCTCTGATTAGAATTGTCCCTTTAAATTTGGCATGATGGATGTATGTAATATGTGCCATTGTTCTGAAATCTGTTAAGCTACAGATGCTTTTGCAAATATTGTCCATGATCACTGCCTCAGAAAGAAGCAGTTCTTCTACCTACAGACCACTAGTTCCTGCACCCTCTCATGTGCTAGAGCAGCTGTTTGAGCACCTGTATGATCAGAAACTGAACCCAGGACAGAAATAAACAAGAAAAACTTTACCCCAAGTCACTGTGATTCAGCACACTGCATAGCTGCACAAACCCTTTAGCTTGACCCTACAGGGCTGAGGTGATAAATAGTTGTTGGATGTGGGTAAGAGGCCAGGACTACTTCTTGAGACAGTAGTGCTGTTACACTGGGCCAAAGAAGTTACTACTTAAAGCCAATGACAGAAAACAACCAGACAATCTATCTGTTATATTTTATACCAGACATTTGTGAAACTTCCAGTTAGGGCTTCAGATGTTTTTTTGTTGAAATTATAATAAGAGTACTATTTCATAATTTATGCTGTCTCTAGTCAGTGGAGTGGCCAAAAGTGGTTAAAAACATCCTGTACCCATAAGAGACACAATAGTTTGTCTACATACAGTAATTAGGAAATGCCTTTAGCATTGCCCTTACTGGATTCTAGTATTGTTAATTGAGTAAACCACTGAGAGAATTTTTATTTTCTTTAGTCTCTAGGTCATCAGAATTCCAGTACAGCTTATGAAGAGGCATGGAGCAGCAGTGATAGTGAAGACTGATTTTCAGTTATGTGCTGATATAAAATTGATGTTCAGGAACTGCATTCACAGACTTTATCTACAGAATTCAATATTGTTGGATTTGCTACAACTGGATTTTTATTACAGTTCTATTACAGCAAGGTCTTTCAGAAACAAGTTTCCACTGTTCTCTGTTCTTTCTTCACTAAATCTAAAGGATTACTTTTGCATACTTATTTATTTTTGTACTTACCCTTATGCATTGGTGTACTTCATTCAGCATTGAACAGCTGATAACTGGTCCCAAGGGCTTTCATTTTTCCTTTAATACTGCATTTTTTTCTGGTATCACTAATGCCTAAAGAGGTAATCGCTTTATTTCCAAGAGACATGATACAGAGGATTTCACCTGAAGGTGGACTAGTTCAGGGATAACTCCAGTTTATTTTTATTGATGTCTAGATGGAGCAGTCTGTGTCTATTTTCAATTGTTTGTGTGTTGTGGGACCCCACATGATTTTGTGCCTATTTTGTGTTTTCAGTTCTGTGTTTTTCCATTAAATCCAGTATTCAGTTCAGAAAGAAATATAGCTGGGTTCATCTATTCATGTATTCATATGGTTACCCCATCAACCAGTGTCTGAATCTGTCCCAGAAAGTTAAGAATAGGAACTAGTTCAAATAGTGTTGTTCCTGTTAGCAGGTTTTTAAGATCAGTCTTCTATGTATGAATCTCTCACTTCCTTAGCCAGATGAAGAATTCCTGGACAGAAACTGAGTTGAGGTACAGTGCAAGGCAGAGTGGATCACATTTCAAGTTAGAAATATCCAATGTAGTCTTTCAAAACTGTTTTCATATGAATTTGTGGTCTTAATGCCTGCTGTGTTTTGCAAGGGAGGAGCTTTATGGGGTTATTGTCTAATCTCAATCACTAGTTTGTGCTTCAGACATAGTGTAGTCACTAAGCTGAGAGCTGAGTTAGAGGATCCCATCAGATATAGATACAGCTCTATAGATAAAAAATTCCTTTCAGAGCAGATATTAGGACCACACATTCAGACAACAGGAAAAAAATCTTGTATAAATCAAAGAAAATAATCTTTGTATAGTCTGTATGAGTTCTATGATTTGTATGCATTGTAGGATTAATTCACTGTGGTTCTCTATTTTAATATCTATAAAAGATATAGGCTGCCAGTTTCTGTATCAATCTAGTCTATCATTGTAAAATGATGTGAAGTGAAGAGTAGGCATATCAAGGGAATGTTGTAATTAAACAAGCTTCATATGTACTGTGTATCTGCTGGGAGAGATACACTGTGAAGTGGATAGCTGCAGGGTAGAAGACTTACAGAAGTTTCAGCTGAACTTAAGAACCAGCCTGACACTGTCACTTTACAGGAGTAGAGAAATTTTTTTTTTAAAATGATAGTTTTCATTACCAATGGTGACTGTTCCCTCTAAAGCTGGAAAAACTGAGGAACAAATCTGAGGAAAGGTATTACACATTTTGATTTTTGTCTTGAAGAGGATAACTTTTTTGTGTGTTGAAACTGTGCATATCATTTGTATATGCCAATTACAGTTTATATATTAATTTTTTAAAATGTGCTCAGTATGCCGTAGAGTTATCAAAGAATAAATGCTTTTCTAATCAGCTTTCAGTTATCTGTAATGGGTTTTTTGCATGTTATAATTGTGCATATCATTTGTATATGGCAACTGCAGTGCATGTATTTTGTATTTGAATTTCTAAAAATGTGCTCAGTATGTCAGTTATTGAAGAATAAATGCATTTTTCAGTCAATTTTCAGTTATCTGTAATGTGACTACAAATGGTTTTGATTTTAAAACAAACAAAAATCTGTCAAATACCAGCTCTATGGTAGACTGGGAATGGTATATAAAATGGAAGTGGTAGGAAAAAATACATTTAAAAATTATGAAAAATCATAAATTAAATCCATATATAAGAATGTTGCATTAATTCTCCTGGGTTTTTTTGGAATGGCCCTTCTCCAATGAGTTCCTGTTCCTGTGCTTTGAGTACACAATTATTGAGATTAGAAGGGATCACTGAAGACAATCTAGTCCAACTTTCCTGATTTAAACATGGTCACCTAAATAGGGTTGCTCAGGCTTGTGTCTGGTTGGGCTGAGTATCTCTACAACCTGCAAGCTTGTTCTACTGTTTGAGCATTCTTAGAGTAAAAGTTTCTTCTTAGATTTAAATGGAGTTTTCTGTACTTCAGTTTGTAACCATTACATCTTGACCCATTGTTGGATACCACTGAGAAGAATCTGACTTAGTCCTTTTTGCTGTCCCTTTCCCTGGCTCCATCAGGTATTTTTATACAACAGTGAGATCCCCCTGAGCCTTTTCTCCAGGCAGAATAGTCCCAGCTCTTTCAGCATCAACCCACAGGAAGAATCACCTTCCTCAGCCTACTGACAGCACTCTTCCTAATGCAACCCAGGATGCTGTTGGCCTTCTTTGCTAGCACACATTACTGGCTTGTGGTCACTTTAGTGTCCACGAGGAGTGCTGGGTCCTTTTTCACAAAGCTGCTCTCCAGCAGATTGGTCCCTGGGCTTTTTCCTCACTCCGTGCAGAATTTGGCATTTGCCTTTACTGAACATCATGAGATTCCTGTTTGCCTGTTTCTCCCATCTGTTGAGGTACCTCAGAATGGTGGCAGCACAACTATCTGGTCTATCAAGCACTCTTCCCGGTACTGTATCATCTACAGACTTGTTGAAGGTATGTTCTGTTCTGTCATCAGTGAAGGTGTTAAATAGGATGGGATCAAGTATTGACCCCTGGGCTGCGCCACTAGTGACTGGCTTCCAACTGGCCTTTGTCAGTGATCCCAACCCTCTGGCCTTTCATCTGTTTTTCAGCCTCACTGTTCACTTACCTGGTCTCTACTTGGTCAGTTTATCCATAAGGGTGTTTTAGGAAACTGCCAGAAGCCTTGCTAATGTCAAGGTAGGCATCATCCACTGTTCTCCACTCATCCACCAAGCTAGCCACCATGTTGTAGAAGGCTATCAGATTGGTCAGGCATGATCTTCCTTTCATAAATCTATGCTGACTGCTAATTTCTTGTTCTTTATATGTCTGGGAGTGGTTTCTGTGATTATCTGCTCTATTACCTTCACAGGGATATGGGTAAGGGATTGACCTGTGTTTTCTGCATCTTCCTTCTTAAAATCGTGGGTGACCTTGGCTTTCTTACAATCCTCAGAATCCTCTCTTGCTCAGCAGGACCTTTCCAAAGTAACTGAAAGTGGTCTTACAATGATATCAGCCAGTTGTGGGTACATCCAGTCATGCACTGTGGACTTGAATATGTCCAGTTTGTGTAAGTGTTGCCCTAACTGATCCCCTTCCACCAAGGGTATGCCTTCCTTGCTCCAGACTGTCTAGTGGTCTCAGGGACCTGGGGTTGCTAAAGTCCAGTCTTGCCACTAAAGACCATGGTGAAGAAGCATGGAGTACCTCAGCCTTTTATGTGTTCTTTGTCTTCAGTTCCCCTGTCCTGTTTGGCAGTGGGCCCACATTTTCCCTAGTCTTCCTTCTGTGCTGTAGGCTTTAGTTTTGCTTTTCATATTCTTTATTTAACTCCATGTGGGTTTTGGCTTTCCTAGCCCTATCTGTGCATGTTAGACATTTTCTCTATATTCTTCCCTGCCCCCACCTCTTGTATGCTTCCTTTATGCACCTTGAGTTTGTCAGGAGCTCCCTCTTCATGCATGCAGATATCTTTCCACCTGTGCTTTGCTTTCCTGCATGTGGGAATGGACCATCCTCAAAAATCAACCAGCTTTCCTGGACCATCCTTCTCATCAGGGCTATATCCCATGGAATTCTTCTAGAGAGAACCCTGAATAGGTATTTATCTGGAAATGTGGAAACTTTCCCCTATAATTTTATGGGGCTCATTTTCATACTGTTTCTGAATAACTTTTTGCATATTAGTTTTGTGTAAGTTGCACCATGAATTCAGTGTGGGATTCAGCTCAGGAAGAATTTGCCCAAGTATCTATCCATCCAGTCAGCTTTTGGTTTAGTATCTGAAGCTATCTCAAACACTTGAATATACAAATTAGTTGCCTTGGGGGCTTATTGCTCCTACTAACAGCTAGTATCTGCTACACAGGAACCTTTCCGATTTATCTTCTGGTATCAGTTGATGATGTCATTATTCTCCCTCTTTCCTGTTGTCCTCTGCTGGAAGGAGAGGCATTTCTGGTGAGGGAAATTGAAAACATTTGTGTCTCCTCTAGGCAAGAATCCAGGCATGTTCTACAATCCAGCACCTGCAAACCTTCCATATAATGGCAGTAGCTGATAGGTGATGTGTAGTTTGCAAGGTTTGAAACCTCTTGGTACTAGCCAACATCTCAAACACCAATTTTTGTGAAAATCCTACTTTGAATAATGGCATATATATTATAATTTTTTCCCTCTTTCTGCAGTTGTGGTAAACTTTTTTCTAGAGGAAAAAAATGATTTCTAGAAAAAAATATTTCTGCTGAATTCTTATGGTGGCTGTACTAAATTGCCAAGTGTTGGTATCTTCAAAATGAAAAAAAATCAAGGACAGTGAAGGTATGCTGTATATTATTTTTCACCAAAAAGAAGCAAGTACTAAGCCAATGGTGTCAGTTGCAACTGTGCATGTCTTGCTGTAAGTTAAATGTGATAATTAAACCAGAGTCTTCCCCTTCATTTATGCCTATTCTGCTTCTAAGCTTACAGCATGTATTTTTATAGTATCAGAGCTCTTTCAGAACCAGAAATGCAACAGGGGGAGTAATACAGGCTTAATTGCTCTTCCCATCTTTATGTCAGTCAGAAAAAAAAGAACATATTTGAAAATCCAGTCAGGTGTCAAAAGAGGTGCTGTATTCATGTTGAAATAAAGTTATTCACTTGAGAGGCAACTAGCTGATAGCTAGATTCTAAATTCATGTTAAAAACAGAAAGTTAAGAGTTTAAAGAGAGAGCTTAAACTGGAATGGACTGTACTCTTATTGCAGCAGTGGTACTGGGATTTAGTAGTCATACTCTGTATCAGAATATGTAGAGAAGTGCTTTCATCTTTCCAGGCTGTTCTGGGAATTGACTGTTGCTTAGGCTTTGCCTGCCAAGGCAGAGATTTTTATTTGAGATTGATGCAGCACGTACAAAAAGAGGAAAAAGAATTTATTTGTTCTAACAAAAAATCCTTTCCCTTCTAGCCTAAGGAAACAATGGAGATCAGAGTCAGTCTGAGCCAGCCAAGCTAAAGAAGTCCGGAGAGCCTAAGACAAACCTCTGTCAGCTTAAGTGAAAGTTGAGTTCTGTAGAGACAGTAAGATAGGACTCTGATTATTTATGTCTAGATTATGATGCTCAGAAAGAATCTGGTACAGAGACATCCAAGCAAAAACCTGGTTCTTTTTTTCTTCCTGTACACAGACCTGGAAAAAAACATTAGCACATGAGAATTTAAATGTGGTTAACTCCCAAGTATTAGGGAGAACAAGTTAACCCAATGTGCTTACCTCCCTTTGCCCTTTTCTTTGTCCCCAGTATGCTCACTCTTACACACAAGCTGACAAGACTAAAAATGTGGGGATTTGTTTGCCACCTTTTTTTTGCATTGTTTGGATTTGTAGTCCAGCCAGGCTTCTCACTACACAAGACATCTGGGTTATCTAATCAAGAATGAGTTCCTCATATGCTCAGTCAGCTTAGGGCTCAGAATTTAAGACTGCTGTCATTGAAAAGCTGAAAAGTTCTTAGATTTGAGAACATCAATAGAACTGACTGTTACTTTTTTCTTTTTTACACTTGTGTTTTAGTCTTTATCGTACCTTGAATGGAGACATAGACATATATGTGTATGCACACACACATATATATGTACACAATATATTTACCACTGTTCTGGCACCATTGGAGGATAGTTCTCAGTTTTCTTCTTCCCTCATTTTTTAATGCAGGTAAAGGTCTAGTGCATACAGTTGAGAATTGTAAGCTCTTCAGTGAACATTGGCCCAGGATCTGCCACAATGAACGGGTAAACCTACTGTTACCTTAGTACAACTAAAGTTCGTGATACAATACATGGTCAAGTTATGGGCATATTAATTAAACCATGGGAACTGTCCAGATACATATTTTGGCATGTAGAACATGGGAACTAACGTGCTTAAAGACTGTGAAGAACGAGAACTTGAGTATGGCCATGTGTTTAGCCACCAAGGTGCGTGCTGATCTTTTGACACCTGAGAGATGTTCTTGGAGGCAGTATATTGGTTTCAGTGGACAGCAGTTAATGCTTACAATACCCAACTTAACAAAAGTATGTAAAATGTATCAATAAAGTTCTTTTGTGTGGTTAAAGCTGAGTTATGAAATGGACGTGCCTTCTTCCATCCTCCCCTTTTGTTTTCTTTTTGTCTTTTTTATAAAAACAGTGGGAATGAAGGATAAAAGGAGATGACTGAGCAGCCAGGAATTCAGGCAGGTGCATAACTACTCCCCACAGCTTCATCCTTTCTAATCGTATCTGTGTGCTGTGTAGTCAGCTTTACCCACCAGCCCACACGTCCTGCCCAGATGACAGCTAACTGACGTCATCCACCACATTGGCAACCCTTAACCACGCCCAGTCCTGCCAAATTCCACCAAGCCCAAGAGACTGGAAAAAAGTATTTGGGGCTATTAATGTAGTTTTCTATTTACATATGAAAGAATGTTTTAATTGCATAGGCATGCAGCTTTGTTCTTAATTTTAATTTTGTCACCATTTGCTTTCAAATTAAGGCAGAAAAAAACAGGATATTTTTAGTTATGCATTTTAGCTTTGGGCTAAGAAGGAGACTTTCAGTCACAGATGTCTGTTCGCTTGGGAGATTACAAATCCACCATTTTCTTGCAGATGTGGGACAGAGATGCATCTGCAATCCTGAACAGGTTTTACAGTAAATTTCCTCATGCCAAATCAGAGATTAAAATCAGCAGTTTAAATCAGTCCAACCAGTTATTTTTGCAGCCATATGTTTGTAATCTAAAGTAACGTGTCTAAGCAAGAATGGGGTAATTTATTCAGCAACAAAAATAATATGCCTTCATTTAATACAAAATAGATTAACGGGGGGGGGGGATGTGAACAGAGAAAAGGGGAGTTATTAAAATCTTTTTTCACTCTTCTCAACAGCCACATTTGAAAGATACCAAGCATTTTTCTTCTCTATTGACTGAAAAGTATTTTTTTAACATGCTTTATATTAGTTACAGGTCTTAGCCTTCAACAGAATTATTAAAACGTTCTAAGAAAATTTGGAATCATATTTTTAGGAAAGTTAGCTCAAAAAATATATTCACAATAAATGAGAAAATATATTACACTCTTGCTGGAGATCATTGCAAGAATAAACTTATATTTGGTATCCAGCCAGTTCCGTTTGTATTTAAAATTTTCTTAATCCTCTCTTTAGTGATTCAGGATGGTCTCTGAAGGAACCATAGCTATTAATGCCTACCTGCAATATTTTACTTTGATCCCCACAAATATATCCTGGTCTGTATGGTGGATGTTTAATCTGTTAGTGAAATTTTAAGAAAGGGGTGTAGCCTGGAAAAAAGATAAAAAAGAGAATCTTTACCTCTAACTTAGGGTATGTCTGTTCTTCAGGCAGCAACATAACACAGAGATGTCTGGCTTACATGATCAACCCCACTACAAGCTAATGTACTGTGCTGAATGCTGCATCAATTCACCTATATGGAGCTTAATACCGACACGGCTAGACTACTTTGTTACTGTGATAATATGTTTCTTTCCTATCTTCTGTATATATGCTGTGTCAGCATGGCACAATGAATGCAGCAGTTCGGGGAGCCCATAGTTGCTGTGATAAAAGATATACCATATAGGAGGTGTATGGTGAGAATATCAAGTTCTCATGTTTTGTGGCAGTCAGTAGGGAGTGTCTCATGTTGCTCAACAGTTAATTACTATTACTATCACCTCCTACACTCTGGAACACCTCAGGAAATCAGCTGCTTGTGATTCTCATGCTAGCAAACAACAAAAAAAAATGTTTTAGGACTTTATAAAATAGTAGGAATGAAGCTCTTTTGCTCATCACTAGTACTTCCAGGTGGAATATATAGTCCAGAGAACATATTTTTGTACCTGAAGCATGCATTAGGGCATATGTGAGTTGAAGCTAACCATCTTATATATCCAAAGGGTCTGATGCAGTTCTATGGTTTTGCACTGCCACTAGTGCAACAGGAGCCTTGTGCTGAGCAGTTCTTCTGCACATCTTCTGTGGGAAACAATCACATTTGGCACTTACTTGGACTGTATTGCACATTCTCAGCGTAGTGCATAAATTGTTTCCCAAGGAAAAAAAATACATCTCTAGAGTTGCATGGAACATTGCCATCTGAATGCTATTCATTGTTGTTTATAAAGAAAGTTTCGAGAACATTTAATTGTTTTGCAGACAGCTAATGTACCTGAGGGCCTAAATGAATGTTTGAAACAGCTCCTTCATCCTGTTCTACCACTATGGATAACTAATAAAGTTTAGGTTGACTAATGAGGTATATCAAAGTAATTTAAGTAACACTTAGTGATAGGCTACTATATTAAATGTAGATACCTGTGAGACATGCAGAACTCTGGGATATAATGATTATATCACTGCTTAGCAGAATTCCCCTGTGTTGCATTATAGGTTTTAGTGCTTCAGGAGGCTGGCTCTGTGTGCCCTGAACACATCTCACTGTTACACCTCGTATCAGTAGGAAGTCTTGTTATATATTCCAGTGACCTTGAAAACTGTGCCAGCAGAGCTTTTTCCCCACCAGAGAGAAGAAAAGAGATGCAAGTCCAAGAGTGGAAAGGGGTCCAATAGTTCCCAAGATTGCTCAACAATTAAGCTTGACAGGCACAACAAAAATGAAGATAGAATGTCTTGGTTCAACTGCAGCTGCCAACCAAGCACCACAGAGCCGCTTGCTAGTTCATACACCCCTGCGGTGGGATGAGGGGAAGAGAATTGGAAGGGTAAAAGTGAGAAAACTCAGAGGTTGAGATAAGAACAGTTTAATAATTGAAATTTTTTAAAAATCCAAATAAAAATTTTAAAAATAGTAATAAATTTAATGAAAAGGAAAATAACAAAGTTAGAGAAATAAAACCCAAGAAGGACAAGTGATGCAAATGGAAATAATTTCTCACTACCAGCCAAACAAATGCCCAGCCAATCCCTGAGCAGCAGCCCACCACCAACCTTCCCCCTAGTTTTATTGCTGAGCACAAGGCCATATGGTATGGAATATCCCTGTGGTCAGTTGGGGTCAGCTGTCCTGGCTGTGTCCCCTCACAACTTCTTGTGCACCCCTAGCCTACTCGCTGGTGGTGTGGTGTGAGGAGCAGAAAAGGTCTTGGTTCTGTGTAGCTACTGCTCAGCAATAATGAAAACATACCTTCGTTACCAACACTGCTTCCAGCACGAATCCAAAACACAGCCCCATTCTAGTTACTGTGAAGAAAATTCATTCTACCCCAGCCAAAACCAGCACATAGAGAAATGAAGGAGCCATTCTAGTTTATAAGAGAGCCCTGCTTGTGCCCCAAGACACATAGGGTATGCATGTTTGACAATCCTCCATGCTGCAGTGGTGTATCAGCAAGGCCAGTGCTCACTTGTGTGGCACCCTGACCTCCCGCAGCCTGAGGTGAGGGTCCTGCTCCACCTGGGTCAGTACACAGGAGCTGTGAAATCAATGGCTTTCACACTGCTCTGTCTTCCCTCTCTCTCTACTGTTTTACCTAGGGTCAATTGAATACAGATCTTTCATGGTCCCCAACTCCTGCCTCCTCTCCTTCTCTCCACAGCAGGCTGTTCATAATAGTTGCTGTTAATTTGCATCCCCTTGCTCTGCTGCACAGAGCCATGCCCACACAACAGCTCTCCAAGCCAGAACTTAACCCTGCCCTGTCTCTACACTGAAGTCTCATCCTTTTAGTCATCAAGTATTATTCAACAAGTTATTCTGCTTAAAACTGGTAGTTCTGTGCGCTTTTGAAATATCACCCAGCCTCTCTGGACAATCCTTAGGCTTGTCCTCCTTTTTTTCTCTGTTTCCATTTGGCTGGCATGGCTACATGCTTACAGTGGTTTGTCAGTTCAAATAGAGTTTTGAGTAGAAGAATATGAGACCTTTGATCTGAAAGCCATTTGGTTATGTTAGAGCAGAACTGTACTCACAGAATAAGAAAAATGGAAAGAAGGTTTTATTAACTTTTTCAGAGTTCTATGTTAACACATACATGCAGTTTCTGGAAGAACATTAGCTGCTTGTTAACTCATTTGGAACCAATGCAATTTTTTTCTATGAAGAAGCAGCTTATAAGATCTCAGCGTTGCAGCATTTGTTCATTAAAGTCAGTAGAAAAGAGCTGCCTTGAAAACCTGGCATTTCAATATTATTTTCATTTTATAATTGACCTATGTTCATCATTATTTTCCTCTGTCATCTGCAGCTTCCTAAAATCTTACAGTGATTAACAAAAGTGACCATATAAATGTTCAAGGTCTGGTTTATCTAAAAAGAGACAGTTAAATAAAAATTTAGGTGAAATATTGCAAAATCAGTAGCACTAACTGCCATATTAAAATATTTCTCCATTTTATAACTTTGTGCAATACAGAACTGCTGCCAGCTTTGTTGCTTATCCTCATTAGTGGATGCTGCTTCTCCATTAAATTTTTTTACCCAAGTTCCCATTTCTGCCTTTCTCTCCATAATTTCTTAAATGCCATTTCAATAGTCCAAACTGAATTACTTAATTCATCCCAAAGTATTCTCACTGCCTTGTCTCCTGTCACCATAATTAAGACCAGCAGCTTCCATGATACAGAGCTGCAAACTGCGCTCCACCCAGTGTTGAGATTTTATCACTTTTTCGTGTATAACTATTCAGAAAGTCTGGCCTAACTTCTTCTTTTTTTTTTTTTTTTTTTTTTTTGTGTACAAAGTCCACTAACTTTCATTCCCTCACCTCCCATCTTACTGGCTTCCTCATCACCTACTCCCACATTGCCAGTCTGCCACCTATTTAATGAAAGGTGCCACAAATTTTAAGATGGCTCGTGTGCTAAGATGCAGCTATTTCATTTTTACCTTCCCTTTTTTGGCTTATTTTTACCTTTACTTTTATTCTCCGAACATATCACCTCTACTTTAAATCACTTTTCTTTCTCTCCAGTACATTTCATAATTCTTACCTAGCCTGCCTACATAAACTTTATTCATTTACTCTTTCCGCAACTACCTACACTCTTTTTACTACCTTACTCTGAGCTGGTTTACCTAGGCTGTAACTTTTCACTCTTACCATGTGTCAAGATTCACTCCTGTCACTATTTTCAGAAAATGAGTTAGACATTTATTTATGGTTACCTCTTAAATATTCATGAGATGTTTCTGCATTCTGCTTTCAGCTGTATCTCATGGTGTCCCAGTATCGTGGGTGTCCCAGGACATCATTAACCCAGAAAACTGACAACTGACCATAGGTGACAAGCATTAGATCTTGCTTCTTTTGCAGGATTATCACATCATCCACTCTTCTTCCTTTCTGCTGTCCTAAAGCTTTAACCCCTTCATTGTACCAGGACTCACATCACTCAATCCTGTAACACAGGTATATTAAATGTATGAATTATTTAATATAGGAGGTAAACCATCTAACAGTAGCAGAAAAACAAAACAGTGTTTTGTTACATCCACAGGTGTATTCTAATTTATTACAGGATAATTAACCAAGAAATAGAGCGGATATCTAAGGTACATTAAATTACAGTGCCTTGACAGAGATGCTTAACTCTGTTAAAGGCTGTTGTCAAAACAGCTTTGAGGAAATTAATAGTTCTCTGAATCTTATAAAATCTGAGCTCATGCTGCACAAAGCAGAGCCTATTTCTGTGACTGGACTCTTCAGAAATCTGCAAGTAAGTAGATATTCTGCATTATACCAAATCCACTCAATGTTATCTCACTCAGAGCTATCACGTTATTAAGAAGACAAAGGCGTGTCCAGAGATGACAAAATCAGGGACGGTCAGCAGAAACAGCCCTCTTTATGTCTTCGCCATCTCTGCCTGCCTGGCCTGCAGCACAGCAGCCACCAGTCTGCAGCATGTGAGCCCCTCAGGGCTGTTAAGTTAAAGACAGGCCAAACAGGCACAGCAACGCCCTTGGCAATTGGGTGAGAGAGTTCAAAATGGTTAAAATTAACTTTGCCTCACCTCTCAGGTGGCAAGAATGAAAGCTCTAGTGCAGAACTGGATTGCTTCTTACTTTCCATGCAGGAAAATACTGCTATGTCTTGGCAGAGTCTCAAAAACAAATCCAGCATAATGGAAGGGACTGTAGGGAAACTCACTCCACTGCTTTGTTTACTTGGGTTATTTCTCTCCTATTTTTCTGTCTCATCCATTTCCCTTTTATATTACTTGGACCATTCTTGGCCTCCCCACATTTCTCTGTAGCCTGTTCGGAAAAATAAGGCCTTTTGTTAGGAACTTTTAGGAACTCTAACTTAAAAGCCTTTTAACTGTTAAAGATTAACTATTAAAGCATCTGTGGGAAAGCATACATTTCCCTGACACTTGACTCCAGCCTGCTGCATACTAAAACTCAGCTATTAGTAATGCTTCAATAGCTTCTTTATGCTTAACAGGTTGATAGGAAGGCAAGCTCAGATCATACATAGAAAATACACAAATGAAAGCTAGTATCATATGCCTGGGTGGGGAACCACAAATGTCTCTAACTGTGAGCAAGCAGGTGTAAGAATCTGTCTTTCAGCGGCACAGTTTGTTGGAGATTTTGATTCTGATGAAGCTTTCTAGCAAGTTTTATGACAGTGGCTTGGGTATTTTGAGAGGGAGAGAGGAGGGTTGCACACATGCCTGTAGACAGGGGAAAAAGAATGAATGCAGCAAATCAGGCCCAAGTGGGGGACATTAAAAAAAAAAAAAGGGGGGGGGCTTTTTAAAGAAGATGATGTGCACATGCAGCTGGAAAAAGCAAAGTTCTGAAATTACTATTTCAGAGCACACAATATGCTTCAGATAAGAAAAACTGAATGCTATGGCATGTGTAGGAGTTTTCTAAAAGGTATCTACATTAATGTTGAATTTGGGGGACAAACATGGTCTAAATGCTCAAAACTTGACAACTTTACCTGGATTTCCCTATTAGATTAATAGGTATTTTGACCTTTCCTTTACACAAGGTGATCAAAAGCCATTTCCAGTGTCAGTGAGAGATTTCCTACACAGCATTTTGCTTGGTCCCTTTTTAGGGATATTGAAATATTTGTTTCTACCTCACCATAAAATCACAGGCAGGCAGACCAGATTGTGAAATTTCTTTGGTTTAGAAACTTCAGTGAAATTTCAAATGGTTTTTCAATTTCTGCCTTAAAAATAGAAGTAATTAGTTCTATTATAAATTAATTTGTGATTTGGAAGCATCTAGATCCTCTAGCAGAATCAAAGACCAAAAATCCTAGGACAAGAACTAACCCAACTGACAACAAAAAAAAAATAGAGTGGGAGAAAGGGAATGATGTTGACTTCTCCCAATTATTTATTTTTAGTTGTGTTTTTGTTGTTGCTATTATTACATTAACTGGTAATATGTAGGATGATTTACTTCAGTATATTCTGCAATTTGCAGAATCTTAGACCAGAAATATTAGGGGGCATGTCCTGACAAATAACACTAATTCTTGTATGATTTCATATATGAAAACACTGCCACAAAACAAAGATATTTGGAGTTAATTTCTATTTCCTCATCTTCAGTTCATGACAAAGAGACAAGCTGCCTTAAAAATGGTAGGAGAAAATAGTAACTGATAGTAAGTAATTTAATCCTTCATTTTTACACAATGACATTATATCTGCCAAGAGAGATTTCAGCTGCATTCGTATGTATAAGCTTGTGTAGCCTTTGAGATTTTTTTGTGTACACAGAACTCATTATAAACTATAAAGACCAAGATCAAGCCAAAAGCAGCCTGGAAGACAAAAGACTGAAATATCTGGAAACCTTGACATAAGTTTAAAAGTTCCATTCTGTCCTCTTACTCCATCTCTCAGTAGAAAAGGTGAACCTAAGACATGAAGTCTCTGTATAAGACAGTAGTTGTCAGGGAGGAAAAAGAGTGGAAAGAAAGCTTCAGAGTATTCTTTAGAAACACTTGAGAAGCCATATTAGAATCACAGAAAAAGACCAGTAGCATCAGTTAACAGTTTTCTACTATCCAGTGATTAAGCTTTGAAGAGAGACTGTTGTCTTCTGAGAATACAGAGTTCTTCCTACGCTCTGTCTAAAAATCATGGTTTTATGTGTTTGTGACTGTCACATGCACAGACAAAACTTCAGATGAAAAACTGTTCTATGAATGTAGGTCTTGCAAACTTCACTGAAGATTTAGCCACAAAAATTTCTTCAGCTCGAGAACATCAGACTGTGTATTATTTCATAGTAATATGCTGTAGACTAGTATGTAAGTAACAATTCATTGAATGGTAACAACTAAGGAAGTGTAAGTGCTTTTCTGAAACGTTGGGATTTTTAAATGAGACTCAACATGCTGTCAAGAGTTGCATTAATCTCAGCCAACCTCTGTTTGAGCTGTTCTTGTAACTCATTACTTTGCCAGTGGCTACTCTAGAGTGAGTGTAAAGGCATGTAAAAATGGGTGGAGGTATGAAAACAAGTACACTTAAAAGGATTTTTTCTCAGCTCCCACCTACACCTAAACGTCAAATAATGCTCTGCTGTCTGATATGAAGCCACATTCCCACTTCCATGTTTTACTCCTGACCTATTTAAATTCTCATCCCCACAGTAAAGAAATAGCAGGACTAGAGAAGGAATGACAGCACCTACTATGAAGTGCATTGTAAGACATAATGTTGTTTCATGCAGTTGTCTAACATGTCCCCAGATGCAGCTGTTGAAGATGACAGGACTCTGCCTGGGAGAGTGCCCTCAGTGGGAATATCAGCCCAGGACATACCCTGTAGCAATGACATACCCTGTAGCATTTAAAGTGTCTCACTGACACTGATTTCTCAGTTTGATGAGTCTGATTTCTCAGCTAGAATAGGAAGATAGTGATCTTTTTTGGAAGAAACCATCTGCTTCATTGAATTGAGGCTAAAAGTTTCACCAGTTTGGTGGGTTTTTCCCCACCTTCCTTCCAGGCTGGCCTTAGAGTCCTTCACAGACCATTTTAGGCTTCACTGTAGATTCTCCAAGATAAAATGTTTTTTTCGTCATGTTACTATTAATATCTTTAAGCCTTGCCTGGAGCCTCACTGATAGCTCTGCTGCCCTCCTTTAAACACATAAAGAAGACATCTTTATCTGTGAAAATGCATTGTTCTGAACTGTTGCAGGTGACATTTATGGTGAGTAGTAATAAAGGAATTCCTTTATTGTATTATTCCTTTATTTGTAAAAAAATAAGATTACTTAGCTCACCTCTGTAAGCATGTCACATCTGTATCAGCAGTAGTGCTGCTTGTTAGTACTATCTGCTTAAAAGACACTCTCATAACTGCCTGGAAACTCAAGGATAGTATGGCAAAGAAAATGCATCTATGTTGGCCTGCAAAGAGGTGTGCAGCATTTTTTTCTGTGGGGCAGTAATAAAGCCAGGCCAGTAAAGTCCCCAAAAGGAGGCAATAACAGCTCAATAACAGCCCAAACAATTGTGTGATAAGTTCATGGGGTTAGTTCCTCTCCTCTTTCCTCCACTGTGACCATGGTGCCAACTAGGTACAGCTCAGCTTTGTCGAGCTCAGCAGTCCGAAAAGTGTTTACTCAGCCCTCAAGAAAGTTAGGAGTTACTCAGCCCTCTAGTTACTTGCTCTGAGTTTGCTGTTGCTGTGGTTATGCTACCACAGACATGAGTTGGGAAGGATGAAAGAGATCAGGAATGTGTATTGTGAACTGTTGTGATAGCAATGTGTGTGTCCTTCTTTAGAAGGAGGGCTTTAATCACAATGGGAAGTCATGCGTTGTCTTGCTGATGTGTGGTGGTGGCTCAGGTGCTTCCTGCGAGAATGCAAGATTTGTTTGTAAAGGTTAAAGGAAAGAGAGATGCGACAAGTAATGCTTTGAGTAAAATTTTCTGTTTAACACTGCCCTCTTCCTCATGAAGGAAAAGATAATAATGTGTATGCCTGTCTGTGCTAGCTGATCAGGAGCAATTAGAAAGGATCAGAATTTTTTGTTTGGAGAGGGCTAGGGGTAGAGTCATGTAAGTGAATGAGAACTGTCGAGCACAGCTTAGTTATTTGTGCATGTGATTTTACTTTCATTTTGTTTTGTTGAGGTCTTAAAGCTCAGATTGTGGCATCCCTGCTACCCCTTGGAGAGACTGTGAAAGAGAAGATGCAAGAAATTATTATTGATGCCTATTTCCATGGCACGAACTTGACAGCTGAAAGGAAGGGGAAGACCATGCACAGAACTGAACAGGAAAGGGTTTGCGTCTAAAGTTGTTTGGGTAACCATGCTGTGAGGTGGAATCAGCATCATCCTATCCAGGCAGAGTGCTGACAGAGCTGTGATCTTCCCAGACTTTTGCACTGGGCAGATGGATAACAGAGAGGCTTAGTGCATCGCTACTTCACTTTTTACTGAGAAAGTGTGATTTGCTTCGGCTTCAGGGTTAGGTGTTTAAACTGAGAAATACCAGAACTAGTTGCTCATTTAACTCTTACTGCTCTTTCTCATGCTTATGCAGGATGAAGATGTATCACTCGATAATATTTTCAGCTGGATCAAAATATACAATAGCACCAACTCTTGGCAATTTTTTTTCTTATAATTATTACAGATTTTATGAAAATTGCCTGAATGAACTTGCTCCAAATTCTCACTAACATAACTAAGATGGGGATCCACCATGCAAGGAATACTGTCAATAAGCAGAAAACTATAAAACAGTTCAGCTGTTTTACTCCCTGAGCATGATTCTTCTTTGGGGTGCAGCATATAGCCAGCATTTAGGGTCCTGATGGTTTTGGTTTTCTTTAGAAAGAAACTCTTGAGACAACTGGGTATAGTCTCTTGTAGAACCCTGTTTCCTTAAAAACAATGTTTCTCCTAAATAACAGTGAAAAAAGCTCAAGCTGATAGCCTCCTTCTTCAGGAATCTGATTTCTATAAGGATATCTCTGTGAGAAATTGTTTCTTAGCTTACTCTAAAAGTTTTGTTTGTACACATTTCCCTTTTTTGCTCTCTCTCCTGCACAGTTTCAGCTCATTATTTGTAGAGATTGTAAGATTGTGACCTGTTCTAGGAAAAAATATCTTTAAGATGCTGCAGCTTAGTCCTTGTAAAATGTTACCATGCATCTAGTTGATTTAAATGCTTTGGTCGGTGTCTACCTCACTCCAAAGAGAAGCACAGAACAGCCTTACTATTGAGTGAGAGATGGTGCTCTCTCACTCTTCAGATTAAAACAGATCTGTGACTCTCCAGTTTTTTCTTCAAGCCTGCCACCACTACTTTGTAGAGCACCTGCTCCATCTGAACACGTGCTGTGAGACTGTGAGAGACGAGCTTTTGTGACTCTAATAGGTTATGTGTGTGATTGCAGACCTGTGCAGTTCATCCTTTCATGAAGGAAAGCCATTGGGTGTCCAAATTTCTCTATATACGAGCATGATATTTGAAGATGTCCTTAATGCCTTGGCAAATATTTCTAGAAAAACAAATTCATAAGTGAAGAATTCTTTTGTTGTTTGTTTTGGTGAGGTTTTTGTTTTGTTTTTTGGAGGGTTTTGCCATTTGTTCTCTTTGCTTAATATCAAAAGCCTAATTCAAAATATCTGATCTGTGGTAGCACTATAGGTATGAGAGACCACAGAAGAAGTGTAATTAACTATGAAATGTAATATAGATTTTTGATGATTGATTGATTGATTGGTAATTAGCTTATGGGATTTCTTTTTCAGGAATCGTTGTCTCACAGGTCTTATATTGCCAGTGAAGAGGTTCAGTTTCAAAACTAACCTGTTTACGTGTGTAACCTAGCTATGACAACACAGTACAAACTACAAAGACTCCTCCATCATGCTGCAAGATCCAAAATGTGTTGAAATTCCCAGCCTATTCTTCTTAATATCTTATCTAAAAATTAATCTAAATTATCAAGTTCTTACACCTGATCAGTTGGTTTCTTCTGAATTTATTGAAGACCTTATTAGAAAAGTGACAGTACTTATTTTAACCCATTTGAAACCTATCTCATCTACAGGTCCTTCTGTGAGTGTCTTGAAAAGCATGTCTACCACAAGTTCATTTTTCCATGGTTTATCTTTCCTTGAGCATGGGAGGGTATCTTCACTTGCAAAGTAATTTATTAATCTGTAGCCTGTGTACAAAACACATAGTGTTATGGGGGGAATGGGGACAAAGATAGCATGTTTTGTCTGAAATCAGATGGGAAACCCAACCAGGGGAAGCTGTAATGTATTCACAGAAATGGTGCTGAATACCTCTTTCTCCTTTGCTTATCTATTTCTTTCCTTTTATTTTCCTGTTCTTCTTCCCAATCCTGTCTGGAGAAAGTTTTATAAAGTCAAAAAAAGAAAAAAATCCATGAAAGGCTTAGGTTTCCATAGTGCATTGTTAACTACATGGAGTGATAAGATTTGAATGTAGGTTTGCATCCTATGAATACTGGTGTATCTGTCAAGGCAGAATAGACTGTGAATTTATGGTAATTAATGGTAAAACTCCCTTTTCTGGTCCTTTGGTTTTGCTCATATCTCAGAGCTTGATAGAGAAAGGAAAGAGAATCTGGTTTTCTGTTAGAAAGGCTCTGCAGTTTAGTAAGATTAATGGGAATTATTATGGATGTCAGCATGAGAAACATGAGAAGAGACTGGAAAAGAAAAATAGACAGTTGGGTTTTGAAGAAGGGGAAGTGGGCTTTCGGTGTCTTCTTCAAAAGTTTTGTGGATGTTCATTTCTCACTGTGATACTCAGTTGGCTGATAAGTTATCTCCTGAGCATGGTTGTCTGAGTGTGAAATAAATTAAAGAACTCAAGGGCTCTGGTTTGAAGGTGTCTTTTCACTCCTTAACCCAGGTGTACCATCTTTGTAATGCATTCTCACAGCAAAATGTCTGGAAACTATCAAAATTAGCTGGAGTTTTTGCATAGACAGTGAATGTGATAGAGAGAGCATTCTTTAACAGGCATCCCTGTCTCTCCTACTCAGGGAACATGGCAGCCCACAAACTCCCAGAATGTGGTCTTTTCACTAGGAAGGGAACAGGAAAATGATATGAGATATAGTTGTTTGCACATCTCCCTGTTGTTACATGCTGCTTGGATAAAGAAGCTGTCCCTTTTGTGTTCGGAAAAATGCAAATCAGCAGCTACTCAAGCCCACACCTGAGAAAGATCTTACACTTATCCTTGCAGATGTTGTGCAGGACATGGCATGCTGCGATGACATGCACAGCTAAGTCTTCGCTAGAACCAAAGAGTCTCCCTAGGCTATACTGGTTTACCTTCAGCTTGCCTAATTAACTCGCTTCTAACAGCACAAAGCAAACTTTAAGTCACGTGAATATTCTTGTTGATTACTCTGATTTAGAAGTGGTGTAGTTTGTACTAACAGCTTATTGACCTTCCTAGAGCTCTGCACCCTTCTGGCATATTGCACCATAACATTCCTGCACCTGCCAGTTTGGACAGTTAAAGACTATTGACCACAGCGCAGGTATTCTGCAGAGATAACATTCATGTCTTTGTTGACATTATTTATTTATTTATTTATTTATTTAAGTTATACATGGTAGAATACTTTTACAGTTGTGGAGCGCTGGCCTCTAAAAGGAACTTATTTTTCCAGACATTTTTATGCACCCAGCTCATGGATAAGGCTGTGATTACAGCATAATGTTGTGACCCAGGTACAACAAACAGGCCCCACAAACCTCCAGCATCCTGAAGAGATTAGTACTTCCTTTAGCTTCATCTAAATGAGATCCTGCAGAATAAAACATTTGCTCCCATCAGTGTCAATAACACATACAGTTAAAATTTGACATATGAAAGATTCAGATATAAATTTGGTATAACAAACCAGTTTGTAGATGGCATCTGAACTAGAGTTCTCAGCTGTGAAAAGCTGTAAGAGGTTGTGAGCTCCAGAACAGCCACTGCCTGCAGTACATGGAGCCTGACTGGAGTGTCCATTCAATGCTTATCCACACTGTGCAACAAGCATTTACATTTTCACATTTATATGTTTTTAAATTGGAGATTATATTCACAATGTTAGCGAGTGGCTCTTTTTTTCTTATTTCCAGAGATGGGAAAAATGAAAATGAAAAATCTGGTCATGCAAGGTTATGATTTTTGGGAATAGGCTGGACAAGTATGTTGGCTTTGGTTTTCTCATGTTCAGTAAGGCTGCTTTGGCTGACAGTAACACATTTTTTGCAGGTGATTTACTTCTTTCTGGTATAGATTGAGTTGCAGTCAGCCTGTATTTAAGCAATACTCTTTAAAGAGATGTGTCACTACCAGTTTTCATTTCAGAAGCACAGTGTGTATATCATAAACTGTATTATATAGTGTATTTGTGCATGTATTATAATTATATGTATGGTATATTATATTTATGTATATTTGTATATAATGTGTACGTACTATACACACATAAACTTTAAAATATATACATAATAAAATGTGTGTATATCACATATGTATAGTGTGTAATAAAATGTATATATATCACATATATATATATCATCTATAAATATATGACACCATGACACTAATTCTGTTAAACATCCCCTTTAAAGACATTTTTCATACGCTATTATTGCTTCCACCTTTGAAATAGCCATTTTCCACCCTACTCTTGGAGCACCTGCCTTCACTCCTGCCTAGTGCCAGTCTCTGCTGCATGATAGTAAACCAATTTTTTATTGTAAGGACCTAATGATTTTAACACTGTTACTCAAGATAGGTGGCTTTATATGGAAAGTTCCCTATCTGAATAGCCTTGTCACATTTCCAAGAATTTATCAAATTCACTATTGCTCAAATGGCAAAACTGGAGCTTGACATGTAGGTAAACTTGTAACTGTTGAAACAGAGATGACTTGACAATACTGGAGTAGTTTGCAGTGGGTTCATGGTGTCAAGAACCCATGTAAAAGGAGCTACTCACTGCTGTGCAGTCACCTGCAGTATATGTCCATAGAGAGAGGGGGAAACCTCCTTGAACAACTCAGCTCATCCACGCACAGATGAGCAGGACTGTGTCATCCTCTTACCTTGTGCCACAGCGAAAGTGATGATACATGTCAGAGGAGGAATTTCTCTAATATTTGGAAACTGCTCCTGGAAGGTCACCACCAGCATTACACAAGAACCCATGCATGGCTCTCTGGAACAGAGCTAGGCAGAGGAATGTTCAGTAATGCCTGAGCCACACAAAGGACACTGTCCGGATCAGAGGATTAGACAGAGAAAGCAATTTTTTTCATGCAATAAGCAGTTAAGAGAAGTCTGAAAGTAATGCCAACTGAAAAATGAGAAAGGCCACAAGAGCCCTTTTGTAACCAGTCCAGCTTCCAAACACAGCAACACTCTGTGCTCTTACAGCTGTGGGATACAGGCCATTTGCGACAGAGCTTGTCTGGGACAGGTTTGGCAGCTGTGACTCAGAACACCCGTACAGGTGCACAGGCAACCCAGATGTTCTCCAGGAAAGCAAAGCTTGCAAACAAGATTTGGGTAACCTTTGCATCTCCTCAAGACTGGTATGCAGATAACTGTTGGTGTTCTTTAGATGACTACCTTGCTTGGTTACAACTGTTACCACTTCAGCAAAAGTGACCAACACTGTTGGTGCACTAGAGAGCCACTCCTGTGGTTTTCCTGGTCAGCCCTTCAGGCTTCAAATACAGTCCGAAAGAGTACACATCTCTAAAAGACTCTTAAAACACAATCTCAGCGGCAGAATGAGAGTCTTTAGTCGGTAGAAAAGTAGCATCTGAGCTATCTTCATTCTAGTAAGGCAACAAAATAAGGAAAAGTGTTGGTTAGCAGTATTCACAGCAAGCACAGTTCTTCATTCAGTGTAGACCAGGAGTTAAATCTTGTGTCTTACAAAATCTGGAGAGCTGCCTCCAGTGTCTTACATTCGTTTCCCTCTTGCCCTGTTCTCAGATGGTGAATGCAGGGAACTTAAAAGATTCCTTAAATTTACAATAAATCTCATGTGCAGCCTTCATGCACTAAGCATTAGGAAAACCTGGATCCTGCTGGCTCCCTCTTTTACAATGTAAATGCCTCTGACTTCCTGTGCATCTCTCCTTTGTGTGCAGGGTACAGCTGTCTCCTTCATGCTGCCTTTCACCTGCTGCATGTTAATCATTTACCCGCCATGAGCAGGCCAGCCATTATTTCTGTCCTCTCCCAACCCTCACAGACTTGCTTGATGATTCAAATTATCTTTGCTCCTGAAGTTGCATGGAAGGTGAGGCCGCTTACTCTCTTTATGGGGCTCCAGAGAGAGAGGACCTGTTGCTTACACTGTTGGCATCAAATGTGTTAGAGCTGTTAGCTTGCAACTAATTGTTGTTTATTTCTATTAATGAAAACAGTCTCGCATTTTGAAGTCTACAGGTGACCTACTTACTTTTTATTGTTATGCACCCCAGTGTCCCATTTTGTGTCAGCCAAGGCAGTCCTATCAGGCATGGCAAAACAGATATTACAACACAAGAGGAATATTAGATGCTTGCTGAGCCACATAGCCGCATCCCTCTGGACAAGTCAAGACTTATTAGTCTTAAGGCTCCCAAGGGCTCTGTCTAAGCAGGGATATGCTGGTTTTTAAGGTCTGTTTGTAGTTATTCTTGGCTGATGGCTTAGAAAAAATGGTTTTGAACCAAGAAATCAAATGAAAGATTCCAGCTGCTGAAAATTAAGGAGGTGTGGAACTGGGATGTTTTAATTTTGTTTCATTACTTTCCGCTCCTAGGTGAGACATACAGTATTGCTCAATGGATTATCATATTTCTACATATGCTTTTTGGCCTTATTAAGATGTTGTTTCAAAAGCCCCAGGATTTCTTCAGCTGTCGTAATCCTGACAATTCCAATAGGATCATGAAGCAAATCCAAGAAGTCAAAGTCCTCCTCCTGATTTCCAGCCTAATCAATCACTTAGCGATGTGGAGTTTCTGCAGGATCTCTGTTACAAGCTGTGTTTCTTTGTCCCCGTTCCATTACCTGTTTTTCATCCTCTATTATTTCCACACTCCTAGCAAGCTTTCTGTGCTGATTCTGCCTGTTGTGGTCTCCGACTTCTTGTTTGAGCTTCTTGCTGTCTTCCAACTCAGAGGACCCTTCTGCACTTACACATTGACTATGTATTCTTTTCATGGCATCAGCTCACAGTTCCTTCATCTTGCACTTTTCTGCACATCGTGAAAGAAGTTTGCCTCTTTTCCTCAATTTGCATTCATACCCTCTGCCTGCTCCTTGTTTTTGCTTCTTCTTTTGACTCAAGGTACCATCTCCATGCTAACCATCTCAGAAAGCTGCGGTTTCTATCTTTGCGTCAACTAAAGTGACAAACTATAAACGGAGCTCCAATTTATACACTAGGAATTCCCCATCACCTTTGTGCCCCACACTTCTCTGGATGGGAGGCGCTGGGAAGTGTTATCTTCACCTCAGCTTCCGAGAGAGGAGTACTGCCGGCTTTCCGGGGTGAGGGGGTGCCCTAAAGCATGGAGCTAAAGCTGACCGGTTGTGCTTTGGTTCTTAAAACAAATAAATATTACGTCTCCTTCGTGTTGCCACCGATCCCGGAGCGGCGTCGGAAGCCGCGCTGCGCCCCGCGCTTCTCCGTGCTGGCAGCAAGCGCTGGGGCCGGGCGATGGGGGGGCGTCTGCAGAAAACCCCCCAGCCCCGCGGCGGAGGGTGCCGCAACAGCTCCAAAGCCAGCGGTGTTCTCCCTTCTCGGCCCCGGCACCCCGCGGCCGGGCCACGAACCGCGCCCCCGACCCGTCGGGAGGGGAGCGCCGCGGCCGGGGACGCGGCGCCTGCGGCGCGACCCCGGTCGCGGTCCGGAGCGCGGAGGGCCGCGGCGAGCGGGCGCGGCGAGCGGGAGCGGGCGCGGCGAGCGGGCGTGGCGAGCGGTCGCGGGGCGTGGCCGCCCCACCTCAGCGCCTTCCCGCCGGCGCAGCCGCCCCGCCGCGCAGTTGCTGCCCAGCGGCTGCAGGGACAGGAGGGGCCGCGCCGGTGCCGGTGAGTGGTCCCGGCGGGAGCGGGGGGCGGCGGGGGCTCGGTGCTTCCCTGCCCGCTGGCCTCCGCGGCCGCGGAGTGGTGTTGGGACGGGGAGCCGCCGGCGTCCTTCCGCGGGGTCTCTCCCGCGCTCTGGCGCGCAGGGCTGGGCGGGGGGAGGCGGAGGAGGAGGAGGGTGGGGATGGGCCCCGGGGGGCTTCCTGCCCTCCTGCCGCCAGAACTCCATGGTTGCGCCCACGTCCCCCGCACCTTACCCGCGAACCCGCGGCTGTCCCGCGCTGTGCCTTCCGCCCCCCCCCCCCCCCCCCTTAACCCCCCCCCAGTCCCTTCGTCCTGTGGCTGCACCAGCCTCCCCGGTCCCTGTCCCTCTCCGCACCCCGATGTGCTTTACCCCCAGACCTTCAGGCTGTGCCCCGCGGTGCCTGTTCCTACGCCCCCTGGCTGTACCTCACACCTGGCCCCCAAACCTCCTGGCCGTGCCCCGCGCCCCGTGGTGCCTGCCCCTCCAAGCCCTCTGGCTATGCCCCGGCTGCGCTGAGCTCACCCTCCGGTCCTGAAGAACAAGTCACGCCAAGGATGAGCTGTGCGGATGGCCTCCACCTTGTGCAGGAGGCTGCATCAGCGACTTCATTCTTGAAAAAGGTCTTTTCCCCCACTCACCCCCCAGAGAGAAGAGTGGTCCCAGGCATCAAGAAATGGATGCTTCTTTCTCTGCAGGGGCAAAGGTTGGAGGCAGCCAGGGGAGAGAGGTGTGGCCCATATACTTGGGGTAAAGATATTCAAATGTAGGGCTGGAGGGATGGTGTCTAGTCAGGAATTGTCTGATAGGTTGAAGGGGCATCTGTCCGGCTTGCTATCTTCCTCCCCCTCAGAGACAGGTCTCTTTTGCTGCCGTGTGTGGTGGGCCTTTCCTTAAGGACTGGCAGCAGCAGCGTGATCTGAGGAAGCGTGTGGGTGCCGGCTCGCGTGGCTGACAAGGCTGCGTTAGGCCAGTGTCTCGAACTTGCTCCTTGCAACTGTAGATGTTATGTATGTTGTTTGGGTGTTGTAAGGACGTTGATACTTAATTTGTGAAGATGTTTTAAGTACGTTGGTACTTTGCATTTTGGGTGTTGGCTATCACTAAGACAGAATTGTTTAATGCTTGAAAAGTCATAGTGACGCTGCAGACCAACTCTTACTGATTTCTTTGCTTGCTTGTGTAGGAAGTCAAGTGAACTAAAGCTGTTCGAACAAACAGAAACCTTACAGCTGTGTATGGATACCCTCTTACTTTGTTGTAACTCGGTCCTTTCCAGATCAGTGTGTAGGTCTGTACTGAACATTGCCATGTGGGAGAAGCTTGAACGAGTTTTTCTGGTTGTTGGGAGCAGCCTGGGAACTGTGTGCTGCCTGACTTACTGTGCTGCTCAGCATCTGGGTTGCTGCCCAGGAAGCTTTCAGGCTGCCTTGGAGCTGCCTCGGGGAGAGGTAGCATCCTTGTTTATCGACACGGCGTTAGGCAGTGTGGACATACCCTGAAAATGCTTCACTGAGGAATGGGAGCACTTACGCGTTTGCTTGAATAAAAAGTACAAAGACCTAGGGTGTGAAAACCTAGTGAAGCTAGGGTTAATTTTTTCCTAGGCAGAACCTCTGTGGCAAGAGTGAGGAATAACGCAACTTTATGGTATTTCATTACGCTGTATCAGTCAACTTTCTGTTAAATAGTATTTTTTTACTGGTAGAGTGAGGCAGGTTATGATACAGGAAGCAATATTTGTGGAATGTGTTGGGAAAGCTGCCATGGTATTAGTCAAGTAATACATGCCAAATAGGATTTAACTAGTTTTGAAGCTTGCCAAATACCATGAAATACCTATCAACTAATTACATACCAGTAAAAGAATTAATCAGGTACGTTTCTGTATCCTTACATGACTTGATGACCTTTGCTGCATGTGCTCCCTTTGCCATGCTGTGCCCTTCCTGGCTTTGTTTTTTTCCACTGCAATAAACATTTTTTTCCTACCTTGAACTCCTGCTCTTCCTCTTGAATCTGCTTCTGCCCAGTGCTTCTGGTTTAATACTTATCTCCTCCTCTGGCCTGCTCCTGTCCGGGCACTTAACCCACAGATTTCTGAATGGAGGGGTGGGCAGATGAGGAGTAAGACAGAGGGATGAGCAGCGCATGGGGTGGACTTGGGAGGCACCGCATGTGCGGTCAGGGAAGTCTCTATTCTATTGCGTTCACGTGCAGGAGATGGAGGGAAGCCAGGATCCCTTCCTGGATCTTCATTAGCTGCTTGCGAAGTTGGTTGTAATCTGGACCTAACTTGGCAGACTTCAGGTGGCATCTCGCTCTCCCTGATGCGCCTCTGCCTCAGCATGGCTGTCAGAGCCTGTCGCCCTGTAATTCTGGTGAAAGCTGGTGTGATCTCTCTGGTCTGCCCTAACCAAAATGAGATCGTTTAGCTCCTGACTATGGGTTAAACTAATCTGACTTGCTTTGTGTGAAGTGAATTAAGGAGCATTTGTAAAATATGGGTAGTAGGCAAGGATGTATGTATTTGTAAAATACGGCACGTAGGCAAGGATGAATGGATGGGGTGGTGCCATCTTCAGTGGCACAGCATGACTTTATAAAAATAATTTTATAGCCCAATGCTCATACTGACTTCAGGCTAGTGGATCTGTAAAGTTTTAAGTACGTCCCAAAGCCTGGGTAGCTGAAAAGGAAGAAATACTCTATTCCTCTCACTATTCCTCTGTCCCTCTCTGCAGCTCTTCACTTTTCTGGTTTTCTTTCCTGAAGCCACAGCAGGTGACACACATAGGTGCAGTGTTCTTATCAGTTTCCTCATTGCCCAAATATGTATTAAGTTTGAGAACTGACAGATTTTATTAGGTTTTTCTCTATTGCAATTTATGAATGCTTCAAACAGCAGTTTTGGTAGGCCTTTCTGAGTATTTAGGAGAAAGCTGGTCTGTGCTTGGAAGCTGCCTCCGAGGTGGAAAGGGATGGGAGCTAAACACTGGGAAACGAACAGAAGCTGTTCCAAAATTAAGAATTTGCCATAAAATAGATTTAAAGCATGTCGCAAACGCTTCACTGCTGTTTCGGGTTTGATTTTAGGATCTTTCTGCTCACTTAAAATCGCTTTACTTTGTTATTTGAAAGGTGGGTAGTTACCCTGCATTGTTGGACAGTGCTAGGGAGCAGGTCCCATGTGCTTCCCCGGGGGCCTCCCTCTGGTACCCAGTGCTGCATCTAGAGGGCAAGTGCAGTCTAAATGGTAAAAAGTAAACCTTTTGCTCCTTGAAAATATCACATCACTAGAACAAAACCATAGCATTAACAAAATAAATAATTCATGTTGTAAGCCTGACTGTACTTTTAAAAATATAGTTCCTTTAAAAGGGAAGAAAATGAAAGGTAAAGGGTCATACAATAGTTTTATTTTCTGTAGCCTGTTGTGACGTGTTCAACTTACAAGAAGTTTTGCAAAGTTGCAAGGTATGCCAAAGAATTTTTTTCTATCCTTCTAATACTTTAATTTTTACTTTTTAAAATTTCAACCATTTCAGCTGAAATTAATTATATAAGTTTTTGCTGCCGGTAGACACTAGAGCAACTCAGGTGTCTCTTTTCTCTACCTGTCTTTGATTTCAGTGTTTAATGCTGACCGTTGAACTGGAAATGTTGAATAGGTTGGGGGTTTTTTGTCTCCTCTTTCTAAATTCATGTAGTAAAATGCTTTCCGTATATCTGCTGATGTATGTCTTGATTTTCACTTTTTTTATTCTGCTATTTATGTTCTGTTTGTTTATGATGGCTACACAAAACCTTTTATCACTGAAGAAGTTGACTAGAAGAGAGCTGTAAGTAGCTCATAAATTGTGTAGTGTGGGAAGAATACAGAGTTTAGAGCAGCACAGGTTTAAAAGTGTCTTCATTGTTTATCTTGGTTCTGGATGACAATCTGAGGAACTGAATTTCAGAAGCATTTTTAATTTTGAAATCCTGAGCTAGCACACAAAACTAATCCCTTAAAAACTACTTGTAAAGCAAGCTTTGGGTTCCGCCTGCAGAGTGGCACAGATGTCACAAGGAGGACAAAAATACATATCAATAAACTATGAATCCAGGAGCAATGGTATTCAGATTGCCCCCCCTTAACTGTGTCAGGGCTATATTACTCATCACGGTAAAAGCAGTGAACACAGACTCTTATCTCCAGTCTGCTGATGATACCAACTGAGGCTGGTGTTGTAGTTTCACCAGCATTTCTTTTATCCTGAGTGCTTTTGCCCTTGTGTCACCTTTCTGTTGTGCTGATATAGCCCTTGGTGAAGGCTGGTGCTGAAAAGCACTGAGGAACTGGTCTGGGTTAAAAATACCCTTTCCTTTTTTGTGAGGCTGTCTCCTCTGCCCTGGGTCTTTTTCCCATCTATTTTATTATGCAGCCAGAAAAGTGGTTGTTCCAGCACAAGTCAAAGGTAACATAGGAGCAGGTATGATTACAAGAAGGGAGAAGTTGATTAAAATTACATTGCTACCATTAAAAGTGCTCATATAATTGCAAACTTACCCTGTAAACAGTCAGACTTGCTCTACTTGAGCAGGCTATGCTCAAGAAACTGCTTGTAGCAGTTTTGTGAATTCCTACACGCTGCATGCATGCGTTTAGTTGTATTGTGAATTCTTTGTAGTTTGTATTATCTTACATATTGATATGCTGCCTTGCACATTGGACCCTGTACCTGGAGTCTCTATTCAAAGTTGTTTCTTTATTTAAAGCAGTACCTCACCAAATGTGTGTGAATGAGTGTAACTGGTGCACTGCAAAATGCTGTACAAAGGAATGGTATGTACAGTGTGAAAAGTTATTAAGTTTCTACAGGCATCTCCTGGACTAGAATTCAAAAGAATGTTCCTATCCCAGTGACAGCATTCTGGGTTTATGGGTATGTCTGAGATAAAAATATAGCTTACTAAGAATAACTCTATTCCTTTTATTCTTTGTTTTCTAACAAAAGAAGGGGACAACTCTTGCTGGAATCTGAAACACAAAGATCTGTTTGTTGATTTGGAAAAAAATTTGCATTGTATCTTCAGTCCTGAAATGGCTTAAAACAAAGTCACGAAAACCTGACTCAGTACTTCTCTGTATGCTTTTAGACTATGGGTATGGTTCATGTTGGTACTGTGCACTTTCTTTCAGGAAAGTTATTTGGGGTGACAAGTAGAGGGATTTTTTAAAATTGTTTTTTGCCTGATCTGTTAAAAAGTAAAGTGCCTGGAAATTGTTACCAGTAGTTGAAGCTGATTTTTTTTTTTTTTTTTTTGATGTGTACACGTGCAGAGTGCAAGGCAACTGGGAAGGAGAAACATCTTTCTTTAGAAGTGTTGTCACTGGTGAAGGAGGAAAGATAACTTTTTTTCTCTGTGTGTGTGAAGTTGCCTATGTTCAGTTAAGGTTTGAAATTACTGTATTTGTCAAATGTATCTGATATTTTTGAAAAAACTTCACAGCCAATATTTTCAGTTTTTTTCTTTTGGTAAAATGGTTTTTTTGTATTGCTTTTAACGAAAGATAATGGCTGAATCATCAAGAGTATCAGGGTGTATCAGATGTGCTAATTTATTCTGTTAAGTAAATACTGCAGTATTTGTTTAACATGTGGCATAAAGGGGGCCTGCAGGAAGCCTTTATCAGGGAGCGTAGTGATAGGACGAGGGGTAATGATTTTAAACTGAAAGAAGGTAGACTTAGATTAGATCTGAGGAAGAAATTCTTTCCTGTGAGGGTGGTGAGACCCTGGAGCAGGTTGCCCAGAGCAGCTGTGGCTGCCCCCTCCCTGGCAGTGTCCAAGGCCAGGCTGGACGGGGCTTTGAGCAACCTGGGCTAGTGGAAGGTGTCCCTGCCCATGGCAGGGGGGTTGGAACTAGATGATCTTTAAGGTCCCTTTTGACTCAAACCATTCTGTGATTATGAATAGATGGGGGTGTGCAGCATGAAAATGTCTATAGTCTGGTCGGCGAAGTAGTAACTGGTAATGTGGGCTTTTCCTGTACAGGTGAAAATTACTTAGAATCAGGTATGTTGCAAGTGAATACTTTGGTGTATTTTACAGTATTTGCTTTTATAACATCCACTACAATCCCCTTTTTGTTTGTTTAGATGTACAGTTGGAAATATCTGGATTAAATACATTCTTTAATCACTTTTGTAGTGGGGTCCTGTGGCTTGTCTTTACTGAAATAAAAGATTGACTTTTGAAACCTTAACTCTACAGAAAGGGTCTGTCAAGCTTAATGAAGTTATTGTAATGTGCTTTGGAAGTGCCTTGTCCATGCTCTTTTGTGACTGAGATGTGTAGAAGACAGTGTCCAAAAAGCCAAGAGGCTGATGGAGTTAAGCTCAGTGTTCACTGTCCACTTCGAAATTAAACCTTTTGCAAAGGTTTAATGTGAGCTGTATTACTCAGAAGCTTTGTTACAGGTATCAGTTCCTTTGGTCGCTTGCATTACTACTGTTGCGCCAACAACGTTGTTTCTGTAGCACTTTTGTTCTGTACCAAGTTAGGTTGTTAAAGAAGAGTCTTCTTGAGTTTGGTTTTACACAAAGTGATAAAACTGTAAGGCGAGGCTCTAAGTAACTTGATGCATAGCTCTGGTGTTCAGGAAATACATTAATTTTCACTTCTAACCATGAACACCACTCTTACATTTTGGAGGAGGGTGTGTAAAACATAAGAGCAAAACAGTGCAAAACACAGAGCTCTCTGTGCCTTCCTTCAGGAAGTACTTTAATGAGTGTTTGAAATCTTACAGGGTGAAAAACCCTCCTGCTGAATTTCAAGGTTATTCTGAAACTGCTTCTCATAAACTGAAGTGGTCCACTTGATCAATTAGGGAAGCTTATCTGAAAGTTGCAGAAAAAAGATTCCTGAACATGGGCTGGACCATGCCGAGCTCTAATTTGGTCTGAACTTTTTTTCCAATCTGTTGAAATGAGGTTGCTATTCAGTATTTTAAAACTGAACAGCTTAGATACCTCATTTGAACTACGTTTAAAAGGATGGGATGGAAAATTGCTTCTGTAGCTGTGGAAGTTGTGCAGTTCGGTGTACTTGTTTTTATCCTGTAGAGATTTTACACATAATTTTGTCAAGTGTGGTTGCATGCCATTGGTTGCTTTCATCCAAGGTGCTGGAGCATCAGACAAAACTTAACTAAATCTAGAAGGACTTCTGTGATAAGCAAGAGAGCTGCTTTAACAGATGGTGAAATTATATGACCTTGGCTCACTTGTTGAGACAACAGCAGTGGGAAGAGGTCTAGTCCTCCATTCCAGTCAGTGGGAAAGCACCATGTTTTTTGGATATAGTCAGCTGGATGAACTTGCAGCTATATATTGTATATGGAAGACGGTGAGTATGGGTGAAAGCAAATTCCTTGGTTTGAATGTGAACAATAAAATCATCCTGAAGCGAGGTAAAAGAGTGGAGACAAACCACTGTGCTTAAAAACCTGCTTGAGTGATTGAGGGCTGTGTTGTTGCTTTAGGTTTGGAAAGTAGTGTGTGGCCTGGTAGTTTTGCATAGTAACTGGAATACTGAACTGGCACCCAACACTGGTTTTGTTCACAGCTTTGCTGTGCTCACTGATGGAAAAGGTGCTCCTTTTTCTCTGGTGACCGAGTGCTCCATACAAAGAGTCAACCAAACATGCTGACCTCTTCTGCGAAGCACTGAAACCTGTATGTAAAAAATGCTATCTAAGACTTTTTTTTGATAACTTAAATGCATAGTTATATATAAACCTAATCTTTCTTTGTACTGGAGACAGTCCAGTTTTCTTCCCTTTTACTGCTGTTGCATGCTGAGTAGACTATTAGACACTTGTCTGTTGCTTGTATACTAGTGTTTACAGGAACATTAGTATTGGACTAAGTACTCTGCTGCTTGCCAAGCGTCTGCACTGAAAGTGGTATTGTCTCCTATGTTATTCTGATGTGGTGCATACATTGCCTAATGGACTTTGTTGATGTGATACATTTTTCTTGAGCTATTTGTATTTGGCGATCTTTCAGAATTGTAAAGAGGGGGAAAAAAATAGTGCAGCTGACTTGTCCAGATGTAGCTGGTTCATCCCTACCTGCTGTCTGGCTGAGCTGGTTTGTTTTAAACTGCAGAGTTGTCTTGTGGTCCTGGCTGGTCTCTGAATGCTTGGAAAGATGATAAAAACTACACTCTACTGTAGTAGTGGAAAATACTGATAGAAGACCGAAAATCCTTACACCATATCTGTGATTAAACCTGTGCTTTAATGAGGTGTTTCATTGTGTTGTTCTGTGAAGTTATTTTGTGTTTTAAGCTGATTTTAAAAAGCCTAGCTGTTACAAATTCACAGCCTGTAAGTGCTGCTTTATACACTCTTCTTGAGCTTCCTGAAAGCGCAAAATAGTAAAGACTTAAAAAGTCTGCTTAGCAAAGGAACTAAGGTCTAGCTAACTAGACCTGGAGCAGAAGTAAACCTTCACAGCTGTGTCATGTCATTAATATATTTTGCACATAACATCAGTGTCTACTTTGCATTCTGTGATATGCAAACTCCTGCATGTTGATTGTTTGGAAGTTGAACAAGGAACTGATCTTTTTAAAATTGGATTTTTATAAAAGGATCTGGTTTAAAAAATGTTGTAAGACAATTTTGCTAATCAACTCAGTGTTTTCAGGTGATGAAGAGTTTTGTTTTCATGTAAGCTTTTGAGCTTAAGTTGTCATCTGGGTACTGTCCCATGCAGCATTGCTTTGCCCTTGGAGCAACCTTTTTCTTTTGTCTCCATAGGCCTTTAACTGCTCTGAGTCGCCTTGACTGTATGTTTCCTCTCTCTAACACTTGTAGGCAGCTATGAATGTTCCTATTCAACACTGTCCTGACACCCAGGGCTTTCATGGGAACCCTTTGGAAGTCCAGCACTTCTGTAGCCCTTAGGAGAGTACCTGCACAGCAAGTGGAAAAATGTTTCTGGAACTGCTGTTAGTACCAAGTCGAAGCAAAGCTTCTCCCATTCTTGTGTTCACACCGTGTGCCCAACCTCTGTTAAACTGGATCACCCTCTAAGGGGTGCAGACACCTCAAAAGGGAAGGATGCTGTGGAAAGTTATCAACCATAAAGTAAAGAGCATTCAAGATGGCTTGAGTAGTACCCAAAAGCTTACTCAAAATCAAATGGGGTTTTAAAGTATATTAATTTCTATGCATTTATCGCTGGACTCAAAATATAAGCACAATGCAACCTTGACAAGTGGCTTTGACTGCAGGATGAGTCTGCAGGGTCATTTCCTCCAGCTGCCCCTAACATTCAGATGTCTCTTTGCCATTTGTTCTCCATCCCTCTGTGATTCCTCCCTTAAGTACAGAGTTCAACAGGCACTTACTGGGAAAACACATGGCTTTTCCGCTTCATCTCCATTTCTGAAACTGTATTTCACTTCCACAGTAACTGGTCAAGTGTAAACTAATTATTTCTTTTTTTTTAAGTGGAGATCTTCTTTGGGATGCAGGAGAAAAAACAGGAGTGTTGGGAGAAATAAGAAGTCTGTTCATGTTCTTACTGCTCTGTTTAGTTGTTCTGGCTGAGAGGCCTGAGTCTCCAAACAATGGTATAATGTGCCTTCACAGGTTGCCTGACACTAATATTCTTGAGTATGTTTTGTAGTGATTAACTAGACCTTTCATCATGCTGAAGAATGTTGATTACAACAGCTAAAAAAGCAAAACCCCAAGGCCTTTATATCTCATTGCATATCCCTCTGTGATTTGGAACCTCCAACTGCAGCTGTACAAATTGCCAGCTCCAGACTGGGAAGATTTAGGATGTGGCAGTGTAGTAGCTTCCTAGAGCACTCCAGAAAGTCAATTCACAACAGTAGTTGATGTGCCAAGACTGAATTTGGGAGCAGCAGCTTTTTTTATGATACTGTCAGCATGCTTATGTGGGTAGGGAGAGTGTTCTGGACTTTAGTTTAAAAACATTTAGCACAGATTTCCTTTAACATGGCTTTTGTCTCCCTAAAGCTCTGCCATCACCTCTTGCTATGCAGCCATTGCCTGCGTCGCACTTGCTGAAGTTCACGGGTGGTCTGTGTGAATCATTGCAGAATGTGTGGGCACAGCTGGTTCTGGCTTTCTTTTGAAAGAACCTCCTAGGCAGGATGCAGTTGGTGATGTTTACAGTGCTCAACAGTTTGTCTGCTATGCTGCATTGTAGCTTAAAAAAGGGTGGCAAGTGTCAGTTCTAGGTCAGCTGCCTTTAGAATTTATGTCTGCCTAATGCAATGCAAGCAAAATTGGAGCAGGAGTGCATTATTTTGCTGCCTAGGATAACCACCTAGGACCTAGAGGATGAGTAAGTTGGGCAAGTGCAAGGCAGTGGGAAACAATGGTAAAGGAAATTAGCCAACCTCAGCATGAGAGAGTGGTGTGGGAGCAGTTCAGCTTTTCCAAGTTGCTGCACTGAAGAGTGAACAAAATAATATGTTGCAACTCCCAGCAAGATTACATCTGGTGCAATAGTTCCCATAAAATGGCATTGACTTTGCAATGTCATTTTGCTACAGCAACTACAGTGGCAGTAGCTGAGTTGAGTGTATGCTAGGCAAGATGTGACTGTAAAAAGTACTTCTTCCTATGATAATGATGACTTTTCACTTGCTCATCTCTTCTCTCTTAAGGTGAATATTGTGTTCTTAAGGTAATTACATATATCTTTTTATCTCCCCTTCCTATGAAACTCCTTTCTGCTGTACTTTTATGTTATAAGACAGCGCTGTATCCCTGTCTTTGTCTACCACAGATGAAATTTATGGTCTAATCTTTCTGTATTTATTTTTCTTCAGTACTGAATAGCTACAGGTACATTGCCAGTGATTACATAGTTACAGGATGTTTTTGGAAGTAAGAGGCCTTGTCTGCTTTTTACCCGTTGGTGTTGGCTAGATTAGCAGGATGTTACCTGTGCAACAAGTCTTGTTTCCATTTGTTTTAAGGAGTTTTCACTGGGAGCTGAAGTCTAGCTCTGCATTTCTCTCCCTATTTAGCTTCCATGGAGTGGAGTGCCCTCCACTGTGATTATTTAATGACAATTTATGTCATTGTTCTATTAAGCGATGGGTGAACACAGACTAAGTTCTTGACTGGTTATCAGTAGCAAACTGCTTCTGTTGTGATGAATTCGATGTATGAGATAATGCGTTAACTCTTAACTGTTAATGATGATAGATGACATGAGGGAGCCAATTGCGACTCAGCTTGCTGCAGAAGGAAGAGGATGGTCTCACATCCCTTCTCATAGTTTGACATGAGAAACTTTAATCAGACGGGTAGATACAAGCGATAGTACTCATAACTATAGTAAAATCTAAGCCATCTTACCTGGAGATTCAAGAATGATACAGAGCTCAGGTAATGGTATCACAGAGGAAAAGTAGGGAGAGCTTTAGACAGATCACAGATCTTGGCAATATTAGCTGAATCTGTTTTGCTGTGGCCTGCCCTTTGTCAGGTATGTTGGGAAGCTATTGATATAACTGATACGAGGATGCTCTTACTCGCATTCCATACGCTTCACCTTTAAAGGGGTGCCCAGTAGAAAGCTGAAGAGTCTTACCAAAGCATTCAAATAACTACAGTGTGTACTCGGAAGAAGCAATTGTCATCGCTACAGTGAGAAGAAATTAAATGTCCCTAGTCCTATTTTGTGGATGCGTCCACAAAGGCTCTTCATTTTTAGGTTTATAAAATGCAGACTTTTGATGTCGTCAGACATCTTTGAGCCCTTTCATTCAAAGTATTTAGTTAGCGCTCATACTCCTTCTACCTTTTTAGAACTTACCTATAAATTGCATCTTAAAAATAATGTACTTCCTATGCAGGTTAAAAACCCCAGACTCTGCTATTTTTGCAGTGCAGGTGGATACCACTCCTTACCCCTTTAGTTCAGTACAGAATTTTATTTTCTGGTTTGCTTGGTTACTAATGATGTGTATGCACTTTAAAAACACCACACCTGTAAATAATTCTTATATATATTTTGTCTTTACTGTAGAGGAAAAAAACCCAGAGTGGGTAAAGGCTCAGCATATTACAGAAATGTTGGCTCTGGAGGAGTGAGTAGAAGTGCTGGGTATATGAGTTAGTGTGTTTGTGTGGCAGAGCTGAAAATACTAGATTGTGTTACTGCTCTCTAGCCCCTGGTTTTTATTTTGTGAAAGCCTGTTTAAACTGCCCCAAAGTTTAGCTGATCTGGTCTTGAAAGTTTTCCAGTTACATAGCAAGCAAGGGGGAAAAATGAGAATCTGTTAAGTCCTTTGGGTAAGGAGGAGATTAACATGAGTTAGATATGGTCCAATTACCAAATCAATACTTTGACAAAAATCTTTGATAAGGTTAATGATATATCATAATGGAAGTGAGAATTACATCATAGGTGAGCCTTATTTCACTTTCAGGTGAAAGTTGTCATGCGATATGTGTCACAGGGCTCACCATGTAGGCAGGGCTGGGTGAGCTGGCATCACTGAGTCAGAATCTTAAAAGAACCAAAAGCATGTCATGCACTGGAGGACCAATGAGAAGAGCTTCTGTCCTAAGCTGGGTACAGGAGCTACTCACCACAGCAGAGCAGGCAGCTGAGACTAGTTGACTGCAAGATGGCTGACATGCACATGCTCAAATGAAGAGTTTTTGGTAAAGGCAGGGGGGGTGCTGATAAGTTAAAATTCTAGGAGCTTTTCCCCCCGCTTATGTTTATGTTATTGGGAATATGGTAAGAGAAACCTGGGGAAGATACACTGATGTCCATGGTGTTCACAAGTGAAAGTGGGAGTCTCTTCAGGGGCCAACACAAAGACTTTCTCATACTTGAATTAAACTGATAACTGGGTTCAAACTTGTAAGGAAACTTCCTTCCAGGCTCTGATTGCAGGGATTGTTCGGACTTGATGTGTCTTTCTATGTCAAGTAGGACATTAGTCCCTAAGATTTCACACGCATCACTGCAACCCCAGGTGATGCATTTAAGGTACTGGTGATGCCAGATCTTTTCCTACCTTACTGTAGCACAATGTAATTTTTGTGGCTTTGGCTTTCATATTGTAGAGTGTCCCTTGTGGCTTTTGATGGACAGTGATGACTTGCTGGGGTGTAGTGTGTGAACTGCCTGACTATGGACCTAGTACATGACTGTCTATGATTATGCAGAACTGGACATGATGATCCTGTGTCCACCCTACGTCATTTCACTACCAGTTTAAAGGAATCTACGATAGGGCTGCTCCTCCCAACTTTCTTCTTGCCTGCAACATCCCATTTCATGTGTCTCAATGTTTCCTTTGCACAATCCCGTTCAGCCTTTTAGGACTTTCAGTATTTTTGACTGAAAAATATCTTTTCTCAAAAGACTAAGCTTTCAGTTGGGTCAGTGAGCTGCTGTGATTTATCCTGCAGCTGCCTGAGGACCAGACCCTTTGGCAGTGATGCTGTGGGACTGTACACTTCTCTGTTCAGCTGTCTGTTGCTGGTGATTGCAGTCTATGTGGGCCAGGAGAAAGCCCATATGATTCTGTCTTGGAGTTGGGTACACAATGGGGCTGTACCCTTGAAATAATTCTCACAGGAATGGTCTTTTCTATGCCTATTGCCAGTGTTTAGCTTTGTTGTGATGTCTGCTGTATCAGGTTTTTTAACAATTTATAGGCAGGTGTGGAAGGAAATACAAATTGATCTTGATTTTACCCAACATCAGAATGGGAAATCCATTAGTCTGGCAGAAAACCAATCTGAAGTGTGATTGAAATAAAATGTGTTTTCACTAGTTCTGCTGTTTACAGACTACTTTATTCGCATTGGTGAATGACAGATTTGATGCTAATTTGAAAAGCAAAGCATTAAATAAAGAGGTACTGTGTAAATAATTCAGTAAGGGATGAGTGTATTAGATCTCTTATTGAATACTTCCAATGGGGAATTTTACACGTAGATATTCTTTTAATAGTTTCTAAACTTCTTCAATCTGTTTTTGGAATCTCCACTTTTTTAAAAAGAATTTTTATTTATTTTGAAATTTTGTATTCTCTTCCTAATATCTACTCTATAATATACATGCAGATATTGTTGGTGTACTCTAAGGAGTCAAGATTTTTGTTTTAAAGTGGACTGGCTTCAAAGACAAAGTTTGACACTTAGTCAAGGTAATGACTAATAGATCTCACAAAACTTGGAAATTTCTTAAAGTACCTCAATTGTGTAGAGTTGCCTTGCCTGCCTTCTTTCTGTCACTCACTTGGCCAGAACTGTCATCTAACAGGAACAGTGTTTAAAAGCAATATTATCAAAAAAGAAAAGGTCACCTGATGCTAAGCAGGATGTAGCCAAATTGACTGTGAGATGAATCTTTCAAAAAATGGGCTGGGTGATTGAGAGAAGGTGTTAAGGATGGGGAAGATGATGGAAACTTCTCCCATGGAAATTCATAACAACAGGTGACACCCAGCTAAATTTTAAAGCTTTGTTGCAGAATATAGGTGAGTAATCCATCAAATGTAATAGGCAGTTTGTACGTTTGCCATGTGGCATAAGGGAGTAATGTAGTTAAAATAACTGCAATTATGTAAGCACGCAGCCTTGGGAAATAGGGAGGGCAGAGCCAGTATTTCCCAGGTAAAGCTCAAGATACCATCTGTGAAACATTTTGATTTAATTGCCTTCTGAACTTCAAGAGCAGTATTAAGAATAGTAGTGATTCTGAAACATGAAAGTTTCATAATTGTGCCTCAATATGTGAGTCAATATTACTGTCACTTCTTAAGCTGTCGTTTTGAAATGAGATCTGCAATGGACCATTGCTTTCTGCAGGCTTTCCCCATCTTCCAGTGGGCTCTGTGGGGTGGAGGGGGTCCCCCTGTCATTACCTGCTTGTTAGGCCAGGGGGTAATGCTCCAGAACCTTTGCTTTTGGGATCTGTCTTGGGCAGAAATTATCCCACTGGAGACTGTACTCTATTGTCATATTCTCTAGTCTTTTACTAAGGGTTCCCTGTAAAAGTAGCTTGTCTGTCTTTCTAATAAGTAGCTTGAGTGTTTTAAGTTCCCACTGAGTTTTAGAATTATTTTTCTGAAGTGATGACGCTTAAATTAGATTGTTTAATTTTGCTTAGTTTTCTGTCAAGTTAGTTTGTTTGCTTGTTTTGTTCAGTAGCCATCAGTGTAACACTTGTAAAATTACTATTTCAAAGCAGATTTTGATATCTGCTGTAGTATTTAAAAACTATGTGGGGGAATAAATAAGCATCAAGAATGGCAAATATCTTGTGGGTTAAGCAAAGGAATGTGAGAAACTTCTTGTTCTCATTTAAAAATAAGGAATGTTTGAGGCATACCAGTAATTCCCATTCCAAGAATCATTAATAGTTTTATGTGCTAACCAAACTTGAGTACTTCCAACAACTTATTGCCTACTACTTGTCATCATGAGGCATTCTCATACGGTTTGCTGTGGTATTTGTGGCATTTTTGGCTGGTATAAATAATCTTACCTACCCTTGCCTCTCCAGTAAAAGTAATGGTCCAACTTGAAATTGGTTCTGCCAAGCTGTATGCCTTAGCACCAGTTAGCGGCCTCTTTCAACTGTGTGTTGGGCTGCAGGGGACCAGAGGCCAGCAAATTACCTTGCTCTTTTAACACAGCCCTTTCCCTCATTTGCCTCACTTACACTTTGTATTTTTATAATGGTGAAGACACGTATGTTTAAAGATGTCTCCAGAAGTTGTATTTGTGCAGCTGACTTGAACCTAGGTGCACAATATTACTTCCATTAACATTTTTAAATTAAAAAAAACAAACAAACAACAAACAAACCAGAAAATGGGGCTTATTTCTTTCTAAGAGCTGAGTACCTTGCATATGTGTTTGAGGTAATTTCAGTTCTTATTTCCCAGATGTGTGTGCTTGAGAGGACTGCCTCTATGTTCTTTAGTATTTTTTAAGCTGGGCAGACTGAACTTACATGACTGCATTTTAAGTTTATGTAAATTGTTTCCAATATGTCATTTAAAATAATCCAATTTTGAAAATGAGTCTGCTAGTGTGACTTCTCTAATTTTGGGAGATGACACTGCATTTGAAAAATAAATCTCCCTATTGTTAGTGCATTTTAGTTTCAGTTTTAAATTTTGTTACAAGCAGAAAGTGGAACATTAGAAATAAAAGTGCAGATGTGCTGATTCCTTAAGTAGATTAGTAGGTATGTAAACTAAATGCATATTTTCCTGATGAACTGTAGCTATAAAAATGCTTAATGTTGCAGATTAATTTACAGCATGAAGAACTAAAGCTGTATATTTAACAAAAAGCTGTATATTTAACAAATAGCCTTCTCTGCCCCTAAGTCTTTGTCCTTTCAGGCCAAATATTTTCAGTCTCACATTTAGAGTGTAAGTTCTGTAGACTTCAAAACTGCCAGAAGTTATGGAAGATTGTATTATGGTCAAAGCGTTATCAGGTTACTTGTTAAGAGCATGGTTATACTGTAAAAAAGTAGTCTTTCAAAAATGTTTTTGTTTTTTGGATTGGTGTTTTGGGTGTTTTTTTTTTTTTTTTTTCTGAAGCACAAGTTGTTTATCTTGTGGGGGGGGTTTTTTACTCTTCTATTTTTTTTTTTTTTAAAAAAAAAAAAACAACCCAAGGTTTGGGGGTCGTATTATTTTCCAGTATATATGAATTTGTGTGTGAAGTAAGTGTAACAGTAGAAGACTAAATACCTTCCATGCTGCCATTAGCCCTACTTGTAGGTAGTTAACAAACAAAAAAATCCTGAAAACCTGACATTAATGCAAACAATTGTTCATAGAAATGAACTTACAAAGGAAAACTAGGTAGCTAGCTAAGTTAAGAAAATAAGTAGAATTGTAAAGCAGTGGTGTTATATATATATAAGTTGATTTTGAATAAATCTTAACTGTAGAAAAGTTCTGAACAGCACTGTCTTTCTTGCACACATTACTGCTGCCCTTAAAATTAGTTTTAACTTATTGTACTTTGCTTACCTTCAGATTCAGAGTAATTGATCAGTCAGTATGGTGGCGAGGCTGTGCTGCTCTCTGGTATTTCCTTTTCTCAGGACAGTAACTCAATGGTGAAAACTTTTCAGAGTAAATTTAGCAGCTGCTGGGGAGTTGTATCTTGCTTGGTGTTATGAACAGAAAATAAATGTTGAAGGCTAAGAGCCTGTACTGTCTTTAGCTCTTGTGAAATAAAGGGAGAAGAGCTGTGAGTGCTGGGGTCAGTAGAGGTGGGACAAATGTCTCTCTGTCATTATGGCAGGGGGTGGGAAATGTGAAGATTCATTATTTCCATCTGCTGCCTTTCTAATATGAGCAGAAACAATCTATTGGAAATAGTCTGGTTCCAAATAAGCTTTCTTTTGGTCCTAGTGCCTAACAGACATAAGAGTTGCTATTTAAACACCAGCAGCATGTTTGGGTCCTAACACAAAATTAAGGTTGTTGACAAGTTAAGTGGATAAATGTAAAGAATTGTCTGTTTGTGAGGTTGCAGTTGTCAGAATGAGAGGTTTGCATTGTAAGAGGGAGAAGTCTATCAGCACCCCCAAGCCCATAATAAATGGCAATTCATTTTGAGCCATCATCTGCACAGAATTTTCTGGATTTTCTTGAGAGCATGTTTTGAAGCAGTAGGTTACATGTTTAATGTACATGATTGGGTTTATGTTAGGTTGCATGTTTAGGTTTTGGTCAGCATGTCGAGCTAGCCAGTCCAAGTTCCAGTACCATCTTCATCAGAATGAGAGCAGGAAAAGTGATTGGCAGTTACATCGGTAAACTATTTTTCTCATTGAAGAACTGATTAAATATGATGTGATTTGTATACAGTGAATATGTTTATTGAAATATTGAGCCATACTGTGCACAAAGTGTCTGTAGGCTTTGGTAGAATATCATTATAACCACTGAACAAGGTACCTTGTTTGCCATGCCTTGCCTCTTGATAGACTGTTCTCTTGAGTCCAAAATGGAAAGAATATTGGATTTTAAGGATAACTTACTGTAATCAATCTAATAAAATAAAATAGTTATTTATAAAATACAGATTTTTAACACTTCCCCACAGCACCAGTTACTTACAGCTGAGTTGCCTGGCTGTCATAGTCAGGCAGTCTGAAGTACCTGGTGTTGAGGACAGGGTTGGGTTTCATATGTTTGATTATGATCCATATTTTGGCTCATGAAGCAAGATGGCAGGGATATTTATAATTTGTCTCTACCCATAAAATCTTTTGTCTTGTGTGATTGATAGTGCCAAAAGGAAGAGGGTCACTCATATTTCCATTAGAAAAGGAAGAGGATGTCTGTCCCCTGCATCTGATTTTGCCAGCACCTTTATAAATATAGAGCTTTGTAGCAAACATTGTGTTGTTGTGTAACAACAGCTAGCAACTAAGCCCCACTCAGCACTCGCTCATTCACCCTTGGCAAGATGGTGGAGAGAATCAGAAGAGTAAATGTGAGAAAACAGGTGGGTTGAGATAAAGACAGGGTAAAGCAAAGGCCATGCACACAAGCAAAGCGAAACAAGGAACTGATTCAGTACTTCCCATCGGCAGGCAGATGTTCAGCCATCTCCAGGAAAGCAGGGCTCCATTGCATGTAGCAGTAACTTGGGAAGACAGATGTCCTAACTGCAAATTTTTGCCCCTTCCTTCTTCCCCCAACTTTATGTGCTCAGCATGACATCATATGGTCTGGGATATCCCTGCGGTCAGCTGTCCCAGCTGTGTCCCCTCCTGACTTTCCATGCACCCCCAGCCTAGTTGCTGATGGGGTTGAGAGATAAGCAGAAAAGGTCTTGACTCTGAGTAATCACTGCACAGCAATAATTAAAACATCCCTGTGTTATCAAGTTTCCAGCACAAATCCAAATCATAGCACCATGCTATCTACTATAAAGAAAATTAACTCTATCCCAGCCAAAACCAGCACACACTGTAATATAACATAGGGCATGCAGAAATGGTCAGCATAAAGGCACTGACATTGATCTGGGAAATGCTGATGCTGGAAAATGTGGCCTTCAAAGAGTTTTGCAGAGAGAATATTTTCTGAACACAAAATTGATGGTAAGTTCAGATATTCAGAGACAGGACAGAAGTGCAAGCAGGAAAACAAGTGGGTACTAGAATGAGAATTGGGAAGGGGTAGATGAAGGCAAGCTTGTCTGTGTTGCATCTTGTGATGAAGGGTGGGTGTAGTGTACTCTGAAGTGCCTAAAAACTCCAGTGAGATGGCAGTGAAAAGGAGGTACTTGTAGAAGTGGAGATAAGGGTGAAATTATTTTTCAGGAGTGTTAAGGTGAGGACAAATGAGAAGGTGGGAGTGGGGAGATCTGAGGAGAGAGATGCATTACCATCATGAGGGCAGAACTATCTCTCCAAAGCTGCAGCTTGGCTTAGCCTGGAGGAGATGCAGGAGGGCAGCCAGAGAAAAGGAGCTAGTTTTCAAGGTGTGCTACAGCCTGGACTAACAAAGGTGATTGCACAGGGGTATGGAGAGAAGTCGTATGGCAAAGTGAGACACTGAGTGGGAATAGGAGAGACACCCTTCAAATGTGTTGTGATTTTTACAAAGTGTTTTCTAGGGGGAATGAGGCAAGAGAAGGGCTGGTGAGTACTTGATTTTGGAGCAAAAATTATTATTCATATAAGCATACTTCTTTGAAAAGTTTTACATATATAGGTGGTGCTGCATGCAAATTAGATGTACCGGATAATTTTCGTGAGTTAATGGTATTACCAGTGGTGCTGTGACACTTCACGATCCAGGTGTGGAAACAGTTGATTCATCAGAGTGTGATTTGTTCTAATTATAACATAGCTAATTATTGTATTTAAAAGGAGTATGCAGACATATTGGCAACTTTCTTCCCTCACACCTACCTTAGAAATACTTACTCAAAAATTAAAATTTTCAACAGTACATTTTGCAAAGCTGAACTTCTTCACATATGAGTAACTTGGACTTTAGGTGGAGATGTTAATAAAAATGAATTTGAACAGCTGCTCTTTATTGATATTTTCCTCTTAACTGTAATGGTTAACCACAGCATGGTTTGTTGAGATAATGCTTTATGGCATGGAAGCATCTTGTTTGGTATATAGAGGTTACGAAATCATATTGTTGTGCATAAAAACTCAGCTATAAATTAGCCCAAAGCATAGGGCTATGTGGTCAGCTAACACTACCTGATCTGTATTTCACATGTGCTCTGTTAGCCCTCTCTATCTTTTTTCCATTCTGTTGCTTGAAAATCTTTTCCAAAACATTTTACTGACCTTTATTTCAAAAATCCATGTTTCTGTTTTGGTTTGTTTTCCTGCAGGCAGAATCATAAAATCTTAATCAAGTGAAAATGGCCATTAGCAATCTGACATCAAAGGCTGTACTACTGTATGATGAATGGATTAAAGATGCCGGTGAGTCATTTAAATCTGAAATCTACTAATTTTCAATCATTTTGGATAGCTATGTGTAGCTATTTTAGGTGTACTGTTTATCAACTTAAAGTAGCTTTGTCTTCCTGTAAACGTTTCTGAGATTTGCCAGGTTACCTATTGACACTTTTAACTATAAAGAACAGACTAGTTTCTGTATTTTAAAAAAGTAAAAAAGCAAAATTCAGCTAGTTTACAGGTATAACCTCAGACTAAAAGTGCAGACAGTGATTCTTCTGTAAGAGCTTTTGGCTTGCCTGAATACATAGTTTGTTTCTCCTGTGCTGCTGAACAGAAAGCTTGAACTCCTTTTAGGTACTGAACAATGGTATTTTAGCAGTTTATTGAGCTAGCTGCATGTTGTTACTGCATTTTGCTTTTGCAGAGTGAAAGAAATAAAGAACTTGTTAAATTACAGTATCTTGAAATTAATCCTCCGGTTAATTAACTGTGACAGTTCTATTTTGAAAAGGCATGTTAGTCTCTTGTTGCAACTGGTATGAGGATATTAAACACACTTTGCTTTAATGTTGTTCTGTAGTTGTACATGCCTACCAAAAAATGACGGAACATTTCAAGTTTGAGGTTAGGACCCATCTGTCACAGTGGCATTCCTGAGTGTTCCTCACTGTGGTAGGCACATAGTGACAGGGATTAGCTAACTCCTGGAGACAATTTAAGAAGAGGTTAAGGTTTGATCACTAAAATTACTAGTTTATCTTTTCCAGTACAGCTGAGAACAATTTATCTTGTTCTGTAGAACCACAGCATGTAACTGAGAAGGGATTTTTATCAGCATGATTTGCAGAGTGAAGTGGATTGGGACAGAGCTGGCTGAGGGAGTGTTTCTGCTGCAGTGTCCACGACTTCAGAATTTGAGTTCCTCATCTCCCTGCCTACCAATGCTTGTATTTGGCATCTCGTAGCATGCTGTTAGTGGCAGGACATGGTTTCCTCAGGACTAAATTTGGAAGACCAATGAGAAAGTTTTGGTAGTACCAGTGCAAGGGGTGAATGCAGAAAACGCAGTTGATTGTGAAGAGCTGGTGATTCTCTTCTTGCTGGAGCAACACATACAAATGCCTAATGCTGTGGTTCACAACTCTTGCTGGTCTGTGGGCAGCAGCACTGGGCACGTTACAGACTGAGCAGCATTACAATGTGCTTTCCTTCTCTGTCTGTTTTAAAACTTCCAGTGGCTGTAAACAACATCAGAGGGTCTCACGGGTGATAGGTTGCTTGAATGCTGTGGGTTTAAAATCTCTAACGTAAGACATATATCCATGAATTACAGACTTAACAAAAATTGCAGTGGTCTAATTTCATCCCCAAAATACAGCAGCAAACCGTGAAAGCAGCAGTTTGAGTCAATTAAGTTTGGGGTCATTCAGAAATGAATCTTCCAAAAGTCAGTTTACCAAAAAAAAAAAAAAAAAAAATCAAACCAAAACATGAAGTTCTTATCAGTTCTGCTTATGGAGATATGTGAAAGTCTTTGGTGAACTACAGAAGGGTGCAGTGGAATCATGGTGAAGCTCAGAGAGCACCTGCCAGACTCAGCTAGGGGAAAAGGGAGTGGGGCATGCATAGGAGGAGGACTCTCATCAATACTTCCAGAATAACTGGAGAGCAACTGGCAACATTTTTACAGTTTGGAGGCTTGTAATGTGAAGTGTGTGTTTTGTAGTGCTGGGAAAGTGGTGATGTATCTGCACTGAATAGGCACAGGCTTCAGGTACTAAGCTATGAATACCAACTGATGGGACAGACTTGAAAATTCCTGTACTTACTAAGTCTAACGCTGTACTGCTTATAAAGCTCAAGGATCTTGAAAATGGGGCAACTCCACTTCTGTGACTTGAACTTGTGATATAAGGTTCATGCTTTTCCAGAAGAATGAAGTCTTATGTGGTGATATAGCCTGGGTGATCTGCTTTGTGCATTGCCGTCCTATGCTGCCCTCTGAACCCCATTCATTTGTGAAAACACAGACTTTTCATGAAGGAGAGCTCTAAACAGAAAATCGTGTCACTCGATTCTGTGTCTCCTCTTCATTATGTGTGAAGAATTGATGCAGAAAGAAGCACTGAATCCTCCAGGTGCTAAATCCTGTTACTCAGTCAGTATGGATTTGAGGTGAATAGACTCTGGAACATCATCAGTGACAGCAAAACCTAAACCATTAAAAATTATGTATCTTTCTGTAACTATTTCAGGATTTAGTAAGAACTGGAAAGATCTGATTTCTTTTTTTTTTTTTTTTTCCCCCCCTCCTCTAGATCCAAGACTGGAAGGCTGGCCACTCATGTCTTCCCCTTTTCCAACAACCTTTATCATTGGAACCTACATTTATTTTGTCACGTCCTTGGGACCCAAACTCATGGAAAATAAAAAACCTTTTGAACTTAGGCAGATAATGGCATTTTATAATTTTAGTGTGGTAGCCCTCTCTTTATATATGACTTATGAAGTAAGTACTACTTTTATTTGTAATGTATTTATATAATGTGTCTACTAACTTTTAATAAATTTATTAATATAATCCTTACTCTGAAATTCTCAAACTATTGTTCTGATTGTTGTAATGATATTCCTCCAAGCAATATGCTGAAATAATTGAGCTGATACTTGAAAAAAGAGAATGTCATACCTAGAAAAATGTAAATTATTTTGTGTCATTATATATAATTTAAATAATTAACAATTCTTATAATATTTAATTTCCTTGGTCTGTAGCAGGTAAAGCAGACTACATGTTTTTTCTTAGTCTGTTGTAATTGTTTCTGTCCTACTATGTGATAATCAACACTGATGTTTCAAACGCTGTATAGAGTGTGTTTACTATGGAAAAATCTTCAGTTAGACCTGCCTTTTAAATGACAGAAGTTAACAAAATCTACATTGGAGATCGTCATCCTCTAAAAAAACCCAAAACAAAACCAGTGAAAAACCTAACAAAAAACCCCACCCAAAACCCAAACTATGAAAATCTTTAGTGCTGATTTTTTTTTTTTTCCCCCCCAACCCCAAAATAGCAAATACTCTTTCTCTCAAAAGGTATGTTAAGATTTTGCTGTAGTTTGTAGCTAATGTTAGACTTTAAGGCTGGAAGACCTGATTTTTATAGTGTTATAGGTTGAATGACCTAAAAACCTTAACAGTCTGTAGTGGTGTAGACTATGTAGAAGCTTTAATTTAGAACCTTAAACCTTAAGATAGCTAATGTCTGAGTTTTCTTTTCTTTTTTTGGTTGGTTGTTGGGGTTTTTTTGGTTCATTGTTTTTTAAAGTGTAGCCATTTAACAATAGTAATGTGTGACAGATAGCCTTATACATTTGCTTGGTGAAGCCCACTATGCTAGCACTGACCCTCTTTGTGCTAAATCTGTCTATGTGGCTATTTCAGATTTGGCAAACTGCTAATGAAAAGTTATCAGATTATTGTGCCAAATTGTCAGGATACCTTTCTGTTAGCTCAATTTGCATAAATTTCATCACGAGATAGTGAACTGCTTGTCATTTCTAACAGCGCTCTAAAGGCAGACCAGCTATTTTGTCATGACTGTTGTGTGGAAAGTGGTGGACAAGATGAACGCATTTGCTATTTAGACTTTGTTTTGAAAAATCACCAAACTTCCTTTTGTGATTTGGTGCCAAGTTTGGTTTTGGTTATAACCCTCAGAAACAAAAACAATATTAAACTTTTATTAGTGTCTGACACTAACACAGTATTCAGTTAACCTGCTGTCAAGAATTCCATGTTACAATGTTGTGAAAGAATGCATGGATAGAGTGTAACAGATTGAATTTCTGCTATTGTCTGTTGGTCAGCAAAAAGCTGATTCTTTTCTTCTTTGGGACCAAGCCATTTGGTGGGTGTTTTAGTATTGTGCTGTCTTGGTGTTGTTTCAAATCTTGTTTTATTTAAGCAACTGATTCTTTTAGGAAGTTAAATGGACTAAACCCCTCCATCTGTTATGAGAACTGAACCTCCTATTGTGCATGAGTTGATGATGATCAGTGGATGAGAAGCACTTTATAAACAGACATAAGATACAGTAGTCCTAGTAGCTGGCAGGGAAATGAGACAAGTATATTAACAATGTTGCTCTTGTTCAAGCTTTAATGTATTCAAAGAGAAAAATTAAATTATATTTGTTACATGCAGTTCTTCGGTGATATATGTGCTCTCAATTGTAAAACCCTAGCTTCTCATGCTGGTATCAGTGAAAGACTAATTCAACCATGCAGTTTAAGCAAAATTTTAGAAACGATGATAGCTGAAAATACAGTTCATATAGATTTGTTCCTTGTCTTCAATGATATTAAGCCATATGTTTCTGTTGTGCTGGTTTTCTTTCAGTATTAAGATGCTGTGCTGGTTTCTTTTCAGTATTAAGGTCGTTGGCTATGATAGCAACTTTTAAAATTTCAGAATGTTTGTTTTTATGGTGTGATTTACTCAGTAAAATGCCTTTTAAGTTCTGGTTTTGAGATGCAGCTGTTTCTCCTCTTCGGTTACTAATGCTGCAATAATAGTTGTAAGAAGAAAGTTCCTATCTATAGGTGTAGTCCTGGAATTAGAAATTCATTAATCTGCAATAGCAAATGATTTCATGGTAGCTAGACCACATGATTGACAAGGTTGCTGATTTAACAAGTTTTTAATATTGTTTCCCCTTCCTGCTTAGTGATTGCAATAGTAATCCGAAATTAATGAATTTTTCAAAAGACATGAAGTAAGTGTTTGCCCTTTCCCTTTTCTTTGCTTCAGTTTCTTATGTCAGGTTGGGCCACAGGGTACTCATTCCGGTGCGATATTGTTGACTACTCGAGGTCACCTACAGCTCTAAGAGTAAGTTGCCAAGCACAAAGCTGAATTGTTATGCCACACTGACTTTATTCTTAGAAATGCTTTTTGAACAACCAAATGCACTGTTGTAGAGTGGAATGCACTAAATGGAAATGCCCTCTTTCATAATGTAGCGCATGAGTTAGCTGGTTGGTGGTTTGGGAGAAAGGAAGAGGCAACGTATTTGTTAGCTTGTTCTTCTTGGTTTTAAAATTCCTTCAGGATTAAAAATTGGTGTTTGTTTTTAAAGAAAAACCAAACAGACTATACATTTAAATATTTCTGCCAACTTTATGACACAACTTACTTGTCCTAATACTTTCCTTTATTTAGTCACATATTTTTCCTGCAGCTACTTGTCTTATTTATGACTATTATGATTAGACAATTTTTCGTTTTTTGCTCTTGCAGATGGTACGAACTTGTTGGCTTTACTACTTTTCCAAGTTCATTGAATTATTAGACACTGTAAGTATTTGTAGCCTAATAAAAGAAGTAGAGATATTTCCTTTTCACTATAGAGGAACTGGTGCTGTTGGGGACTGGGGACATAAATTGCTTTTTATTTAGTTCTCCTGCCTTCCATTATTGAAATACCATCAAGGTGTTTACTCTTATTATCTCTGCTCATCTTATTGTTTTATTACACTGTTGTTCCTTGGTTATCAGGAAAATTTTAAATGAGGGAACACACCTTTAAAGATTTAGGAAGCCCTGATAACTTGTCTCTTTAACAGCTGAATACCCTACCCTGTTGTGCTATGGCAATATTGTCTCAACACTACAGATGATAAACAGTGTTGATCATGCTGAATTTTTTCCAAATCGTCTTCAGATTTTATTTTCCACATTCACAACATTTGCATCAGCAGCTCTGAATACAGCGTAACTTGCTATACCTACCTGCTCTAAATTCCTGTGTATGTTTTGAGGATCATAACTTTAGATGTGCTTGATATCAGGCTGTCACTCTAACCTGTTTCAAAGAAAGTCTGAGCAGCAATGCACTGAAGCAGAGTGCAGACCTTACTCACCACCAGCAGCCATCTGCCTTTACCTTCTTCCTGAGACTGACACCTAGTAGGATTGATTTAGCTATTTTCATACCAGCTTCTGAGTGTTGGAACCAGCTGCAATATCATTTGCCCTGTTATATGGAGCACTATAGTGATAATTCAGGATCTGACTCATGAGCAGTTAGGATGTTCTACACCCTGCGAGCAAAGTTAGCCATCTGACTTTCATCTCCAAATGCCTATGATTCAGCACTGGAAGATCTTACTGACTGAGCCAAATGGAATGGTAATGGAAGGGCCAGGAATGCTAAAACTGGAAAAGCCTGACAAGTTTAGTCCTCTATTTACCTTCACTATCCACTGGTTAGTCCGCTCATTTTTAATTAGTCCTGGGCCTGAAAAATTAAAAAGAAAAAAAAAAAAGGTTTGTTTGAATCTGCCCAATCAGGTACCTGTTTCTCAGCAGCTTTTTGGTTTTATTGCAGAAGTAATTTAACTGTCTTTAAGTAAACTGTTGCCAAATGTTTTCCCTGGCACATCAGACTTCTTTTCTTCTGTGTTCATTTGCTCACCATTTGATACTACCCTTTGCATGACCTTACTTCTCCTTACAGAGTTTTCTTGCTCTTAAGACTTCCCTTAACAGTACCCTTGATATCTGTCCTTTAAAATGTGGTTTGTCAGTATTGATTAAGAATACGTACATATATTTTGTCCAATTCTGCCTTTTTCAGAGAATGCTAAGTCAGTGAGATATATATATATGTGTGTGTGTGTGTGTGTAAAGTGCTATTTATGTAACTTACTATTTTCTACTGTCTCTATCTGTTGCTCATCTTTTGGTTCATTTTCTCAAATGGTCTTGCATTAGTAGTTCAGGGAACTTAAAATCTGATGCTTCTAGATACTTCTCAATCCAAGCAAGTCCATTTTATGCTGTCTGTTACACATGCAGGTGATGGCTCAACCTTGGACATCTGCTTTCAGAGCTTGCCCTGGCTTTTCAGACTCTACAGGTGGATTTTGCATCCTGGCTTAATTTTTTTTTTTTTTAAACTAGCCTGCATATCCAGAGCGTGTTTTGCTTCTCCCAAGACTGCAACTGTGAAAAATCTTTAAACGTATAGTAGTGAGCAACCAGTGAGAAAACTGATGCATACAGTTTTCTGTAAGTATGCTGGGCTTAATTATCTCCTGTAACATTCTGTTCATTAAAAATCTGTTTCAGATATTTTTTGTGCTGCGTAAGAAAAACAACCAAGTTACATTCCTGCATGTCTTTCATCATTCCATCATGCCATGGACCTGGTGGTTTGGAGTCAAATTTGCTGCAGGTAGTGGGGAGAGAGTTTAAGTTGTACCTGTCTTCTGGTAGTAGAAGTTAATTATGCTAGACAGAAATATTTAAAGACCAGAATTAAAAACCTTGCAAACATCAATGTTTTTAAATTTAGATGTCTGCAGTATTTCATGGAACATCTGAGATCATAATTATTTAAATGGGTGGGGAGTACTCATCTTTCCTATTTAACAGCATTTCATGCAGTGTTGGTTTCTCATGGCGTGGGAAGGTGCAGAGGAGAGAGCTGTATATAAGCAGAGCATTATTACATGAAAAAGAAATGTGACTGCAAAGTCAGAAATGCTAGGAGAGACGTATGAGGCAGATAACTGTTGAAACTACTTCAAAGCCATTTGTCCCCCTGAAATGTAAGAAGTGAGTTGGATGGGAGGACTGTGTTCTCTTTTTTTCTCATCTGTTTAAGAAATTATTCAGGCTTTGATGCAGGTTTCTTTACTGGCTTTAGGTAGCATAATTGGGGTTTATTTACATTTAACACTTTGGCTTTCACAAGATGACAGAAATATTTTTCTGGACCTTACTTATTACAGAAACTTATTTGAATTGTACTGAATTGAAAGTCTTTGTCCACTTATAGCTTACCTTCACTTTCTCCTTTCCTGTTCTATGTGTCTATACATGCATCTTCCTATGATACATTATTAGTGTGCGCCACTAATATATATAGCTTGCCATGAGAATAGTCTGGTAAACACAGAGTGGAGAAATTAAGTCTTTTAGTAGTCCATCTCTAGGAGGTATGTGGGTTTTTTTCTACTGAACAATAGGGGGGTTTGCCCATGTTTCTTTGCTCATGTTCTCTGGCATGTTTTTTTTCTCCCAGAAACTCAGTGATGAATAGGTGAAGAGAACCACTGCTTATTAAATCTGATCTGTTAATATCTGTTTATGAATACAAAGCAGGCCAGAAAATTTATAAATGGGATATTTTGAACATGTCCAGTGTGCAGATATTCCTAGTGTATAAAAGGATATAATTCTGCTGTATTTGTTGAGTTTCTGTTACTAGGAAGCTGGTTCCTTAATTGTCTTTCTCCAATGTTCCTGAGTAACTGGTATTTTAAGTTAACGATGAAATTGTGAATAGCTTTCTCAGCATACATTTCAGTGTGTTTATAGATCTGCAAAAAAAAAAAAAATCAAACCAAAAACCAGCAACTAACAGTCCCTCCTTTTCAACCTTGAAAAGTTTCCATTTATAGGTGATTAACTTTCTGCATTTTATCTGGACTTCAGATCAGTATACCAGCTACAGGCTTCTGATTTTTGCATCAGATTCAAATTTTCCATGTGATAATTTTACAAATGCTTTCAGCAAAGTGTGCAAGAACTGGTTTGTCCTCTGCTAATAATAGTTCCTCATACTCATGCAGAGCTGTGTGTATTCCTACAACTCTATTGCTTATCTTTATACTAATCTTTCCAAATATTGTTCTGTGTGATAGCTTCATATTTTTTTTGAGCACTTCAGTCCTGCTGCTGATTACCTTCTATTCAGTTTCATCACTGTTTGTCCTTCTGAAGAGTGACATTGATCAAGTCTTCAACCTGTTTGTAAAAAAACCAATGGGTTTGAATGGAGAGGCTGATTCTTCTCTTTCTGTTATAAACAGGGAAATGGTGCTTATGTATGTTGTTGCTTTTTGGAGTGTAGTTTTGTCGATTAGGTTTTTTTCTCTGCTTTAAGTATTTATTTTTTCTTCTGAATATTCACTGTACAAGCCAAAAAAAAGTATGTATGTTTGAACTGTAAGAACACTCAAATTATTTTTAAAAATACAAATAGCTAAGTTTCAAAGAAAGTTTGCAATCACAGTTGGAGGTGTTATGATCTATCAAGCTGGAAGATTAGTGTGAGCTACTAAAGTCACAAAATATATTTTGTATTTAACTTGATTAAGTCTTAATGGAAAATTAGCTTTTTCCCCCTCACTAAATGTCTGCTTTTATGTAATTTTATTTTCTTCCTGATGCTCAGTATTTTCATGTTTATATTTCTCTTAAAAATACTTTGCTGTCTGCCACTTCTTGGATCACTTTACCTATAATTACTTGTGTTCATTAAAATGACTTCATCATCTAAGTCCACAGTTGATCCAATGGAAAAGGAAGTATTTCCTTACTTGGTTTGTGAAATGTTCCTATTTTACTAGCTTAAGTCATGATTTTGCCCCACATGAGGCTATTTGGCCTTAAATTTCCTTCTCACTGTAAGAATGCTTTTGAGATGGACAATGGATTTGTGAGACACTCATCACTCATGATTCCAAAAACTTACTGTCCAAAACGGTGGATCTTTCCCTGGGAATCTGGAAATCTGTGTTGGGGAGACAATTATTATTTATCCTCCAGAACATCACAAAGTTCAGCATTATGTCTAGAAAAGAGGTGTAAAACAGGAGAAATACTGTTCCTACTAATTATCTGCATCTTCATCATTTATATATTGGAATTAAAAATACTAAAAAATGAATCAAAGAACAGAAAATTCATTTAAAACCTTTTACAGATTATTAGATCAGCTAAGCTTTATAGCTGTTTTGGAAATGCTTAGATAAGCCTTTTCTGAGAAAGAAAACTGATACAATCCCTCAGAATTGGTGGTCTGTAGGTTTTGTGTTGGTTTTTTCTTTTTTTTTTTTTCTACCCTGACTCAGAACAAAGTACTAGGACCTGAGATGGCTTTTTAAATACCTGATACAATAATACTACTACTATGTTTTGGTTTTCTACAGGTGGTTTAGGAACATTTCATGCTTTGCTGAACTGTATCGTCCATGTTGTCATGTACACTTATTATGGAATCTGTTCTTTGGGACCAGCCTATCATAAATATTTATGGTGGAAAAAATACATGACAACTATACAACTTGTGAGTAACTTTCTTTTTGACATAAAAACCTTTCAAAGCTAATTGTGGCTAACTGTAAATGCAGTACATTTGTACTTTTAATTATGTTCATGTGTGTAGCTTACAGTTGGTACAAAGTTTACTCATGTTTTAATTGAGTAAAACAAAAGTCATGAGCTCCCCTCAGTTCCATATTTAATCTGCTGACTTCAGCATTCACTACAATCACAGATTCAGACACATGATCTTTACAGTTATTGCAGTACTTGATAAATATATTTACAAAACTCATTGCCTGTGTAAAAATGATTAGAATGTAAGTTTGCACCAAGAAAACATAATTATTGTACAGAATACACATGGGACTAGTACTGAGGAAAGGAAATAAAGTCCTGCTTTAGAATTTCATGTGTGTTCTTTCACAGGAAATGTTTATGTTTAGAGATTTCACCTCTCTAACTCAGAGCATTAAAAACCACTCTTGCAGTAATTACATTAAGTATTTTATCAACCTTAGATCACTTTCAAAAGGTTGGTGCTCCGGGTGCTTTTCATGCCCAGTTTTTTTCATAGCCTAATTTTCAAAATTCAGCTTCTGGCTAAACAATTAGCTTGGCCTGAGCAAGTATGCTGATGAAAGATGGAAAGGAGCAGGGAGAAGCAGCCATGGCTGTCTGCTTGCACTAGGTTTGGCATTAATAGAATAGTTCACAAAACCATGTGTAATTCTAAACAAATTAGCTTGAATATTTGTAACTTACTTAAAGCCTTTTGTCTTGGAGGCACTAGCAGTGGATTATTAACTTGGAGTTCATGTGGAAATTTTTTAAAATCTTCCATTAAATTTTTTGGGGGGGACCTGCTGGCCTTTCTGTCACATGCTAGTATGCAGTGAAGGTGGGAATTCATATTCACCAACCATGTAATGGTTAGTTTTTTGGGTTTTTTTGTATCTAATTTTTCTAAAGGAGCCTCTCATTTGTCACTGGTCAAACACTGTCTGCCTCCTTCTTTCTTCTCTGAACTGGCCAGAGCAGACTCCCATTCTCCTAGTATGGGATTCTCAAGTGCTGCTTGTAATTCAGTTCATCCCAGGACTTTCCTTTCTTTACTCTGTGAACATGTTTTTCAGTAGAGTAAGGTTTTGGGTGAGGAGCATTAAAAAGGTGCATCTCTGTCATTTTAAAAAGACCCCTCCCTTCTGTTTTTCTATATACAAGTTATGCTGAATCTTTCTAAACTCCTGTGGTCAGTTTGTCATTTATTTAAAAAGTATTTCTTTTCTTCACCTTTTTTTCTCCAGGTCCAGTTTATTATGATTACAGGCCATATAGGACAAATCTACATCATGGATGATTGTCCGTACCAGTATCCAATTTTCATGTTTATTATTTGGCTATATGGCTCTATGTTTTTAGTCTTGTTCCTCCACTTCTGGTACCACGCTTACACAAAGGGACAAAGACTACCAAAGATGGCAAGAAATGGGATCAGCAAAGATCAGTGAAAAAAATTCTTGTCTCTAAAACCAAAAAAATGTATATGTCAAAGTGAAAACTTGCACTACTTGGCAATCAAGATATTTAGGTGCACACACTACATGATGTGTATTTTGTATGTTTTCTTCCAAAACAGAATTTGTATTTTTAGCATAAGTTATTTGAGAGTCAGAATTTGGGGGAGCAAGGAAGCAGCATGGATCAGTGATTTAAAAAAAAAAAAGGCATTTTTTCAACAACTTGTTCATGTCTGTCCTATAAGAAGTCAAGGGATAGATGATCTCTAGAAGATGCATGAAAATAAAGATACTCACTGGGAAAATGTGTATGATGAGTAGTGAGTAGTCTGAACACCGAGGGGGAAAAAATTACTTCACCTTAAATGTTGTAAGTTGTTGAGACTGTCAGTTGCATTTTATTGAAAGAATGAATCTTCAGTAAGTACTGTTTATGGAATCTAAAACTTATTAATATAGTTAATACAGAAACATTATTACATGTGTTTACAAACTATATTACTTTAAAGAAAGGAATGTATGTTAATCTGTCAAGGTATGGTGTTTCATCAAAGATCACAGATTTTTGGATATACTTTTACTAAGATAACTTAATTCATTTCATGCTCTACTCACTTGAACATTATTCTAAATGTCAGTAACCTACTGATTTGGGGATAATCTTAACTCTCTTGTAGCATAATGATCAAAATGGCTGTAGCCTAATATACTTATTATTCAATGTATCTATGGTTATATTTTGATATTGGTAGCCTAGGCTGTTTAGGAAGGAAAAAAAAAAATCTTGTAATTTAATAGTCAAATTCTTAGTCCTCAGGTTTAAAAAAAAATATTTTTGATTGAAGCCTGTCACCTAGCATGATTGTACTGTATTTTCTTCCGTTTCCATTATCTACTGAAATACATGGCTAGAAAGATTTTCTGTTGTTTTTTTTCATTATTATTATTATTATTGTTTTCAACAACTCAAGGTTAAAGTTTCTCCATTAATAGCACCACTTACCTTGTCCTGAACTAAGCAAAAATATATGTACCATTTTGAGCTGTTGAGTGGGGCAGGCAGTGGTGACTGGGCAAGACTCCCGTCCATGTAGTTTTCCAGTATGTTCTTTTCCATGGTTAGGCAGATCATTAGGGTCACACATGTATAGAAATCAAAGGACCTAGCTATTTGTACACAAGTTACATTCGTGCTGTATGAGTTTATTAAGGAATTGGTGCATGCAACAGATGTCTAAATGAGGAGCTGAAGGTGTTCAGATTAGTTACCTTTAAAAGTACTGTTTTCTGTTATATTCACTGCTAACAGAGAAGCAGCTTGTGATACTTGTTTTGTGCTTGATCTGATCTGTGGGATTTTCAAATACCCAAAACTTTGGGACAGCTTTTAAATTGCTTCCCTGTTGTACAATTCCAAGAAAGTAAGTTTTGTTACCTGGATACTTTCATGGGAATACTCACATTTATGATGCATTGTTAATGCTAAAAAAATTTAAACATTATCTTGAACATGAGTTGCAAATTACTTCTTTGCAAATGAGATTATATACAGGTGGTCTTTATAAAAGAAATTTTTAAAAACCCCTATATTTTATCTTTCCACTACTTAATCCCTTTAGCTTTCAACTGCCCTGGCAGATAGAAAATAGATTACAGAAAGGATTTGGTTTGCTTGAGATATATATTATAACTCCTGAATTTTAGATCCTGGATCCTAGAATCCTCAGTGCTGAGATTCAGCTCCCTGGCACTGCATATGGAGAGGTGCTTTAGTGCAGAATCCAGTACAGCTGGGGTGCTTGTCAGGGGCCACACAGATTTTCGTCGGTGGGAAAGGCAATCACTGATTTAAGTCTTAGTCTCCAGCCTCTGTGTGTATGCCCCTGGCTTCCAAAGGAGGGAGTCATCTCCTAAAGACAGAAACGCGTTGCTGTTTTTTTGAACAGCTATAAAGGATTAGCCTCTGATTTATTTTTAAATCTTGAATAGTGCCTATTTTTTATATAATAATTTATTAAGTACTGACGAAGAAAGTGGGGCAATTTGGTTCATTTAGGCCTTCTTGAGCCTGCAGATTCAAATCTCTTTGGGAAATGCAGGCCTTTTGGGGAAAAGCTGTAACAGCTAGTTGGTAGTATAGAGTGGATGATGCTACTCTGCTTCTTCTGGAGGGAAGTGGGCATTACTCTAGTCTTGCAGGTGGCTCCTGTGCTGGTAGTGAAGGTCCTAGTTCTGGTCTCCAATTTTGCAATTACGCCCCTGTCCCTGCCCCATAAACATGCATGGAGGAATGCATCCTGCAGCTGGATGTGAGGGGCCAGATACTTGTTTGTTGATTTGAGACCCAGATCTGCAACCGATTCTTTAAACTCACTTGGGTTTAAGTAGGAGCTGAGACAATACACGTTCAAAACTAAGCAGCTCAGCATGTGGGCAGGTGCTGAACAGAAAGGAGGCAGGAAAAACCTGAATGTCCAGCCGTTGTACAGTAGCCAACTGCCTCCAGAGTGAGTTTGAGATTAAGAATTAATAATCAAGAGCAGAAACTGGAGATGCTAATCATCCAGTGGGCTGTTGGTAAGTGCCATTTCAGACTCCTACTGCATCATTTCTTGCACACTCGTTTAATTTTCTGTAAGTTACGAAGCATTTGGAGAAAGAATTCATTGTTTCAGCAACTTGTATGGATGTATCCTAAGAGGTTCCATGTTACTAAACTCTGTCTTTCTACGTACAACGTTGCAACCTGAGAGAATCACAGGGGTTTTTTCTACCTCAAAACTGTGCATTTTACATGCTGAGGTGTATTATACATCTGAAGTTATGCTAGAAAGAGGAGTGTAACAGCAAATAGAGTGAATGTTCACTGATGATGAGGGGAATGGCATTGAAGTTTTGATTTCCTTAGATTTGATGGAGGAGAAACACGAGTATTACTACCTATTTGTCTCCTAAGAAATTGGTGTGATCTTTTATTTCCCCTTCCCCTTCCCTTCCCTTTGTAAATTAATGAAAAGGCTGTATTCTCTTTATCAAGGTGGCAATTGCCCCCTCAATATTTCATTGAGGTGGTTTTACTGTTTTCCAAACATATGCCTGGGCCCCTGTCCCGAGCCACTTACCGAGTAAGTACCAACAACCACGCGTTCTAAAAGTCAAGCGATGTCGTCTTCTGGGAAGCCAGAACGTGCCCCTGCAGTGGGCCGCCCCGAAGGAGCCGCTGCCGCCCTGCCTGCTGGGGAGGAGGCGCGTTTCTCCGCCGCGCTCCTCCCAGCGGCCCCTTGCTCCCTTCCCGTCCCCGCCCTGGCGGCCCAGGAGCGCGGGCTCGCGCGGAGGCCTGCCGGCGGCACGGCGCGCGGGGCAGGGGCGGCCGACCCCGGGGCGGGCGGGGGGGCGGGGCCGGGGGCACGGGGGGAGGGGCCCGCGCACCCACCCCCCCCCGCCAATCAAGGGCGGTGCGGCCTCGTCACGTGCCGCCGCCGCCACCCAATAGGTGAGGGCGGCGCCTCCCGGGCCCGGATTCAAACGATCGGCGGGCGCGGCGCGTGCAGCCGCCCGTTTCCGTGGAGACGGCGAGGCCCGGCCGCGCCCATGGAGCCGAGGCTCGTCGGCCCCGGGCCCTACCGCGCCACCCGCCTGGTGAGTCGCCCCCGGGCTGGGGTGCCCCGTCCCCGCCTTTGTCCCTTCTGTAGACCTACCTCGTCCGTGGGGGTGGGGGGGTGGGCGTGTGCGCTCCGTGCCCGACGGCGACTCTGGAGTCTCCTGGGTACCGGCCGGCCGCCTTGAGGCAGTCTGGCCGCCTGGGCCTGCCCCACTGGCCTGTACTCTGCGGCCTGTGGTCCGGGCAGCAGGTCCCCGGTCGGGACCCGGCGGGGCGGTCTCGAACCGTCGTTCGATGCTCCCCGCGATGAGTTTGTGTGGGGCGGCTGGAGCCGTGCACCCCGTGTGACTGGAGCAGCGGTGGAGCCCGGCAGAGCGGAGCTTTAGTCCAGCCTTTTGTCAAGTTAAAAGACAAGGAGAGGTTAAAGTTGTATCTGCAGAGCCGTGGGTAGCATGGGGCTCTAAATCTTTCAGCTTACTAAGTCTTGGTGTTTATTCTCAGATCTCAATCTGTTTAAATCATAGTTTTAGTTTTCAGTGTGCTCATAAACGCAGATGATTAAAAAAAATAAGTAGTTCTGCATTCAGATCTGGCTGCATGCTGACCTCGCTTTGTACAACTGAATTGCTTCTAGGAGAAGAGCTCCCCTAACGGTTTACTTTGTGCTTCTTCCCTAGTGGAACGAGATAATAGAACTTTTTCGTGCTGGGATGCCTTTACGAAAGCATCGGTGTCGCTTCAAAAGCTACGAGCGTTGCTTCAAAGCCTCGGAGGCAGTGGACTGTTTACATGAACTGCTTGGCTCTAATCAAAACTTTGGCCCAGAAGTGACTCGAAATCAAACAGTTAAGCTTCTTAAAAAATTCCTGAAAAATCATGTTATAGAAGATGTTAAAGGAAGATGGGGCAAAGAAGACTTTCAAGATGATGGCCATTTATATAGGTAAACCTACATAGTGACTGAAAAATTTTCGGGTTTGGAAATGGGGGGTAATACCTTTGTGCATTGGTCTTTACAAATATTTTTGTGGAATGCGTTTGAAAAGGTGTTAATATATCTTCCCCTCCTTTCTTTTAAAGGTTTTATTTTCTTTAGTGATAGGCAACTGTCATGATTTAATGTTTGGCTTGATTTGTTTGTTTGTTTGTGTTTTTTTGCTTGTTTTTAAAGATTTTTGAAGGGCACTTGATTACTTTTTATGAATAGTAACAAATGCTTTTGCAACTTTTACAAGGTAGCAAGTTTTGTTTGCTGTTGGTAGACATCAGGTTTGTCAGTGTTGGAAGAGTGTATGTCAGGAAGACATGGATGGAAGTGAGGATGCCATTGAGCATCCAGCTCTAGTTGTCCTCCCTCTTGACTAACCCCCTGACTATTTTTGATGCTGTTTCTACTCCTGGGAGACGAGAAAGGCCTTCTGAATTTAGAAGTCCGTCATGATATATAACCTTTTTCTATGCTCATTAGGTTGTGGATTGAAATTGTCTTAAAAGAGACAAAGTTTGGTTTCCTTGTCCTCAAGGACGCTTGCTTACTTAGCCCTATTTAGCCTCTCAGCTGGTGGCTTGTGAACAGAGGAAAAGAAGTTACTTTGTAATGAAAGCTTAGCATTACTGGAGTGGGTTCTCTGTCTCTCATGACCTCAGTTAAGGTTTAGGTGTGCAGAAGTTGAAGGTTTTGAATTTGTACCATCTTGTAGTGTCCTGTTCAGTGAAAAAGTAGTGTAAAAATTGCCATTACCTTAAGTCTGGGTTTGTAACTTTGATAATGGCAAGTCTTCTGAGGAAATTACAGCTATCTTCATGCAGAGCAACAGGGAAAATAAGTCATGATAATGTTTCTAGTTATTGTAACTATAAAGAAGTTTTATGTATTGATTTTTTTGTAATGAATTTTTAATATTGTCTTTGGGAAAATATATGTAATACTGAATTTCCACTTGATGTGGATGAAGTCAGTTTTTCATTTTGCCCTATGTTCTTAACTACTTTGTAGAGTGTGACTAAGCTTTTTTGTTGTCTAGTCTGTATGCCTATGCTGTAAGAGCAGTTGTTCATTACTTTCCTAATTTTATTTATTAACTTGGAATACTTTAAAAGAGGAATGTATGATGTAATTCTTTTATTTTGTTGTAAACAAACTAAGGCCAAGATACTTTCTTATAAAAGAACTGTGATTTATGTTAAATTTGTTCTCCTACATTTCAGTTGATTTGCAGTCAGATTGGATCAGATTTGTGTTTAATTCCAGTAATAAATTAGCACTGATTCAACTTGTTCTTTATGATACTGCTGGTTTTTAGTCTGCCTCTGAAGGAAGCAACACAGAATGCTACAGCTTCCCTGCCAGATAAGTTAAATATTCAAACCAATTTCAATCAACTTTAACGGAAGAAATTTTAACAACTTCGGGGGGAATAAAAAAAAATAATATTTTTTTTTCCAATGTAGCTCTGTAGAGGAAATTCAATGTAACAATTAATAAAGGAAAATCTGAAATTTTAGAATTTGGGACTCAAATTTGAAGGACCCACTGTATCAAAGGACTTGTATCTGAAGATACTTTGAAAAGCTCACTCAAGAAGCTCTGTTGCTAAGTATCTCAAAACACTATGTTGTTCTGCAGTCTGAACGCTGAACATGACCAAAGGCTGGGAAATGATGCTAAGGAAGTATCATGTATGCTTGTCCTGTTCTTACATTGTTCTCTGGCCATCTGCTTATGGCTGCTGTAGAAGGACAGGATACTGTGATAGTCATTGATTAGTTAAGGTTGGAAAACAGGCATGGAAGGCAAGAATTGCTGCAGGGAACTTACATCTTGACTTCAGCCTAGAGAAGGTTAAGTGTAAAGGAGTGGTGTGGGGTGGTCTTTTCACTTGTTTAAACAGAATTAGAACAGCAGTTAGGTGCTGTACAGCACATGGTGGTAGGTGTGTTATTGGTTTGGTATGTTCCTAGCCCAATCCCACTTTGTTCTTAGGACAGTACTACTTGTACATTTTTTTCACAGGTGCCATAGATGTTAAGTATTTTATCTCCATTCTTTCTGGGTATTGACTCTGTCAGGAGGTTGAATATGGGTTTTAGTAACTGCTGGTATTATGCTAATCTCTTTGTCCGGGTTTGTTGTGTTTGTGTTGTTGTGTTTGGTTTGCTTGTTTGTTTGTTTTGCACTGGCATCGTGACACATTCAGATTAGTTTGTTCTTTTCTCTTTTGTATTTTCAGCCATGACTTTCCTGAGCTGCAGGCTGTGGGAAGCAGCAGGCTGTGAAAGTTGGTTGGGTGAAATATTTCTGTGCTTTTCTTTTTAGATGTGCACTGCCTAATGATCTCTTACTGGATAAGAGAGCTCTTTTGCTGTAGCTGTCTCAGTGGTGTTCTTTCTCTACCTTCTATTCAAAAGAGAAGTTACTAATTGAATTTTTTTTTTTTTTTTTTTTTTTTTTTTTACTAAAACTGCATACCTTTCATGCACCTTGAATTCAACCCAGCTTTCTCTCACTGGGCTTGGTGCATAAGTAAACAATGTATGCTACTCATGGTTTTGGTGTTTGGCTTTAAGCATTAAAATATGCTCTTCTGTTTATGGAGCCAAATGTCAATTTTCCAGCTTTCTTTTGTTCATGTATTTAATGTCCTGGCAGCTCCCTCTGGTGGACTTTCCTAATGTTACGTCGTAAATACGTTTCTCACCTTGTTGATAACGGGTAGCAGTAGAATTCCACTGTCACTGCTTACTCTGGAAACATTGATATGCTTTATACCTTTTCTATAAATTCATGTGTTAATTTACTGTAACAGTACGCTGTGATCCACAGTTGTGTCATTCATTAACTTTGCTTGTAAGTGTTGTTCACAGAATATGCAAAAGAGATGTTGCCAAATGTTGATTTGCCTGAGAGTATTGGGCAAGTATTAGCTGTGAAGGTGAGAACTAGTGTGGCTTCTAAAAACAGCAAAGACTGTCTCTGTCCTGACTTACTGGCTCAATGTAGTGTATAATAATAAACGAGAAGTTACAGTTTTGGAAGCTGTTAGGCTTTACAGTTTTTGAAATCTAAGCAATTGTACTAAAAGCTAAAGGGTTAGTGTTCTTCCAGTGCCAGTAAATCAGGAATTCAGCAGTGGTACTTGTTATACCATTGATACCAATGTTAGTTGACCCTGTTCTCTATCCATTGCCCTGGACACAAACTGTTTCTTCCTTGTGTAAACTCCTAAAACTAGTGTTTATGTCTGTAAATGATGCTAATCTTGATCTGTCAACCCTAGAATGCTCCTCAGTTGCTAGGTTTAGGTAACATTACTCTGTCCATCATAAAATCAGAGGCTTTTTATTGTTCATCCAAAAATTTGATTCTATCTAGATCTTGCTGTAATGATATCTGAAAAAGAGGAATGTACTTCCTTTTTCTGCTTGCAGGAACTCATCCATTCACCAGTTGTTTGAGAATCAGGGGAGCAAATTACATAAAGCTAAAAATTGTGAAGAACGGAAAGGAAAATGGGGAACTGTTGAGAATACTGCAAGACAAAGTAAAAAAAAAAGGCTGCAGATCTTATAACATTAAGAAATAACATAGCTAAAAAATAGAGAACACTCAACAGCTGAACAACTGCAATGTAATCTGATTTACTTTTAAAAGGCACAATAGATCTTGAGGATTAGTTCAAGGTGTTTTACTTCCCTTCAGGTTTTGTCCAAAGGAAGTGGTGTCTCCCTGTGTTGCAGGTAATCTGTTGAACATTGTGGAATATGCCAAATAGGCTCAGTGTGCATGGTAAAAACCATAACGTGTTTAATCTATGCAGTATAACACTACTGGACTACTAAAACTACAATACAAAACTAATTTTAAAACTAATTAAATGGTGGAACGCCCTTGATAGGATGGGGTGAAATTTTAGAGAAAACTTGAAGACTTATTGAGCATGAGAATCTTTCTAGTAAGATATAAATGCATGCTATCCAGTGGTGTACAAGCCCCTGTTGCATGGTCACAGACATAACTGTCTTTTACATTCTGATTAAAAGAGTGAGGCTGAAGCCATTTCTTAAAGCATCAGGAATCTCAGCAACTAAAACCTAGGAATGCAGTTAAACAAGATCTTACCTGGGCTAGTCTGATGATATGTTGCCATCAAACTGATTTGTCTTTCTGATGTGCTGCCATTAATTCCTTTGCACATGCTCTGACCTAGGTTTCACAGTAATTTAATTCTGGTCAAGCTGGAGATGTGACTGAGATGAATGTGATGTGGGATAGTTTGTTTTTCTTGTTTTCTGCAAGGGCTAGCTTAGGGTTTATTTCTGGTAGTTTCTTCAAGGCACTTCTTGAAATGCCTTAAAAAGTGAGTGAATTTCCTGCACAACCAGCTGGAAAAACACTCCAGAAAAGAACTGCAGGGTATGGTCTTTGCATAGAAAGCATATAAACACAGAATAACATGGTAATGTGGACAAAACTCTGTGTAGACACTTTGCATGCACACTAATTAAATCTAAACGTTAGTCATGCGACTTAGTTATGTAGCTTTGCTTTCAGAGATGCATGCTAGGAGTGCACTTGACATGGGAAAAATCTACCCACAGCTTTTTCAGTAGAATCAACATATTCAAATGAAGATCTGAGTCAGTTGTCTATGCATAGGCAGCTGGTGCTATCTGAGATGCACTGGGATATCAGACATTCACCCAGGGCTCAGCTATGTCATGGGAGGTACAAAGGACCTGAACTTCTTCTGGAACAGCAGTTGGAGGCCAAACAAGGCACCTTAGGATGCTTTATGTGTCACTCAACACCAGTCTTCAACTAAGTCGCACTGTGAATGTCTAATTTGTATTTTTGCATGTGAAAGCCTGCTACAGTTTCGCACTGGTAAATATGGAATAGGCTGGAGTTCAGAGACATTAAAAATATTCTCTAATTGTAGATTTCCTCCTTCCTCACCACTGAAGTCATATCCAAAGAAACCTTCATGTGGAAAAGAAGTCATTAAATTTCCAGACTGGAATGAACCAAAGGCTGGCACTTCCCAAGAACACATCCCAGTGAAATCAGTCATGATGGTAAGATATCCAGTTTTCATTTCCCCAGACATAAGCATATTTGGAAAGCAAAACTGAACTAACACAAAATACTTGGTTGTTAAATGCAAAATGCTTTTATTTTAAACTTACATGAAGTAAAGTTCTTAATGATTTGCTGGGGATGTTGGCTTCGCGTGTTCTTTCTGCTGCAAATTATGATGTTCCAAGCATCCTAAATTCAGCATGTCTGTATTTGCTGGTATGATTTCATTGCAGTTTGCTCAAATTCCAACAAGGCATTATGCAAGACAAAATAGTTACTTTACTGTCACTTACACTGTAACTCTTATTCAGACACTTCATGTAGCAGAATATATACAGTATTCCTTCCTTCCTAGATACTATGAGGTTGTTAGCAATTCAGTTTCCTTTTTCTTAAGGAATATATTGTGGCTAAGAAGAAGTGGTCTTGGTTTCATTGTTACCCACTGTAAGTTTAGATAAGCCTCCTGCCCCATACTTACCTGTATTGATCCAACTCTTGTAACGTTGTTGAAAAAACTTGTTGCTTTTATTAGTAAACCAAAATTGTATCAACCCTTGCCACCTGGACATCTTAAAAGTCTAGGCTTCTGAAGTTATTCATATTCTAACCCCTTCCTCCAGCACATCTGGTATGTGAGTGTTCTCATATTTTGTGAGCTCTTGGGACTTCTTTGATAGTTTTTGCCTTTTTATTAATACTCATCATTGCAGGACACTAGCCTTGGTCAGATGTATATAGGCAGTCCTTTTCTAACTGACTCAGATGCAACAGCATACAGTCTGGCATAGCTCAAAATCTCTTGCATTGGCAGTTTTGGTAAATACAGTGGACTGTAAATTGAAGTAACTGAGGCAAAGGAATAAGCTTCTTTCTGCTGGCTCCTTTATAGAAAGGTGTATCTTCCACTGAAATTATGAAGTACACAGGTAGCTGAAAATGTGGGCACCTTAAATTGCTTCAGCATCAGAAGACTTCCTGGCTGTGAGTGGATTGATTGGCAAGGTTCTGTGTAGTGAAATATGTAGGGAAATACTGTTGTGGAAGACCAGATACTAATTTTAGAGGGTGCTGTTTATTTCAAACTAGCTCTAGTCTAGTGTCATGGAATGACAGATGATTAGTATTTGGAGTAACTAAGTGTATTCCTGGAGTGCATTTTGTGGTTTGGTTGTGATCACAAGGAATACTGTTAAAGTGTTTTAGGTCTGCTCTGTGATGTAAATCAAAGAACTGGGAATGATTAGGAGTTTTGCCTTGAAAAGTACACTGCTGACAGACTGTATTTTATGTCTATCCATCGACACGTTGATGATAATCTTCAAGCATCAAGCTTGGATGTGAAAGTTGAGTAAAGGATAGTCTCTTGCATTCTCTGCTTTCTTTTGTTATAATAGTGAACTAGATCTGATGGTTGTTTTCAGCTTTTACTTTCTTCATGTATAGAACCTGCTAGTGAACTTACTGTTATGATCAGTATATGCTGAACAAAGATGAAGGTCTTTGATATCTAATAATTATCCAATAATTTTTCCATAAGCAGATGATTAATCTTAGAATGGTAGCTGAAAACAAGTGAGTTGAACTAATTTTAATCATGGAGAAGATCTGAACTTATGGCTGGAGGTCACTGACTCCTGATCTGTAATGGTTCTTCTGACACACATAACTTTTCAGCTTTGAACAAGTTACATAACTGACAAAAGATGCTGCATTGTCTGTGAAACCTAAACAATCGTTTGTATTTTGGAAACTTTGCTGGAATTTAAGAATATTTCAAATATTTGCAATAACGAGCATGCTGTGCTATAAATGTATTATACTATTTAATACTTGCAAAGTCACCGGTTAACGAGGAGTGTTTTTTCTGATTTCAGAACTCTGAGATGTGGTACAAGAGGCACAGTATAGCTATAGGGGAAGTACCAGCATGCAAACTTGTGTTCCGCAGAGAGCTAACACAAAGAAATATAGAAGAGATATGGAAATCCATGACTTTGTCACGGTGAGTATACTTGTGAGTCATTTGTTGCTATTATAAAACTGTGTAGTCAGTAATAGCTTTGTCTGTCTTCTCTGGTAATGCTTCTAATTTCACCTGCTCACTTTTAATCATTGCCATAAAAGCTGTAGTGGCTAGACTAACTATACTGCTTGTTATTAAACTAAGAATTCAACAAATAAAGTTTACAAAGAAACTTTACTATGTTTAATACCTTTTGACTTTTTCCTGTTGTGTTAGACAAGTCCTTTTATTGTGTGGGCATTGTCTTGTTTAATCACTTTTTTTCCTCATTCTCTTTTTTTCTTGTTGCTGTGGTCAAAGATGGAGTCGTACACTTCACTTGTAAGAGAGAAGCAACTGTGTTTTATCTATATAAAGTAGTGAGTTAACAAAGTTCAACGGTAAACATGACAGTGATTTAACAAGATTAGATGACAAGGTACACTAGATTATTTATAGCATAGAGGACAGGGTCAGACAAAACTGTCAGGGAGACCCTTCCGTTGAGTTATGAAGTTCAGAAAGGACCCCCTTGCTTCCTAAACTCCTCCTCAGAGAGGAATCTAGGCACAGCTGGATCCACTCCTAGTCCCAGACTTGGTCAAAGGTCAAATGCACAATCAATCCTTTATATCACTTAGTTACAATTTCAAAGTTTAACATGTTATTAATCACTTATTGAGAATCTGTTGCAGCAAGGACTTGTAACCTTAAGAGGTGTCCCTCCTCAAGCGGAGATGCTGACGTCCAGCCCACTGCTGTGCAGGAGAGCTCAAAGGGCCCTGGGCTGTCCAGCATTTATGAAGTATGATGATTGACTTGTCTTGCTGGCATGCAAGTATAACTACATCTGGCTCACCATTCCAGACAGCTCTTGGCTATTATATTGCTATCCTCCACCCAAAGTCCAGAGTAAGCTGGATGTGGCCATTACAATAGCCACTGGTGGTTATAGCTTAAGCAGGGCTGGGGAAGGGAGCAAACTGCCGTAGCTATGAAATAGAAGCACTTTTGTAGAAGTGTGATACCATAAACCTTTCAATGACAAGTACAGTACTTTGCAGGAGATAAGAAATGCAGTAGCTAATTGAGTGCTGAAGGCTCTGAGATTCAGATATTCTTTACTATTTCCAAAAGGAATATCCTATACAAAGTTAAAGGCATTGCTTTAGCCTGTTTATGCAGGAGGAAAAAAAAAAAAAGAGATATTTTTACAGTACAGTTGAGGCCTTATGAAGCATAGAATGGTTTGGGTTGGAAGGGACCTTAAAGACCATCTAGTTCCAACCCCCTGCCATGGGCAGGGACACCTTCCACTAGCCCAGGTTGCTCAAAGCCCCGTCCGGCCTGGCCTTGGACACTGCCAGGGAGGGGGCAGCCACAGCTGCTCTGGGCAGCCTGTTCCAGTGTCTCACCACCCTCACAGTAAAAAATTTCTTCCTCATATCTAATCCAAATCTAAATCTACCCTTTTTCAGTTCAAAACCATTACTCCTTATCCTATCACTACACTTGACAAACAGTCCCTCCCCATCTTTCCTGTAGCCCCCTTTAAGTACTAGAAGACCAATGTAAGGTCTCCCCAGAGCCTTCTCCAGGCTGAACAACACCAACCTTCTCAGCCTGTCCTCATAAGGAAGGTGCTTCAGACCCCCGTTATCTTTGTGGCCCTCTAGACTCGCTTGAGCAGGTCTATGTCCTTCTTATTGTGGAGGCCCCAGAGGCAAATACAGTACTGCAGGCACAAGAACAGAGTAGAGGGGCACAATCACCTCCTTTGTCCTGCTGGCCCAACTTCTTTTGATGCAGCCCAGGATACAGTTGGCTTTCTGGACTGTGAGTGCACATTGCTGGCTCATAGTCAGTTTTTCCATCCACTACTACTCTTCACATCCTTCTTTACTGCTCTCAATCCACTCATCACCCAGCCTGTATTTGTGCTTGGGATTTCCCCAACCCATGTGCAGGACCTTGTACTTGGCCTTGTTGAACTTCATGAGGTTTGCACGGGCCCACTTCTCCAGCCTGTCCAGGTCCCTCTGGATACCATCCCTTCCCTCCAGCGTGTTGACTGCACCACACAGCTTGGTGCCATCAGCAAACTGCTGAGGGTGCGCTCGATCCCATTGTCCATGTCACCAACAAAGATGTTAAACAGCACTGGTGCCAACGCTGACCCCTGAGGAATGCCACTTGTCATGTCACTGCTCTTCACCTGGACATCAAGCTGTTGACTGCAACTCTTTGAGTGCGACCATCCAGCCAATTCCTTATGCACCGAGTTGTCCATATGTCAAATCCATGTGTCTCCAATTCAGAGACAAGGGTGTCATGCAGGACAGTGTCAAATGCTTTGCACAAGTCCAGGTAGATGACATCAGTTGCTCTTGCCTTATCCACCAACGGTGTAACCCTGTTATAGAAGGCCACCAAATTTGTCAGGCATGACTTGCCCTTAGTGAAGCCATGCCAATCACCTGCTTATTTTTCATGTGCCCTAGTATCACTTCCAGGAGGATTTGCTTAATGATCTTTTTGGGCACAGAGGTGAGGCTAACTGGTCTATAGTTCCCCAGGTTCTCTTTATTTCCCTTTTTAAAAATGTGTGTTATGTTACTTTCTAAACCTAGCACATTATGTAATAAACTTGATGCTGCAGCAAGCAGCTCCAGTGCTGGCATGGTCTGCAGCAGAGTGATCTAGCACTGAACAGTGGGGTTTCCTTAACTGGGGAAATGTCAGAGGAGCCAAGAGACCTGGCGGGAGCCCACAGCTCATACAACAGAGGCTGACAAGACTTGAGTAGGGCCAGGAGCAATGGTGGCCAACCCCTGTCCACTCCTGACCAGTTTAAAAGAAGTCCCTACAGAGTGCTAGCAACCAGGGCAGGCAAACAAGGCATGGTGCAGCAGTTTGGATGGAAGGGTGCACAGGGAGGGCAGTGTAGGTCTGCCATCTCAACCAGGGAGCAACGGTATCTGCACAGCAAAAACATATGTTCTCTCTAAACTCTGCATCCACCACAACTAATGTGGCTGCCCAGACAGAGCTCCAGTGGGAACATGCTGCCACCTAGGTGCCAGACAGCAGGGTGGGCCCTGCTTTTAGTCCAGTACTGGACAGCAGTAGCAAGCACGCCTGTGGGAGGTGCGCCCAGGTAGAACTCCTCTGCTTAGTGACAGAGCTCCAGGAGGAGGTGAGTAGACTGAGGAGTATCAGGGAGTTGGAGAGAGAGATAGATTAATGGAACCACATCTTATGTTCTCTGGGACAGGCCTGGAAGGCAGACAGGACACGGGGTATGAAGGATTTCCTATCCTTTCCCTGCCTGACTGAACGTGGTGACTGAAGAGACAGAGGACAATGATGACAAGTTCCTGCCTGGAGCAACAGACATATCTATCTCCTCTGTGACTACTCCACCTTCAAAGGTGCCCTTGCATAATAGTTATGGCGCTCTGCAAGTGGGACCAAACAATGGCTCATCTAGGTCAGAGGTATCACCAAAGTTAAGGTTAAGTAGGCCTACACCCTGCATCAAAACCACTCCATAAAGAAAAAAAGATGGGGCATTGTCATAGGAGACTCTCTTCTGAGTGGAACAGAAGGCCCAATATGCAGATCAGACCTACTACTTAGAGAAATCTGCTGCCTCCCTGGGGACTGAGTTAAAGATGCGAAGAGAAAACTTCCTACCCTGGTACAGCTGGATTATTATCTGTAATTGATTTTTCATTTAGGCAGCAGTGAAGTTCCAGTAACAAGTCCAAGGGCAATAAAGATAGACTTCAGGGCCTTGAGATGACTGGTTAAGGGATGCAAAGGACAGGTAGTGTTCTGTGTCCTTCCAGTTGCAGGGAATGATGAGGGAAGAAACAAGAAGACTCAGCAGATGAATATCTGGCTCCAAGACTGGTATCACCAGCAGAATGTTGGCTTTTTGATCACAGGTCGGTCTACACAACACCAGGCCTTCTGGTGACAGATGGGGTACACCTGTGTCAGAGGGAAAAGGACCTTTGTGCAAGAGTTAGCAGGGTTCATATAAGGAGTTTTAAACTAGATTTGAAGGTGGAAAGGGATAAAACCAGGCTTGTAGAGATAAGCCTGGGGGCAGCATACTGATGTTTGAAGGATGGTGTGCTAACAAGGTCCTTCAGTCTGCTTCATGATGTGCTGAGTACACTGGAGTGCCTTTAAAATGTCTTTATACTAGTGTGCACAGCTTGAGGAATAAGCAAGAGGAGTTAGAAGCTTTGGCACAGTCCCAAAGCTATGATGACATTGCAGAAGTGAAACCTGGTGGGATGAGTCCTGTGACTGGGGTGCCATGGTGGATATTTATAGGGTCTTCAAGAGGGATAGACAGGGCAGGCAAGGCAGTGGAGTGGCACTGTATGTAAAGGAGGTGTTGGATTGTATGGCATTTACAGTTGGTTACAACACGATTGAGAGCCTCTGGGTAAGGATGAATGGGAAAGCAAATAAAGTGGATGTTGTTGTGGGAGTCTACTATTGATCACCCAGCCAGGATGATGAAATCGATGAATTATCCTACAAGGAATTAGAGGGTATATCTAGATGAACTGCCCTTGTCCTTACGAGTGATTTTAAATGCCCAGACATCAATGGCATATACAGCAGATAAACAGGTCCAGGAAATTTCTGAAGCATGTTGAAGTTTACTTCTTGGTGCAGGTAGTAAGGCAGCTGACAAGGAAAGGTGCCCTCCTAGATTTTTTTATTTGTAAACAGAGAGGGACTTGTGGACTAAGTGGTGATTGGTGACTGTCTTGGTCACAGTGAACATGAAATAGTTGAGTTTGAAATCATTGGCAACAGGAGAAAAATTGCCAGCAAGACATCAACCCTGGATTTGGGGAGAGCACACTTCAGGCTGCTGAAGGAGCTAGCTTGTAAGGTCTTCTGGGAATCTGCTTTTGAAGGTATTGGGGTCCGTGAATGCTGGTCACTTTTTAACAGCCATCTCTTAAGAGCACAGAAGCAGGCAATTCCAAAGTCAAACAAGTGGGGCAGAAGAGTGGCTTGGCTGAGTAGAGATCTTCTAGAATTTAGGCAGAAGAAGAAAGCATATGGACCATGGAAGCAAGGACAGGTGACACAGGATGACTACAGAGAGGCTGTTCACCACTTTAGGGAGAAAACTAATGCAGTAGAGCTTGTTAAGATTTCAAGCTGGCCAGCACTGTGAAGGAGAACAAAATGGGCTTTTAAAAATATGTTAATAGCAAGGAGAGAATCTGAGATAACGTTGGTCTTGATAAAGTCAGTCACCTCAGAAATAGGGATGTAGACAACGTGGAGACATTTAATGCCTTCTACACCTCTGTATTCAACACTGATGATGGGCTATGGAACTCTTGGAGCTCTGTGTTAGAAGACAATGACTGAGAGGATGATAAACTCTCAGCTGACCCTGAACTTGTTTGACACTTGCCACTCCAGCTGCATGTGCTAAATCTATGGGGCCTAATGATTCATCCCAGCGTACTGAAAAAGCTGGCTGATGTCATCATGGGACCTCTACATTTTTTTTTTTTTTTTTTCTACAGTCCTGGTGGTCTGGAGAGGTCCCAGTTGACTGGAAGTTGGCAAATGTTGTCCCAATTTTCAAGAAGGGTAAAAAGGAAGACCCTGGTAATTACAGGCCTGTCTGTTTTGCTTCAGTGCCTGGTAAAATTATGGAGAACGTATTCTGGGAGTTATTGAAAAACACTTGACCAATGAATGACTGCATTGTCTCTCATAGCCAGCATGGATTCACAAGGGAAGAGTTTTGCTTAACCAGCTTAATTTCCTTTTATGACAAGGTCACCTATCTAGTTGACCAAGGGAAGCCAGTAGATGTGGGGGTTTTGGATTTTAGCAAAGCTCCTGATAGTGTCTCTCACAGTATCCTAGATGAACTGTCCAGCACACAGCTAGACAAGCCTGTAAGACATTGAGTGAGCAATTGGCTGATGGGTTGGACTCAAAGGATTGTAATAAATGGGGTTACATCAGGCACAACAGTCACTAGTGGGGTTCCCCAGGGCTCAAATGATCTGGATGCAGGAATCTCATGTGTATTGAGTAAGTTTGCTGATGATACTATGTTATATGGAAAGGTGCTGATCTCTCTTTGGTGACCAGCTATAGGACCTGAGGAAATGGAGTGAAGCTGTGTCAGGGAAAGTTCATACTGGACATGAGTTCTTCACTGAAGGGGTGGTCAGTCACTGGAACAGGCTCCCCAGTGAAGTGGTCACAGCATTAAGCCTGTCAGAATTCAAGGAGCATCTGAATGACATTCTTAGTCATGTGGTTTAGTTTTAGGTAGTCCTGCGAGCAGTGATTTTGACTTAATGATCCTTATGGGTCCCTTCCAACTTGACATTCTGTGATTCTATGAAACGGAGAAGTCTTTCTTTCAGAATTGTATCTGTCCTAATACTACTTGTTTACCTTTTTCAGATTAGATGATGTATGAACTATGTGTTTATGTATTTTTTCAGATTACAAAAGGTTTTGGGTTTGGACTCTCTGGATGAAGTGTTAGATACAAAACTTGTGAATTCAAATCATATAGTCCAAAATGCATACAATGTCAATAAACAAGGCATTGTCACTTTAGAAGACAAATCAAGTGAGTATTTTAGAAGTTTTCATTTAACTTTTTTATATTGTAGTTTACTAGTATACAAAAAGGTATTAATTCTAACACATACTAAAATGTACTTTCTTTATACTCATATGACCACATCTATACTAGAGTTTTTACAAAGTATGCCATTGTTGTCCTCTGACATTCCAATAGCAAGAATCAATGTTTATTCCACATTTACTCTCTTAAACATATTCCTGCTTCAGCGGAGTTGATAGATGAAGGTAAAAGAGCAGCAACTTTTAATTTATAAAGACAGGGATATTATTCACTTCAAGCTGGCTTTGTCAGCTCAGCCCTTAATTGCTTGAACTGGAGAGTTTACATGAACGAAATGTGCATTAAAAATTGAGGAAAAATCAAGCTGTACACAGATTGATGCTTAAATTTTCTCAGTTTTGAGCTTTCAGTCAGTGTATTTTGAAACTAGTGCCAAGTTTAAAACTGCTTTGCACATCAGGGAGGAAGTAAACCAACTTTGTTACTGTGATATGTCACTTACAATATTGTTGCCACCATGTTTTCTGCAAGATTTGTAGAGAAGTGAAATACGAGATTGGAACCTGGTTTGGTTTGTGAACGAAACCTTCTCTCCAGAGCGGACACATGTTCATTTTAAAGACAGTTTGAGCACCTTAAGATATTAACTTCCTCCTTGCAGAAATGACAGAACTGAATGTATGAGTGCTTTACATCATCTTCAGTGCAGAGTGAATGTTTCACTGTAATGAACTAGTGAAGGTGTATCTTGAATTATAATAGATTGGATGATTTTTGCAGGGCAGGTTAAGCAATTGCTGTATGATCCATTTTGTTGATTTGAGTTGGAAAACCAGTGGGCATAACTAGTTGATACTGAGTACTGGAGGTAGTATAGATGTAATTCAAGCTAGATCCTACATTAAGGCACAGCCTGCCTTTGCAATCAGTTAATCTACTATATAGGAGGAACTTAAAGAATTTTCAGCTTCACTTCTATCTTTCAGTTTAACATTTTTCTCATTTTTTTTTCTCCTTTTAATTTTTATCTGTTTCTCCTACATGCAGAGGAACTACCTCACTGGATATTATCAGCAATGAAGTGTCTAGCAAATTGTAAGTAAATTCAGGAGGTGGGGAAAAAAAACAACGCCCATAAAAATCAATTGAACTAAATGTGCCTTTACCACTTTATCAAATCCTGTTTATATTCACAGTCAATATTTTTTTTGATCATTGCCTTAAGCAAAGTTGGGAAAGATCAGCCAGCATATATTCTACTGCCAGTGCAGTTTATTTCAATGAAATATATAAAGGTTTAACTATTCTGTTCGTATTTTGCCTCTACTATGTGTTTTCACTAGGCCTATTGGAAATAGATGAGTTCAACAGATCAGTACAGTTTCACTTAATATTTTGAAGAATGAGTCTAAATATGTGTGGGTTTTTTTTTCTACTTGACATTGCATTTTTATTGACTGGAGTAGAAAATAGTGATCTGGTTGGTGACTGCAAATCAATTTTCTTTTTTTTTTTTTCGTTGTAGGGCCCAGCTGCTCAGATTTGAAGCAGCCTACATACTCAGGATTTGAAAGAGATGTCTTCAAAACTATAGTGGACTACTTTGGCCAGACAAAAGAACCTCTTCTCACATTTCATTTTTTTGATGTTTTTGTTAGTGTGTTAGGTAAGTAGTGTGGGATTTAATGAAAAAATTATTTTTCTGAATGAATTTTCTGAAATTAACTTATCATACCCAAATACTATCTATCACATCTTATTTCTTTAGGACCTGTCCTGTGCATTCTACATACAGAACAGTTTAATATTTAAATTTATTTGATATCACAGGGCAGTTTTATTCTTGTGTCTTTTTGATCACATTAGTTCAAAAGTCTTCCATTGGTTGTCTTTATAATTTTTAAAGTCGTCTGTTCATTGCTTAATACTGCCTCACCCAATGAAATTTAACAGATTTTTCTTTTTTTTTTACAAATGTCCACGCATCTTAAAAACTCACATAAGCTTTTAGAAATTGCTTGACTGAAGTCTAGATTAAAAAGAATTAGGGCTGTAAGGACGTTTTTTAACCCTGGCAATATGACATCTGAAGGAAATTAAAATCCTTCATTGCTTGAACTTAGAAAAGACATTGACTAGTGCTTTAAAGAAACAATAGTTTAGTTACTAACTATAACTTTTTAAGGGTTCACACTATGTCAAATTCACCTATCTTGTAGCTATAGATGGCCTACTGAAAGACAATAAATGTGAAAATATTTGATTACATTTTATGGCTGTGTTTCAGAAAAGAATAACTGAATTGAAAAGTAAGCATGCTTTGTAGAACTTCACTTTTCTGAGCTTCTTTAAATGGGAACAACATTGCTTTTAATAAATTATGGATATGAAAAAGCAATTCAGAATAACACTTATTTCTGGAATTTAAAATTTTTATACCTTTTTTGTTGATAATCTTGCTTCAAAATGAATATAGTTCCTTTTCTGCTTCTTTTTCTTAGATAACTGATAGTCTTGATAATATTTAAAAAAATTCTTCCTTTCCTTGCATATTCTCTTTCTGTTTGCGTTTCCATGGTATTTCATATCTTTCAGGTTTTAAGAGTTTTATTTCGCAGTACTTCACAGATGTAAAAATGAGAAGAAAGAATTCATGCCAGTGTTTATGTGAAAATGAAAGGAAATCATGCACTGTTTCAAAAAGTCAAAAAATCATTTTGTGGTCTCTTTCACAATTAAAATGAGGTGTTAATACAGAATCCTTCCTTACTAACAAAAACAGATTTGCACAAAGAAATCATGAAGATACAGGCTTTCAAAACTGCCTAGTTTGTTTTCCATCTTCATACCTAAACAATTTCCTTTAAAATACTAGCAGTATATCACAGAATCACAGAATTATCTAGGTTGGAAAAGACCTTGAAGATCATCTAGTCCAACCATTAACCTAACACTGACAGTTCTCAAATACACCATATCCCTCAGTGCTATGTCAGCCTGACTCTTAAACACCACCAGGGATGGGGACTCCACCACCTCCCTGGGCAGCCCATTCCAACACCTAACAACCCCTTCTGGAAAGAAATGCTTCCTAACATCTAGTCTAAATGTTCCCTGGTGCAACTTGAGGCCATTCCCTCTTGTCTTATCGCTTGTTACTTGGTTAAAGAGGCTCATCCCCAGCTCTCTGCATCCTCCTTTCAGGGAGCTGTAGAGGGCGATGAGGTCTCCCCTCAGCTTCTGCTTCTCCAGGCTATACACCCCCAGTTCCCTCAGCTGCTCCTCATAAGACCTGTGCTCCACAACCTTCAGCAGCTTTGTTGCCCTTCTTTGGAAATGTCAAATTTCTCTAGAAGTCTTGCCTAACAGCCTCTTTCAGACACCTAACAGAGGTATCTGAATGGCTAAAAAGCTGACTTTGGCCTTAGTGGGATGCTTTGGGATACCTGAGTTAGTCACCCTCACTGACAGGGATGGTGTTGGGCCGGATGATCCCCAGGTGTCTTTTCCACTTTTTTAATAATTCAAGACTACCATCCCTATCTAGCCAGTGGAAGGAGCTCAAGAAGACAATTCAACATACCTGTGGTGAACCTTAACTCCCCCTTTTGTACTCAAAACTACTTAGAACCAGCAGTAAGAAAATAAACAAATAAATATGAAACAGAGATGTCCAATCTATAGTTTCCATAGCAAAGTCTTCTCTAACCACTTAGACTCTCTTCTGAGATTTGATCTGTGCTTCTTGGGCGTGAGAGAGAGGGAGTGGGAGGAGAAAGGGCTTTTTGGTGGATTCAGCTGAGAGAGAAAGGGGAAAGTTTTGGTTTCTGCTCAATATGTAATTAAAATATGTAGTTAACAATGAGGCTAATGTACAGACCAGGCTTATGAAGCTGTAAGTTACTGTAGAGGATAATGCACACTCCGCAGAATACTATTTTATAGTAAGTATCAATGCTAGTACTGAATGCTGCTTGTGAAGCAGTAATTGCTTAGCAAGTTGTGCATTCACAAAACATGGAAAAACAGATCTGTGTCTGCAGTTGCATTACTGTGTTTTTTAATGGTGTATGGCTTGTTAAATTGTCAATAATTCTCAATCTTAAGACTTAAACCCAATATTTCCATCTTTGAGTCTTTGACTTTTCATGTTGCTACCCTCAGGGAATTACAACCTTTTCACAGGGATTATAGGACTTCTTTCCTCCTTCTGTGTATAATTTTTCTGTTTAGTGGAAGATTTCAGGAAATAGCAAAGAAAGTTTTATCAGATGATATCTTTAGTCATTTGAGGCAGCCATAATGTGATTTGTACATGTCTACAAGCTCCATCTTAAAACCTGAGAAATATTTTCGGAAATCATAGGTATCTTATGTAACCATATTAAGATGCCTCATTTACTTCTGTTTTCAAATGAAGACTGTCCAGAGCACTTCTCTTCCAAGAGGCTGGCTGAAATTAGTTTTCAGAATGGCCAAGAAAATAAGGCTAAAGTACCAGTGATCATCAGATATTTTACTGACTTGGTAAGATTAAACTTATTCTTGGCACAGTTTAAAATGTTTCTTTCTGTGCAAACCTCATTAAGGTTAATTATTTCTCAGGGCCTCTTCTAAACATATGCACTAGTGTGCTTGCCAAATCTTCCTTTGAAATTAGAAGAAGCTTTGCTTTGAAAATGAAATTAACTACAATGCTTTACCACTCTTTTCTTGAGCTACTGTTTTAGCTGTCCTGCTTACTACTGCACACTTCTGTTCTCTTTTTAATAACAGCTTCTATTTTTGCACAGTGTGGAACTGACTGACATGGTGGATGAGTTGGCAGCAGTGGAGCTGACTGTAGTAAAACTTTCAACACTGTCCTTACAGGCATCACATCCTTGTAGGCAAACTTTATCACATCTTTATAGGCAAACTGAGCAATTACAGGCTAGATAGGTGGGTAGTGAGGTAGACTTAAAACCAGTTGAATTGCTGGTCTCAGAAGGTTGTGATCAGTGGCACAAAGTCCAGCTGGGGGTCAATCAGTAGGGAGTACCCCAGAGCTGGTAATGGGACCAATAGTGGTTAATAATTCATTAATTACCTGGATGGTGGGACACTGTCGTAAACAAGGACAGAGTGCCCTAAACAAGTGTGCAGATAATACAAAATGTGGAAGAGCGGTTTATGCAGTAGAGGGTTGTGCTGCCATGCAGAGGGACATCAACAGGCTGGAGAAAAGGGCAAACAGGAATCCCATAATGTGCAACGAAGGGAAATGCCAAGTCCTTTGCTGGGGATGAATAACCCCGTGTACTAGTTTGTGCTGGGATTGTCTGATTTGAAAGCAGCTTTATTGGGAAGGACTTGGCAGTCCTGGTGGGCATCAGTGTGACCATGAGCCAACAGTGTGTCCTTGTTGCAAAGGTGACCAGCAGCATCCTTAGCTGCATTAAGAACATTGCCAGCAGTTTGAGGGAGACCTTTCCTCAGCGCTGGTCAGTGACTCCAGTGGAGGACCACAGAAATTGTTTAGGGCTTGGACCATATATCATATGGGGAGAGGCTGAGTGCAGGGACTGTTGAGCCTGGAGAGAAGGCTCAGGGTGGATCATCTTAATGTGTACAAAAGACTGATGTCGGAGGAGTAAAGAAGAGGAAGCCAGACTTCTCTCAGTGATACCCAGTAACAGGACAAGAGGCAATGGGCATGAACAAAAATGCAGGAAACTTCATTTATACATAGGAAAATAGCTTTTTTAATTGGAAGGTGATCAATCACTGGCAGATGTTGTCCAGAGAGGCTGTGGAATCTCCATCTTTGGAGATATTCAAAACCTGACTGGACATATTCCTGGGCTTGCTGTAGATGACCTGACTTTGGGTAGGGGAAGAGGTCTAGATAATCTCCAGAGATCCATTCCAACCTCTATAATCCTATGGAAAAGAAGAAGTGTATCTCTTTGTTTTATTTGTTGTTCATTTTTAAAGAGAAATTACTGTTAACTTCAGTCATGCAGATTTTGTTCCTGACTTCTGCTTTGTTATGATGCTAGTGCTGTTTAGGCAGATGTGTAGTAGATGCTCCCTTCACTGAGCCTTAGAAACAAGATGATGACATTTTGGTGGTGAGACCTTTTTACAGGTACCTAAACTACTATCAGATTCTAATGTGTCTGTCTAATCTTCAAATATCTCTACCATTCTCACATTCTGTGTTTTCTCAAGAGTTTGTAAGTAGGATTAGTCATATATTTAACTTCTATAGGAGTGAGAGACATGTCATAGCTATCACTGATGCATAAGCACATCTTTTGTTTATATTGTTTCCACAGAATTTTTATGTGGTTGCTACATTTGTGCATACATCTCGGTTGTGGTTAGAGCTGAGGGTTATGCAAGACTAAAGGATAAACCAAAACATTATAGCTTTTCATGTCTACTAATATCTAGAGTTGTTGGTTGTGTTTATTAATATCTCCTGATACCTCAAAAGGAAATCCTGTAAATATTAAAACAAGGTGCTTAGTTCTAGTAGTCTAGGTCTAGGAATATCTTCCCATCCTCTTTGGGGAGTGAAGTTCTAAGGCAGTCCTGAATGAGTAGGAAAGGAATTTGGAGAGATAGACGTAGAAATGTTATATTAAATGTTATGGAAATATATAATTGAGAAATGTTGCTCAATCTTCCAATCATATAAACCAGGTCTGCTGCAAAAACACAGCAAGGCCATAGAAGCTCTTCAGATATCTTGTCTCCTGCTGCCACCAGAAAATCGGAAAAGACTGCAGCTGTTGGTGAGGATGATGGCAAGAATTAGCCTTAACAAGGATTTGCCACCTCTTTCTGAATCAGTGAGGACCAGAACCTTGGTATGTATAGTGTAAAGCAAAAGGTCTAGACAAGGCTTTTGGAGTAGCACAGATAAAAGATTCTTACTGGATTGTGTACATGAACTACAGTTTACTTGTTTGAAGAACAAGAATAGTTTGACTGTTCTAGCTATGTGGAAATCTACTCTGAATTTGAATCAATACAGATTTCTTAGTAAGTTGTGAGCAAATGAAGAATTTGCTCAGAATTTGTAGGTTTCCTTATCTTTCAAAATTAAATCACCACTGATTTCACCACTGAGTAGGAAAAAAAAAAAATACAGTAGAAGTCTCTACTATTCTTTATTGTTGCAGACGATGTGAGAAAAACAGACTGCCTCTTTCAATCATAGTTAGAAATATGTAGCTGAATGCTTTAACCAGTTCTCAGCCATTAAAAAAAAATCTTACCAGTTTATTTCAGTGTTAAGTTTTTTTTAATCACTTAACTACAGAAATCTCTGAAAATAATTTTAATTAGATTTTGACAAAGCCCTAGTTTTGCTAATGCTCTTTCTGTAGGATTGCTTGTAGAGTTATCATTGATGTTTGTAACAACATGTTATTACAGTTATTAGCCATAACTTAGCAGTTCTGACTGGCTAAGAATATGTATTTCTTTCAGTTAATTTTCAAGTCTTTTACAAGAAGGGCAACAGAAAACTCAGGTGTAGAGCAACTCCATAAAAATCTGTAGTAGCATGCATAAATCCAAATTTGTTCCCTAGCAATTACGTTTTTAAATACCTATGAATAGTATTTGATTAAAATAATTAAATTTTTTACTAATAAGATTATAATTTAATTAACTGGAAGTGGTCTTTGATTAAAATAATTATGTTATAATCTAAATGCTATTTTTAGAAGTGAATCCCTTACAGTCCCAAGTATTTTGTACTAAGTGTTATTTCAGCAGTATGGTCTGTGGTACATGACGGAAAACCTTGATTGTCTTCTGTGCTTTTAATGTTAAAAGTGACTGGTGCACAGACAGAAAACTCTTGTAACTGAATGCTTGAGCGTGAGACTATATGAAGAAAGCTGGACCTGCTATTTTCTTCGATGATTTCAAAATAATGGTATTAAGTTTTCCCTCTGGTGCTTCTATTAATTCCTGTGTTATTTTTAAAATCTCTGAAATATTTGTGCCCTGTTTAACTGGAAAAGCCATGTGAAGTGTCTATTTGACTAAAGTCCTGAGAATAAAATGGAATTCAACCATTCTAAGTCTAATGTCAGGGTTAGATTATGTATATGAGGCAAAAGACCTTTTCAGACCACTCAGGTAATGTTACTGTACAGAATATTTTTTTTTTAATATATTGATGTGTTGGAAGTGTGGTAAGTATTGTGCTGTTAAAATCTTTTTTCTAAAAGATCACTTTTTAAATACAGTCTGATTCCCCATCCCCCACACCCAAACATAAAAATATACAATAATGATCTCTTTTGTCTCAGATGGTTCAGGCATTTTCCCGTTGTATTCTCTGCTCAAAGGATGAAATGGACTTGGATGAACTGCTTGCTGCTAAACTAGTATCTTTTCTCATGGACAATTATCAAGAGATCTTAAGTGTTCCTTCTGCCTTAAAATCTTCCATAGAGGAACATGTTGTACAGCTCCAGAGAGTCCAAGTAGGTGTCTAGTGAAAGAAGCCTCTTAAGTCTCCGCTTCTGATCTAATTTATCCTTTCTGCTCCCAAAGTTTCTCAGCTCTTAAAGACTTTCTTCTGTCTCTGCTTGCTTATGAAGAGCTAATTAATTTTCACTGCTGATATTCAACCATGACCATTTATTTAAATGAAACTGAGTAGATCTTCAATGGTTTAGAGACAAGAACTCTAAAATATGTTTTCCTGTTAGTCAGCACTGTCTTCTCCATGGAATGAGAAAATTATGTTTCTGGTAGTGAGGAAAACTATGAATAGTTAAAAAGTATTTTCATTAATGTTCTGATTTTCTTCTAGAGCCATTCTTACTTGTTCAGCTTTTTCATAACTCTCTGTTTCCTGATACTGTATTTTGTTCTGTTCAAAGCTGCTTTTTAGTTCTTCTTTCTTGAATTTCTATTGAAAAAGTAACTTTTGACTTACTCCAAGAGTTAAATAGACTTTCTTTGTGTCATGTTTTTTGACTTACTAGAACCCAGTTAGTGCAGGAGATAGGAGATACAGTTTAGGGTCTTTATTCCATATCTTCTTTACTTCATGATTTTAGGTGGTCAATTTAATTGTGCCATTTTTTTGCAGATTTATTGCAGAAAACATAGCTGCTCATTTTCTACTCTTTCTTCAGATAAAATATGCTGGGGCTGATACTGATGTGACGTTTCCTCCTCCATCATTTTGTCACCAAATCAGTACAGATGAATTTGAATACCAAAGGGCAAATGGCTCTCAAGAACCACTGGCAGCCTTACTGGAAGAAATTGCAATGAATAAAGAAATATCTGTGAAGGATAAGAAGAAGAAGCTCAAGCAAGTAAATAAAAATTCCTCTACAGTCTTTAATTTAAACTTAAAAGTCTTTATCAAGTCTTAGACATGTAGTCCTCTAGAAAAATACCGACATTTAATATAGTAGATACTCTTGGGGTTTTCAAACTTTTAAAGAATTTGGAATAGGAGTACTATGATGCATGAAGACATATTAGAAAATATCACCTAATTCTCTATATAGAGGTACAGAAAGTCCTTTAGAGAAATAATAATTTTTCTGCTCCAGAGGTGGAGGTTGCACTTTAATAGTTTTTTATGTTATAAGTTTGAGTGAATTCTTTATTTAAATTGATATATTTTTCTAGTTTCAGAAATCTTACCCTGAAGTGTATAGAGTACGATTTCCTACCCCTGAAACTGAAGCGGTGCTATTTCCAGAAAGAAATAAACGGAAACCACCGATACTGATGTGGGCCTTAAAAAAGCCTTTTCAACCATTTCACAGAACCAGAAGCTTTAGGATGTAAATGGTCTGAAATATGTGAACACAGTAAGAGCGTATTGTCAATGGATCTTATGCAAAAGGAGCCTGAGCAGCATGTAGTTACTCCGAAAAACTACCAGAGATATTGCTGAGATGGTGGAAAAGATCAGAAAAAGAAGAAAGTATTGAGGTGGTAGAAATGTGAACCATTATCAGTATTTTTGTAAATAATTATTTTTTTAAATGTCTGTTAATTTAAAAAAATAAAAAAACCTAACGAACTCAAGGTGATTAATCTAAATGGATGATAAAGTACACTTGCTGTAGTTTGATTTGACCATTATTTCAAGGTCTTAATATATTTGTATGTAATGTATTTTTGGTAACTAGTCAATAGATTTTGTTCTCCTGAAAATGAGTCTTGCATAAATTAGGCTGTACTTGTTCATACATAGCTTGATGAATTAATTTACTGTACATGCTTAAATAAGTATGAAACACTGGATTTTGTTTTGCTGTTGTACACCCTGGTGTTCCTGATATGTAAAGATTTACTTTGGAAAACTGTAAAAATTCTTAATTTTTGGATTCATATGATGCATTACAGCTGCCTTCTGTAGTGCTGACCCTTTCTTTTAAGCAAACCAGTCTTTTAAGTCTTTTCCCATATGCTCTTACTAAATATTGCCATAAAAAATTGGATGCTTGATGATAGAACATATTTTATCAGAAAAATCTGAAACCTGCATTTCCTCTGGAAATAGAATTCAAATATTGAAGTGACATTGAACCATACATGCCTTTAATGATTTAATTTGGTTTGCATTATGAAATTTACTGTACCTATAACTTGACTGTGCATATAGCATACTTGACTCTGACAGCACTTTTGAACTACTAAAGCATTACCATTTTCCCATATTTACTTAGAGTGGTGATTTCACATTATCCATTAGAGATTTAAAGAGCAACATTTCATACTTTATTGAATGTCAGAGTAGGCTATGCAGGAGAGAAGGTAGCTGACATCTCAACAAATGTTTATATGACATTTTAGTAAGCAATACGGTGACTATCCTGTAATGCAACTTTGACAGTATTTCAGTGAGCTTTAAGATGTACTTTACAAGGTTGTAGGTTTAATAGGTTGGAATATTTCTTGGTCAATGTGATTTTGAACATTACATGTTTTCATCATCTGTTTTCACACATCTGTTACACTTGGACTTCATATCTTTTTCTTAAATATATTTTTCTTTATCTTTTTCTTAAGCAAAATTGATACAAAAGGGTACACATTTCAAATAATAAGAAAATATTAAAATTAATATTAAAAGTAATCTGAGACCACTTTTTACCTTTTGTACTCAGTCTTCAAGGGTGACATAACCATTTAGATGTGTCATAGAATTCTGTGTATGCTTACATGCATTAGGCTTTTTGGACAAGATCTTTGAGTAGAAACTTCTATTGTGTGGCTGTTTCTGATTGTTTTTTTTCAGTGGGGTTTTTTGTTTGGCTCTTAGGGGTTTTTTTGCTTTGCAAAGTTCTTTGCCCCTGGCAGAGCAATCTCTTCTCCCTCACCCCACAGCCCATCTTGAGCATAACCTCTCTCCTGACCTATTGGTTCCTAGTAACATAACTGTGAGCTTTGCTCCAGCATTTCCTGGAAGATGGAAGAACACTATTTATCTTCTTCTCTTGGGAAGGGACCTGCTCACTCTTGCTGATTGTTGCATTGCTATCTTTACTTACGCAAACATAGCTTGCTCCAACTCCTAAACAGCAATCTGGAAAACCTTTTGGTTCACATGTCTCTGTTTCTTCTTTACCCCCCTGATGTTCTTTGAGTAATAGCTTCCATTGTTAGTTACTAATACATAAAGATTAGTTAATTGCTTATATTTTGTAAGTAGTCTATTTAACTCACCTAATTTGCCAGGATTGTGGTATCAGCTGTTTACACTTATGACTACAGAGAGTGATGACTAATATTATTTTCTGAAACTGTTTTCAGATGTTACTTCATATCAGAGGAATTTTAGGAAAAATCTGGATTATTTCATCTTCTTATTCTAAGTGGAAACAAGAACTAAAGTGAATAAGGTAGCATGTTAACATACCATGGTTTTTAAGCTGGTGCTGTGATGTGCCAGAGCTTTTTTCCCCTTTTCTAGAGAGCTGTTTTACAGTGTAACAGAATCTTTTTCTTTCACAGAGACTGTGTTAACTCAAATGATTTGCTTTATTTCTTGATCACAGTTTAAGTCTCCTGCTGCCTCAGATCTTATGATTTTAGTTATTGTAGTTCTAGGTAAGCTCATACTTCTTAGATTTTTAAATCTGCAAACTTGTAGATACCATTCTGTAAGTGTATAAGTGCTCTTGAAGTAATTTTATTAACTTGGAACAACTGGTGTACTTTATACCAGCTGTAGTGCATTAACATTACTATTTTCATCAGTTCATTAGGCTTGAAACAAAAATACAAAGTGACAAACTTTTCTGGAAAACAAAGGCTGTAAAATGGGATTAGAATTTGTACAAGTTTTTAACTCTGTTTTCAAGTATCTGCTGTATGATATTTATTTATGAACATATCTTCCTGTGTTAGATGTTAGTTCTGTTGGGTTTTCTGTTTTGGGGTTTTTTTTGTTTTTGTTTTTGTTTTTTTTCTCCCCAGAACCCGAGATTATAGAATAGTTATGCATACAGGACACTCTTTCCTATTTCTATATAGATTGTGTTTGAGAAGTGAGCATTGTATTTACTGTCTGTAAAAGGAGTTGACAAATTTACTAAGTGTAACATATAAAATTAGGTGAAGTAAGTCCCTCTTCACAAGTTTCTGTTCGGATGCTGAACTCTCACTTAATTTTACCAAGATAAATAACATAGATGAGATGTTCATGTCTGTGTTTAAAAAGCAGGAAGTTGATACATGTTTGTGAAGTCCTTGCTAAAAGTAATTGAAAGAAGAAGAATATTAAAACAGTATTGTTTAGGGACAGTAACTTTCAATTTCATTGCTTTTTTTGAACTTTGTGTATCTAAAGCTGCCTGAAAAAATACCTTAATTGTCCTGGCAAAAGCAGAAAAATACTAGAACAGTATCAAATACACCATTATTCAAGAGGATAATTGATAATAATGTAAATAGCCAATAGTGAATGAATCTGATGGCAAACCTGGGTAATATGGTGGAAAACTGATACAGAATTTTAGTGAGAAAACCTAAAGCACAGTAATAGAGCTAAAGCTTAGTCAGTGCATTGTTTTAATTCTTTGTAGAAAGTATACTGTCTTACATGGTAAACTTGCTTTTGTTAGTGATGGAGATTGCAAATTTGTTTTAAAATGTGTGTCAGTTTTTGACTGCTGAAAATTTTTCAGTGAGGGTGGGATATTTATATAGCAGATTTAGGTACACTGACAATAAACTTAGCCCTTCTTTTTTTTTTATGGATTCCTTGGAAGTACTGATGGGGCCATGGATATGGCTGAAAACTGTGGGTACAATAGGCTTTTTATGGTATTTCATTTAGTAATATTTGATAAAGTTATCCCTGGATGATGTCAGTAAATGGTTAAGTGATTAAGAACTAAGAATAGTTACGAGGGAATCATGATGGAGATATTCTTTATGTTTTTTTGCAGGAAATTGGTACTAGATTTTTCTATCAGCCATTGTTTCCCTTGAGGATGTGAAAATAAATATAAAAATCACTGTTAGCATCATTAGCTAATCTCATTAGTGTTTTCAGACTGTTCAGTAATCCTAAAGGCATTAATATGGGAACACTGCAGGTCGAAAATCAATTCAAATGTGGTCACTTCGAAGTTGTATGTCTGAGAACAAGATATGTAGGTCATGTAAAAGGAAAAAAAGAGGAGGAAAGTCTGTATTCTGGAAAACTACAGCTCTGTAAAAGGCTTCTCCCACAGTGAACAAGGCTTTCCAATATTATGCTGAAGCAAAGGCTAATGTGGTTCTTAAAGGACTAGATTGGAGGTTGTTACATAAAATCAGCTGACTCATCTTGTGTGACCTCTACACTCAGTACTGACTGACTGACACTGAAACCCTGCAGGTTTTGCAGCTTTTATAAAACTGTAGATGATGCAAGGTGACTATTTGGAATGATTTCCTTAAACTAAGAGTTTGCATTACATCAGTCTTTTCCCACTTATGAGAAACAAGAACAGGAGGTCACTTGATTATTTTGTGGAGTACATTTACAAGAAGAAGTACTTAGATTGGTAAGCAGCAAAGACTTGAGTTGGGCAGGAAGTAATAGTGGATAGAAGATGGAGCTGGATATGATTTTTTAATGTTGAGGGTACTGAATGTTGGGAGTCTGGTGTCCAGGATCTCTCTGGTGGATATTTACTGAAACCCAAGTTGCTAGCTCAGGACAGGGTGAACAGAGGGGAATTGTAATGACTCACGATGTGTGGAAGACTGGACAAAATCTCAGGGCTCCTCAGTCTTTGCACTCTCTGGATTTTCACATGTGAGTCACACATCTGTTCAAATTCATTAGCTTCAGTCAGTGATGATATTCAGGAGGTGATGTGAAACAGCTGATTTGTCATTCCTCTCTTGGTTTTTGAGGCAACTAATGAAAGCAGCATTTGTTACTTCTGTTCTTCAGCTAAACCTCAGTGAATATAGGTAAATAGGGTCACCTTTTGAGTTGCCAGGGCACAGCTGCTTCGGGGATAATGAAAATCAGTTCTGCTCTGCCCAGCACTCTGATCAGGGAGGATATATCTCTGGTGTGCTGCTGTTGGTTTGCCTTGGGATTGAGAGAGAAAATAAGATACATAGAAACATGATCTGCTAGCTGGTATGAATTATAGTAATACAATCATTGTTGCTTTATGATCTAAGTAGTATTTTAGAATGTATGTCTTAGTCTTGTTTTCTTTTTGACCTGGGATTATATGGTCTGAACTGATCATATCTAGGAGAGACAACTCTTGAACATCCAAAGCAGACTGAAATATCTCTTGGTTTAGCACTAATTTAAGGCTGTCTATAGCTACTTCTTCCCGTGAATTTTTTATACATTCTCTATATTTCTATCTGAAATCACTGCAATGTTTTCTGAAACTGTAGCAGTGACAGAGAGAAGCTTCTGGCAATGATTTCTGAGCTTGCTTGCTGAAGAGAGGATGAACTGACCTTGGTACTTCTACACAGACTCCAAAGATGGATAAAAGGCACATGTTTGAAAATCTTTCTTTTGTTTCCTTGTTTAATCTGAGTGCTTATTCATGAGAGGATCTGGCCTTGTGCATGACTAAGATTTGCTATGTGATTTCAAAGTTTATATGCAGTGCTACCTTTTAATCTCATAAAAACCAGTAGTTCTGAGCCTTGTAGCTAATTTTTTATTCAAATACTGCTGAGAGAATGAGTAGTGGGATCGTTTGTTCCCTGTTTGTTATAATGACTTGCAGTATATTCACTTGTTGCAAGAGACCTGTGTGAAGAATAATGTCTTTTTGATGTTGAAATCTATGCAAAATATTTTGGGATCCTATGAAAAATTCCTTCCTTTTCTCCTCCTTGACAATTATTTAATGTTTTGTGTATCATTCTAGATACTTTGTAATTTATGACCCAGCAGAGGTCAGCCTTGTGACATTTTTCAGAACATAGGCTCAAAGAAAAGGACTACAAAGTTCTGATTATAAAAGCCTTTGGAACTTTGTTTTATAAAATACATTCCTGAAAATTAGAGTTGGTGTGATATTACTGTGTTGTAGCTAGATGTGTGGTTTAAATATCTCAGTGTAACATCTCTTTATGTAATTGGAATATTTATTGTTTTGTAAAATTGTTACAAAATGTCTCAAATATTAGCCTCATTGGTATACTTAAATACCCGCTTACTGATTTGATTAGGTAAGTGTTGTATTTCCAGAGTTGGTTGTGCAGTTCAGTGAAACAACATCAGGAGGGAACATATGGAGCTATCATTTGAAGGCTGAATGCTTCAGGTTCACAATGATGTCCTGAAGTAGTGTGTCTGTGTAACAGTAATGACTGGGGTAGGGCAAGAAAAAGTGGGGAGGAAGGTGGGAAGAATAGGCAAGCATTTTGTCACTTCTTCATAAGAGTCTGAGAATAAAAAGTGTTCTTACCTTTCCATAAAAGAACATTTTTTTCCTTTGTGATGCCTAAAAAAACCGAAAGTTGTGAAATGGAGGGAAATCAATATTCATCCCCTACAGCAGCTCAGAAGCACAATTTATTTATTCACAATGAAAAATTGCTATTCCTATGTTGGGTCATAATGCTAGAATGATCAGTGTTGGTTTCTTTGATGCTAATAAGGGTCTAATCATATATAAAGTTGATAATTTCGATTATAATCCTCATCAGGAATAGTGGCAGTCCTGCCTTAAATTGTCCAACTATCTGGTTTATAAATTCAGTTTCAATGGCAAACTCAACAGTGGCTGATGTAATTGCTCTGCCTGAACACAATTTTCTATGTATCTTGAGCTGGCTCCGAAGTAGTTTTATACAGTTAGACAGTAGAACTGAATACGCAGTAACAGCATTGTCAAGGCTGCAGCTGAGTTGTCTGCAATAAAACATGCTTAAATGACTTGAGCATCACAATGGGAACTGGGAAAACATGTTGCCTTTTTCATTCAGCCAGTTTGTCTTCTCAACTTTGCAATGATGTGTTACTCCTTTATTGTTACTACTTTTTTTTGTATATTCTGAAGTTGTTTTTCAGACATTAAAAACACACTGTGATGAGAACCATATTCTGACATTTTGGAGTAGCTAATAAAAACATGTTCTGTGTATCTCACAGCAGCAAGGCTGCAAATAAAAATCAGCCTCAGGAATAGAGACTGTGCTTTTTAATACTTGCTTTTCTTTTAAAACGCTCCTTTCCCCCCCCCCCCCCCCCCCCCCCTTGTTTTTTTTCCTAAAAAAAATCAGCTTGGAGCAACAGCAGCTACTATGTTTATGTTTTGCAAAAGGTGGTTACAAACCACTCAAAAACCTGCCAGACAGAGCATTATCCTACAGAAATGTTCTCCAATTAGAGAAAATAAGAACTTTGCTCAAATGGAAGCTTTCCCTGAGATGGAAGCATTTATTACTGTGCTGCGACCACAATACTGTAACACGTTCTTTTTGAATATGTTATTGAGGACACTAAATGTTTATTATTGGCTGGAGTATAGGAAAGCCAAGGTATTAAGACAGAGAACCCTATTTAATGTTAATTAACAATAGTGTACGTTGTTCTTGTTCCTGTCCACTCACTCCCAACTGAAATGAAATCAGTGTTGAATGCTTTGGGCATCCTGTGGCCTTAATAGTATGTGCTTATGTAATTAGGCCCTAACATAATGGCTATGCAAAAGAAAATATATTGTGAATGAATGTTGCATGAGTAACTATCACTTTATGGTATTTTCTAGATCTTGAGTACTTGACTCTGCTCTCTTGAAAATCTCTTATTCAAAAGCATGTTTTGTCTTTAGCGTAATGGCTTTTGCCCAGCACTTCAGCTATAATATAGAAACCGCAGATTTGTGATCAAATCTTCAATTTCATAAGCTGTCCTTTAACAAAGAGAAACAAAAGTAGGTGTAGAGGCATAGGCTCTGAATAGAATCAGCTTGGGTCCAGGTGTACTGGAACTAATAAACCCAACTGAACTTAGACTATCTAAGCAGAAAAATCACTGGGATGTTTGCACTGTGCTCCCCACCACACTTCCTTTTGAGAACACAGTGCAGAAATGCCTGTTCTGGTTTTTACAAAGAAGTCAGCTTCTTAAGGTGTCACATTGGGTATGTAAGCCTCAGCTTATAACCTCTTCAGAGTTTAGACATCTGCATCCATAAAGGGTGTGTAACTCACCTCATCCACATACTTACCTCAAACAAGTAATTCAGGTGAATGGAAATACTCAGCACTGCCTCGGTTCTTCTGGGATGCTGTCTACAAAGCTTGTCCTAAGCCTTCAAAAGATCTAAATGCTTTTACCCAGCATGTGTTACTCCTGAATTTCTGCACATGTGGATGAAATAGAAACAACATCAGCCTATTTCTGTCATTTCAAGATGAACATGGTAGATTATGGGACAGATAAACAATATAGCTATAAGAAAACAACAAATTCTGGTAAAAACTACTTTTTTCCCAGTTTGGGGTTAGGAGAGGTGTGGTGTGTTGACCCTGGCTGGATGCCAACTGCCCACCAAGGCTGCTCTATCACCTCTCAGCTGGACAGAGGAGAGAAAATACAATGGAAGGTTCGTGGGTCAAGATAAGGACAGGGAGAGATCACTCACCAATTACCATCATGGGCAAAACAGACTCAACTTGGAGAAATTAATTTATTTTATCACCAATCAGATCAGTGTAGGGTCATGAGAAAAAAAAAAAGGAAATCTTAAGCGTCTTCCCCCACCCCTCCCTTCTTCTTGGGTTTAACTTTACTCCTGAATTCTCTACCTCCTCCTCACAATTGTTGCAGAGGGCAGGGGATGGGGTTTGTGGTCAGTTCATCACCCGTTGTCTCTGCCGCTCCTTCCTCCTCAGGGGGAGGACTCCTCACACTCTTCCCCTGCTCCAGTGTGGGGTCCCTCCCACAGCAGACAGTCTTCCACAAACTTCTCTATTGTAAGTCCATCTCACAGGCTGCAGTTCTTCACGAACTGTTCCAGCGTGGGTCCCTTCCACAGGCTGCAGTCCTTCAGGAACAGGCTGCTCCAGCCTGGGTCCCCCATGGGGTCACAAGTCCTGTCAGCAAACCTGCTCCAGCGTGGGCTCCTCTCTCCACGGGGCCACTGGTCCTGCCAGGAGCCTGCTCCAGTGTGGGCTTCCCGCAGGGTCACAGCCTCCTTCAGGCATCCACCTGCTCTGAGTGGGGTCCCCCAGGGGCTGCAGGTGGAGATCTGCTCCACCGTGGACCTCCATGGGCTGCAGGGGCACAGCCTGCCTCACCGGGGGCTGCACCGGGGGCTGCAGGGGGGTCTCTGCTCTCGTGCCTGGAGCAACTCCTCACCCTCCTTCTTCACTGGCCTTGGTGTCTGCAGAATTGTTCCTCTCACATATTCTCATGCCTCTCTTCTGTCTGCAGTTTCACAGGGCAGTTTTTTTCCCCTTCTTAAATTCTTAAATAAAAAATCTAAATTATCACATAGGTACTACCACTATTGCTGATGGGCTCGGCTTTGGCCAGTGATGGGTCTATCTTAGAGCCAGCTGGCATTGGCTCTGTTGAACATAGGGGAAGCTTCTAGCAGCTTCTCACAGAAGCCACCCCTGTAGCCCCCCTGCTACCAAAACCTTGCCATGGAAACCCAATACAAGAGGTTACATAACTTGAGAAAATACGAAAGTTATTGTGCAAACCCGCACAGAAAAGCCGCACCATATGCACCTAAACGAGGAACACTGCATACTCAGACAGCTCGGATTTGGAGAACAGGACATCCTATGATGTGCAACCAGTGCACACTTTAAATTTTATAATGGTTCTCATTTTTTTAACAAACTAGGAATATGTAGTGGACTGTACAAATCAGGTTTGAATTCCTGAGGCTACAGGCTCATCTGTGAAGTCTTTGTTTAGGTTCATCTGGGAAACACCTGTCTTAGTTTCTTTACCTCAAGCTAGTCTTCTTACAAGGCAGAATGTTAAAAGAATTTTTTCTTGCTTAAGGTCAAATAGGCTCAAATTTTCCTTTGTTAACTTCTTCTTATAACTTTCTTTTCAATAATAATAGGTGGTGTTCTTCTGTAGCCTGGTTCATCTACTACTCTGTTGTGCAGATTATCTGAGTGTGGAATAGTAATGTTTGTGATTACCATGATAGTGCTTATTTTCTTACATGTAGGAAAGAAAACAAAGGGAGTTCAGGTTTGTGCTGGGCATCCTGTTTTACTGCCTCATTCCCCAAACTATTCTGCATATCGTTATTGTGTCTGAATATAGTGTAAATATCTGCAAAATGTTAACTGATATAAAATAACTAATGAATTATTCTAGACAACTTGTTTGCTCATTTTGAAGGTATCTAAAAGCATAAATGAATTTTTTGGTAGGGTTTGCTTCCTGTTAGAAAATAGAATCAAAGAAAAAAGAAAGTTATATACAATTCCAATGCCAAACATGTAAGTAAAGACAAGAATAGACTTGGTTTATAACATCTGAATAAACCTTTACCCATCTAGAAAGTTTTATTTGATCAAATTTATTCCAATTTTATTTTCAAAACACAGCAACTTTGAAATATGCTTGTTAACATGAAGAATACACCTTTGTTCAGATGCTTGAATCCAGGTTGGAGTAAAATATTCTCAGATGCAGTATCAGTTTTGTAATATTGGCATAAAACATGTTTTTTCTTTTTCCATACCTTTAAATTCAGTTGGAAGTCAAGCTTGCATTATCAGAGCAAATTCACTACCAAATATTGCAATCTACCTTGTACTTTTCACCCAGTTTTGTTAATTTTTCAGATTCTTGTTAATGAGGAAAACTATTGCCTGAAACCATGAAAATTAAATTTAAATTTGGAGGCAAAATGATTGAGCCTTGGCAGGCTCATTATTCTTATTTAAGGTGTGATTTGTTACATGCAACTTCAGCCATGTAAAAGCTAAATCCCAACTGAATCCCTTTTTATTGTCATTTTCAGGGGGCTATTTGTCCAGTGCCTTCTGAGATAAATTGTTTTCAGAAAGTGCCTGTATTGCTCTGTTGATGTAACAAAAGTGTAGATAAACTTTATTATCCAAAAAAAAAAAAAATCAGCCTAGTATTTTTTTTCATGTTTATGAAGCCAAATGTAGGTAAGACTGCAGCACTCTATAATATGATAAATACAGTTTGATGTGGTAACATGGGGGATAACAGTGAAGAAACATAGCTTTCAATACAGCCTGCAAGCCTGCCAGGAGCCATGGAGGTGTACTCAGGTTTCTGGCTTATTTAGAAGCCCTTGCTCTCATGACCTTTGCTAGGACTGTTATTAGTGCTAGGTTAGTTTAAAACTATGGCTGTGTCCTCATTGTAGGTATATTAAATATGTATTTGGGAAAAAGGAGATTTTTAGAGGCTACCTGACCAGAAATTTTTGAAGAAAATATTAATCCAAATACAGGTTTACTGAGTATTGTCTTGTATAAAGTTTTGATGAGGTTGCTTGTATTGCAAAACTGTTAGTAAAACTGAACTGTTTAAACAGATAGTAAGTAGTAAACATATATTTAAAGAAAGGAATTGATAATCCTACATGATTTGTGAGATAGATGAAGAAAGATTCTACCACCTCTTAAAGAATGTTATGATGAGTAGTAACTTTAGAAATGTATCTAGCAAAAATGAAAGACTTGAAAAGAATTTTTATATTCTGACATTTTCTCTGGTTCTCATTATTTATCTATAAAAGAAGTGCTGTGACATATAAAGATATTTTCTTCAAGATAGAGGAGAAGCAACTTGACACAGGAATCATGATAAGAGGAGTACCCAGCCATGAAATAACTGAAGTACAAAAAAAAAAAAAAAGAAAGTGTAAATATTTATATAAAATCTCTAACTGATTAAATAGTAGACATTAAGCAGTCAATGAGGCAGGAGGGACATTACCCTGAAAAGTTTTTGGATGCTAAATCTAACATACAGAGGAAATTTTTTTTTCTTTTTTTTCTTTTTTTTTTTTTTCCAGCTTATTCCTGACAAACTGAAGATCAAAGCAGAGGACAGTGACATGGTAAGAACTTTAATTTTCTTTCCCTGCATGGACAAAAAATCAATAAGAAAATGAAAACTGTACAAATAATGATTCACAGCATACAATTAAAATTTTGCCCTGATGCTTTGGGTCACAGGGTGCTTTACTGACATCTAAGAGTAGCAAAGAGTGGTGTGATGCTGCTTGAGGGCACTCTGTAGAGTGTTTGCATAAGATGAACACGTCTGATGTCACTGATTGCTAAACACAGAGAACATGTGGACATCTTTTTTTGTATTATTTCTGGTGTGATATTTGAAGGATTTTGGTAATACTTAATTTTTAATTTCAAACAGTAAAAAAGAATATTGTCTGCTGCCATCCAGCCTGGACAAAAAAATTGCATTAATGCTTGTGGGGTGAGATATCTTGAGAATGATGCCAGAGCATGTCATGGGTATAGCAGGGGAGAGTGGTCACCCCTGTTCGTACAGGTAGGTTGCCTCAATGGCTGGATAGAAGTATGCTTAAGCAACACTACCGATATGGGTGTAAAGGCTTAGCTCAGAGTAGAAGCTGTCTCGAGACAAGTGTTGAACAAACAAGGCTGAGTGCTATCCACATTGCTCCAGATTGAGGAGAAAGATACAAACTGTGAATCATCCCACTTCATGAAAAAAAATTTTTTTTAAACACTTATCCTCCAAGGTGTTTGCTTTTGGTGTGAAAGTTTTTTCAATGTATGTAACTGTCTTTGCTCAGGGAAGAGCAGCCATTATTAATAAAAACCTATACAAAAAAAATTTTTAAGCCACTGAAAGCATTAAGTAAGTTGATATCTTCAGCTTCCCATATGTTTACTCTTTGTCCCACCATGGTTATCGCTTTGTTGGTAATTGCCTAAATGTAGTATATGCAGACACTTATTTTTTCTCACAATTTTTTCTGATGCTGATATATCAAATACTTAGACATTCTCTGTTACTAAAGTAAGGACCAAGTTCTGTATATGATCTCTATAATTCTAGCTCCAAGCTTGATTCTCACGAAGACTGTACTCAAAGTATGACCATGATTGCACTTGATTGTCTCTGAGACTAACAAGACCTTTTAATGTTATCTTGAAACACTGCACAAGTCCCTTTTACAGTTTGGCAGAATAAGTTAAATGTTGAGGGTAATACAAAAAGAAAATGGGGCAAAAACAAGTGTGTGGACAAAGATTAGCCATGAGAGTAGATATCTGGACAAAATCAATGGAGTAATGTTATTGGAAGGAGATGGCAAGATGCCTGTTGTAACCATGTGGGAAATGTACAGCACTTAATATGGTTTCATTCAACTTTATATGTTAGCATATGCACAACAGAAATTAAAATAATGCACAAGAGGGTAATCAAAAAGATTCTGTAACAAGACTGGCTGAGTCTGACATTGTCTTTACTTAATGGAAATGTAACTAAGAGAGACTTGGAAAGTAGATGTGGCTACATGTGGGTAGCTAGGAGTTCACCAGGGAGGAGGAAAGCCTGTCGTGATCTTCTTTTTCCCATTGATAGTTTTGAAGGCTTGCAGTTGATTGAGTTGTTTTCTACTGAGGACTTGTTTCTGTCTTTGCCAAAATGAAATATAAAACTGTGGGAGTGAAAAGGTGTCCAATGGTTCTCTGTGAACAAATGCTGAAAGCTAATGTGTGCTTAGGAGGCAGGAAAGGATCTTTTTTTTAAAGGATTGTTAATCTGCAATAAACAATAATAGAATCATGTAGTGTTCTGTATTCAGAAGACATCTTGCAAGTTTACTTGAAGAAATAGAAAAAACACTAAGTGCCTTCAGGAGCAAAGCTGAAAGTACAAAAATCATAGAATCACTTAGGTTGGAAAAGACCTTTAAAATCATCGAGTCTGACTGTTAACCTAACACTATGAAGTCCACCACTAAACCATGTCCCTAAGCGCCACATCTACACATCTTTTCAATACCTCCAGGGATGGTCACTCAACCACTTCCATGAGCAGCCTGTTTCAATGCTTGGCAACCCTTTCAGTGAAGAAATATTTTCCTAATATCCAAACTAAACCTCCCCTGATGCAACTTGAGGCTGTTTCCTCTTGTCTTATCACTTGTTATTTGGGGAAGAGAGCAACACCCATACCACCACAACCTCCTTTCAGGTAGTTGTAGAGAGCAATAAGGTCTCCCCTCAGCCTCTTTTTTCCAGACTAAACAACTCCAGTTTCCTCAGCTACTCCTCATAAGACTTGTTCTCTAGACCCGTCACCAGCTTCATTGCCCTTCTTTGGACGCGCTCCAGCATTTCAACGTCTATCTTGTAGTGAGGGCCCCAAAACTGAACACAGTATTTGAGGTGCAGCCTCACCAGTGCTGAGTAGAGGGGGACAATCACTTATCTAGTCCTGCTGGCCACACTATTTCTGACACAAGCCAGGATGCTGTTGGCCTTCTTGGCCACCTGGGCACACTGCTGCCTCATATTCAGCCAGCTGTGGACCAACACCCCCAGGTCCTTTCCCTCCAGGCAGATTTTCAGCCACTCTTCCCCAAGCCTGTAGCATTGCGTGGGGTTGTTGTGACCCAGGTGCAGGATCCGGCACTTAGCCTTGTAGAACCTCATATACTTGGCCTCGGACCATCTCTCCAACCTGTCCGGATCCCTCTGTAGAGCCTTTCTACCCTCAAGCAGATCAACACTCCTACCCAACTTCGTGTTGTCTGCAAACATACCGAGGGTGCACTCAATGTCCTCATCCAGATCACTGATGAAGATATTAAACAGAACTGGCCCTAGCACCGAGCCCTGTGGAACACTGTTTGTGACTGGTCACCCATTGGATTTAACTCCATTCACCACCACTCAGGATCTGGCCATGTAGCCAGTTTTTCACCCAGGGAAGTGTATGCCCATCTAAGCCATGATCAGCCAGTTTCTCCAGGAGAATGCTGTGGGAAACAGTGTCAAAGTCCAAGTAACAACATCCACAGCCTTTCCCTCACCCACTAAGCAGGTCACCTTGCCACAGAAGGAGATCAGGTTTGTCAAGCAGGACCTGCCTTTCATAAACCCATGCTGGCTGGGCCTGGTCACCTTGTTGTCCTGTGCACATGACGTCACTCAAGGTGATCTGCTCCATAATCTTCCCCGGCACCAAGGTCCAGCTGACAGGCCTGTGGTTGCCCAGATCCTCCTTACAGCCCTTCTTGTAGATGGGCAGCACATTTGCTAACCTCCAGCCAACTGGGACCTCCCTGGTTAGCCAGGACTGCTGATAAGGGATGGAAAGTGGCTTGGTGAGCACTTCACCAGCTCCCTCAGTACCCTTGGGTGGATCCCATCCAGCCCCGTAGGCCTCTGTGTGTCTCAGTGGTGTAGCAGGGCACTGACCAATTCCGCTTGGGTTATGGGGGCTTCATTCTGCTCCCTGTCCCTGTCTTCCAGATCAGGGGGAATGGTTCTCTATTACCTTTCAGGATGAGAGGCATGTCTCCACTGTTGCAAACTAGCTATGGTCTCGCCAGTTTCACATGCATTTCCCTATCTAAACAACACAAGCAAAATTGAAATAATAAGTTATCAGCAAGAATGCTTTTAGTCTTGTTAGTACTTCCCTTTGTATATATTGCAGATAACATTTTCTGTGGAGGATGCTTGCTTCACAATATTGTGCTGTAGTTTAAATTGTGGTTCCCTGCTGTAGGTTTCAAGAAAGAGATTGATGGGCAAGCTTCTGCATCTGCATTGCCTTCATGAGCAGAGATACTCATCTGTTTTGGACCCCATCTTAGGACTCTTCAGAGTAGCAGGACTGATATTTCCTCAGAGTGCCTTAAGAGTTTAACAGGTGCTAATTGTAATCTTGGTTTCATGAAGCCATTTTTTTTATTGTGTTATTGCGAGGTACAAACTGGTAGGTTAAATTAGGAACTTTGTTACCATTTATTTTTTGTAGTTGTCTATTAGTGTCTGGTGTGAACATGTGGGCATGTTTTGTTGTTATTCCATAGCTGGCTCAAAAAAAGTATGGAGAATAGATATACTATCTTGTAGATAATCCAAGATGTGCTTCTGGAATTGTAACGGGGGCGTTATATTCTTTGTTCAAAAAGCTGTAAGGTTTTGAGACCTGTAATTATAACTGGTGATTACAAACTCTTGTAAACAAAGATCAATCTAGCTTCTCATGGCCATTCTTCTGCAGCAAATGTGCAAGGATGTTTTATTACAGGTAGGAGTTCAAACTATATTACAGTATTTTTTGTTTCAGTTTTAAAGAAAAAATATCACTAGAACTATCTGTTTATGAATAATAAACTGCACAGGATTTGTCCATATGCTTTAGTGCTTTAGGTCATTCTTTAAAACATGATATATTATTGCTAAAGCTAGTACAATCTGTTAGTATTGTGGACTTTTTTTCTTTTTTTTACACACCTTATTACACCTTCTCTTTTCATCTCAGACCTTGATGATGCTTCTACCAGTGAGCCTATTTCATTGCTTTGGGAAGATCCTAGAAAGCTTCTGATATTTAGTGCAGTTCTGTTTTGTTGTATCTTCTTCCTTTAGGGCAGCACTGAAAATATTATGCCCCTTCTAGAGGTTCACTGTACCTTTCGGGCCTGGCACTTGGATATAGGGCTAGAAAATAATTTTGCTGCACCACAGACTGTCCTGACACTGCAGGAAGTTCTTCAAAGGCATTGCCTTAGATGGTAAAGAAGCATAATGGGTTTTTATCTTGCACACACACTGCTAGTAATTCTTGAAATGCCTCACATTAATCATCCTTCACGTTTTCACTGGGACATTGGTTTTCCTTTGCTTGGAGCAGTTGCATGTGAATCTCACTGAACTGGCACCATGCAAGATGCTGTAACTGCCTTTGTAGGGCTGCCAACCCTGCAGTATGTGCCAAGTTTGCATCACACCTCTTAAAAAGCACAAGAACATATTTCCAGGTTCTGTTTCCAACTGCATTTCTTTCAGTTAATGGGTAAGCTTTTGCCCAGAGCCTTAAACCAGTGAGATCCATACTTCTTCCAGACTAATGTCAAGGCATCAAAACTTTTATCAGTGACACCTATTCAGCACCAACCTTAGTGTGCCACACACCTCTCCTTGTGACAGATCTACTGCTACCCCGTGGCTTCTTTGCCTCTCACATCTTAAAAGCCAAAACAATCTTTGCTTCTCTGCAATCTCTTTAATTATTTCACCCTTCCTGTTTTCCTGTGAACGCTTTTGTCTTTAGTGACTCTATTTTGTTATAACTGTTTCTGTATTGTTGCCTTATTTAACTCCTTTCTTGGTAGGCAGACTTAGGAATCCCAACAAACTGTCATAGGTAAGGGCTGTCATGCTTACACAGTTACAGATTCTTTGACTTCAACCTGGTTAGCTTGTCCAAAAAGTTTAAGTGTGTGTTCTTTGAGTTGAAGCTTCAAAGAAAGCTTGTCTTATGTTGAGAATTTTCATCTACTATGTTTAAATGTCATGGCTTCCTACAGGACATGTCTTTTTAATTTACTGCTATGGTTTGTAATGATGTCCCTTACAAGAGATCTGTATAACATTCAAAGTATTTTAAGAGATGACTTCATCATTATGAAGAGAGAAATTGTAGTAATAGGAGTCTCATTGTCTATGAGATGAAACATAACAGGCTAAAGAAACTAGAAACTGAATTTAGACAAATGTGGATTAGAAATTAGGAGGTACATATTTATTATACTAGTAGAAAAAGTTAACTATTAAAAATGCCTACAAAGATGTTGCAGTGGATTTTCAGTCAGAACCTTAAAATCAGTATGGAGTAATATTTGAAATATCTATAAATTTTTAGTCTTCCTTCCAGAAACTTATTTTACTTTTTTGTGTTCAGGAGGTAGTCAGCTATACTCCTTAATTAAAATAAGAATTGTTTTACTTATGTTAGTATTGCCTTCTATATTGGACTAGCTAGGCTCCTTACTCTAATGAAACATAAGTCTTTTCCCCCTCCTATTGCATGGCCCATCAGTAAGATTCAATATTAGAAGTCTCTCATGTTGGATCTTTATAGATTCTGCAATGATCAATATGTTGACCAATATACTCAATAAAAGCATTTAAATGTTGTCTATGAAGTTTGTAGGTAATTTTCATAGAATATTTTTTTTATTTATAGGCAAAAATAATTGTAAATATTTCTTTATTTAGACCACATACAATATTAATCACTTAGATGCTATTGATCTCCCAAACTCTGTCTCCAATATATGCTCACACTGGCTTAACAGGGCAAGGTAAGTTTGAGCTGTTAAACCCTTTTGAGGGAAAAGACAGTAGGTTCAAAAAAGTGGTACCTTCTCCTGTTCATTATTGGCCTGGGAGAATGAAGGACTCCTTTGTGCTGATGTTTGCAGGCATTAAGGTGGGATGCAGGAAACTCAGTAACTGGAAAGCTATGGCTCAGTTATTGACAAAGGATACTTTGTAAGATTTTTTTTTCTTTAATAGCTCCTGAATGCTCTCTTTTCTTTAATAGCTCAGCATCATATGTATTATGGAAATGAGAATTATGCAAGAATGTGTCTAGTGCCAAATCCATACTTTTTAAAAGTACTTGATAGTGAAATGCATTTTAAAGGTCAGTTGGCTGGAATACAGACTGTCTAACATTTTTGTTGTCAAGCTGTGGTGGTGCAATTCTTACCCCTCCCTGCCCCTCCTTGTTGGGCTGCTTGGTGCTAGGTGTGATTCCATCCATATCCACACACACACACTATACACCAATCTGTGGAGATAAGGACTGATAACGTTAATGAGCCTGGCTTCTTCCCCTGACTATTGCTCAGAAATGTTTATAATGTCCCATCATCTCCTGATGGCCTGGCACACCTGTGCCCGGGATGTGGTCAGATGGAACAATAACAGGTTTGCGTGTTATTCAAATTCTTGTGCAACTGCCGGAAGGCACCAGAAGGTATTTGACAAAAGTCAGTTATCCTGGACCCTATAAACTGCGACCACAAAAGAGACCCTTTGAGCTCTCCTGGGCTGCAGCGGCCTGTGACCAGCATCTCCCCTGAGCTGGGACGCCTCTCAGGTACCAAAAACCTTAAGGTGTTGTCTGCTCCAGACGGAAGGCCAGGGCGAAGTCCACTCGGTCGACTCTCAATTATCGCCTGTTGAGGAATGCCAGGGCATTGGGAGTATTTGCTCTAAACTCGAAAGGGAAATTTTCTTTGAGCTAGCTTCTCTTTCACCCGTTCTTTCCCTGTTTATTGGTGTGGGTGGGTGGGTACATACCCTTGTTTCTGTGTGTTTGTCTCTTTTGTGTTCATTCTACTGAATCCAAACACCTTTATTTCTGTATGTATATGTCTGTTTTGTGTATGCACATGTATATATGTATAAATTAAGGTACCGTTAAGTAAGTTAGAGTGAATCTTTTTATTTTAGAATCTGTGAATGTCTCTTTTCTTTTTCTCAGCATTTCTGAATTATTTTGTATTGATAAATTGCTGTTATTTATTAATAAATCTAGATTTCTTACTAAATCATTACCATGTCAATACTTTCGTCTGCAACACAAGCGACTTGAAATATTTTTTTTAAAAGAGAAAAAGATTTAGTGCTGTTTCATTGCAACACCTAAAAAGGTTGCAGTATTCGTCTCATATAAGCACTCAAAAGAACATTAACACAGCTGATCTTGCATAGGTTTTTTTTAAAGAGAACAAGTAATGCCAATGAAAAAAAGCTAGTATTCTGTACCAGAAATGAGATATTTCCAGAGGGACTCCCAATCCTATTCATTACATTGTGGTATATTTGTAAAGGCAATCCTTTACCTGGATGTAGCTTGAAGGGCTATTTTCTTGAATATGAAAAATGGAAAGTCTAGCAAACTTTAACATTGGACATATGATAACTTTATTGATATTTATGCATCTTGAAGTACTTACTTTGAATATGTAATTGCAAATCACAAAACAACTTTTTGTCAGTTTGTTGCCTTTTAGATTCAGTATACTTCCACTGGTTCTAGGGTTTTTTGAGACAAATATGTTTTCTGTTTTCCAGAGAGAGTTTATTTCATTATTTCTCTCAATTGCTTTTTATATGTAGGGTTCTCAGCAACTCTAAACACTTTGATAGTCCTTTTCTATTTCTCATTTATGCTGTATATTCTTGGATACTGAGTGACCAGAATTGAAGAGGTGAGAAAATAAAGTGGTACTATAACTTTCTGTTCTTCTCTAAAATCAACTTGGCATTCTTCCTTACACTTGGAAGCTTACACATTTTGTGCCAATTATTTTACTAAGTTGCCACAATGTTAGCTTTTTAGGATATATAGATGTGATCACGAGCTCCTTCTGGCTCATGGCTGGCTGAGCTCACAGAATGCAGTTGGCACAGTAACATACTGTTCTCCATTGGGATGAGATGATCTGGTTACTTTCCTTGCAGGGAGAATACACTGGGAGGTCCTTGTGGATGCTTTGCAAGCCCTTACCTGTTGCTTGTAATATGGGAAATGTGGTTCCTAGTGAACCATCAACCACTGTGAGCTCTAATATGAAATTAATCAGTTAGATAACTTGGATACTTTTCACAAACTATCACAAAACTTAACCTGGTTCAGCAGTATTTATCAGAATTCGCTCAGTAAATTTAGCGTCCTTAGTAACATAGAACAGTGATTAAATTTATTTTTTTTGGCAACAGTGTATTTCAAAATGGTTGCCCAAGACTGTACATTTGTCACTTCTTGACTAATCAAACAAATATATGTGACGTGAATCTGTTTAAAAATCTAAATCATACAGTTTTTATGATTTCTCTAGATTTCTTTTCTGTAGATTTCTTTGCTATATGTTTTTTATAACCTGACCCTTCTTTTATACTCTTCCACTGCATCTCTCTCCACTGCCCCTCATCCTCAGGATCTAGAAACCTTTTTTTAGTGACATAACTAAAATGCTTGAAAAGCTACAGTCTACTACTATATACAACATGACATGTCTAGTCAACCTAAATAATTATCTGGCTATTTTCTGTAATAATGTTTGCAGTTTAATAGAAAGAAAACTGAAGAAACAATTAGCAGATGATAGAAATCTAAGGCATTTCTTAGGAGTGATTTGAAACAGTTTGATTTTTTAGAACAAAAAATACAACTGGCTGAAGACAGGAAGGATGTATTGACTATACTTCTGAACACGTTCCAAATTTCAGTAGTTTTCATTGTGGCAGATAGTGGATTAAAAAGTATTATAAATTCTACATTTAAGTGAAATTTTCGTTTTCAGCTGTCAGGTTAGTAAGGACTCTTTTTGTGTAGTCCCACAGGTACCGTGGGTATTGTAGCTGAAGTGCTTGAGGCACTGCCTAAGGGTAGTTGAGTAGCATTCTGCTTACTGTAACCATTTATTTTTAATGAAGCTATAGAAATAATATTATTTTTTTCTCTCGCTACTGTACAAAACAGGCCACAGAAAGATGGTTGAGCATTTCAGTGATTACTGAAATGAATGTTTGTGTAGTGTAAGATAATTAACATTCATAGAATAGTATGGACATTTGTCCTCATATTAAGACTATAGAAATTAGAGTATCCCATATTATTTCTGTGTCTGTGTGTATGTAGCACAAAGTTTCCTCTGTTAGAAGGAAAGATAAGGAACCAGTCTTTTGGCAACAAGGCCATATGGCTGCTGATCAGCTTATGTACATAATCTTCATATGTTACTCTCTGTTGCTTTATATAGTTCTCCAGTGTAGTGGGTTGACCCTGGCTGGATGCCAGGTGCCACCAAAGCTGATCTATCACTCCCCCTCGTCAGTTGGGCAGGGAAAAGAAAATATAATGAAGGGCTCATGGGTCGAGATAAGGACAGGGAGAGATCACTCACCAATCACCGTCACAGGCAAAACAGACTTGACTCGTGGAAATTAATTTATTACCAATCACAGCAGCGTAGGATAATGAGAAACAAAACCAAACCTTAAAAAACATTTCCTCTACCTCTCCCTTCTTCCCAGGCTCAATTTCACTCCTGATTTCTCTACCTCCTCCCCCTCAGGGGTGCAGGGGAACAGGGAATGGGGGTTGTGGTCAGTTCATCACATTTGTCTGCCACTCCTTCCTCCTTGCTCTCTTCCCTTGCTATAGGGTCACAGCCTCCTTCAGGCATCCACCTGCTCTGAGTGGGGTCCCCCAGGGGCTGCAGGTGGAGATCTGCTCCACCGTGGACCTCCATGGGCTGCAGGGGCACAGCCTGCCTCACCGGGGGCTGCACCGGGGGCTGCAGGGGGGTCTCTGCTCTGGTGCCTGGAGCAACTCCTCACCCTCCTTCTTCACTGACCTTGGTGTCTGCAGAGTTGTTTCTCTCACATATTCTGACTCCTCTCTCTGGTTGCCGTTGTGCAGCAGTTTTTCCCCTTCTTTAATACGTTATCACAGAGGTGCTACCACCGTTGCTGATGGGCTCAGCCTTGGCCAGTGATGGGTCTGTCTTATTGCTGGCTGGCTGTCAGACATTGGGGAAGCTTCTAGCATCTTCCTTGCCACACAGACCCAATACACCCAGAAACTTTAGGTCACCTATAAGTCCACTTTAAGGCTTTAGGTTGTTTACAGCTTTACACAGGGTCTGAGTTTTAGACTATTGATCTTCCCCATTCACTGACTAAATATTTATATATGAATGACAGCTGCAGAATTCTGTTGAACTGCTTTTAAATCTTGGGCACTTGATTTGACTGAAATATATTTTCGGCCTGGAGGTCTGATCATTTTACTTTGCCAATACAATATTTATTGGCTGCACGATTCTCAGTTCTTTAGATAAGTAGTGGATTGAGAGGAATGTCTCATTGTGGAATGATTTTTAAAAAAATACCCTTCAAATTTTATTGGTATTGTGATAACTTATGTATATAAAGATTTCTTCCTCTTCTCGAGCTGTAACAATATTTTAAGGAAACAAACCACTACTAAATTAGAATGTATACTTTGTCTTCTAGAATGTTTGATCTTTGCTTCAGAGATCCAGCATAGCACAATGAGCACCAATTTCACAGGAATTTGTCTCAGGCACTTTTATCACATGAAGCTAGAAGATGTGCATAAGGAAATGGTAACAATTCCGAGCATGTCATGAAGTTTTTGAGAAAGAAAAACTATTTACATATATTTACTTAGAAGAGAGAAATTGCAATGGAGAAGCCATCTTAAACATGTCAGCAGGATATATGGTCTTAAAGAACAAATAATTATTTTAAGTGGTAGTTAGTTCTTAATCAACAGCTTAGATTTTTTATATGAATGTCTTTGAATTTATAGTCTTAAATTGAGTTGAATGCCTTGCATTAATTATGTGAAATTGAAAAGGTTTTCATCATGTATCTCAACTTGTTTACTTTTAAACTTCCAATAACAGAGTCTGAACTAGTAATGCTTTCACTCATCCTACCCTATAAAGGTCAAACTTGTGCCTGCTCTTTCAGTGTCTGCTGCCAAGTAGCTTATCATGCATTTGGTTGTGAAATGGGGTTAAAGGTTTAGCACCAGTCTTAGACAATGGTCTCTCTTACTACTAAAGGTTCAGATTCCATTTAGGGCCTGATTACACAGATGTCCTGAAGAATAATTTTTCCCACTCAACCTGTGCTCAAATGCAAAGGTCAGGTTCTCATTGTATGTGACAATAAAACAAAAGTAGTCATTATTCTGTCTCTCAAATGGGATGAACAGATTTCAGTTTCAACAATGACACAAGTAAATCTCAGAGAATGTAACCCTTTTCCAGGAGTTTAGCAAGTGTACTATCCCTAAAATTGAACAATAATGAATCCAGAAACATAACCTTTGATGAATTTAATAATCTTTAAAAACAAAGCTGTTCACATGGATGGTTGAAAAAAGTGATAGCACAAGGAGGACAACTATTAAGCCTGCTGCCTTGCCTGCCAAAGCAACTTATGTTAACAGGAAAAAATAATAAAAGTACTGAAAATTAATAATAATTACTAAAAGATCAGATTCAGCAATAATATTAAGAATAATTATGTAGCTATTAAATTACTTAATCCAATCTTAAAAATGGAAATAAATGGAATTACTGAAAGTGACCTCAGTTGCAAAGAAGTCCTTGTGTCTGATTTATATTTCTCATTTTCTAGTACACACCGAAAATTCTGAGACACACAGTGCAGTAAGAGGCTTTTCTGTTATTTCATTACTAAAGAAGGTGGAAAATGACTCCCTCTGAGATAAGAATGAAGAGAATCAGAAGGGACAATGCCAGGAACCTCTTTCAGTTCTTCATAGAGCCCAAGTATAAGACATGACAGTTGTTTGACAGGTAGGACACTTGCTGTGAGTATAGGATATATAACAATTTGCTATCAAAAGAATATTGTTATGCCATTGTAAAAGTTGTTGGTGTAGCCATATAGAGAATATTGGAAAGGTTTCCAACTGAGAAATGAATAAACAGACCAGCAATCTTCAGCCTGGAGAAAAGATGATGGAGGGGTAAAATTGATGTCTATGATATGAGAGAGAGAGAGAAGAATAGAGAAAAATTATTTTGTTGCATTTTCAAACACAAAAACTGGGAATCATCCAGTGAACCTAGAGGGAGGTATCATGTTTGGAATTAAAGGATGTGGGTTTTATAGGCTGGGTAGTTAAGCTGTGGACTTCCTTCTAACAAGTTCCTATAAATGCCGAAGGCTTATGTGTGTTCAAAATGTGGCTGGATAAATTAATGGAAGAAAATAATTAATCAGGAGTTATTTTAAGTCATAATACCAACTTTGGCTCAGTGCATTGCTGATCCATAGCTTTCTGAAATTTGCAAGTGCACTCTGGAGAGGTATTTTTTACATGTTTACTCTTTCATTGGCACTGTTTTCTTGACAGTGTGAGAGAGGATCCCAAACTCTATGAACATTAGGTCTGAGGTGTGGCCATTCTTACTACATGGATGTCCATTGTTAGTGATGTTTCAGTGCAGTGCAATTTCAGAGCTCTTACCTTCTCTAGTCTAGAATAGACTAGACTATTTCAGTTGGAAGGGACCTACAACAATCATCTAGTCCAACTGCCTGACCAAAAGTTATTATGCCATATTATTATGAGCATTCTCCAAATGCAACACTGTCAGTCTTGGGACATCGACCACCTCTCTAGAAAGCCTGTTCCAGTGTTTGACCATGCTCTCAGTAAAGAAATGCTTCCTAATGTGCAGTCTAAACCTCTCCTGGTGCAGCTTTGAACTGTTCCCATGCATCTTGAGACTGAATACCCGAGAGAAGGGACCAGGACCTCTCTCTCCCCTTCCCCTCCTCAGTAAGCTGTAGAGAGCGATGGGGTCATCCCTCAGCCTCCTTTTCTCCAAACTAGACAAGCTCAAAGTCCTCAGCTGTTCCACATAGGACATGTCTTCCAGCCTTTTCATCAGCTTTGTTGCCCTCCTCTGGATGCATTCGAACACCTTCACATCCTTCTTAAATCCTGGGGCCCAGAACTGCACACAGTACTCAAGGTGATGATATTTATGAATTTATTAAAACTTATTTATGAAGACAGAAAGATATGGTCTCTCTTTGGAATAAAGGTAAAAGGACACAGGATGTTCAAGTGTCCTCTCCAATCTTTGCATATTTTGTATAGAGTGGAAAACCTTTGACCAGAAAAAGCTGTGGATGATCTATGTCTAGACAGTGGATAGACTGTGGCTTTAGAGAAGGATGAATTGGGCAGAAGTGTGAGTTAAACCATGGCTCAGCTTCTAGACTATTGCTTGCTATGAGTTGAGCAACAGAGGGGGTGAAAGCAAGAGCCAGCATGGTTTTCTCTGTCACAGACTTATGCAATTTGATTGTGGTCTAGAGATGGCACTGACAGTTCTTAAAAATTTTTTTCATCTTCAGACAATTTCAGTTGGCATTTTGCAACTAGAAATGTGACCTGCTCTGCTTATTACTTGATTGCTTAATATTTCCCACCAGAAAGAAAACTCTTCCTCTTAAATTTCTTTTCCCCTTGTTCACAACTGTGGTTTGAGAAAAAGAATACCAGGACTGAAAGAACTGTTTTGTTTAGGGCTTTTTTTTTTTTTTTTTCCTCTACCCAGTCAAATCCTATCCACGTTCAGCTGAGCTATCCAAAGGATTAAATTGCCATTTTTTTCTGAGAAGAAAGAAAATGGCAGTATGCTAAAGTAACTGCAGTATGAACTCAGCTGGGCTCACACTATTGCTGCCAGAGTGACATCTGCTGCTTCACTAAGAGCATCTGAGACTGCCAGAGGGGGTGACAGGGAAGATTGGGGCAAGACTCCAGCCCTGGACAGATCCATCACTACCACTGAACTTTGTGGGTCTCCCCCATCGAAGTTAAAGTGTAAGTTGTTTGTTTTCCTCTTTTCCCTTGACATTGTAACTTTAATTTCTTCCTGACAGCCTTGCGCTTCTCCCTTCCCTCTCTCAGTGACTTGTTGGGGGTCTCAGAAAGGGCAAGGGTTTTTTTCTGTTGTTAATATCACTCTGCATGCATCTCCTGACTCATGGTACCTCTGGGAAATGCACTAGGCAGGAACATGCTGGTTTAATCTTCCCCACTCTATTTTGTACCTGGTTCTATTTATAGGAGACCAAGATGCAACAAATAGTTTGAATATTTCTGCTTTTCCCACCTGGGAGCAATGAAAGAAAAGCCTGATGTTTCCAGGTTAGGATAGGGAGAGAGAGATAATGTGAGAGTTCATTCTTCAGTACTCATTCTCACTCCTCGAGAGTCAGTGATTGGCCGGAGTGATCCATCCACACCAGCAGGCTACCAAGTTCCTGGCCCTTCAGTAATGTCTTTAAATGGTAACTGTATGCTTCAGTGCTTAATCTGCTGTGGGCTATTGACTATCAGCTCCTCTCAACCATCGCTAAAGGTTTAAAGTGGCAGATAATAATGTATACTCTTATTCTCAGTATAAACCTAGGAAGCTACATACATATCACCATTTCTTCCCCCAGAAAAAGCCTCCCCTGCAAATCCTGTGCAAAATATTACACTGTTTCTGAAATCTAGCATTCAGAAGTTGGAAATGCTAGGTTTTATAGTTTTATAGCTAGCTTCTAACACAGTTGCTATCTATTCTCAAATTACTCCAGACTTTCTTACTGCTGGGACTGAATGCATCAATTTTGTATGCAGCTGTGGAGCTGTCACTTTTAAACTTTCTAGGGCTTAGGTTCTCAGCGCAAACAAGTTCTTCTAATACAGTCACACTTTTCTGGGAGAGAAATGGAAGCTTTATAGGGCTTTCCCAGCTGGGTACTTACTTATCAACAGGGTTGCAAAGACATTGGGTCTGTGGAGGTGCTGAATTTCGGTTGGTTGCTTTCTTAAGCTTATCTGGCATGTGTCTCAGCATAAGTTTTATAATTCTTTTAAAGGCATGTTGTCTTAGGCTTTTGGAGACAGTTTCATTATTCCTGACCAGATGTTGGTAGTTACTATGGAGAAAAGGAATCCTTTCTTATGAAAATTACTTCTTTAGACCATGGAGTTTCTCTCCCATCTCTTCATCTGAATTTCTTACCTCTGTAGGAGAGAAAATATGTGCAGATGAAAGCATTTTTTGTATATGTCTGCTATGATCTTCTCCCTTGGATCAAGCTTCCTGAATATCTGTGAGTCTATAAATTCTTCTATAGATCTCCAGATACTGCAACTCCTAAGGATGTCCCCATATCATCTTCAGTTTCTGAAATAATTCTTTTATCATTCTCCCTGCATGGACCAGCCAGCGTGGGTGGACTGTTTTCCCTTGGCTTCAATCTCTCCTTAGTCTAAATGCTACTCTGCTTTCCAGAGGACCAGTGAGATTTAACAGTCTTTCATCATTGCTGGTCTGGGATACAGGTAATACAACTTTGACAGCATAAAATCGATTCTATATGTTCAGGTTGCTCAGTCATACAGTAGCAGTTTATATAACCTCACTGCCTCACAGGTAGTTTATGAGCTGTAACTCGCTGCAGGAAGGGGATGGAGATGGGTATCTTGTGCCTCAAATCCTGGACTAAGACTTGGAAGACTGGATTCCATTTCAGAGTCAGTGATCATGGGAAAAGTTGCTTAATATTATGTCTCCCTTTGCATGTGTTAAACTGAGGAATTCTACGCTCCCATATTTTTTAATAAGTGCTGTACAAAGTGTAGGTTTTTTCTTTCTTTGTATGTGAAATGAGTTCTACATCTCAGTCAAACCCTTCAGGCTTTATTAAAAGGCAAACATGCTAATAATAAAGCCTACTTTTTCTCTCTTTGTCTCCCTCCCTGCTCTTTTTTTTTTTTTCTTTTTTTTTTTCTTTTTCTCCTTTTTTGTTTTGTTTTTGTTTTGGTGGTGGTAGGCATGCCTTTCCCTAAGCATCCCATATAGCTCAAATTTGCCATACTGGGCTGAATTAATTTTCAGTCTGACTTAGTACAATTGTTATATTAAGAAAATCCATAGTAGATAGTTATTCTAGTTACCAAAATAATAAGATTTACTAAATATCAAGTTGACTTAGAAGTTCTTTGGAGTCTTGAAGCACCTCTATCCTGAGCACAATACAAGCATATGCATATAATACAGCATAATTTTTTTTCAGGCTTTCATACTAAGGTGTGCAAGTAATACAGCCAGTCTGTACAATGCTGTTCTGCCTCCATGAAGAAGTGAAGATTGCTTGTATTGCTTTTGTATTGAAGTCATCATCTAACCGTGCATCTAGTAGCAAGTTTAGCACTGGCTGAGCTTGTTCATGTGCATCTGAATCAGTAATAATGAATCCTTGGGTTCCTAAATGAATTTTTTTTTTCCAAAAAAAAATCTGCTATGCATATACTGTTTTTTCAGCATGAATTTTGTAGCCACATAATGTAACCTGAACTAGAGGTTGTTCTTGTTTACTGTAAGCAGGATTCTCACAATTTTTTACATATTGTTTTGCTAAATCATCATATAGTTACAATGATGGAAGAGAGCTTTTTGCTTCTGACGTAGGGCGTGTATTCATGGATCATATGTTCCATTCCTTGCATATTTTCCGTGTTTCTTTGTGCACTGTTCAAAATATTTCCTTCAGAAAACTATCACACAGAGTACAATTATCTTTTATGATCTTGTATTTGTTGGTGTTGCAGCTGTATTAAAGAAAATCAGCATCTGGAGACATGAACAAATTGTTTATTAAACTATTGTATGTTTGTTTATACCTCAAGTCATTCAACACACAGTGCTTGTTTTCTAATATTATCAGAGAAACCATATTCTTCATGTAACATTCACTAGCAGATTATATCTGCTGATTAATCAGATGAGTAAACAGTCAGAGTTTCTCTTGTAGCCTCCTACATTGTTCGAGTCTGCTATTTTCAATGCTGTTCTAGTGTGTAGAATTTCCCTGCTGTTTTTAGAGCTGGGTGATAGCAATATACCCTTCTTTCCATATAATTTTTGTGTGTGCATTGCAAGGAGTGATTTTGTAGATATTTTGTAGATATACAGTTAGTCTATACAGAGAAATTGGTGACTGTCACCTCTGTCTGAACATAATGGATTGGAAGTGATCCTAGGAAAACTAAGCACAAATATGTTCTGCAGGAACAAGTAAATCTGCAGATATTGCAGCTCATATATCTGGTCATCTGTAAGACACTCTTGTAACTGCATAAATAAAGGAATGTTAAACCTAAGGGATGAGTAGCATAATTCACAACCTAATAGCCATTGACAGGAGTATCTCTTTTTTCACAGGTCCCAACTTAGCTAAGCAGAGATGAGGAAGGAAGTGCCCGCCATTAGCACTTTAATATAGAGCCAGCTGCAAATTCCAAGTGACCTTGCTAATACCTAGGCTGTGCCTGCCTCTTTCAATCAGTTAAACGTTCAGAGTCTACTATGTCCAGGCACTTTCATGTATGAAAATGAGATTCTCCATCAGTCTGCCAGAAAGACTAACCTCCAGGCAGATAAGTGCTGAAGTTCCTGTTCAATATGTTTTCCTTTTAAGGTGTTTCCTTTTAGTGTTTAAAAAGTTCTCAGCTAAAGTATTTCAAATATTGACAAAGAGAAATAATTTGTGGGTGAACCATTTAAACAAAAAAAAAAAAGTAACTGGCAGAGGAATGTACTGCTTTTAAGGCTGCTGACTTTATTAGTAGATGTGAAGTTGATAACAGTATGGCAGACACAGAAACACAATAAATCAGGGAGTTCCCTGAAAGAGAGCCTGCAACAGAAAGAATGAATTACATGCAGAAAAGTCCTATTATGGAGATGAATAATTTAACAAGATAGAAAAAAAGGAAATGCCAAGGATATGATATCTTTAGTACTGAAGGATTAAGTGTATTGCTTTACCTCAGACATTCGTTATTCAGTGAAGGCTTTTATTAATGGCAGATTTTGTTTCAGTAAATTATTTGATTTTAAATTTACCTACACTAAACTGGCAATATGACACTGCCCAGAGACATACAGCAAATAAGGGAATGGTACCAATTTCCTATGGTACTGCAGGGGATTTTGTTTTCAAAACACTGAATGTGGGTGTCAGGCTATGTATATCTCCTGCACTGATAGAAATGGTAGGAGCTAATGCTCTTTGTGATCTTGAGAAAGAAAAGCACAGACTACCACTTTTTGAGGGTGGAGCTGAGAGTTGTGGTAAGGTTTCTTTATTGAGAGGACTAGAGCTAACACCTTCACATTTTAATTGGGAAAGTCGTAAGAAGCAAAAGGCGTAAAAAGAATGCTTTTGTCAGGGAGATGGGGGTGACGCAGAAAACAGACTCTGCAACTCGCATAGAGTTATAAAGCAGGTATGTTTACTCCTGAACCGGGGTGCAAGGGGATCTCTCCACAATGCTTGCACACCAACAGCACATTTTACCAAAAACCTATAGAGTGTGGATATCCATATTCACTGGATTACATAACACAAACATACATCTGCATGAGTAAGGCTGGGTTAGCTCTAGAGGCTGGTGTCAGCAGTTTATGTTCTCTTTGCACCTGCGCATTGCCTCCTGGTGGTTGTCTTCAGGGGTCTTTGGGAGGAAGGCTCACAGTCTTTCTCACCTTGTACTTTTCCTCAAAGCACGCACAGATTCTCTTAGCCAATTTCTTGAATAACAAGAGTGGTTCCTACTGGTTTTCCACCTCTATCTTATCTAAAAGCACCAGTATATTCATTTCTACTGCCCATATATAACTATCTATCCATAAACTTGCTAGAACACATCTGCTTTCCAAGGACAAGAAACATTTGTGCCAAACATAGTTCTTGGTAAGTTTCCATAGAAAACTGCTATGTTTTGATGAAAACAGTAGCAGTAGCTTTGGTAACCTTCCACAGAACAGTCAGGGCAAGCAGGATTATTGAGCAATATTCAGAAATCATTATAAGTTGCTATAAGTAAATAAGTTGCAAAGCAGGTGATCATTTCCTTGTATCAGGGGAAGCATTCTCCCTTGTATCTGTAGAGCCTGTAATAGTCTTAATGGATGGTGGTGTGCGAAGGAAGAATATGAAGCCTATTTTGGGGGGAAAGGCAGCATCCTACTTGAACTAGTCTGAAAAATCCTACCTTAGCATGTGTGTACATATATTCATTTATCCCTTTCATTAGCAAATGCTATTTAGAGGAGGCTATTCCTCAGGCATCATGGAAAGAAATCTGCTGGTGATTACTTTTTTTTTCATTATGTTATGACAGAGGGAAACTGAAATTGAAATATATAGGGTTTCCTTTTTCAGGTTGGAGGTGTGACTTGCAAAGTTAATGAACTCTAGTTCCAAGTCTGAAGACTGTGTTTCTTTCTAGTATTTGTCAAGTAGAATATGAGCTGATGATAAAGTTGCCAGTGGATATAGATAACTGAGGATTTCGTGTGCATCCCATACGAATGACTAGAATATTTTCAAATTTCTAAGTTAAACTGTATAATATTACCCTTTAAAAAGGGTAATTTTATGTTTTATTTTTATGTAAGCTATCACTTCCTTTTGCCCCTTTGGTTAGCAAATGCTTTTCTTTGGCAGTGACTGCTCTTTGGTCATTGTGGAATTGTAGAATCTTTGAGTAAAGTTATTCCTTTTATCTGTTGCTCAGAAATTTGTGTGACTTTGAGAATTTCTTTCTATTAATGAAAACAAGGTAACTGAAAATAACTCTGAGTATCTCGTATAAACAGATGATTTTCAGCACGCTTTTTTTTTTCTTTTTTTTTTTTTTTTTTTCTTTTTGCACAGTAAATGTTCATCAAGAGCCATTTAAAACGATGCAACACTGAAATAGCTCATGATTACTACATGTAGTGACAGACTGGAGACCTAGGGAGGAGACTACTTAAGTATGCAAAAAGACCTGATTCGAGATTAAAGGCTTCTCTTTCTCTAATTCAAGTAATGATGCTCAGCAGGACAAGGTGGTGCAGATGGTCATCTGCAGCTACTAACTGTCTTTTGGGAAAGTATCTAAAGCTGCAAAATATCTGTAGAATATGTTGAATATGGGTGTCATGACAGCAAATACTTCAACAGGTTTTATAAAAAACATTTTGCCAAGGAGATTTCCAAAAATTACTAAGGCATGGATTATAAGAGGAAGGAGAAAAGGGAAGGAATGTGAAGAATAACCATATGTAAAAAGGATTGTAAGACAAAGTAATCAAACCTGTGTGATTTCCATTCATGTAAAATTCACGCTAACTCACTTCAAGATATCTGTTTACATTCAATATTATTAGGATTTCTGTATAAACAGCCTAACAGCTCTTTTCAAAAACTGTATCTTTTTAATATGTTAAAATTTGTTTCTTGCTTCTTTTTTGAGTAAATAGAAATTTATCAACATGGATAATTAAGTGGGCATGTTTACAGGAAGATAGTTCCATAAGGTCAAAATTTCTTACCTTGCCAGATTCTAGGTATTTTTCACTAAATGAAACAATAAATGTTATTCTATAATTTTTAATAAAATAAACCAGAACTGAGAATAAAGTGTTTTCTGTTAGTCTGAAGCACTTCTAAAAAGTTATTTACTAGAAAATATCAAGGTGGTGTTAGTTTCAAATTGGTCAAACCCATGTTTTGGAACCATGGAATTTCCCAGGAAGGACAACTTTAACTCCATGTGGTCTAGTGTGTAAATCCTGGTCTGTTCCAGATAGTTTAAAGTGTTCCTTTTTTTGCTTGTTACTTGAAGACACACTTTCTAGTTCTTCTTCTTATCTCTGTGGTAAACAATGGTCTTTTAAATCTTAAACCTTAGGACCATGCAGATGGCTTTCCAGGAAGGACTGCTCATTAATGCACCGAACAACAACCTGTGATCTGAAAAAGAATTAATCTTACTCTAGTCAGATTTTACGGAAGGATGTTTCACATTAAGCAGGAACCTTATATTTAAATTAAGAGTGGGAGAGCACTGAAACAATTGAACAGGAAAATAAATCCAGTTTGCATAGCTTTCTGTCAATAATGTGAAAAAAAAAATCACTACTGAGGAGGATGGCAGTCTTCTGAAACGTTTTAGCTGATGCTATGAATGTTTGACTATAGTACAAACCATATGACTACAATGGAAGATTTGGCTGTTGATTGAAATTTATTCTGTTTCAGCAGTGAAGCTCTGATTTTTCTTTCTGTTTTTTTCTCTCCTTGTGACATGCTTCCCTTTCTCTACACAGAGGGCAATCCTAGATAAGTAGATTAATATGTGGGATAGCTCCTCTTTATTGTTCTGTGCAGCACTTCCAGCTTTTCATAGCCAGTTGGACTTGTTAGGAGGAGCTAAGCGATTGGTTGTTTCCTGGGCTCCGTTTCATAAATTATACCCCAGCATGCACAAGCATGATTCCTACAGTTGCAGTAATCCAGAGGCCTGTCAGTTCCTGACTTTATGCATGTTTATTCCTACTTGTTTTATAATATTGCACTGGAATTTCCTGTCTTAGATAGTTTGCTATTGCGTCTTCAGGACTCTGTGAGTAATTTTGACTTTTTCTACTCTGTTAATTACATACCGTAAACAAGAATGCTTGTGTTTAGGAAGTAGTTCACTAGCAGCTAACATTTGAGATTCTATGCTGTATGAGACCAGGTTCAGTTAACTTTGTAGCTCTGCTCTTGCTAGGGTTAAAGTAGCTTCATGATGTTGCATGTGGTCAGTGAATTTGGGCATCATTCATGACAGAAATGGGCTGTGTTTCATCCCTATATTTTTTGTTCTTCTGTAATAAAATATAGTGATGCTGCATTACACCTCATCTGTGCCTAATCAAGACATGTGGCTTGTCTTACATTTTCATATAATTTTATACTAGCATTTTATACTAGCAGTTGTGGTAGAACTACTGAAAAAATGCACACAGTTCTCAGCTTGCAGTATAATAAAGAGCCCCCACTCCTTTCACACTCTCCCCCTGCACATCTTTAAATAACAGACATGCCAGTAAAAAGCAAGACAGTGTTACCATCTAGTATTTTAAACAACTGCAAAGCTTTACTAACACCCCACACAGGGTGGTTGTGTTTTTTTTGTGGGGTTTTTTTGTGGTTTTTTTTTTGTTTTTTTTTTTTTTTATGGTGCTACGATACTTTCCTTAATTTGTAGAGGTTGTTTTTGTAGCAAGCAAAATGCCAGCATGTTAGAGTTCACATGTTTAAAAACAAATTCTACTCACAGTGAATTAGAAACCAGTGGGAAATGCTGTTCAGGATCTGTGGTTTAATCAGAGGGAGTTATCACAGTGACTCCCTTGTTGGTTTCCTGAGATTGTCGGGTGTTACCTCTGCGCAACTGAGGTTTAAAACAATAGAGCAGCAAATTGAAATCAGAAATTAGAAAGCTACTAAGCTAGTGCTTAGTGCTCTACACCTCTCTAGTAAATGCTACAAGGTCATATTCATTGGTGTAAATCTATTAGTGCATGCAAAGAACTTTCCACACTGCTTGTTTTTCCACTGGAAACATCATTTCGTTGTGTAGTGTAATAAAGCTAGCGTTTGTGGGTAAAAATCCTGGGTTATACCAAGAAGTACATTTTGCTAGCAGGATATAAGCCTATCTGTTTCTTATTAGCTTTCCTTCTTGAAACCTTGGCTTTTCAGACGGATTTGTGTGAGTAAATAATTTTAAAATAATAAATGTTCTTTAGACAGCTGACTTGCTCTTTCTAATTAATATTATAGCTTCTGGGGTTGTAAATTACCCTTGTAAAACTTCTGTAAAAATATTTTTTTGCTAGCAAAGAAATTATTTTTGAACATGTAATAGAAAATAAGAATGTAATTTTAGCAACATTGCTGCTTGTATGTCTTATGTTGTAATGCATACAATTATGCAAAATTAAACTGACCATCACAAAGTCAATACTACAGTGATACTGTCTAAAGTATTTTCGTTAGATGTAGGCCAGAAAGTAAACTGTTGAATTCCTCTAAATGTCTTTAGGAAGTTAAAAAAGTGTTGTGCTCACACAGGTAACGTGTGAGGTAACTTTTGCTGTCTTGACTTTAGTGGTCAGGTATAATAAATAGGTACAATATTATACATGTAATATGAAAGTTAAACTGCAGTGAAATCAGTTTGACTGAGATGGTATGCATTAAGTGATGTAGCAAATGATAATATAAACTATTAGGTTCTATAATATTTCTGAAATAAGAAATCCAGAGTAGTTCTCTTAGTTATGAAAAGTTTGTTTCAGCATAGTTTCTCTCACATATGTGAAGCACAAGGAAATAACCCAGTTAGACATTAAACTTGGAGAACATGGTATTGCGGTCTGAACAGCCATGTGACATGTCATGTCTCATTTGAATGAAAATTACCTCTGCTGTGAAAATTTTTTAATCTAGTCAGGCTGTTTAGCTATGAACAGTGCCACTTTACTTTTCCTGTGCTCAACAAGGGACACTGTGGAAAAAACCTTGCAAGTTTAAGTTTCTTATGGCACTGTGTTTGCTGTGATATTAAGGGGAGTAACGTGGAAAATTGGTCCTGTGCTGTAGCTGAGTACCTGTACTGTTTCAATACTGTTAATCCTATGTTTCCAGGAACTGAAACTGTATTGATACAGAATTCTATAGGTGATATTTGGAATCTAACATACCACAAGCAGTGCCTACAGGCTGGATCAAAGTCCTGTTGTGCTGGATGCTGTTCAAACAAGTAGTAAAAGGCAGTCCCTGCCCTTACGAGATTATAAACTAAACAAGATTGTAGGCACAGGATGGAAATATGCACAATTTAAACATAACCTTGGGCAAGTCAGAGCAGGTCAGCAGTCAAAGAAGGAATGAAATCCTGGAATATATCTGCAATATGATGTATTAGAGATACCTGTAGGAAAGAGCTGGGGCAGTGGACATCCGCATTAGGACACCTGTTTGATCCCAGAAGCAGTATAGGTACATAGTGCCAAGTCTAATTAGGGCAGAATTAGCTTGCACTGAACATTTTACTGCTTCTTGTATAGATGCTATCCTAATTCATAGTTCAGTGCCTCCTTGACTATACTGATGTTACTTGAAAGAAACTTTTTGTCTCCTATTACATGAATTAACTGTTCTAATATTTTACATCCACTTTAGAATGTCTAGATAGCTGTTTTTTTCAGAACTCTTTGGAAAGGTTTTCCCAGTGTTTTAGTATAGAGTCTCAGATTTGTATCCTTGTTTAAAACATGGCTTTTCTCTATAAATGCAAGGGAGCTTAACTTTTCAGTGAAGACAGCCCAAGTTATAGCTTTTATATAGTGCCTACCTTGAGTCCTACTGACTGAGTTGTTTGCATTGGTGCTTGGTCAAAGCAGGTAAAATTCATGTGTCTTTGTCTGCTTAAATGTAATATTGATATGAAGAAATGCTTTACGTAATTTGGAAAAGGTTTTAAAAAGAACTTCCCTTTAAACCCAAATATCTGCAACATGATTTACATAAAAACTCCAACATGATTTGGAAAATATTTTTGTAAACATTTTGCTCATAAATATTGAAACTATGTCTGCTTAGTACAGCACCAGAGTACTGACTACAGGTGTGTCCTGCTTTGTACCTGTGTTACAGTCGCATGATGGGAAGTTAATGTAAGCCATTTGCAGTCGGTAGAAACATTTCTTTCATTGGTGTCACTGTGTGCCAGATGTCAATTTTGTGGAAAAAAACCCATCTCAAAACACTAACAAAAGAAGTGTGGGGGACACCCACAAAAAATTGTGCACACTCTAGTCACTGGACACATCTTAAACTTGTACAACGGGCAGGTTTTTTGTGCAGACAACAGACAGGAGTGGTCCTACAAAACCCCAGAAAGGCACAAGCATTTCTCAGTCGGGCAGTTAGCCTGTGCCTCTGCTTCTGCTAGTATTTCATGGCAGCCTTGGGAATTAAGTACAGGTCAAAATTAGTAGAGGATCTGACAGGACCTTCTGTTGCTGTTGCTATGTAATATTATTTGAATGATAACATTAAGTGACTTTGAGTGTGGCACTGCTTATCTCGGAAATAAATATTTCTATATACCTCAGTTTTACAGATCTGAAATACTTTGGTTTAACAGAAGAATGTATCAATGTGGCTGCATTGTTATGGTACAAACTTTTATACAAAAAATATAGAACTTATAACCAGAAATTTAGACTTCACAAGAAAAGGAAAAGAATTTTGTTTAGCCTAAGGTATAGTGAACTTTTTCTTCTCTCGTTTAAAGTGGCCAATTAAATTTCTGAATTAACTATGCACTATATAATGGTTATTCCAGAGCCTGAAAAATAAATAACTAAGTTAAGATCAACATTTTTTTTCTTTTCTCTTTAAATGCGAGGAATATTCCTTTCTTCTTGTCTGATCATTAAGAGTTAAAACAGTCTTGGTAAAAAGTAAAATCAATGTAATCACATCAGTACAATAATGTATTATATCTTCTTTAAACATATATCTGTGATATCTGTGTTCTGGTAGATTACTCATCAGATTGAAAGGTGTGGAGTGGGGGAGGCAGAGGTAGAGAGGGAAGAAAGAAATCTAGAAGAAAAAACAAGTGAGTTCCAATCATATTTGGAGATAGGAGGGAACCAAACTAACAAGTGGGAATGTTGAAGCTAGAATTAGCTGTTAAAATTAATATCTTCAAAGAATCTTGAAAATGTTCAAAAATGTTTCATTTATGCTTTTAAACAAAGTGAATGGCGCAATTTGACTTGGAGGAGAAAAGAAAGAAACCCTCCATGTCATATTGTTAATGAAGCAGCTTTTGGCTTGCTAGTGTAATTTTGTCTTTGTAGTCACTTTTTGTAAATAGTTGTGCAGTGTTTGTGCTGATACTAAAACGTACTTCAAAGATGCATGTGTGGATATTCATAGCAGGTAAGCATTTACATTTGCATATATGTGGAAAAGGCCTTAAGCAAAAACCTATGCTTGTTTGCATGTATTTGCATTCTAAGGATCAAGGATGCAATTTCTTTTGTTTTGTTGTGTCAGGATTTGAATTTGGTGCATCTGAGAAAGTAATACTCTGTTCCTGTGTTCCATCTTGCTTTCCTTGAATGAAAGTACTGTTACCCAAACTGAAGTATTTACTTTTCAGTAACATAGCTCCTGGCTGGTGTACAGAGAACACGCTGTTCTTTCAGGGGCTCGCTGGAACTTGCTGTTCTCCATATAAGAAATGATGGTGTCTTTTGCATTAAATAATTTGCCGGCAAGTTTTACTTGTCACAGTGATTTTGAGAGGTAGCAAAGCTCAGCCCTCCTGTAGCCTGGATTCTGAATTACAGCCCATGGATAGTCTGTTAGATTTCATGATACGTCATATCTTAAGGATGATCTCATTTATTTCTCCAGTTCTGCCAGTCTACTGTAGACCAAAACTTTTTGAATTTTCATGGTCAGAGGCTCTCAAGTATGGACTGCAAGTATACAACTTGTAGGTTGCCAAACTAAGAAATGAAATTATTCCAGTTCAGTAGTGGATTTGAAAAGATGGTAAAGGGAGGGAAACAGCTTTCTGTGTATTATCTGTATGGAATTAGTTGTGTGTACATTTTTTTTTTTTTTTTTAAGGTGTGGATAACAAATATTTTCTTTGTGCTTGATGTGTGTTTGGAAGTGGTCTGAGGGCAAGTTACAAGCTGAAGTGGAAGTGAAGTGAAGGCTTTATGGCCTGTGACAGAAAATGATCTAGATGGACTAAAGGGACTCTGTTTGCTATGTAAACTGAGCTGGCAAAGCTTGAAAGCTGTGTTATACTCAGTTTCACTGGAAAACCAGAATTTTGAGAACATAAAGGATGTGCATGCCATGAAACATAATTAATCAAATTTATGTTTGTCTGTGGTTGTAGTTATCCCAAACAGCTCTCCTACATCTTAAGCTTTTTGGTTGCTGTTAAAAATATTCCACTTGACCATAGTACATAAATGCCTGACACAGTAGAGGAGAGGAATACCGCTGATCTTGCTAGGATGAATTTCAATATGTGACTCAATCAATTTTCAGTGATAACAGTATTTCCCCAAGGGTCCAACCTTTTTGCAGATGGAATTAAAAATAAAAAGTTTTGCTCATTTTATCACAGAATTTTGAAATTGTAGGCCCTTACTTGACATTAAGTTATTATTGCAGCATTAAATAAAAGGTGTTTTACATGTGATATTTATGATGATATACCCCCAAAACAGAGTGTGTGTTTGTACATGTATAAAAATTTACATGCAAAATTAAATCTTGAATTTTGGTGATGCTTATTTTGCTTGCTGTTTTAAAATCTTAAATAGATTTTATTCAATCTGTATCAAAACATTTTGATTTTTTTTAAAAAATCAACATTTAACAATGTTTGAAACATTTTGAAATGTAGCCTGTCTATTTTTTACCTTATTACCTAGGGCTCTCATCCTCCCTAATCTCTTTGAGACTTGGGCATTGATGTGAAGGATGGTAGTTTCATTAGTTTATATTCAGGGAGTCTGCATTATTTCCTTTTATGTATCTTCTTTCCTGCCTCATGAGTAAGATGATATAAAAGATAAATTTGTATGAAAATGAGGGTAAAGAAAGTAGAAAACACAGTGATACATGTAGTAATAAAATTACTATTGTGAGTAGATATTTATGAGTACGAACTATCATTTACACAGAGAAAAGCTATAAAATGCAAATTATACTTGAAACCACTCTAAAAATTAAATCAAGGGCTGGATTTGCACTTTTCAAAATCCAAAAGCTGTATGCAGCTTCTGGACTCAGCTCATACGGAGGTTTGAACATCTGTGGCTCATCCATTTAAACAGATGGTAAGATCTGTGATGTCCCAGGCATTTGTGGTGCAACATGGTGTCTGGCACAAATGTGTTTGTACATCCACCTATCTTTGACCATTAAAAACACTGACCTTCCTCCATCCTTTTGGTATATTAAATTTCCAGCAGTGTGCTGCTCTTGGAATTCAGGGATATAAAATCTGTAATTTGCCTCTGTTACCTCCGTATGGATGTTTCCTATCAAGTATTTAATTATGAAGACAGGGGAAGCTATTAATCGCTAACTTTTATAATAGATTCCCATATAGTACATATAGCACAGCATGTGTGTATAAAATAAATGAAACCACTAGCTAGACCTGAAAAGACCAGTTATCAATATGCTGTGCATTTAATTAAAAGATATAGGAACATCTATCTAATGTCCTGCTAATTGACGTTATGTGGGTTTTGTTTTTGTTTTTATTTTTTTTAATTACTATTTAAACATAAATCTCTCTGTTTGAAAAACATCTGTTGCTCTGAATAATCTGTTCAAGTTTATTTTGGATGAAGACAGCTACTCCTGATGACAAAACAAAGTTTGAGAACATAAATCCCAGTCATTACAGCCATTTCCTGAACCTTCTCACAGAAATAACACTGAGGCTCTTTATTCAAACATTCAGATTGAATTGCTATGTCATGTACCTAGCTGTGGGAATACTGATGTATAGGATAACCCATGGGAAGAGATAGTCACAATGCTTATGGTCCCCAAAAAGTGCAATAAGAACTGATCAAATGGCAGTCTTCTAGTAATTTTTATGTGCAAGAGGAATGATGAAAGATAGCATTTAAAATCCACAAAAATATAACACTAGAAAAGAGTTACATCAGTGTAATGGGGCCTGATCTTTCCTGATCACAATTTGCTGCAAGTTGACCGCTAAAATTTATAACTGTACGTGCCTGATTGTAAGCAAAGTCTGTTGTTGTGATTTTTTTTTTTCCCAAACTGGTAGCCATTTGCAAGACTGCAGTGTTGGAATCCTTAATAATGCAGGGATGATGTTCATTATGAACCTGAGGCTATGTACTCATCCATGTTATGCAGCTCTGGGTCCCATGGCTCTAAACCAGTTCAGGCTTCATTTATGTATTTATTTATCTCTCTGCCCCCCTCAACCCCACCTCCCTGCTGGAAAATATCTAAAATGATGTTGAAATTATACTTTCTTGCAGAAAATTTCCTGCGGGTGAAATTTTCATAGTATGAAATGTCATATATTCAGTATGGTCTAGAGTCTGACATGGTGGGAGTATTTAAAGATAAAAAGCTGGATTAGGTCAGTGGAAGGTGAAGGGAGACAATCCTAGTGAAACCTTGTCTGTTCTTCTACTGGTAACATTCCTCATAATGTGCTACCCTTCAAGACTGTGCCAGCTAGCATACATTTTTCCCACATGCTAGCTGGCACAGACAGTACGGTGCCAAGAAATATGTTTACAGTTCCTGTGGGGGATCAGTGGTCCAGGGTTCAAGCTTGCACCCCAGCCATGTTTTGTTTGGCTTTCAGGAGTACAGATCTATCCATTGTGTTTACTCGTTGTGCTACCGCATTGTCTCTTATCTGGGTAACTTCTCAGGCTGCTTCCTACACGGGCTGACGAGCTTCCTGACCCGCTCTTTGCTTGCTCGGGAAGGCAGGTCCTCCCCAGCCAAGGGCCCTCTGGTTGCCTAGTGAAGGGCAGCTCCCTGAAGAAAACCCTACAGGTAAGAGGAATTCCTCCCCTCAGAGCAGGGTCTGTCTGTGCTATACCTCCCACAGGATGTATACGGCCAGGGACGCTATCTGTGTCCTTTATACAGGGATATGTACGCATGGGCTGCAATGGCTTTGGGAACAGTCAACAGCTAACCTGAGTGACCCCAGGGCTGTGGCTCCAGAACAACCCTCTTTCCTCCTTCAGTTGCCTTGCTTGCAAGTGCTCTGGGAGTTTTGTTCAAAATGACTTTAAGAAAACTTTGAGTTAAAAACACTGAATTGAGGCTTTGCCATGAGAAGCTATATCTGAGCTCATCAATGTGTTTACAATTACAGTATACCACGATAGGACAAAGAAACAGCACAAAACATTTTAAAGCATACAAGAAGTTAAACTAAAGTTATCCTTCCCTGCACTGAAAAAAAAAAAAATAATAATCTTGCTTCAGGGAACTGGTTGATATGCACATAAAATTAAGATTCTGAAATCTGGATCAATTCCTTAGGAAATCTGAAAAAATGTTTTTGCTTGAGAGTGTTAATTCACGAACAGACAGGCTGCGAAACTATAAATACACATTCACACACAAACCCCCCTTGATAAATAACCAGGTGAAATGGATCTAACTGTAAAGCTACTACTGAACAATTGAAATCTACAGGTGCCACTTTGTGTTTAAAGTCTTGCTGACACACACACATTAAATATTTTAAAGTGTGCTCTACTCTGTGATGATCATATATTCACTAATGACTTAATTAAAGAACAGCTAAATTGAGAGGCAAATCATGTAATTACCATGGAATGACAATTTATAGTAATTTATTGGTTTTATTATTATTCCTGTTTTTTCCCTGGTTGCTACTTAGACTCATTTTCTCGTAATTCAGATTTGTAAGTGATCAGCTCAAACAGTAATTTTGGAATTCCATTACACTTTTATTAATAAAATTCAGTGAAATAACATATAAGACCATATAAATAATCGTATTGCAAATAACCTATTTTAAAACAACACAGTGCTAAAAGCATTTATAATAATCCAGTCATGAAATTACATTTTACCTTCATAATTCTAAAACCCATAAATTCAAATGGATCCAGTTCTGTGGCAAGACTTTACATGGCACTAGATTTGAAGAAAGCAGAAATATAAATCAGCGTTGTGCAGCTGGTCCCCACAGATTTTGATTTGGATCTCAAAATGCAGGTCATAGAAAACATGAAACTGTAGCAAAACTTTAGGACTAGTGCTGCCAGTTACTCCTGTGCAGATGATTCAGTAAGGGAAACGGAATGCATGTGGGCAGCAGTTTCAGATGTGTTTACTGCATCGGGGCAGCCCCTTTTAGGGACACTGGAATTCTGGGTTAATTTTCAGGTTTTCTGAGGGATTATTGTTCAGCCTGGAGAAGAGAAGGCTCTGCGGAGACCTTATTGTGGCCTTTCAATATAAAAAGGTGGCTTAAAAGGAAGACAGAGACTTTTTACCAGAGCCTATAATGACAGGACAAACAGCAATGTTTTTAAACTGAAAGAGGGTAGATTTTTTAGATCTAAGGAATAAGTACTTTCCTGTGAGGGTGGTGAGACACTGGAACAGGCTGCCCAGAGCAGCTGTGGCTGCCCCCTCCCTGGCGGTGTCCAAGGCCAGGCTGGACGGGGCTTTGAGCAACGTGGTCTAGTGGAAGGTGTCCCTGCCCAGGGCAGGGGTTGGAACTAGATGATCGTTAAGGTCCCTTCCAACCCAAACCATTCTGAGATTCTATGATTATAATCTGGTGGTTATAGTTGTCTCTGTGTCTCTCCATATGTCTTTCCTTCCTGTACACCAATCCAGTCCTGACCTTTGGCAGCGTCTCCTGTGTCAGTCTGTAGTAGCTTTTCCCCTTCCTAGCTAACTAGCCATGTTGATTCCTGTTCCTACTTACTTTCCTCTGTTTTTCCCAACCTGTTAAACTGTCTGTCTCAGTCTTTTCCTTTTCTATGCAGATACTTTCACTCCCTATGATATTATCATGGTTGCTTTGCTTATGCCTTAGTATTAGCCTGATGTAAAATCAAAATCAGTCTTGTAATAGTGAGGAGAGTCATGGAGGTTAAGGGAACCCATACTTGCTCTGCATTTGGGATGTCAGTCCACTATGACTCTCCAGCTGTAGACATGGCAACTGTTTATCCTTTTCAGTCTCTGCATACTCAAGCAAAACAGAGATGTGATGCCTACAGGAGTTGAGACAGGACAGAATATAACCAGTTGATCCAAGTCTTCAGAAAACTCAGCTGCAGAACTTGGTCCCTGTAGTGCATGTGTCAGATGATTTTTTTTTTTTTCTCTTCCTCTCAGAGTTTTTATTATTTAGGAGCATTTGTAGGGATAGCTGAAAGCACATTCCTGATGTGCTTCATTTCTTCAAATTTTCATTTCATTGCCTTTTCCATATTCACTCTCTGGCTAACCTGTGTCCCAAAAATTCAGATTGAAGTAAACATCTGTTAAGAGAAATTTCACTCTAAACAAATGAAGTTTGGAAAAATTTATCAACGGCTGAAAATAGGTTAATGTGAGAAGAAGAGTAAAGGAGTTTGCTGGAGGATGGTTAGCAGTCCTTACCCCAGGAGCCCTTTGTGGTTGTATCTGTAATGATGACGAGACAGGTGTTGGTCTCTTCAGAGAGCAGTGGGGAAGGGGAGCTCCTGGTGCTGCTCAAAGACACAATGGGGCTAGGCTAGATGACGGCCAGCTTCACAGCCATGAACCATGGCAGCTGTGGCAGTATTTGCTGCCTTGCTTCCTCCTGTAGCTGGGAGCTGGCTTACACAGTTGCCCCTAAACCAGAACATGCCTACGTTTGTTGTTGTCTGACAAAGCATATCTACATACCAGCATTAGCCCTGCTGGAGATGCAGCTGACCATCTGGACCCTGAATTTCTAAAGGATTTCCAAATCAGGCTTAGCATTCCCCTCTGCTACATATTCATCTGGTTTTATTCTGTTACTTAGGAAATATGTTTTTGATATGTATAGGGCAGATTCTGTACAGCCAGAAATTTTTACCTGCAATATAAAGCTGTTTTAGAGAGCAAATTATTATTATTTTAAATGTAAATGTTGTTTTTATCATTTGCTAGACAAGGTAAACTAAAACCTTTTTTTTCCAACTCATTTGAATTGAAAAGCATTTTTAAAAGCTTTGCACAAGCTTTACAGAGGAAACGGAAGTTTTAAATTCAGTTTTATGGCTTTAATTTTTCACAGAAAATTTTTTAAGGCAGTTCTGCAAATGGCATGTAAATGATTGTGTTATATAAATTATGTAAATGTTAAGTATCATTAGTTTGAAATCTGAATTAGTCCTGTTAAAAAAACACTAAGAAAAATCCAAGATAATACTTTCCATTTCCTGCTTCAATACCAAGTGGATGGTCAAAGGAAACTGTGTAGATAGTCTGGTTAAATTAAATCAGATTTACAAAGATAGTTCCATAGATCCAGTCTCTCCTTTCCAAAGACAACTCAGGAATGAATCTTCCTGTTGAAATGTACACCAGAGCTGCTGAAATCCTATATATATTTTAAAGTGCATAGAGTTCGTTCAGCTGCTTAAGAGAATGTCTGTTTTGTTGAACAACTGAACAGTGCATATGACATTATAAAGTTGTATGTGCAACTTAAAATTGGAGAAAAAATGTATCATATTCTGTACCTAGAGTAGAGTAGATGAGGCTGGATGGCAACTCTGGAGCTCATTTAGACCAATCCCTTGCTCAAAGCAGGGTCACTTAGAGTAGGGTGCTCAGGACCATGTCTGGTCAGGTAGCTCCTGTAGTATTTCTGAACATTTCATTTAGTTTCTTTCACTATTTTTCTATTACCAAAATATTTCTACCATTTAAGTCAAGCAACATGTGAAAGTGCCTGTCGTACTCTGTTTGCCCAGGATAGAAAACTTTTGGTGGAAAAATATTTTTCCAGATGATTTTCCCCTAAAATACTTGTCCCTCTTTCACATAAGGAACACAAAAATCTCTCAGGCTGTGAAAACACAAAAGTTTGAAAATTCATTTAGAACTAAATTTGAAAAAACAGAAGTGCCTCTGGGCTCACACAGTTAACACAAACACACTGTCCTGAGAACAGCGTTATGTCTACAAAATAAACAAGGTGAATTACAGCAACTAACAGGGGGTCTTGACTCGGCCCAGCAAAATCTGGAGCAAACAGGAAAGGAAAAGAACATATAACCGTTTATTCCCAAACCGTTTGCAGATTAAAGGTTATTTTCATTAAGGCATGTACCTGTAGAAGGAACACACTTGCTTTTAGTTGACAAAAAAATAAAAGCCCTGCAGATCTTCATGTGTATTTCTATAATAAAAATACACATTGCCATATTGAGAAGAATGCAGTGGTAAATACTTGGATGTTTACCTATGGTGGAGTGTGAGTACTGCCTACCCTAGTTTCTTCTTTACTTGCGTTCTTCTTCCTTTATTGAATGTTTGTGTATTGCACAGAAGTTGGCATTTCCAACTTTCAGATTAATCTCAATGCACCTTTTGTCTAGATGTTTGACTATGCAAAAGAATAGGGATCTAAAAGTAGGAATGAGAATAAAACTCTTGTACAGTAGTAGGTAATGTAAATATATGAAAAAATTCTTTATGTAATTACATTAAAAGTTACAGGCATTTAGAATCTATATCTGCTCTATAGTAAAAATCTGCTCTATAGTAAAAAAGAAAATCACATTAAAGCCTTTACTGAGCACCATGGTCTTTCCAGATGTCTTTTTCATGAAAAGAACTCAGTGGTTTGGAGCAAATCAATGGCCTGCAGGAATGCCTCATATCATCAGGTAGCCTCCTCCAAAGCTTATGAGTTAAACCATAAATTCTTGGCACTCTCGTGCCCCAGCTGTATTTTGCCAGAACATTTTGCAGGATATTTTTTTTTTTTTTTTTATGTGATACTTCTCCCACTGCCAAAGTGTCTCAGAGGGCTTGCTGAAGTGCTGTCACAATAAACAAATAGGATTGCTTTCGTGCTTAGATGGCTGATGTTCTCCTCAGAAGAATAGCCTTCACAACCTCTCTGGGCCATCTGTGCCTGTGTGCAATCATCGTCACAGTAATGAAGTGCTTTCTGATGCTCAGAAGGAACCACACATGTTTCAGATTGTGTCCATTGCCTCTTGTTCTGCCACTGGGTACCACTGGGAATAGCATCCCCTCTGCATCCTCCCTTCATGTATTTGTACACCTAGATGAGATCCTCCCGTGAACCTCCTCTCCAGGCTGAGCAGTCCCAGATCTCTCAGCCTGCCCTCCTCCTATAGTGGGTGCTCCAGTCCATGAGCCTCCTTTCAGCAAGGGCAGGTTAGTGGCTCATGTTCAAGTGAGAGGGTGTCCTCCAGAACGCCCAGGGCCTTTTTTTTCAGAGCTGAGAGGGCTCACCTGCAAAAGCGCTGCCTGAGGGTCTTGCTGACTGCGCAGGGACACTGCCTGCAGGGCTGGGAGAGTCCTTGCAGGATGTGGGGCAAGAGCATCTGGGGGTGCCCCAATGTTGCGAGGGAATGCAGTTTAGGGACTTGTGGACAGATGTGAGGCTCTCATGGCTGTCTCAGAGAAGGCCCCATGGTGGGGGAAAATGGGATGGGTCCCACTGGATGGGGAAGGAAGCAGTGGGCTTGGTAATACCACTTCTCTGCCTGCTAGCCTGTCTCAGAAGGCTTAGTGTGGTACCGTTGCGAGAATAGATGGGATTGCTTCTCTCCATCTTGGTAAAATCGCCGTAGGGCGCAGTGATCCCTTTCAGCTGAAGCCCAAAGTATACAGAGGTGCTGTCTTGTCTGGAAACCTATTGCCTCTTGGGGACAGCTTGATCAAATGTTCCTTCTTTGAAATAAAGTATTTCTGACCAGCGTTGGCACCTGCTTTGTCAAGCTGGAAAGAGTTTTACTTTAAAACCCTAATCCCAGAATGGAGTATCTTGGCAGGGTCCTCTGGAGGTCTTCTTGCTCCCCTCCCCTGCTCAGGCAGGGTGAGGCCGAGCAGGTTTCTCAGGAGGACCCAACAGGGCAGGGCTGTCCTGGCACCTGGACTAGCGGGTGTCCAGGAGCCGCAGTCTGGCTGATGGTCAGAGGGCTTGGACAGACCTGTGCCAGTGCTTGAAGGTGTCCAGAGGTTTCCTGGAGCCTCCTTTCGGAGCGCTCCGTGCGCTCAATGCGCTCTGCTGCTGTGGAGGACAGGTGGTGCAGCCGGCCGGGTGGAGGTGTTGCAGGGCCCTGGAGCTGCGTCGCCCTGTGCCGCTTGGTCCCTCCCTGCAGGTCTCCTCCTCCCAGCAGTGGGGCCAGTGTTGGTGGGCCCCCAGTGCAGGGGGTAGTGCTGCTGTGGGGATCTGCAGCACATCTGCTCCCAGGCCGCCGTCCCCTGCCGACAGGCAGACAAGCCAACCACGTACTCGGTAGCTGTCATCTACCCTCACTGTGAACAGGACATGGTGGAAAGGCTGCCTGCAGAGCGAGCAGGCACCTCTCATGGCACCCCACTGCCAGAAGCAGATGAAGCAAAAGTGGTGGCAGCAGGTGTCGACATAGGCTGTGTTGTCCACCTTGCCCAGGCAGAGGGGGCGTGGGCCACCTGCTGCTGCCTCCCACTGTCCTGCCCACTGCCCCTGCCTTGTGCTGGCCATGGCAGCAGAGCTGCTCTGCTCCCGAGCCTCCTTGGCACCCAGCGTCATGTCCCACCAAAAGAGAGGTGCAAAGTGCCTGAGTTTTCCTGGTGCCAGGAGCGCAAAAACAAACAAAGCCTGAGAGGGCGGTTGGAAATGGGAGGTAGGGGCCTCCCCGAGGGTCTCCTTCCGGACTGGAAAGTGGCCAGCCAGCCGTGAGGGTTGCCTCCACACCCATCTGCCATTCTGCTCCTCCCCAGAGAGCCAACATGACTCGAGCTAGCACAGGATACCTGCAGGAGGCCGTCAGGGAAGGCACAAGAGCTGGCTGGGGACATCAGTGGTGCCAATGGTTCTGCCACCCTCCTAGCACCCACAGCCACCATGTGGGACTCGGCAGCCCTGGACAGCCAAGGCTCTGCCTAAAAGCAGCACTCGCAGTGTAGGTCCAGAGCCCTGTCACAGATTGTGCACGGTGTGTGCGTACCCGCCGGAGGTCTGGGACAAATGTGGCAGGGCAGAGCCTGTGGCTGCTCAAGAGCAGTGAGGTTGATGCCATTGCAGACACTCCCCAGAGGTGTCACGGGGCTCTCTGGGGCTGCCTACCCGCCGCTGTCCAAGTGAGGATGGCAGATGACCCAAAGCAGGAAAACCCGTGCTTCAGAGGATGTTGGCCATCTTGTCATGGCCTTGTGGGGACGGTTTAACCTCAGGTCAGGTCCGATGGTGAGAAGCTGCTGCCTGAAAGTGCACAGACCCAGCAATGGGACAGTACATCAGGGCAGGTGGGGAACCCTGGTGACATCCTCGTTGCTAATGGAGCACTTGGATTCTGCTTCTCTGAGGGCTGTCATGTGAGGACTAACCTGTGGTCTCTGTTGGGAAAGCCCCAGGGATCACAAAAAGGTTGAGGCTGGCAGAGACCTCTGGAGGTCATCTTGTGCAACGCCCCCTGCTCAGGCAGGGTCTCCTAGAGCAAGTTGCTCAGGACCACTTCCTGAGGGTTTCAGAGTATGTCCAAGGATGGAGACTCCACAACTTCCCTCGGCACAGTCTTCACAAGGAACCACTGGTGTTTCAGTTTGTGCCCATTGCCTCTTCTCCTGTCACTGGATAACACTGGGAAGAGCTGAACAGGCTCTCCAGGCTGAACATTCCCACCTCTTTCAGCTTTTCTTTCTATGTGGGATGCTCCAGTCCATTCACAATCTTACTGGTCCTCTGCTGCACTCTCCACTATTTCCTTGCATTTTTTGTCAAGGTGTTTGACAAAGTCTTAAAAATCCTTATTTTAAAGATATTTGAGGTTTTTGACAAATTGCAAATAATTATTCCCTTATTGGAAATCAGAACTTGACCTCATCACCTAATAAGATTTGGACAGGGATGAAGGAGAATAATGAAGTAATTTTTCTGAACAGGTTGACTAGGATAACACTATTAAACAGGCACTCACAATTCAGGCTGTGATGATAATTGGAATCGTTCTTCCTTTTCATCCCTCATCCCTTCCAGTCCTAAACTTTACATATTCAGGAAAGTATCCTTCTTTAGCCTGTGCCAGAGGTAGGCCTAAAACTATTTTTATTAAATTCTTTGAAGAAGGATAAATACTTTAAAGTATTGCATCCCACAGGATGCAGTGAAGAGGTCTGTAGTGTTGTGCTCCAGTGCAACTCTTATTGCTTCCTATGAGTCCTCTTGAAGGTGAAACTATCTCAGCTGGCATTTATTTCACAGCAAAAGCATCTGTAGAAATGAAAACAGGGTCAGGCAGAAGTGAGAATTAAGGAGCATTTTCCTTTGGGTGGCAGATTCCATCAGGGCAGAAACTAATTTTAAGTTTTTATACAGGGTGTCTTTGTGAATTAATTCTCAGTACTACATTTTGTAAATACGTGTAACTGCATCTTAAAGATTTTCAGCTACAGGTAGCAATGTTGATCCTGGTTGTGGTTTTCTTTTTTTTTTTTTTTTTTTTTTCAATTTTATTCTTGTCTACTTCAAGAAAGTTAGGCAGTTTCCCTCTTTTCTCCAGGGTCCAGCTGAGACATTCTTTCTCTCACTAACTGAGGCTGATGCTTTGGGTAAAAGAGATATGCCACAGAGAGAACAACATATTTGCCTTTTTTTATTAATGGCATATTTCTGAAAAATACAAGAGCCCTTGGCTTGAGGGAAACTTGTTTGAGATGGATGTTATAGTTTGTCAGGTTACTTGGTGCTAATGTTTGCAACAAATCTGTTGGGAGGTCCTGACAGATTGGAAATTGGCCAATGTGACACTCATATATAAGAAGGGTTGGAAGGATGATCTGGGAAATTACAGGCCTGTCAGCTTGACTTTGGTGCCCGGGAAGCTGATGGAGCAGCTCATCCTGAGTATCATCACACAGCACATGAGGGACAACCAGATGATCAGGCCCAGTCAGCGGGTTTATGAAAGACAGGTCCTGCTTGACAAACCTGATCTCCTTCTATGACAGGGTGACCTGCTTATGGGATGAGGGAAAGGCTGTGGATGTTGTCTACCTTGACTTTAGTGAGGCCTTTGACACCGTTTCCCTCAGCATTCTCCGGGCAAAACTGGCTGCTCCTGGCTTGGATGGGCACACGCTTTGCTGGGTAAAAAACTGGCTGGATGGCCAGGCCCAGAGAGTTGTGGTGAACGGAGTTAAATCCGGTTGGCGGCCAGTCACGAGTGGTGTCCCCCAGGGCTCGGTTTTGGGGCCACTCCTGTTTAACATCTTCATTGATGATCTGGACGAGGGGATCGAGTGCACCCTCAGTCAGTTTGCAGATGACACCAGGTTGGGTGGGAGTGTTGATCTGCTCGAGGGTGGGGAGGCTCTGCAGAGAGACCTGGACAGGCTGGAGCCATGGGCTGAGGCCAACTGGAGGAGTTTCACTAAGGGCAAATGCCGGGGGCTGCCCTTGGGCCACAACAACCCCCAGCAGCGCTACAGGCTTGGGGAGGAGTGGCTGGAGAGCTGCCAGTCAGAGAGGGACCTGGGGGTGTTGATTGACAGTTGGCTGAACAGGAGCCAGCAGTGTGCCCAGGTGGCCAAGAAGGCCAATGGCATCCTGGCTTGTGTCAGCAATAGCGTGGCCAGCAGGGACAGGGAAGGGATCTGACCCCTGTACTCGGCACTGGGGAGGCCGCCCCTCGATTCCTGTGTTCAGTTTTGGGCCACTCACTCCAAAAAGGACATTGAATGACTCGAGCGTGTCCAGAGAAGGGCAACGGAGCTGGTGCAGGGTCTGGAGCACAGGTCGTACGGGGAGCGGCTGAGGGAACTGGGGGTGTTTAGTCTGGAGAAGAGGAGGCTGAGGGGAGACCTCATCGCCCTCTACAGCTCCCTGAAAGGAGGGTGCAGAGAGCTGGGGATGAGTCTCTTTGAACCAAGTAACAAGTGATAGGACAAGAGGTAATGGCCTCAAGTGGCACCAGGGAAGGTTTAGGCTGGATATTAGGAAGCATTTCTTTCCAGAAGGGGTTGTTAGGTGTTGGAATGGGCTGCCCAGGGAGGTGGTGGAGTCCCCATCCCTGGAGGTGTTTAAGAGTTGGGCTGACATAGCGCTGAGGCATATGGTGTAGTTGGGAACTGTCAGTGTTAGGTTAATGGTTGGACTGGGTGATCTTCAAGGTCTTTTTCAACCTAGATAATTCTGTGATTCTGTAAAAGGGTGACTATTTGTAAGACAACTTCATAGCATTTAAATGCGTTAGACTCAGGTCTCAGTGGGGGGTGTGGGTACTCCTCTTGAGAGTTTGTCCTCAAAATTGTCAAACATTGGTTTTGCTGCCTGGCAAAAGAAGAGCTCAAGGTCTTCAAGGTCCTGATAAATGCACTGGTGTTCAGTGCAGTCATCTTCATAAAAAAAAGGATTTGGCAGGGACTGTGCTATTCTGGGCATTCTATACATTTTTTTATCTGTGCATGATTTCTTCACCTGGTATGAAGAAGCTTCTGAAGTCACTCAAGTGCTCTCAGGACTGTGTTGGTTTAAGTCCTGCTGGGATCAGAGATCACATTGCCGTTGCCATTGCCCCTCGCCCCTCCCCCACCCTCAGCCGGTCGGGCTGGCAGTGAGGCACAAACCCCGGGTTAAAAGAAGAAGAAATTTAATGCAACAGTGTGATAAACAATCTGAACAACAGCAGTAGCAATTATAACAGCGATAAATAGTAATAACAGTAAACAAGAAAGAAGATATACAGAGAAATACCGCAATGGTTACAGACAGCTCGCTCTCGTGCTCCCCTTCACCAAAGCCACAAAGGAAAAAGTTCCCGTGCTCCTGTGCCTGGACCTGACGCCAGCATGGTATGAATAACCCTGATGGAGAGCCCTTCCCCCTTCTCTGCTGGGGAAACTTAACCCTATCCTAGCTGAACCAGGACAAGGACTAATTTTTTTTTTTTCTTCTACTGCCTTCTATACTTAAAATGGACTGAACAGAAAAAAGGACTGACAGAATTTGCTTGGTAGAATCATCTCTAATTTCTCCTTCTTTACAAGGACTACCTAGGTGCTTCAACTTAAGTTTTGATGTTACTGTACCCCTAACTTGTTCCTTGATACAAAATGTCTGAAATACATCCTTGGTAAATTTCCTCATTTCATGCAGGAACCTGGCCTTGAAGGCGGCTAGATCTCACACCACAGGCTGAAGAGTGAGGTGAAAGCTAGACAAAGTGTATGTCATGTTACTAGTGGTTGAAGACCTCATGCTACAAGATAGAAAATGAAATAAATGTATTCTCTATGAGGTTAGCTCTTTAAAATGAAGAACAGACTTTTTGTGAGGGCCATGTGCTAGGCAGTATTTGGAAATCCTATATAGCAGGGATAAAGAGTAATTGACAGTGCATAATGGAGATTTGATCATAAAGAGGTGACTCTTCTGTTGACTGAGAACTGAATGTGGTTTCTGAGGTTCCATAAAATGCAACTGAAACAGCAGTAGGTCCAGAAAGGAGAGCAACAGTCTATTTCTGAGAAGAGAATGAGATTGCTGTGAGTACACACAGTAGCACTGTATGTTGTACCTATGTTGTAAACATGCTATAGGTATGTGCATGGGGGCTTCTTCTGATGCTGTCTCTAAAGGTTGTGTACAAGCAATTGTGGTAAATAGCTAAAGGTGAGAACTTCAACGTGGTGCTGCTGAGAGATCCACAAGCATTACTTGCAAGCATCTTGCAAGTAATGGTCTAAATCTGGTAGTAGAGAATATCCAGCACAGTAAAACTGGATGAGAGTGTTTGTGAAGATGAAAGACATAGCATAAAGAAATCTAGGGATGCTTAGCCTGTAAGAAGTTAATGATATGGGGAAAACTTTCAGAAAACAGTCAGTAAACAAGAAACTGAGTAAGATTTTCCAGAATGCAGAAAGGAATTCAGACTTTAAGCAGAATGCCTAGAAGTATGGTATGATGAAGCTGAGAGGAAATAACTCCTTTAAATATAACCCTGATGTAAGAAAGCCTTTATTTGTTTGCTTGTTCGTTTTGGGGTTTTTTCTTTTCTTTTTTTTTTTTTTTTTACCAGTTCAGTATGAGAAAATTAGAAGAGGCAGGGAGTGAAAACAAAAATGGTCTCAAACTAATTGCAAGCTAAAAATCAAAGATGACTCACAGGCTAGTGGAGGCAATTCAGTTGCCAGTTTCAACACTTTTAAAGAATGGATGACATTTGCACTAAAACATAGCTATGGATTTTGTTGACCAAAAATGAGAATGAGGATCTTTGAGCAATGGGAAGTTGTGAGTTACTGTGTACAGTCTGTGTTCTCTGACTTCGCATTTCTTAGTTTAGCTACACTTTGTCCAGGAAATTTTATTATGAGTGGGGATGACTGCCAAGATGGTGCCATGTATGGTTAAACAAGAGAGCCTGGTATGTAAAGCTGCTCAGGGAGAAGGGTTTCTGTTCACTAATGTTTCATGTTGTTTTAGTTTTTCAGCTGGGTAAGTTTTCTAAACTTGGCTTTAGCTAGGAACTAAAGGATGACTTAAGTGCCTAAACATGGGCACACACATAAAATTTTAGGCTATCATTTGGGCACATTAAGGTATCTGAAGATTAAAACAATATAGGGTATTTATACTCCCATTTCCTTTGAAAAACCTATTAGTTGTCTATTTCCACAGTTAGGTGCCTAGCTAAATTTTATATACGTTTTTATTATGACAAATATAATGGCTATGTATATTGGAAAAAGACATGAAAGAAGCTAGATAGGAAAGGTGCACTCAAATTGAAGATACTTATCTTCCTGACAGTTCAAGGTTCTTGTTATGCATCTTTCACAGGAAAATCCCTGAAATTTATTAATAATGCATCTTCAGGTGTGTCTGGTTTAGCTGGTATTGCTCACTGACTTTTTTGTATAACAGACGTGAATAAGAACAGTTCAAGTAAACTTGGCAATCTGCAGAGAAAATTTGAGAAATATTCATTTACTTTCATGTGGTATCTTTTACATTCATTAGCCATATACTAAAATGGAGTGCAAATATCAATAATGAAACAATTTCTAACATTCAGCTGTCAAAATTACTTACTTCTATGCCTTGTTTCACAGTAAATGAAAATTGCTGTTTTTCAGGGAATATGCTCAAGACATTTATGCCCAAGTATGACCAATCTCACAAATTGATAGAATGCATTTTCCAGCCAACAAAGCATAATCTTCTAGTATCAGCAGAAAATTAAAAATGAAACCACTATTAAGAGAAAAAATAAATTAAAAAATAATTAAAGGAAAATGAAATATTTTTGAATGGAAGAGATCTGTATTTAAAACATAACTGACAAAAATAAGAATGTTCACTTATAAGGTTTGCGTCACTTAAGGTTGCCTTGTGACTTGCAAGGGACTAATCTTGAAGTGTCCTGTCCATAAACATGTTTTATTAGTCCTAAATTAACAAGCCAACTTGAGGTACATCATGGTTAGATTATTTGTCTGAGTTAACAAAATAACTCTTATTTATATTATAATCACTGACTGTATATTTCTGGTTCCTTGAAGTTGTCTAGCAAAAGAGTATTTGAGCCCTTTTGTATCTTTGTATTGGCATCTGAGGCCTATACTTGAGAAAATAAGCAAGCACACCATATGACATTAGAGTTCAGACTGACCTCTCTCTCTTCATACCAAGAGTGCAGGTCGCCCCTTTGATCTCAGGTATAGTTGGGCATGCGACTGGTAGTGCAGCCAAAGGGTTCCTTTCTGCTCTAGGGAAGATAGATGGTAGTGTGACAACACCCAAATGTTAAGGTGGAGTAAAGAAGATTTGGTTTATATTGAAATACAGTGGTAGAGATAAATCTCTGGTACAAACTTGATGCTTATAGGAGCACAACAGTTTTAAATGATAAATAAATAGTAGCAAATGCAATCTTCTGGTGCAGCGTAAAAATACAGAAAAGTAGAAATCTGCATTTCTAATCCTAGAGTTACCAAGTTTTCTCTCTCATGTCATCATTGTTTGTGTCAGTAGTGTTCTTTATTCACTGCAGAATGGGCCAGGAAAAGATTTCAGATGCTTTCAGTCTGATGTTATAAATATGTTTATTTGCTTTTACTACCTCTCTTATGAATGGTTTTGATCCTTACTGCTTAAAATACATCATGGTTGGAGATTTTGTACTTTTCTGTCTGGAAAGTCCAGTGCAGACTGTACATGGCATTTGCAGGCATCTGATCAAGTGAGATGCAGGATAGAAGACTGCTTTATTTAGAAGCTGTACATAAAAGGAAATGCCCTAAGAAAGTTGCTTAGTATGAACAAGATTTGTAAAGGGAAACACATTAGCTCATTTAAAAAAAAAACCACAAAGCCTATACATGTGTACATACAGACATAGAAGCATCATTTTTAATTGTGATCCCTCACATTTGACCAGTGAACATACATAAACTCATTTTTTCCTTCAGACAGCGTAGTTTCAGAACCTAATGTTTAGTAGTCACACAAAGATCATCATGAACACCTTTGATACCGATATAACCCCATCCAGGGTTGGCAGATAAAAACAGGTTTCTAATTTGAGCTGATTTATGTGAAGTGGCATGACCCATGTATATAAGTGGGAATGCAACAATGGAAGTTCCTATTTCAATGTGGTTATGGTTTTGGGGGATTTCTGGCTTTCTGGCTCCCAAGCCCAGTGTTTTTTCAGCCTGGAATGGCTATAGAGCAGAGTCCTGCAGGGGCAGCTGCAACACCAAATCTGGCTTTCCAAAGGGGTCAAGAAAAGGATTTTTGTTGCCCTTCTCATTGCAGAATTGAAGTTTGAGTTTGCTACAGTTTCCTAGGCTTTTGTTCCACTGTAGTAAAACAGTTCCTGGGTAAATTTTGCCTGGGTCGGTATTGTTAGACCCCTCTGCATGAGCTGATTAGCTCCTGCCCTGTTAGGCAGTGTTCAGGTAGAGCTGCAGCCCCTTCCTCACAACATTATCTATCTCTCTGGAAGATTATGAGATTCATGAAGATGGTCATGACATTCTTCTATCCAAGCCCACAGCGTCTACTGGGTAGTAAGGAGTTATGAAATTTGAGAAATTATATAAATATATATATTAAAGCAAAGCAGCTGTTCAGCTTCCTCCTCCCCCCTCGCTGTGCCTCTCTGGGAGTGCAGCATTCATTCCCATTGCTATATTCCCACACGTCAGTTTTCACTATCATCCTGACCTGCAGTTCTGTCTTCTAAGGGTTGTTTTTTACTGTTTATTTGTTTTCTGGGGAAAAACATCAGCTGATGTCCTACTTCAGAACGTCCAAGAAGGGAAGTTGCCTCCCTTTTCCATGATGAGAGCAGGCATGTGATGGACATGGAAAGCAAACTGTAGTTCTTCAAGGAGTAATCGTGTGATTAACGTATTCCAGGCTGCAGAGGACAAGCTGATGCTGCTTCAAGAGCCTCTGAGACACTGTAGCCTATTAGCATGTTTCTTTTGGCAAGCATCAGGTGAATTTTACTAGCTTAGGCACTGTCCTGTGAGCACACACCATTACATGTTGTCAAAGCTGCTGGCACAGCTGCTGCTGGCACAGCCCCTGTCATGGTGAGCACAAGGGCATGTTAACATAGAGCGATTTGTACCTCCTCGTGGTATACAGATGCCCATCATTCCTCTAGAGTCTTAGGAAAAAGTTAATTACCTAGCTGCACTGGTTGTGAAAAAGCATTCAGAACCAAGGCCTGTGTAACCAACACAGAGGTGTTACAGGTGTCCATAAGGAACATGTAGTAGGATACTATGATCTGATTGGCCATAAATATTGAACATCTCCCAAGCTCTCTAGTGATTTGAGCAGATACCCTGCATTTCCCATTTCCCTCACCCTGCATTGGTATTCTTTTAATCCTTTCAAGAACAAATTATAGTAAGCAAGTAGCATGTAGTTGATCCTGATGTATCTATAAAGCAAGTGATCTTTGCTTCAGAAAGTACAGGGAATGCATAGCAATAGGCAGTGGTCTGTATAGGTAATGAAGTCCAGCATGGCTGCATTTTGAGCTGCTGTAATCCGCACATTTACTATTAAGCCTTTTTGAATTATCACTTTGTAACACTGTGTACGCAAGCTCAGTTTGTCTTCAGGATATCTGGACAACACAGTGAACCATTTCTTTGCCATTTCTGGTCTCAGTTTCCTCCGTATGCTTGAGGTTTCCTAGGGATTTTTCTCCATGTTTTGTAAATTCTCTTTACCAAGGTTTTTCCTAGATGCTCCTTTGACTCCTTCCTGTGTGCCAGCTTCCTTTCAGCTTCACTAGGAGACAAAGCTCCCAGTAAGAATCATGTGCCTCTATACCTTCCTGATTTCCTTAGTATTTTAGCCTTTAAAAGCCACTTTTGTTAGTTGGATTCTTTATTTTCTGTTTGGGAATTTTCCATTCCTCTGACCCTGCCTCTTTTCTTACTACCGTCAAAAAAGGACAGAATGAGTTTCACCAAGATTAGACTTATATTTTACTTTAGGCCAAGACCATTTGTGCACTGAGACTTTAACAATTGCCTTATTTGGAGTAGATATGCATAGGCTAGCATCCTTGTGTCCTAAATTCCAGGAGTGTTTCTGGGAAAACACAGTCTTGAGAAGAAGTAGGTAGAAATTACTGAGAACTGTTACATGAAATCACTTTTCCATAGACTCAGTTCACATACTCAGATGTTTTTTGCAGCTTTTTCTGTCCAAGGAGTTAAATTAAGGTAAACCAGCATTCTCCAGAAACATTAAATATCACAAAAGTGAGCCACTGTAAAGAAATCTAAGACAAAGTAAAACAATTGTCTTGTATATGTGTAAGTAAACTGTGGTGTTTTGTTTCAGCAGCTCACATGAGCCAGAGTTGTTTTAGGTGTTTTAGGTAAGGATTATGTTTAATGCAGCCACCCTAGGTGAATGCAAGTGAGTAGCTGTGTTTAGGAGTCTTCCTTCTAATTTCTGTCATTGCTTGTTAAGGCAGCATTAGATGTCTGCTTCTTTTCCATTCTCTGGAGAGCAAAAGGAGATCCTTATATCTTGGTGTACTGGTATGGGCACAATATTTGCAGCTTCCCTCAGCAGTGTGTTTTGGCACAATAAGGACTTGAACTGGGTGGGATCTTGGTTTATAGCTGCAAAACCACAGCTAGAAAAAAAATCATATCTGTCCCACAATCTAATGAAAACAATACATTTCAGTGTTCTCAGTGAAAAAAACCTCTGGAAATTCATTTGAGCTGACATGAGTTGTTTTGTTTCCATTTTGACGGTAATTCTGTGTTCTCTAAAACGTGAAGAGCTCTGTTGAAATGGCAGATAGAAACGTTCCTTTTTTAAAAGGTCAAAACAATTCTTCAGCTATATCAGAATGTTTTTTATCTCTGTAAGTGCCTTTTTGAAGCAAACTTACTTTGAAATGAATATATTTCCACACAGCCTTTTGTCCTTGATGAAATATCTCATTGGCAAATTTTTAACTGTCTTTATCCAGTATGTGGAGAAATTCCCCAGTAGTAGCTCATGCTTCTTGGGCCTCTGGGTGAAAGCTGTTTTCAGCTCTCCCTGCATTCTCCTCAGGTTTAAACTCCTGGTTCTTTCAGTGATGAGAATGAAAACGTTTTTTTCTTCAGGTTCAGATTTTGATGCAGCTGTATGTTGTGTTTCATCCAGTCTGGGCTGAGACCTACAAGGACTCCAGATATAGTGTCCTCTGAACAAAGCAGCCAAGCACCTGTGTCAGACAAGCACTACCACAGGTGACATGGATAACCCAGAACTTTGCTGTACAGCAGCAAACACAACCAGAAGTGAAAAAACAAAGTTGGCAGGGGCCTTATGGCATTTTGATGAAGTGCATAAGGAAAGCAAAGAATTACTGATAAACCTCATGCCAAAGCAGGAAAAAGGTTTAGGCCCATGCACAAGACAAAAAGGTGGAGTTAATTTATAAAGGGTTGCCCATAGAGGGGTTTGTAGCAAAAGTCACCATCTGAGCTGAGGATTTGAGGAGAATTCTGCAGAAGCAAGGAAACTGAGGCACAACAGCATCCAGTTTGGAAAAGTACTGTGATTCTTGATATCTCTCTTGGTAGAAGTACAGAGCAGGAAATGTGGGGAAAACAGAACAGTAAAAGTGGAATTGACAGTAGATATACAAAGATTCTGGGGGAAAAAAAAGACCTTTAGACAGGATACTTTCTAATAGTCATGATATTAAGAGGTCAAGAAACTCTAGAATAAACACAGTAACCTTATCATAATATGGATAGACTGGAATGCCAGGCCTGCAGGTCTCTCACTCCCTTATTTCTGAGTGATTGATTTGAATCCTTTTGATCATCTGCAGTATCTCCAGTAGATGATTCAATTTTCCATAGTGTAATGGTAGAAGTAATAACTGTACCTATAAATATTTCTCATATTTAATTGAATTTGGAAATTATGGACATAGCTCTTTAGAATTTTAAATTGGTAGTTTTAAAATGTGGCTGCACATGTCACCTTAAATGTCTGGTTTGAAATTGCTTCATTGTAGAACTGAAAGGAACACACAGAGAAATGACAGATGAAATTAATGCATATGAACAATCACCCCCACACATACTGATTCTCTATTTTAATTTCAGTTTTCCTATGCGCTGATGAGGTAGTTACTTTGTTTTGATGATCTTTGAGAGCTCATTAAGAACACTCATTACGCTTCACAATATGCAGTGAAGTATAGCTGCTGCCGTTACATGCAGAGTACAGTTCAATAACCTTTTCAGATGACAATTTGGTGGCAATCAGGAATAGTACCCCAGAGACTAAATTACCAAAACATGATATAGATTAAAAAAAATATAGGGATGTTTTGTGTCAGGCTGATGTATTGTCTAGGCTGGCAATACTATCATATTTTAAGGTGCTGAACAACTGACTGTTTGAGTTATTGTTCAGGTTCCCAGTTATTAGATTGCATCTTTACATGACCTCTAACCTTGAGATGGCCATTCCTTAACACAGCAAGTCAGTGTCAGAGAGGATTATATTCCACCACAGAAGACCCCATCCAACAGAGATGTCTAATTCATTCCAGATGGGCTAGTCTAACAAAATTAAATGTAACTTCAGCAAGCAAGTCAGATGCCTGAATCTCATTGAAGTGCCCGTTGTAGCAAAGGTCAAAGTCACATCTCAATTTTCGTGGGAGAGTGGCTTAGAAGGATGTAGAAATAGAGCACACATAGAAAATGCCTACCCATAATATTCTCCTAACTTCCAATGTACTCTTGGGTGTCCCTATGATGAAAAAAGTGTGGAATTTCCTGAACTGAGTGTGGTTCCCATGTGGGTAGGGGTCATACTGATCAATTATTTATGTGAAAAAACTATTGGTATAAACTTGGTGTTATCCACCTCCTTTACTGCAAGCTCATCTTCTTCAGGCAATGAATGAAAAATTCAGTTCAATATTGGACTGTTTTAAAGAGAAATGTTTTGCATTTTTCCAGTTTCTCAAAATATGCTTAGTTCAAATCAATCAGAAAACTAAATACCTATTTTCAGCTTTTTCCTTTTTTTTTTTTTTTTTAAATAAAGTTGAATTTTTTGCTGGGTGGAAAGAGAAGTCTGGTTTTACAGAAACTGCATGTTCTGAAAGAAAATCCCCTGGAAAGAAAATCTTTAGCTATGTCCCATCCTTTTCTTGGATACACATACAAAAAAGTCATGGTAGTGATTTTTCGATAACTAATGCTGAGCTTCAAATAATAAATCAATAATCCTTTAGCAAGATTGAAGTAATTTTGTTCTTTGCTAGGCTGGTTTGTCACAAATTGTTAGGAGGATTTATTTTCTTTGGGACCATGACACTGCTGCCATGACAACAGTTATTCACAAAGCCAGATTCATCCCATGATATGTAAAATTATGGAAACTGTCTAGGATGTTGCTGAGTATTATATCTTTTTTTCTTTTGTTAGTAATTTAACTTGGTGGGTGGACAATAATAACATGGTTTGGAAGCTTTCAGGACTATTTTGAGACTTTCTATCCTATATGGAGCCTTTTTTGCAGAAAGGTCCAAATCTAATACAAAATGGGTTTTGCATGTGTTAAGCCCTTGGTTAATGCAATAGCATTAGCAGAGGTTCAGGTAATTCAACCAGATTGGTTTACTTGCATGATCTTCATAGCTACTTTTTATGACTCAAGGTTATCTTCTTTTACATTTTAGGCACAAAGGGAATGTTAGCGCAGTTCATGCACTACCATATGGTTGTTCTCAGGCTACGTATCAAATAGAGTCCATTTCCTATGCATTACAAGTGGCTTTCAGCAGTAGAGAAGGGTTTTTTTGAGCTCAGGAAGCATTAAAACAGTTCCCAACCAGATTTTCTTTTTGTAGGAGAAATATTGCATGTTCTAGTGCAAACTTGATATCAGCATGATAAGTAATGGTGGTTTTCTCAGCTGTTGCCATCAGATGTCTAATTTGTCAGTTTGCATGATTCCCTTGCATTTCATTAGTCCTCATTTTTCATTTCATAATTTTTCTTCAAAAAGGAGGAGTGAGAGTTGTCATTGTTAGCACTTTTTCATTAGTCATTTAAAAAATAAAGCAAAAAAACACCTTCCCATTTCCAGTCTTTTGTAAGGATTAATTGAACCTTCAAGTGACTTGCGCAGGGTGGACAAGTTGAAGCAACTGAATCACAGATTTTATACTCTCCAGTTTCCACATATTGTCTGCATGGTGATGTGGAGAATCTTTTCTCATCCCTCTATTCTGTATCAGGCTGTCTGGGGTCTGAGCAGGTAGCCATGTGTAGGTTTGGGCATGGTTCTTCAAGTGGGGGTAACACATGTTCCTGAACATCAGCTTTTCTTTACTGATGAATTGAAAGACTGATTTGAATGGTATTTTTTAAGCAAGGTGGTTTGTCCCATGGGCTATCAGTTAGACCACATCCAAATCAAAACAGTATTTGTGCTCTTCTTCATGCTCTGTTCAAAACTGCCAGTAGAACTGCGACAAGGCTGCTGTTTGTACTGCGTGTTGCATGCCCGGGGCTTTAAACTCCCCCTGTTTTTTGGATCAGCCCTATAGATATAGAATCTACAGTGGCCACTGACCCCTTGTCATCTGTGGGTAAGACTCTGTCACATTCCTTCCTGAAGTGGAACCTTCTGACTCAGTGGCAGTGAGTGCTGTGTTATTCCTGAAAGATACCTCTATGAGGATGGGTGGTCTCACCGAGGGTGTTCTGGGATGCAGTTTCCAAGAACAGAAGATTGTTATATCAAATTGGCTTTGCCTTGTAGAACAGTGATTCATTTTAGACATTTTAGATTCATTTTAGACTGCAACGTACATGACTGCCATTTCTTGCAGCTAGTTAATTCCTACTACTCTGTGCTCTTTGGACTTCGAATCAGTATCTTTACAAATTTTCAGGTCTCCTTTGTTGTGCTGAGCATCTCTAAATCATGTAATTCTTCTTTGACCTCCTCAGACCCTGAAATTTCCTCGTTTTATCCTCCATTTTTCTGGGTCCCTTTTCTATTTCCTAAATACACAGATTTCAGACTTTCCAGGAAAATTCTACTTCTCCCGCTGCTCCTCCCTGTCCTTATAGGCAAGGTAGAACAAACCTGGTTTCATTGATTATAGGTTTTCTGTTTTTCTGTGTTGTGGCTGTTTTGCTGATTAGGGAGAGCAATTAAACTCAAACACCAGAGTAAGAAGAGCAGGTGTATTTGACTATAAATAATAATATTACAGAATAATACAGAAAACATACAGTAAGAAAAGGCAGAATAGTGCACTTAAATAGGAAAATACAGGGTAATGCATCAAATCAATACTACCTGAGAGAGAATAGTGATTAATAAAGATCCATCACCACTTGCATATGTTACCATCATCCAGACCCGCAGTCTCTGGGCAGCCCCGGCTGCAGGGAGGGTTTGCAGAGCCTGTCCCGGCCAGGGGGAAATCCTATGCGGTGCGTCCATCCGTAGGTGAGGCTGCCAAAGCCCCTGTGAGCGGGTCCAGCCTCATATACCTAAAAATCAGCAAGCCAGAACAGCTGGCACCTTTGTTTTAAGTGGAAATACCTGGTTTCAACCTCACATTAGGTTCCCCCCAGAGCCTGGCCAGGGCTCAAGGAAGAAGCTAAAGGAGTTTCTCTGTTTATCTGATGGGATTATGCTCAAGGTCTCACATCAGGTCCCGGGGACAGACACCTGCCTCCATGACTCTGTTGTTCTATTCACATACAAGGGAAGGGGAAGATACATTGCAGATAGCTACATCCTCCATGCATATTTCATTAAGAATTCCATCCTGGGTTAGCAGCTTCAGTTCAGAGCCTGTTGCTCAACACTTCACCTTTTACATCAGGATAGGTGGTTTATTATGACTTAGTATAATACTTGTTGGCATAATGGTTACCAGTTATGAAATAGACAAGATTCATCTGTAGGTCAACTCTGGCTTGAGCCTATTGTCCAAGCCTTAGCACTTCAGTGGCCATTCCAGTGGTATCCATTAGGATTCAGTCTTCCTTGTCTCCATCTTGTAGAAACTTTCTGTTTCTGGTACTAGGTAGTAAATTTGTGTATATCGTGCTATTGGCATTCAGCATTGCAATAACTTCCTTAAAGCAACCAGATTTAATAAGCTTTTGTGAGAAAAATTGCACAATGCAGGTGGTATAGAAATCAAAAGACCCTGGCTTTCATGTCCATGCTTCTACTATGTAATTCTTCCCATCTTTTCTTAAATGCTTGCTGTATCCTCGTTTCTGCTTCCTTGTACTGAAATCTTTCCTTTGTGGGGTCAGGCTGACAGAAAATTAGTATGTCCTTTTCCATAATGCAGGTCTAGAAATGCGGTGAGAATTCCTGGACAGAAATCTGTGGCTATGTAGTGAGGATACCATTAAAAGTCAAATTTTAGCTGGAAAAAAAACAAAAAAAAATTCTAACTGTTAAAAACCTGTTTATGACTTTTGACCCTTACTCATTCTCTTGGATAACTGTGCTCCTTTCTGTGTCTCTTAGTTTGTCTTTAAACTGATTTTGATCTAATCTTTCTGTGTCCTGCTGGTGTATAGCACAGCAATCCATCCTGCCCTTCATCCTTTACAAAGCTAGTACAACACTGGCAACAGCAAAGCTTACTGTTGAGACTTGCCTGCTGAGGAGGACAAACAACTTGCTGTTGGGAGTATAATTAAGTAATATTCGATAAAATACACCCACCTTCAGTATTGCATGCATGTAGGACAGTGTGCCCTTGTCCCCTTTCTGTATCTGTCTTATCATTTTCCCTTTTTATTTTCTATGGAAGAAGAAAAAAAGGCTTATATTTAAACTGAACAAAAATTATTTTGTTACATCAGAAACTTTGGGAAAGTTCCCATTTCTCAAACAGTTCTAGGTTCTTTGCTTGCTCAATTAGCTTAACAACTTGGGATGGGATTTTTCTTTCTCAGATCCTTTCCCTTGCTTCTTGTGCTCCGTTCTAGCATAAGTCTGCAATTTCCACCATGTGCACAAGCAGTTTTCTGACATTTTTGACTGGCTCAGTGAGCTGACACTCTGGAAGTTGAATTTAGGACTACAGGTGCAGTGAATATACAAGGCTAACAATAGTAAATCGCTTTACTGTAACACATACAGTAATATAACTCAGCCTTTGCTTGTTTGCATCTTTTCTAGGGAATGTTATTCAAATTCATTAATTTGCATTGAGCAGTGAATATTAAGCATTGCCACTACTTAATACATGAAATATTGCCTTGCATAAGCTCCACTGCTGTACTACTTAACTTTCAGCTGGGATTTTTTTGCCTGCAATGTCATCTATGTCTATCACCTTCACAGTACTAACATGAAAAGGTAGAGACTGTTTTGCTTTTATTAAATCTTTTGAAATAAGGAAGTTCTTTTTTATGGACTTCACTGATGGAAGGGAAAGTGGATAAAAATCAGTCAATAATAAAGGAGTAAAAGAGTTTTTTAAAAAAAAATTCCAAGAGAAAAAAGTTGAAGTAAAACCTGTATCTGGCTTTTTTCTTCCTTTCTCTCCTATGTTCATAACATTGAAATGATTTTGAGGCAAGGTTATTTATAAAACTCAGGAAAAATATGGAGCATAAAGATGTCACCCACACTTAGCTGCAGATAAATTTTGCTGGATTATGCATCATTCCTATGTGCTAAACGCAGCTCCTTAAACTGAAGACAAGATGCAATTTGTACCAAATTAAGGTTAAGAACTTTGCCCACTGAAGTACCATTTGGGGTATGTATCAAAACCCTGTGTTGATTGCTTGGATATTAAATATCAACAGTTTGACCATAAAAGCTTTTGAAGGAATTATCCTTCAGCTCTGGGTAAATGTGGGAAGGGTAAAAATTTGTGATATTTCTTTCTGAGGCAATGTTCTCTTGTGATATGACTCTTTGCGATGTGAGGCCAGAAGGACACTTCAGAGTGCAACCTCATTAGAGATCTGAAACTTAAATAATTTAATTTATAAATGGAAAACTTTGTTTTTCCAGGCTGTTAAATTGGAAGGGTCTAAGGGTCAAATTTGGTTTAAAAGAAAAAAAATCCTAGAATAGCAAAAATAGCATAGAAATAAAGCTATAGTCAGTTTCACTGATGTGCAATGGTTCTGACAGATATGCTTCAGAAAATATACAGGATCCTCTTTACTTCTGAATTTAACTTGACTAGGACTGTATTTTGTACCTCATCTCTAGTTTTTGTTTTCATCCAGTAGACCAATATGTGTGCTCTCTAGATCAAATCACAGAAGTTGTCTGAAATGCAACATGAAAGATGACAATATTATAGTAATGGATTTTTTACTGTGTTTCATGAGCCATCTTTAGTTGCTGTCTTTCATTGAGAAGATTTATCACCTAAAAGGTGATAGACTCATAGGCATTCATGTGTGTTTTATCACTAATATAAAGTCCTTAGCATTGATAAGGCTGTTTTGATTTCAAAATCCAAATTGTTTTACCACATAGAATAGCAGCTTCTCCCTGTATCATAATTTATATAGTACATTAAGCTGGGAAAGAACTTTTTGTTTTCCCACAATTGCTCATTTTTTCCTCTAATTTTTCATGATTTTTGGGAAAGCCCCAAATTACCCACTTATTATATTATTTCAAGGATTTATACTTTCTTATGCTGTATTTTTGTTTGTGATTTTCCTCTCTGAATTCAGCACATTTGTACAAAATAGTTATTTTTGAAAATGTGTGCCGTCTGTGTACTTGTTCTGTAAGTCAACCAGTTTGAGGGAGAATTAGCGTAAATGTTGAGTCAGAACTGAGAAACTACAATTCCTTCTCCCCATTGCCTATTTCTGGGATTTTAATTTTTTTTTACCTACAAGGTAAAACTATTCAGATACTTGTCTAAAATTGGACAGTCATTTAAATAAAAGCAATACTGAATGCTTTAGTTCAGAAAATAGATGTATTAATCTGTAGATATTTTATAAAAAAATTTTTAATTGGATGGCTGATTTTAAATTGTACTACTTTCATTAAACACTTCATAGCAATGGATTTCATTATCAGTTCACACTGAAAAGTAAGCGCACAAGGGATACATTAACAAGATCATGTGTGTAAGGAAGGCATGTGTTTTTTTAAAGAGAAAATAAAAGTTTATAAACTTCCAGAGGAAATTAATTTATTTAATTCCCCAAAGTTTCAGCTCAGATTTCATTAAATATTTGAGTTGCTAAGGTGCTGATGTATACTGGATTTTGAAAGAATACCTCCCCATAAGGTAGTCTGGGGAAAGTCCTTGTCCTATACAAGTTTTCTCCAGCTGTTCAACTGGACAGAATTAGATACAGCTTCAGAGCAATCAAAGTAATGAGTTTAATGAAGAAGCAAACTTTTCTAATAGTACAGCTTTTTTTCTCTTGGTGTTGAGTTCCCATCTGCCATCTCTGTGTTACACCAAAGTTACTAAACAGCACAGCACTGAATGCACAGCACCTGTCAAGTACAGCACTGCACCAGGCTGCACTCTGTGAAATTTATATATATATATATATATATATATATATATATAAAACAAGGATTACTACTCTCAAGATTACTAGCTCAGCATGAGACATTTTTTCTGATGCTGAATTTATGCCATTTGTTTAATTTCACAGTTCAACAGCTGAATATACAAACCTTGAATCAATTTTGTCTGGAGGTAATTTTTTGACTATTTTTTGTGTACATCCCATTTTTGTTTTCATGAAACAGTTTGTTACTGCTACTTATTCCCCTGAAATAAATAATGGTTTGCTTTGGAACATCAGGATGGTAAGAGGGTAAAACAACAGGAACAAATGAAGCCCGTGCAACTCTATTTAAGAAGAAAAACAAACTAAAATGTTGCTAATTAACACATTCAGGTTGCAGAAAAATCTTATGTTGAATACAATGCACGTAGGGCAAGGACTCTCTCTCAGCCCAGGTGGCCACCTTCTTGTGTTTTCTTGACTTCAGACTCGGCCTAAGCATGGTGCTTCTAGACTGCGTGCCAGGTAATTGGTTTTCTTCTACCTGTCTGCCTTGACTCAATGTACCTATGGTTCACACTCCTCCTGGCATAGTCCTGAGGAATAACTGTCAGGGAAACATGAGTATCTAGGACATGCAAAAATTCTCCTTTAGGTGCTTCTTGGTCACTAGAGATTACATTAAATACTTGTGTTCTTGTGTGAATGGTTGTGAGGGATTAAGTGTTTAAATAAAAGAGCCATGAGACACACACATAGCAATACAGACATGGCAGGCATAGATTGAGACTATTCCTAGATGTATCTGTACTGCATTGTTTGGGCTTCTCTTTCATGATTCTGCTGCTTGATGAAGAACTGTTACTTGTGCTATTAAATTTGATAGCTTAATTTCATGGTTTACAAAGGAGTGAGCAAAAAGACAAACATGGTTCCATTTAAGGTACTTTGTTCATTGTTGGATGAGTGTAATGAAGTGGAAGCAAATCTGATTAGGGATAGTGAAGTTACATTTTCAAACAGTCCCTGTGTAGCTTTTCAGTTTGTGTAGAATTTATTCATGACAGAAGTGGAAAAAACTCAGCTCTAAACTTGAAACATTTAGTGAGGTTTCACCTAGTTAATGATACTGTCAGCTTCTGAGGGAGGAAAAATCTTTCTCATATGTTCTCTAGCTTTGGTGGTGCAAGTGTATGGGTCACTGCCTTTTATACATGTTCAGTTTTGAGCTCACTGCAAAAATATTGTGTTAGTGCAACTGATTCTGAAAGGTACTTTTGTGGAATCTATTAAGAACTCCAGGGACAAAAATAATTGATATTACTTTTTTCTGCTGTTTCCTTTCTATATTACTTTTTACCCATTTTTGCTTTCCCTCTTCTCTGTCAGTGGTTCTACCTGTTAACCATAAAAGTCTTGGTCACCCTAAAGCTACTCAAAGTGCTGTATTCTCCATTTGATGGTGAGCTGAAGTGAATGCTTGCAGAAGAGTACAAGAGGTCTTGTGTAAAATAGTGTTTTCCATGACAGTCTCCCAGCTTCTGGCATGGTGATATGCATTGCAAATTAAACTAGTGGTTTGAATTCTAAATATCTGCTTTGGTTTGGGTTAATTCCAGGAATGCCCAAACAAGGAAAGTAACAAATAAGTAGATATTTCCAATCTAAATATGAAAACAGCCTTCACCTCTTGATAAGTAAAGCATTGTTGCTTTGAAGGTACTATAAGAAAGTCCTTTAATTGCTATGAATAACATTTCGCTTAATAGTGTGTTTCAGTAGGGGATTATCCTGAGGAGAACACAGGATTTTCTAATACAAATGAACAACAAATATAATTATTTTCACAGTAAAATGTGAGTTATGTTAGCGCTTTGTGGGTTGCAGAATAACTTCCTAGATGCTTCCTCTGATTAGCGTTCAGAATGCAGTATGAACAATAAGACCTCTACTTCTGCTGGATGAAAATGAAGTTATTTGTTATACTATACCTATTAAAATATGGAATTTCATGCTGCTTATTATCTAGTATTTGAGTTCATTTTTTCAGCACTTGTATTTAGTATATCATTAAACATGTACAGTTTTGAGCTTTATTATATATATTTCTTGACAAAACTTGCAAGAAAACAAAGATGGATTCTGGATTAACAGCTTGATGAAATAATCTGTGTTTCAAAAAGGTATGAGAATAGCAATTGCTGAGAAGTGCTGCCATAGCAGTATGACTGTGGCATATTGTCAATGGAACACAGTGTGATCGTTTTATGTGTGTCCTAAAATAGTTCCTATAATGTAATCTTTTTGGTCATATTTATTTGAAAATCAACAAAAATCCTGCTAAAGGCAGGAGTTCTTGTAATGAATACCCACATGTCTGTTTGTTTCCTTATAAATTTGTTAGTAGTTGGCTTAAAAATTGGTCTTAAAATCCATATATGTAGCATAGGTATGCATGTTCTCATTTTTCATATACCTTTCTATATCTTTGTAACTGCTTGGTTTATCTGGACAAGTAGTGTAGAGTATCTAAGCTTCATGATCAACTTTAACAAAGATTTAAGATGGTTAATCATAAAGAAGTGTAAGCTTCAGTGCCTAATTCCCAAATCCTCATTTTTAATATCACTTTTAAGTCTCTCCCCACCCTGTCCTGTCCCACCCCCCACCAAATCTTTGGCAAAGAAACAAATTTTAAAGGGGTTTGTAATTCTGATTGGAGTTCAGACCTTTGTCTTCACTGCTCTTGAATGAAAACCAGTTGGTCTTTTGTGTCAGATATAAAACCTGAGGAGAGGACGAGGAACTGGATTAAGATTTTCTACACATTTCTCCAAGACCAACAAACTGCTTTTATTTGGTATTGTAAAGGATGACAAAAACTATGCAGAATTAGAGCCTAAACACAAGTGATATATAACAAAATTGTCTTATGGTGTGACCAATCATTTGTCTAGCTAGTTCTGCACTAAAATCAAAAACCTCTCCCCTTCCTCCCAAAAACAGAATGACAATATACTTGTACAAAGAAGAAAGAGGTAGGAGTACAAGTACTATACTTACACATACTGCCATTTAATATTATATAGTTTAAGCTGTTTCAGTGTTTATAAAATTTACATACTTCTACTAAACTGTTATTTAAAGGAAATATTTATTATTGTACTTTTGAAGAAGGGTTAAGCAAAATGAAAATCATCACTTGTTTTCTGAGAGTCCTCATTTAATTTCTGCTCCATGTGAATATGGTAACCTTCCATATACCAGGCAGCTGGTAGCTAATGTCATGGTAAAGGAGCCCTGAATTTTAATGAATACCTCAGCACCAGAGGTTTATGTCTATGATGTTCCTCTTTATGTAACCTGACATTTGTGTCACAAAAAAAAAGTAAGCTGTAGGGAATAGTTTTCCTGGGGGAGAGGATGTGGAATAAGAAACTTGCATATGTCTGTGGTTTGTGATGATGGTTTTCTGCCGCAGTTGCAGGATCTGTACCAGTTTGCTGCTGACTGGTGTGGGTTTCTCTGTGCCAGCAGGTGTGGCTCAGTAATTGCTGAAACCAACAGGAAACCTCCCAAATGAGTAGCAAGCCTATTTGTGTGAGAGCCATTCAAATAGAGGAAGAGAAATTTTAAGTGTCTATTTCTAAGGTAAAGTAAGTGCTCCAGAAGTGGTATTTCTGGGCTTTAAAAGCAATACTCAGTGAGTGGTATCAAATCCCTTGCTTCTCCACAGGAAAACTTCAGTGCAATAACTGCTGTTGTTTCCTCACTCTTTTATTACTGTATCTTTGCCTTGCTGTTGAGAGGTTGCTTAAGTGGAGCTACTTTCTTATCACTCCAGTCAGTCCACATTTGTGTGATTTTGTGGACCAGCTGGGATTTGGCATGGATTTGTGTTGTTAATACTTGCCCAAGGAAGTTCTGACAAGACCATACTTTTATTTTTCCATAGCTGTTGATGGTGGAGGATTAAGAAGTCCTCCAAAAGATATCTACTGCATGAGGATTCATCTTTTTTTTTTTTTTTTTTCCTGTAGAGAAGGCAAAAGTGTGCTCAGCAATAGGAGACAACACAGGACTCTTTGGTCGTCATCCCCTCATATACTTTAAGCGTTGAATGTGTTTGACTGAGTGCTCTAACAAAACGTTGAGAAAGAAATGCTAGTAGTCTTTTACTTCTACAGAAAACAATGAAGGATACTACTTGAATAACATAATCAAATTCTTGCAGTAGGGCCTTCAGCCTGATGTCAGCCTACTGCAACCTGTTGCATGCTTCTTTAACAACTAAGCTGTAACACACGCAAGCAATTAGACATTACTGTGTTGAAATAGCAACTGTTGTACTTCTACAAAACAGAGCATAACAGTCCCGAGGTAAAAATAAATGTAGGTAAGGTAGTAAAAAGTGGGTAAGAGCTTTATATTTGATGAAATTAGAATTATGTAATTGTCTGCAGTTACAGTCACTCCAGTAAGGGGGGAAGTAAGTTTGGGCATGTTCTATTTCATTATGAGATCTCTCTGGTAATAAAGTTAGCCTTGCTAACATGAAATAACAGAAGTAGGTGAATGCTCCTTTTATTCCTAAAAGATTTTAATTCTTGTATGAAAACTTCTTCTGTATTTCTATTTTAGAATTTACATGTGTTACCAATGATTTTACATAATCTGTGACTTTTCTGTGGTAATATTAATTAACTCAATTAAACTAAACTGATTCAGCATATCCAGGACTTGTCTGGCGTGGTGCTTCAGTATGTTTAATGTCATTGAGATGACTTTCAACACTTCTTTAATATCTATGCTATTATCTCTTCTTGCATCCTTTTTTCCTGTCCTGTCATTAATTTTTTCATGCCTCAGATGTGGTCTTGCTAGCCTGTTGATTGCAGGCCTTTGCTTGTGCAGTGTTTGATGCCTGAAGCACTGTAGTGCTTCTGTACCCATTAGATCAAGAGTATTAAAGGTTGTCTATGAATACTGATTGGAAATATGCAGTGTCAAGTGCTCTTGACTTTTACAAAATCCGTGCTACTGTTTCTGAATATTCACTGTGATAAATATACCAGTCACTTTATGTTTTCTTCACCCTTTTGCCTTTGATTAGCATGTATATTTTGCTACATATAAAGAAAGTGTTCTGTGTTGATATAATTATCAGGGTTGTTTATTTCCAAAGTGTGTGGAAAATGTATTGTTGGAGAATTTACAGAGTTAGAAAGTGAGACGAGACTTTTCGGTAACTTAACTGCAGTGCAGCCTCATTTTGGCTACAATTATTCCGAACTGTTAATAAATAAGGATATAAAACTTCCAAAGGGTGTATTTCTTTTTTAAAAAATGGCATCAGGTCAACAGTAAGAGTGAAAGTGACATTTTGTTAACCATGATACATGTCTGGAAATGACTTGCCCCATCAAAATGTGTTAATAAGTCATTACATCTTCTTTATTCAGCCTCTGTGGTGAACTTCCTACATTTGAAATGGAAAATGTCTCCAAAATCTTGACACTCTTTAAAATAAGCAATTACTTGGTGAAAAAGACTGAGGAACCCCAGAGGACTTTTGACTCACTGGAACTTCCAAAAGTCACGGCTGGACATTGTTACCCTTTCTGAAAATTGCAGTATTTAGTTTTACCAGAAAAAAAGGTGGCTATTTTTAAGGGTAATGGTGTGGGGAAAGCAGGGGAACTCAAAGAGGGGAAAAAAGCATGTTGGTTTCCAGGCAGCTAACATTCAAAGTGACGAAGTCTGCAAAATAAACATGAACTTGAAGTGTATTCTAACATATAGAATCTAGGAAGTTATTGGTAACATTTTAGCTTTCTTGTGAGATGGTTTAAGAAAGTCAATGTGAAGTATTTCAGTTTTTGGAAAAGCCAGTGAAGAAGAAAATGACACCAATTCAGACTCATTTCTTCTCAATTTGAAGAAGTCATCTTTCAGCCAATCTTTGCTGAGAAAATGGAGAAAGCACTAAGCTCTCTGAAATCAGAAAAGGCTGCAACTTTGAAAAGAAATGTTTTTGATCCAGAAAATGCAGCTATGGTTGTAAAGCTAACTATTAAAGAGCATTCTTTCTTGCTACCTGTTGTCCTATACCATTTCCAAGTTATTTTCACACTGAATGGCCAGTTGCAGAGTGAGCTCTTGTTGCCAGTGTCTGACTGCAGATGAAGCATCTGTGTTAGCAAACAGCTTGAGAAAGCATGATAAGTTTTGGAATTGACAATAAAATGAGATTTGTTGTCTACCTCCTGTCCAGGATGGCACGGATAATATCTTTATGGATTATCATGGTCACAGTAATTGAGACAAGAGTACTTTGAGACAAACAGTATTAAATAATGCAAAATAAGTTGACAATGAGAAGGAACCAAACTGTTGCATTTTGCCATGGCGCTTTAATTCTTGTCATGTAGTTACGAGCAACTTGTTCTTATGATTTCAAAGACATTTAGGCATGAGGATGAGTAATGGATTTCTAAAAGACTGAAGATGACAACCTATCACATGGCGGCCACAGCAACTGTTGAAAAACTGGATTTGTAACTTTTGATCATTTTTAATGATGACAATTTAGCATCTTATGCAGAAAATAATTAGTATGAACCTTTTTCAGTCAGGTTCCCAGTCGCTGAATCTCTCCTCTTTTGTGAAACTAATGTTATCTTTTCTTAAACAATTCCTGTGAAGTGAATCTTAATTGGAATAATGTTCCTCTGCCCTTCTGAACCAGACAGCAAGTTATTTGTGATTTTTCTTTTTTCCTGCTCAGGAAGAAGACTTGCTGCTTCTTGGCTTTCTTCTTTGGTGGATCTGGGTTGAAATATGTCTCTTAATGATAGCAATATGCTAAAATTTTATAACTTGAGTTGTAACCATTGACAAAAGAGCTTTGGATGGACACAAAGCCATTAAAATAAGGAGAAATAAGTTGTTTCATGAGCAAGAATCTATCTGCAAACAAGCAGTGCTGGAAATTGAAGGAAAATCTTTTAAAATGTCACAGACTTATTAATGGTCCACCAGATAAATATGAAAGTAGCCTCCCAGTATTTCTGAATAGTAAGAGTTGCCCAGATAAAGCTGGAAATTTTTCACTTAAAATTTTATAATGGCTTATTCTTAGAAGACATTTCAGTAGATTTTTTTACTTTCATTTTTGGCCGGATATGGAGAAATACAAACTTTAATCTTGAATTTCTGAAACTGAAGATTTGTTGTTTTCTACTCATTCTTTTTCCTCCTGTTTATTTATCCCTTGTGTTTTTGCCATGCCAAAATTAAAAAAAAAACCAAAACAAACAACAAAACAACAAACAAAACCAACAACAAACCAAAAGAAAGCCAAGCATAAATGGAGAAAGAGACAGCAGCAGAGAATCAAATTTCTTGGATTATTTCCAACCTCCAAAAGGTCTATAACTGGTCTAATGTGGCAACTCAGGCTGAGCAGCTGCAGAGCCCTGGTGGTGAAAAGTTGGAAGGAGCTATGTGCTTTCTCACTTTCATTCCAGACTTGCTCCTTTGAGACGTCCTAGACTCTTTGCTCTCTGTTTTGTTAGTAAATGCCTCCTGTGATGAAAATTTTATGGGTATGGGGGAGCTCGAATTTCGGGGAAAAATTTCTAAGTATATCTAAAGTTGTATGCATCTAAGAAATGCATATGATTGAAATAGACTCTCTGATAGTTAGCTGCCGATTTGGTGAATGTCTAATTGATTAATTGTAACACAGGCATAATCATCTGTGCCTGGCTGGCTTGATCATTATTCTATAGATAGAGACTTAGTCAAGAACAGAAATATACCAGAATCTACTTTTTCTATTGTCCTGGTTTGAGTAAGTGGCAGGAGGTTTTGGTAGTGGGGGAAGGGGCTACAGCAGTGGTCCACAGTGAAGTTTCTTGAAGCTCCCCCAGCTCCAAGTTGGACCCACATTTGTACCAAGGCTGAGCCAATTAGCTGTACCTCTGTGATTACATATCTAAGAGAGGCAACCTGAGAGGAATTGTGAGGAGAAGTTGCAAGGAGAACATCTGTGTGAACATGGAGGTCAGTGGAAGAAAGGAGGAGAAGGGGGGAAGGTGTCCTGGAGCAGAGCACCCCCGCAGCCTGTGGTGAGGTGGCAGGGCCACCCTCTTCCCCAGTCACCCATAGAGGTCTATGGTCCAGCAGATGCAACCTGCAGCAGATGAGAGCCCTACACCAGAGCAGCTGGCTGCACCCAAAGAAGGCTGGGACTCTGTGGAAAGAAGAAGCCCCATTGTTGTATTTCAGCACTGGGAAGACTGCAACATGTGAGGGTGTCCCATGCTGGAGCAGCCTGGGAAACACGGTGGCCTGTGGGAGGGACTCATGTCAGAGAAAGTCTGTGGAGGACTCTCCCATGAGAGGGAAACTATGTTGGAGCAGGAGGAGAACGCCAGAATTTCTCCCTACTCCTCTGCCCCTGAGGTGAAAGAAGTGGCAGGACTGACTGCACCCTATTCCCTGACCCTTGTGGTGCTGGTGGGGAGGAGACTGAGATATCAGGAGCAAGGCTGAGCCCAGGATGAAGAGAGGGGTGGGTGGAAGGGTTTTTAAGATGTGATAATGTTTCTCACTGTTCTACTCTCTGTTAAGGGTCGTTGTTTTCAGTGTCTCTATTAAATTTACGTTTGTTTTTTTTTTTTAAAATTCCCCTAACAAATCAGTCTTTTTTGCCTGTGACTGTTTTAATAGGTGAGAAAACTCCCTGTCTTCACCTCTATTCCTGAGCCTTTTGTTTAATTTTTCTCCTTCCCAGGGCTGGGTGGGGAGGAGTGTGTGAATGGCTGGGTGGTGATCAGTTGCCCTCTGGGCCTAAGCTAGGACAGCTCCTTAGTCCCCAAATAGGTGTGCATTTAGGATTATTCTCTTATATGGGATTTAATATCAATTGTCAGTACATTTATTGAAAAACTCTTAAGAACTTGCAGAAATGTTCAACTGCCTCTTACTGCAGACATCCCTGGCACCTAACCTGAGGTGAGGCAGGGGTCTGCTTTGGATGAGATGTCATACAAAGACAGAACAGACCACAGCTCTGTCACTGCTGATTTTCTGTGGAGTATGATTTGTGCAAAAAAGCCTCTATCATTTCTCTGTATCAAGTAATATGGCAGAAACCACTAAGAAAATTAAATCTCCCTGTGCAACCCCATGTACTGTCAAAGCTAAGCTTCTAGTGAGATTTTTGGCTGTAGACAGGAATTTGTAGACTACAAACATAGACTGCTGGATCCAGTTATGCCATCTGAAGGCATCCCTGCTGTGTTGCTCATCATCCTGTCTCCTGCACTGACCTACAAGACTGCTGCTGAATTTGCTGTAAAACTGTTGCTTATATTCCTTCAAAGTTGGCTAAGTAAGATTAAACACCTGATGAAGGTGGTTTGAATTACCTTAACTGGTCTGGATTGTGCCAGTGCCCCATACCCCGTCCCTTCCACTGACAAAGCCCTTGGGAGGTTGTGTTGGATGGTTAAAAACAGCTTTGCCCATAGCAAAGCTAATCTTCAGTTAGCACATATATTTGCTAAGATGGATGTTGATTCATTAGGAAACGTTTAACATTTCTTTAGGCTTATAGCATTTTCAGCCTCTGCTGTGTTCAAATCTGGAGGGTGTAGTGTGTAATTTATGCTTGCAGCTGACATTTTTGGAATTTCCTTCAAGGTCCATTCTGCACTGGAGAAGAACAGTAACAAAACAAGTTGAGACAACAGGCAAAAATAGCAAGTAGTCCTTAATTTCTACCACAATGCCTTGCACAAATTTCACAGTGTATTGTGCACTTCTCTCTGAAACATGGGCACCCCTATTTCATGTAACTTTTATGATGTTAGGTTTTTGACACACCAGCTTGTTTGGGAGACTGGCCCCACTGCTGCTGGTCATGGAATCGTAGAACGGTTTGGGTTGGAAGGGACCTTTAAAGATCATCTAGCCCAACTCTGCAATGAGCAGGGACATGTTCAACTAGATCAGGTTGCTCAGAGCCCTGTCCAGCCTGACCTTGAATGTTTCCAGGGATGAGACATCTGCCACCTCTTTGGGCAACCTGTGCCAGTGATTCACTACTATCATCATAAAAAATTTCTTCCTTATATCTAGTTTAAATCTACCATCTTTTAGTTCAAAACCATTACCCCTTGCCCCATCACAACAGACTGTACTGAAAAGTCTGTCTCCATCTTTCTTATAAGCCCCCTTTATGTATTGGAAGGCTGCTATAAGGTCTCCCTGAAGCCTTCTCTTCTCCGGGCTGGATAGCCCCAACTCTCTCAGCCTGTCCTCATAAGGGAGGTGCTCCAGCCCCCTGATCATCTTCATGGCCTCCTCTGGACTCACTCCAGCAGGTCCATGTCTTTCCTGTGCTGAGGACTGCAGAGCTGGACACATTACTCCTGGTAGGGTCTCACCAGAGAGGTGAGAAGAAAGGGGCAGAATCACCTCCTTTGATCTGCTGGCTACACTTCTTTTGATGCAGCCTAACATATGGCTGTCTTTTTGGGCTGCGAGAGCACATTGCTGGCTCATAGTTAATTTTCCATCCATCACTACTACTCCAAAGTCCTTCTCTGCAGGGCTGCTCTAGCCCTTCAGCCCCCAGCCCTTTAGTGATACCAGGGCTTGCCCTGACCCATGTGCAGGAACTTTCACTTAACCTTGTTGAACCTCCTGAGGGTCACATGGCTCAGATCTTGAGGTTGTCCAGGTCCCTCTGAATGGCATCCCAACCCTCAGGTGTGTCAGTGGCACCACTCAGCTTGGTGTTGTCTGCAGACTTGCTGAGGGTGCACTCGGTCCCACTGTCTCTGTCGTTGATGAAGGTATTAGACAGTGCTGGTCCCAGTATGGAGCCCTGAGGGACACCACTCATCACTGATCTCCATCTGGACATTGAGCCGTTGACCACTACCCTCTGGATGCAGTCAATTCCTTATCCACTGAACAGTCCACCCATCAAATCCATATCTCTCCAATTTCAAGGGAAGGATGTTGTGGTGGACCATGTGGGGCCTTACAGAAGCCCAGATAGATGACATCTGTAGCCCTTCCCTTGTCCACTGATGTAGCCACTCCATCACAGAAGGCCACTAGGTTGGTCAGGCAGGACTTGCCCCTGGTGAAGCCATGCTGGCTGTCTCAAATCACCTCCCTGTCCTCCATGTGCCTCAGCACAGCTTCTAGGAGGATCTGTTCCATGGTCTTCCCAGGCACAGAGGTGAGGCTGACAGGTTGGTACTTCCCAGGGTCCTTTCTGCCCTGTTTAAAAATGGGTGCAATGTTTCCCTTTTCCCAGTCACTAGGGACTTCACCTGACTGCCATGACTTTTCAAACATGATGGAGAGTGGCTTGGCAGCTTCATCAACCAGTTCTCTCAGGACTCTGGAATGCAATGATGGCTGTTGCTGTTCAGCATGGCGTCTTTCAAATGCATTCAGGCAGCTTGAATAGAGTTGTCCATGACCGTTTCTTTTTTCCCTTTAGAAATGTAATGGAGACTTGGGGAATAAAGAGGGCAGGGAGGGAAAATACTCTTTAAAAATACTTTTAATACATAAAATGTACCCCTCAATGCAGTGTCTTTCACTGGACTGTTTGGGGTATATATTCAGTTTGCAAATGCTCTACCTTTCCACCAAGGATTTTCTGGGACAGTCTGAAGGTACTTGCAAACTACAACAATTTTTGCAAGGTTTTCAATACATATTTGCAAGCAGTAAACAATTAATACTGCTTAAATTACCAGCTAAACGATATTTCCTACTTTCTGAAGTGACAAGGAAAAAAGATACTGCTTCGGGGCACCCATTTCTGACAATCACTGCCAGCAATGAGTCAGTCTTTTAACACCAGATGGAGCTGGCGTTATGCAACACCATGTGTCCATAGGTGAAGGAAGGAGTAACCAGAACTCCTTTCCTGCAGGCCTCAGAGCAGGTGCCAACTTGTCGATGTGCTTGGTAGCCCTTTGGAAATGCTCTATGATGTGTAACAGCCATTTGCTTGGTACAAGAGTGGCAATATTTTAGAAAAATATTTTTCCCCAAAACTATTTTAAATAGCACCACTAGAACTTTGGGGAAAAGAAATAAAAGCTAGTTAGCTAGTTCAGAGCTTATTTTAGGGGGGGGGGGGGGGGGATGGGGGGGGGGGGGACACGGGACACAGGACAGACACAGACGAGACACACCACACACACACGGCACGACACACACCAGCCACTTCTCTTCCCTCTCCTTTAAGAAAAAGGAATTTAGAAAGCTCCAGCTGTCAATCTTTGTGCTTTTAGTGCACAGTGGGGCTGGAAGTAAACACAGCTCTTCCACAGGGTAGAGAGGAAGGACGTGATCTGAAACTGGTGGCCGAAGTAACAAAGCATGATAATAGTGCTGCATCTATTATCTCCTGTCATGAAGAGATAAAATTCCTGTTATTATCTTGATATTTTGTGTTCAGATAGAAAACCTAGCTCTGTTTCTTGTGTGTCTCAAAAAAGTTGGAAGAAGAGATTACACTTTTAGTTAAGGTGGCAACCTTTGTTTTTCCTGGCTCAAGCCAAAAGAGTATCACTGCAGGGTCTCATTTGGTGTATATAACCAAGGTTGACATTACTCTGAAACTATTTTTTGCAAACCACTTAACTTCGAGACTGTACATACAATATTTATATGACAATTAACAGGATAGTTCATTTATGGCAAAAATAATAATGTAAAAATCTGCTATCTGAAATGATTTTAATATCCCAAGCCAAAGTTTGGATTTACTTGTGTGCAGTCTCAGTGTGAGTAGGTCATAATGCAGTTCAATTTTGTCAGACTGTCAGAAATCATGTTTTATTGAGCGTATTCCCAGGTGAAAGTGACTGAAGAAGCAGCAGCAAGTAGGCAGTGTTTAATATCTGAGGAAAGAGGCAGCTGGCAACGAGATCTGCTTCTTCCTCTATGTGGCTTTCTGGGTACAGAGAGGAGAGCTGGCTAGCACCCAGGTCACTCTGTATTAGCAAGTTCCCTAAGCCTTCTGTATCATGGGATCCATTACATATAATGATTCCTGTCTAGTCCCTGAAAAACTCATTAACTGAGGAGCTGAAGCAGTGATAGTGATTAAAATTTTTAATTTTAACAGGTGGGTGTAACCTACTTAGATGCTATGGGACCTTCATGAATCTTAACACCATAACCCATATTTCTGGTAGTATCAAAGAATATCCCCCATTTCATTAACCTGAAAATGTTGACTGAATTTGGTATGAATTCATGGATAACCTTGACCCTATTGAAGGTCTTGCTGTTCACTGAAATTTGTTATTCACTGAAAGATTTCTCTTAGCCATGATGGTGGAGGTCATAAATCTTAATGTCAGAGCCTTGTAGATTGGAAATATTGCTATAAATGAATTTATTTGTTCTTTCTGTTCTGTTATGCCTGGATTGTTCCTTTAGGCTGTCACTGTGTTACTCAGATTTGAAAATATCCAAATTCAGAAGCCTTAGACACTAGTTGGAAGTGGTTTCTACTTTGCACTGACATTTTCATTAGTGTTCAGTCAAGTCTTCCAGATATTCATGGATCTCTGAAAAGATGGTATGAGTTTCTACTTTCCATTTATAGATGCAAAATGATGGTGTTGGTTTTTGTTATGGTGTAGGTGTCTCTTCACTACTCCTTAACTGGTAGATTCAAGAAAGAGCTAGAAGAAGAGTTTTAAGGGTGGACTCTCATGTCCTCTATAGTTGTCTGTGTAGAGTGTGTTTGTATTTGTCAGTGTCTGGTAGATAGAATTTTATTAGCTGGATGAATAGAAGGGAGATTTTATAAATGCTTTCAGGTTGTGTCTAGGTACCTTGCCTTATCAAGTCATTTTTAATACACTTTCATAGTAGAGCTTTTGAACTTGGTACACCTTTTTTGGGGTAGTTACAGTTTGCTTATTTGATTCAAAATCAACAGAAGCTATAAAAAATAATAAACCATCAATTTTCTGAATGAGGCTTAGAATTTTCGCTGGTGCATCCAACGTTCGATGTATTTTTGCCCACATTACTGTAGGTACAGGAGCAGTCAGCAATAAAATGTTCTTACTTGAGCCTTTCAACTTTTTAATTTAGCAGAATGGGATACAAAACCTTTACTATGGTGGTGAGTCAGATCAATAATATGCACATTTGACAGAAGAGATGGCTCATACCACGTGAACTGAAAATATATTTATAAATCAGTGGATAGTTTTCAACATATTAATTTTAACTCCATTTAGCAGCAGCAAAAGTGAGTATTTGTCTTCTCCATCTGTACTTTTAAAATCTACTGAGCCTGTAGTGATATAAGATTGTAGATTTTGGTGTTTACGTTTACTGGGAAGCTTTAACACACTTCAGAAATTATCTCCACAGGGGTTGTGTCCCTTAACATATAACCCTTCATTTCTACTAGATGGAAATTGGAATTTACTCTGAGCTTGAACTGCTCTATATTCTCAGTTGTCTATTTCAAGTTATGTTTTTTCTTTTGACCACCCACGAGGCCTCTCTGGTGGTTTCTCTCTGGCAGCTCCCTGCTGCTCCAAGGCACTCCAGGCTGTTATGTAGCAGACAGATACTGGCAGAGCGTGGGTGTACAGCAGCAAGTGTGCTAATCAGCTGTGTGGCCCTCGTTATGTCAGAAGTGCCTTCTGCCCCCAAACACACATCCTGAAGTATCCTAATCCAAAAAGAATATAGAATACTTGGTGCAAGGACAAGGAAGAAGTTAACATGTGGAAACACCGTAATGAGCAATGTACTTTACTAAAATAGACTCCACCAAAAAAACCCCCCATCTAAGAGTCTCTTGAAATATGCAGACTCTCTACTTCCAGGGCTTTCCCTCACACCAGACAGCTAAAATGTTCAGAAAGCAAATGTGGCTTATATTAACATATTGTGTTTTTACAAGTGTGAAAGAAGACTTGTTATCAGATAATCAGCCAATTCTCATACCAGAGATATAATGAAGTTGGTGTGATTTGCATCATATTGAGGATGTGTGATTAAAATTCTATTCTTATAAAGATGTGTACCAGAGGATAGAAGCATGTATGTGAGTGCTCAAAGTCCAGGACAAAGCATCAAAAATGTACTGGTTGTGTTTCATAACAGAAGTGTCTATGTTCCTTTTAGCTTCTTTTAAAGACATGGCTTTTCAATTCACCACAACTGTATACATTATTTTCTACATTTTTTTTCCTGTTGCATAGGAAATAAAAATGAATAAAATACCGAAGTTTCAGTTGAGTTTCTAATCAGGGCAGAAATGGCTCAGGAAAAGATGATGCAATATACTCTTGTATAAAGCCACATCAGTTACTTTAACACAACCTGATTCAATAGCTACAGATAATCATTGCCAACTCAAAACTACTTGCAGGCCACATTGAAATGAGTTGATAGTTTTACATTTCTATTTTGCAGGTCTCTGTACTGAAAGCAGAAGTCTTCCAACTGTTATATTTGTTAACTATTTAATGAAAGACTAAGGATTGAATTGCAGTCAATAAGCATTGACCTGCAGTCCCATGTGTACAAAAATACAGGTTTTCTTTTCACTTGTTTTGGGTCTATGGCAAAACTGCAGTGAATCTGAACCTTTAATGGCATGTTTTATATGGACTCTGAATAGGACCCTGACAGAATGAATGTCTTACAGGTATAGCTTGCATTCAAGAGAACAAAAAAGCTAAACTGTAATGCGTTTTTGGCAGAAGAGCTTCTGAATAGAGCTCAAACAACCACAAAGGAACATAAAAGAACAACAACATATGATACTCTGGAAAAGCATAGGATACCATTTTTTGCCAAAGAGGTCTGGTGTTTACCTGCCTGAATAAATAAGGTCTGCTTTCCTTCAGATTAAATAAATACTAATGGAGCAGCTAGTAGCTCCATCCAACCTCTGCTTGAAGCTATGGAGCCATTCCCTCACCACAAGTCTATTCACGCACCTCAGGTTTATCTGCAGTCAAATTTAACAGCATGTATCCTCAGTGGGGACAGTGTGGGGAACATTGCAGAGATCTGCTTACAGCTGAACTGCGGCTGAGCCTCAAAATCATACCACAGATAAATAGGAGCAGCCAAGCATATACATCACCAAAAAAATGTCTCTTTTTTCAAAAGATACAGCATTAGGACTACAAAATGGAGGTTGTCAGGAGAAAAGATTCAGTGGTAGGAACTGAAATTGATTGGTGCAGCAGAGTTGCAAAGACTGTGGAGAATGGCAGATTGTGCTGGCCTAGGTACTTCATTGCAAATATTTATTTATTTTTTTAATCCTCATAATGAAAGACAGTAATTTCCCTGCATGCAGCACCCTCCAGCATAGTGATGTTTGTTGATTAAAGTTTCTCCCATATGTCTTGCAAATTTTCTTGTACTAGAGCTTGAAGGTGGTAGCTCCTACTTAATTATATCTCTGGCAATACTGGAGCACCAACATTTGCCTGCTGTATAGGTGATCCTCCAGGTTGATTCTTGAATAGATTTTTGGACTGTGAATGCAAGTTTTCTGTTAGCCTGTTCATCCAGAACACTAAAGTCATGGGGTATTTTATACGCTGTGATCTATGTAATTTGTTTATCTTCTTTATTTGAAGTATTATCAAATATTTGTTTATTTGTTTCAATCCTAAGTGTTTCAAAGCATAAAAACATAAAGTTCCTACTGAGAAAGTAAAGGTGGAATGAAAGGTCAAACCATTTAGTACAGTAGCAGGTAAACAGGGAGTATTGGCTACTACCTTTAAATTCGTGGTAGATGTTATTTGCACAGTTAGGTACTCTGCTTCATCTCCACTTTCACTCTTCTCTGAGAGTTCTGGACTAGAAGGTTAGTTAGTTATAACTGCTCCCTCTTCTGTTTATACTGATCTGCTCTCTTCCACTGCATGGTCAGAAGGTTAGTCTCTTGGATTTTGTGCTGAAATGGGAGAGAAGCACTCACATGGACAGAGAGTGGTCTCAGTGACTGAATGGCAGACAATGTGAATCACTATTCAAAGATCAGCACATACCGGGAGTTCAGCCTCCCCGAGGACAGCTGACTCACTTCTGATGTCCTGCTCATCAGAGGGCTGGATTGAAAGCCAAGGCGGTTTGAACAGTCTGAGTTATGGTTAACACTTGGAGTGTAACAAGGAGGCTCTAACTAAGCATGCAAACCCAGCCTGTTCTTGTGTGGCTCCGCTCAGCTGGCAGCCTGCTTGGCAGACCTTTGCTGAGTGAATTGCAGTGAGCTGTTTGAATGATGAGATGTTGCATGGAACAAAGAGTTAAATGCTGTCTGCATATGAACTAGGGAGTGTCTTCAGGTGTAGGCAGTAAAGTGGGAAGTAAGGCACTGGAATATGCAATGTTCAGAAAGTATGGGATGATACCAGACTGCTGTCTCGGCAGAACTCAATTGCATCTTCACTCAGCTAACATACTTAGCTGCCTTTTGAATGAAAAGTGGATCATTTGAAGCTTGTACAAAGGAAAATATGGACCTTAACTTCTGTCTACACTTGAGGAGGCTCAAAGAGCATATTCAATATACGCATGATTATAATGCAAGGTTTAAGGGCTGTTGCTGAAAGAAGTGTAGGAGCAGAGGACCAGCCTGAAGTGTCAAAATAACTCCTAGCAGTCTCAGGAGCAAGGAGATTATTACCACTTACTTCCAAGGACAGAGTGCAGCAAGGATACCTGGGATTAGCTGAAAGGTAGGGATGGAGTCACATGGAAGTGACACTGTGACTGGCTTTTCTGACTGGGGTCATGTCCCCCCATTCCCATGTCCCTCTCCTTTAGAGACAGATTAAAGGATATCTCATTAGCTTGTAGGTGCTAAGAACAGGCAATTTGTCACTGCAGTTATGTTGTGAACCAGGAGAAGACAGGATAGATTTTAATATATTGTCCTTGCTTCTTCAGGTAGTCTGGGAGGCAGACCTTCACTTGCTGTAACTGAATGACTGAACGTTTCCACCTCTTTGTTGAGAGACTCTCTAATTGCACATGATTGGGAGGTGAATAGAAATTTAAAAACTTGTGGGTTAAGGTTGAACATAGTTCATTTCTCTGTCTGAATCTGTTGGGCTGTACTTAATGTGTAGGGAACTTCTGTGTGTTGGTGGTGGCACTCAGTTATCTGCCCAGGATTTAACTAGCTCACAGCATTATAGTGGAGTCACTGGGCTGGACACAATTTGTTGGCTCATGTTTCTGTCCCATGGCACAGTTAAATATATTTCCACTCAAGAGAGATGTTTTTCTAGGAGCCCTCCAAAGAAGGAGGTCACAGTGTTTCCACACAGCATATCCCACTACACTACCTTCTGTGCTCCTAAAGTTGCCCCAATATCAGATCTTTATCCTTCTTACTGAAATAAATGGATTCAATTCAGTGCTCTAAAACTGGTCCTCGTCTTGCAAAGAAGACATTCAATGACTGAAATTCCATTTATTTTAAACATTACTTGTGTTAAATATTGAGGAAAGAATCTTGAAGTTACCTGCAAATCATTCACTGTTGTGACTGGTGATTTCCTTTACAAGTTTGAATTATTCGAAAGTATAAAATGTTTTTTGGTTATGTCTATCAAATTTTGATTGATAACTTTTTTTAATCCATAAATCAGTGCTTGGGAATTTGGCCTTTATAATTGGAATTTAGGGTCCAGATAAACCAAGAGAAAATAGGTGGTTACAAAAGACACTCTTGTTATTCCTGCTACATAGAGATGTTGAGTAGAGAGGTAAGTGTCCCAGATATTGTTCTGCTATTTAGATGATCATGGTAATGTCAGTGGAACTGGTTGTTGTGGAAACCAATTTTCTTCTTTCCATTCTCTTTCTAATACCACATTTGTGAATCAATTCACTAATTCAACTGAAAATTAATTTGAGCTGACATATTCTGAATTTATTTAGGAGCCACAGTTATGCAGAGAAAATAGTATTTTACCAGTGGTTGTCTTCAAGGACTCAAGAACTGTGCAAAGCTCTCAAATCTCTTTTTTTTTTTTTTTTTTTAAATTTATTGAGCTAAATGGTCTTGCAATTTGACAGTGCCAGGGATTCAGCGTGTGAATTACTACCAAAAACTGTTGAGATCTTTGACTTAGTAATTAACTTGATAGGATTATGAACAAAACTTTTGAAGTTTTCGATCTCCAAATCTGTAAGGTAAACTGTTGAAAAAATAATTAGCATGCCAGCAATAGTGGAAAAATTTGTTCTCAGTTTTTCGCTGATAGCTCCCTACCCAATTTTTACATTTGCTTATTTTCCAAATTATTTTATTGGTTAATTATACATTTTCCATGAAAGTAGGTTTATGTCCTTTAATGTATTACATGGCAGTTGTATTATATCCTCCTTCCTACCCTCATGGTATTTTAAGCATAAGTGGGTAGGTACTTTTGCTTTTGAGACAGGTACACAGCACAAAATCCAAGTACAAACTTAATGTAAGTTGCTGGCATTTTCAGCATTTCTTGCTTTCACACATGGAATCATTACTTTAGATGTGTGATTTTTCATTTTTGTTTCCTTTCTTAATGATATCCTGCCTTACAGGTATATGTATCTACTGCTGTTCATACTAATACTTTGTAGATAAAAGCTGTAGCAGGGACATCATTGCTCTAATAGCTTTGCATTTCATTATATTTTAGATAGCAAAGTGACTCAGTAACAGCAAATGCTGCCTTTACTAGATTGTGTAAACTAGAATATTTAAAACTATCTTTCACTTTTAGTCTGTCAGCAGATAAAATGTCAGATCACGAAATTAGTGCTATCATGTTTGTAGCGCATCATAGTAACATTTAAAAGAAAATTACTTATTTCACTTGAGTAAATAAGAAAACTAAGTAAAAGTAAGACCAAAAGATTCTAGATTCCTGTCCGCTTTATATTACCTTCTATTAAATGTGTTCTGCTTCTCTGTTGCTACTGCATGCAAACAATAGGATCTTTCTTCAAGTACACCTGACAGGCGAAAGAAAAGTAACTTCAAAAAGCATAAGTAGTTTCATTTCCGCAAGTATGGTCTACAAAATTGTTATACAAGTGATACTTTGAAAGCACAGTTTTTTTAACAGTGTAGTTCAAATAAACCATCCTGTATGTCCTGTTTTTCTGTATGTTCTGTTTTTTAGCAGGGTACAAATCTAGGTTTAAAAGAAAATGTTCCCCTTAGCTGCTGTCGTGGTCCATTTGTCAAATGGAGCAGGCAGTGCAGCATTTTGGAGCACTAATGTCATTTCCAGACCTGTTCTTGTGTTTGATGCATAGAAAAGCAATAAATAGCTTAACAAATGATTTATGATATCCTAGGAATACTGAGTTATACTAAAAAAGTCTGAATCTCAGCTGGACATCTGGTTCAATATTCTGAAAATAGCTTATGTCCATTTTTTTGGAAGTAATTAGTATACCAGGAAACAAGGTTCTTTATCAATAGAGTCCCACAGACACCTACAGACTGAGCCAGGCAATTCCTGAAACTTCAAAAAGTGCTTATTCCCTGCAAAACCTATTGAAAACAATGGAAGACAGACGCCTTGAAGTTTTCTAAGCTCTCACTAGGTAATTTTTGCAACTAGCAAGTCTTTGAATATCTTCAGTGTTAAAGTTTCAGTCTTTTTACCTTGATGTGTGAGAACAAGAACCAAGGACTGATGAAGTCATAATGTAATAATGAACAGAAAAATTGGAAATTCAAGGTAACAGTTTGCTTGTTTATTTATTTATTTATTTATTTATTTATTTATTTATTTTTAAAGGGAACTTATTTAAGAGATGTAATAAAATTATATAGTATAAATACCGTGGTATTGGTGGACATTTAACAATGCCATCGGAGAAATAACGATGCCTTTGATTTTTGCAAATGTTTATTACACAGCTGTTTAAAAAACACTAAAATGTCATTGTTATTTAAGGTCACTGCAGTCACTTCCAAGCGGGGTGTCACGATTCACAACATCTTGAGTAATGGTGTGTGAAAAAAGACTTTGTTTATATAAATGGATGTAGGTGATAAGATGTAGTTCTTATTTCTGGACCAATAAGTATGTGGAATGTGCTTGGCTTTTTAAATTGTCAGAAGAAATAACCTCTCATCTCTATTTTTACTAGAAAACCAACTGTGCACTGACCAAAAGCGAATAGTGTTTGATCCTCCTGTTATAGGGCAGAGAACATGGAGGGGGGGGTATTTTTGCAAAAGTTTTGTTTTTAACAGATCAAACAAACAAATGCATATGAAAACAGAGCACAATTTTAATGTGTTCTGTTTTAATGGAAACCCATCAAGAGCTCTGTCTAGCAATACTCAAATTTGTAAGGGACCAGTGTTATGGGGGAACGTTTGTTTCCCTGTGCTCAAATATAATGCAAGTTTTCTGTGTGCAAGCATAATCAACTGGGCAGTCAAAACCACCACACTTCATTTTAAATATGAGTGATGCTGAAGTCCAGGTTAAACATCCAGTCTTCCTACACAGTTGGAGAAAAGTGAGATGCTAACCTCACAGGTATAATAGTTTACTTGATGCTTGCAGTAGTAATAATAAAGCCAGCTGAAGGCTGCTCTGACACATCCCACCTCACCCAGCTTTTTCCTGTGCATCAATTTGCTGTTCTGTCAGCTGCATCAAGAGACCAGGCTGCAAACCAAAACACTGCAATGGTCTGGGTTAAAACAGCTCTCTACAAAAACATGTCGGGGGGAGAGGCATTTTTAATCATTTCAGGGATCTGGTTTGAAATGTTGTCATGATGGCTCTGTTGTGTTAGCATAGCTGTGTGGAGACACACCCCAGTGACACACAGCTGGAGAGGTAGGGATAGGAGAACTTTAAATCTCCTTTGCTATGAGAACCAAAGTGTCTGGTACCTCCTTCAGAGGTATTTTTCACTGGAAGAGCCAGCAGCTAAACTGGTACCTTACATCACTCATTTATAACCCTCCATTACATACATGAAATAAAACAGTGTGAATACTCACTGTGTTACAATTTTTTAATTATAAGAATAAGCTATATACAGTAGCATAGGAAATAGGGAATTTCTAATGCAAAACTTATAGTCTATACCTCAGTTCCTAGGCTTTGTGAGGAATCTTACAGAACACCTTAAAACTGAAATAATTCATTAGATGGAAATAATGTCAATATGTATTTTTGGTTTTCTACAGTTTAGACAATGTAAGGGTTTTCCTTTCATGCCTATTTTGGTATAATCATTGTATGTTAAAATGGAATGTTTTGAAAAAACTAGATGTTTTGAAAACCTAAAATGAAGGGTTACACATACTTTCAACAGAAATAGGTTGGGAAAGAAATTATTAATAAAAGTAATTTTGTCAAAGGAAGACTTACTCTTTCAACAGTTGCCCCAATGTTTATTGCAGCCTAACTCTGCATGTATTTTTCAATTCACTGAGGGAATAAGACATATCATAGACATGATTATGCTAAACCTAGTCTGCTCACAGATTCCTATACTTTCAGAGAAGAATGAATAAAGAATTAAACAGAAGGCTTCTGGAATCATAGCACTGATTTTCAATATCATATTTGTTTTCATATTTAAATTATACCCATTTTTCTAACATGGAAAAAAAAGGGTTACGGCATTGTTAAATAGTAGTCTTGTTGTTGGGATTCTAGAAGACTTTCTGCAAGAGAATGGCCATGTGAGCAATACTGCGTGAGAACAAGACTGATAAGAGCCTCAGCCTGAGGAAGAATGCGATAAGGACGTAACCCTGAATGAGGGGGGAGAAACTCGATGAGACAAAGAACCCTCGGAAGGGGTTGGGGTGGAAGAGGAAGTTCCACAAGGCAGGAAGCCTGGCACGGCTGATGTGGCACTTTTTATCCAGCCATAAGAAGGTTTAAAGCGCGGGCTAAGTTAACTGTCCAGTCTTGAGGACTTGTACTGCATGTTACTCACGTGTGCGGGAGAACGTTATAAAAGGGCTTTCTTAGTTGTAATAAACGGGCATTGCTTGATCACATTGGCTGTGTGCATGCTCAGCTCTCCTGCAGTCTTCTCACAAACTTTTGAAGAAAGTACTAAATTGCTGAGATTCTGTAAAAAAAGAAAGAAAACTGGAAATAAACCTTCAATAATAGAGAAGTCCTGCTGTTCTTTTCAAGTGTCATAGTAATATATGGTGATAGAAATCTCTCTTCTCTTGCTAGCCCAAACAGATTTAGATTTGTCTCCTTCCATAACTGTTAAGTCATTCTTGTTTAGTCACTTTAGATGTGTAATAGGGAATAAAAGCAAATGTGAAGATATTGCTCTTTTTGTTCGATACCACCATTTTTCACTTAAACAGTGAACTGTCTCTGACTACTTAACAGGTGCATCTGTGGTTGGCTTTATTCACTTCTGGTTTACTATGCTATTTGTGAAGGCCTTCCAAGGAAAATAATTGCAAATTCAGTTACAACTCGTTTCCATTTCTGGCTGAACGTGGCTTTGCCTTTTGTTCCTGTGTAGCAATTATTGCTGCATTGTCTAGACTTAGTTTACATTTTAATTGAGTTTTGAACGTTCTTAACAGATGATGATGTACCAAGAGATTATGCAACTGTTTCAGTAATGGAGAGAAAACCACTTTTTAGAATTTGTTTTAATATGGGAGACTCAGTCATAAGGTAAAATATGTTGCCAATAGAACAGAAGTTAAACTTTGATAGTATTTTGACATGAAACAGACTATACTAGAAGACTCATAGGAGCCAGATGGTAAAAGTGATTTTTCCCATGACTGCCAGCAGTAGAAATCCAAGCACTAGTACCAGCTATATAGCTACAGGACACACTTATTTCAAAGTCGGCTGAATTGCAAACAGAAAGGTAGTCTGATTGTTTAAATTTCCTTTTAAAATTAAAATTTCACTTACATTTTTGTTTCTGAAATTTTAGTGTCATGACTGTCATAGATACAAAATAGCAACCTTTAGGCTACCTAAAAGAGAAATTTTTCCTTTCTTTCCTTCATGGCACTCTGGCAGGTAACTGAAAACATAAGTTTTAATGTTCAGCTCATAGTTCTACAGAAGTATGGGAAAAACATCACGAAGTCTTCAATTATTTTGTTTCCACTGATAGACAGTTTGTATTTGTTCCCTTTTGATAACTGACTAATTGTTTTGTGCTTAAGTAAAAAGGAATTAATACAAAGCAAGATTATTTAGAAGAGAAAATATATTATGTTTTCCTAGAATTCATGACTCAGACTGTGAATACTGAATGCATTTGTAGGTGAAGAACTTCTATTTTCATTCTGACAATGTTCTTATTTCAATTATCTGTCACTGTATCTAGCAAAATATGAACCAGACTAATGTGATCTTACACTGTTAAGGTTAGAAAAGTGCTTGGTGAACTTTAGAAAGTTTAAAAACTTCAACTGAATGAAAAACCTAAAGGAAAATGTAATACTTAAAACAGAACTCTGTAATATTATACGGCCTACTTTCCCTCATGCTTTAAAGCTACTCATCACATGATTTCACTGAATTAACCTAATGGCACCTCTTTTAAGCATTGTATTTGAACTTTTTAAGGTGCTCATCTAATGCTTGTGAATCATTGTGCTGTCTTTGATGTGGGATTTGATAAATTTGAAGACAAAATTATTTCCATATAGACAGTGAAGTCGGGAATAATTCTAGGATCTTTTGAAATCAGGTAAGAGTTTTGCCTGTCTATTCAATAGATAAAATTTACACATGATTTACTAGAAATATGTTAGGGGGTGGAGAGGGAAGGTAGGAAAGATTTATTTTATTTTATTTTATTTTATTTTATTTTATTTTATTTCAGTAAGTGTAAACTTCTGCAATGTACCTCCTGTATATTTAAGTATATCGTTCTATTGTAACTTTTTCACTGCAATTTCTGGAAAATGTCTGGTTTAGTTCTCCTAAAACCCTTAAGAAACCCTTAATGTCATTTTGGAAATAAGCTCACATAATGATATTTAAGCAGAGAAATATAAAAACATAATTATTTTAAAATATACTGTATTTTTACACTTCAGTGAAATGAAGGACCAGTAGTTCTGAAGTGAAAAACTAAAGCAGCTTGCATCAATATAGCTTTAGTGTTTTAATCAAGGCAGTTTACAAATGTACCAAGATGGCAATTTTATTCTTGTGCTACACATTTATAAATTGAAGTACAGAGAGAAATCTGACTTTCTGCTGCACTCCCTCTAAGACAGAGAAATGCCAGGGATGTAACTGTTTTCTGAAATCCGGTTTTGACTACAACAAAGCCAGCTTCTTTCTAATTTTGCAGTTAGAGTAGTTGCTAAGCCATCTTAAACTCATGGCCAAGAGATTCAGTTCTTTTAATGAGATGCTGCTTGTAACAGAATAAAAATCAACAGCAACGTGATCAGCATTTTGTAATTTCCTCACTCATTAATCATCTAAAGCAGTGTAACTGCATTAGAGAGGTAAAATTGAGACAAATATTTCCTTTCACTGTGTTCCTTCCTAGCTCAGCTAACTCTCTTGCTAAGTGTTATTTGTTTGCATGATCTAAATCAGATCTTGCTCAATTTCTAGATAATGTGCTGAAAGGGAAAATATATGCTTTAGTGAAGGAAATAAACCTAGGGTCATAAGTAAAAGTGCTAATGTCCTAGTGAGTTGCTTGGTTGTATTATTCCTGGCAAAGAGATGTTCTATTTGAGGTGTCTCTCTAAACTGTTGTTAAAGCTGCATCTTTTCTCCCAGTTGCTGCCTTCAGATAATTAGAATTTTTTCTGATGCAAGACATAGTATTCTGCCTGGGCCAAGACAAAATCCTCAGGTGGTAGCTCTAATCTCACTGTTTTGCATGTAAGGACATGCGGAGTTAAGTTATTTTCCTTGGTAGTATGTGTTGCTTTCCAGAGGAATATTTTAGTTTGTTCCTGCTGGTCTCCTGGTACAAACTTTGAGGTTTTAGTGATGCAAGTTTCGCTAAGAGCTCTCAGAGAGTGGATTTCAGAGTCGCCAGCAAATAACCAGCAAATCTTACTGCCTTTTTAAGCACATTTACTGAGTTAATGAGTCTACAGAATATAAGGGTAATTGTGAAGGTTGGTTTGGACTTAATACATTACTTGTATTTATTGGTTAAAAGTTGCAGCTCTGCAATGACTAGAAGCTTATAGCCACAGCTAAATAGCAGCAGTACTAAATGCTGAAGACATACATGCACATTATACATTTGCAATATGCATTGTCTATAAACAGCATGCTTTTAAAGGCTAGAAGGACCATTAGGGTCATGTAATCTGAACCTCGTAACACAAACTCTAGTAGTCCATAGGAAGTCTTGCACTGGATTTAGAACACACAGAAAAACATCCAGCCTGAAACAAAAACTTCAACTAATGTAAAATTAAATGTGTCCCATAATAAATATTCCAATGGTTACTTAACTATCTCGTACTTTGAATTATCTAATGTCAGTTGGATCCTTCAACTGGTTAGATTCCTTAACACATCCCTAAACATAGATTCAGTAGCAACAGTAGCAATACCCTTGTGTTAAGCAACTGTGATGAGAAGATGGCAGTAGGGTTAAAATATAAGTAAGAAACAAATGAACCAATTAGTGGTTAGCTCAGGCACACTGCATCACAGTAGTGCTTCGTGCTTATGTGATCTGCTTAAATTTAAACACTTTTTCCTGCCTTAAAAAGGATGCCAGGTTGCTGATGAGTATCTATCTAGATTCAGGGAGTCACTTCTTCCTTGTTTTCCCTAATATGAGAAGCTTGCTTTGAGTACTGCTTAGATTTCCCAACAGATATATACAAGAGTAATGCAAATTTGGTTTGGAATATGGAGTGTACAGTCTATGCATAGCTGACCTGAATAAATCTCCTTTGCACCCTTTCTGAGGCTTAAGTTAATACTCAAGGTAGTGAGTACATCCAAGCAGTGCTCTTGGAAACCATTAGGTAGGCAGGTGTGTGCAAACTCCCATGTATGACAGTACTGAAACTCCTCTGTTACAGTGTGTAGTATTACTGCTGGTCCAGTGTGGGGCTGCCTTGAACAAAAAGAAAAATTGTGCTAAACTGTGTGGTGGTTTTCTGAGAAGCACAAATGTTAATTAGTGGTTAGGTTGAGTTCAGTGACCTAATTTGCCTTTCCAAACATCTGGTGACTTTTGCATTACTTACTCTGAAGAACCTTAACTATTAGTGATTGGAATACGTTTACAAACTCACATTTAAGAATGATGCACTTGCCATCTGTTAGCACACCACACATAAAGAAGGCATTTACTATTGTTCTGTGACCCTCACCCCAAAATACAAGGTCCATCAACTGTACAAATGTTTTCTTTCACCAAAAAGGAAGAAATTTTATATGATGGTGAAACACTGGAACAAGTTGCCCAGAGATGCTGTAGAAGCCCCACCCCTGGAAACATTCAAGGTCAGGTTGGACAGGCTCTGAACAACCTGATTTAGTTGAAGGTGTCCCTTCCTCATTGCAGGGGAGTTGGACTACATGACCAGATACAGAATTTCTCAAATAATATTTCTTTCTAGATTTTAATGGAAATAATACAAGTGATGTCCTAGTCTCAAGAATCCATGATAAAGCACAATGGAGATTTATTAGTAATTAGCCTGCTGACTTCTCTTTTTGTGAGGATCTCTGTGATTTCAGGCAGAATTTCCAATTTATTTGGATGTTGTGAAAGTTTATTTTAGCTGTGTAGTGAATCTTCTCAATTTAGTTATCTATTTAATTTCTTCTAAGAAAGGAAGAATAATAGGCACATCATTCCAAAATGTGATATGTAGGTTGTATAAAGGACAATTCTGCTATCTTAACTAGTTTTGTAACCATTCTAGGTGGTATCTAAGGAATTTGGCTATGTCTGATGGCTGCATACAAAGGCTTTTTTGTTGTGTGGCAAGTGGTAATCCTATCATTTTAGGAACAGTCTTAAACCAGAAAATGTTGCAGGCCTTCATAGTGTCATCCTTTCAGGAGCAAGACTTACACGGAAGGCAGAGAATGAATACCTACAAAGCTGCTATTACATGTTTATTTCCAAAAATACTTTCTAAAATCTGTCAATGCCTTAAGAATTCACATTCTATTTGAGTTTAAGCTGTTCTTTACTTGACGCTTTGTCAATACACTGATACTCTTTGGGATTCATCTTATTTTTCTCAGCTGAAAACTCAATTGCCTTTTAAATGATTTTATAGTTGGCATTAAATGTTCCATGAAGTGCAGGAATGAAAATGAGTGCAAACATTTCATGCTTTAATGGTTGCAATAGCAGTCTGTGCAGCGGTGTGGAGCTTCAAAAATAACCTGTGACTAATCACTTTGTGACCACATCGCTGTACTCTGAGATCCCCAGTGAAGCTGTTAGTGAGATACCCTGACATATGTCTTGCTGGTTTACAAAGTGACAATCTGTGATTTGTTTCTATATGCACAGTTGTGTGCCCAGCTTCTTATAGCTGAAAGTGGCCCTAGAAATGTCAGGAAGGGCTGTGGGGGCTGTGCAGTGAACACCTTAATGTAGGACTGCACAGTGATGGGATCAAAGAAGGGAAGGACAGTAGCTCTTAGGACCCTTCCCTTTCTCTTTATCTCCTGCCAAATATATTGCATTTTTTGGGGAGGCAGGAGGTGAACAGAAAAATGTCAGGCTTGCAATGATAAATATACTGTGCTTTGTTGTTATTTTTTAAGGAGTCCTTTTGATGCTGCTTTAAACTGCCCTGTGATTACATGTCAGCTGAGTTCTTCAGTTTCACATAAATAGAATTAAACCCTTTTTTCTTTAATCGATCAGCTGCTTGCTTTTTTCTTGTGTGTTGTGACAGCATATTGAAAAAAAATTAGAAAAATGTGATAGAGTTCAGCTGAGCAGGCAACTTCCAAAAATTATGTAACCCTAAACTGAGTGTTGCCCTTTAAAAATAGAGTGGTTTATGACTGCTATAGAAGCTTGCTGCTTAAAACCTTCTAATAAATGACACCATGCTAGTGATGAGTCAGTCCACTGTTGTTTTTTCTTGGGAGATCATGTTTTTGTACGATCTGAGTCTTTCAGTTTAAGCGTGTCAAATATAAATTTAATCACAGAGCTGCTGAAATATATATTTCCTACAGTCCTCCTGTAAATCATTGGCAAACCTTATTTGTGTGTGTTTTGGTTGGAAACCCTGCTAATGAAAGGTGAAGAAGCATCACTAGCAGCAAGGAGGATGACTGCTCCCATTTTTGCATCACAGACTCCAAGGCTTTATTTTGCTCTGTCTATGATGGAACGTCTGCAGCCAAAGGCCACCTGTTCTGGAGTACTGATATGAGGAAGTCTCTGCCACTTTCTCCTTTTCCTGACTTGATCCATTTCTCAGAATCTCTCTCCAACTTGTAGTTCCCTTCCCCTTGCTGAGCTTCCTTATCTCTCCAGAGGAATGTGCAGATGAGAGTTTTCACCATCAAACACTGTTTAACTTTTTTGCTGGTAGGAGACTTCTGTATATTTGCTACACAGGCAGGTCTCGCTACTTACAATATAAATCAGATAAGACAAACTTGCTCTGCAGCTGTGTAATGGGGCAAAACAGGACATGAAAGTAGAAGACTGAGGTTTTTTGTGCTTAGCTGAAATAGTGCCTTTAGTACTGTCTTAATATACAGAAAAATTCAGAGCTTTGCATCAATAAAAATATTATTTTTAGATGACACAAGTGTGAAACTGAGGTCTTGTTCACTTTTGATCATTCAAAATGTCATATGTCTATTGAAACAAAATGAGAATATTAAACTCAGTGTTCAGAACAATATCTAAGTATTTGTAACAAATACTCTGTTATTTGAGGTTTATCTCTTGTGAAATATCTGAAGGATTTTTTTCTTAAAAGACATGAACGATGTGATCTTGTATGGTCTGGTTCTCGGAAGTGAGAAGACATAAGCTCTCTTGTTAGGTTTTTTGCATTTATCTCTACTCTTAGAATGAAAAATATTTGCTTTTCAGACCTTGTCTCTTGTAACTTGTAGTTACTTTGCATAGAGGTGCTCAAAGAATGTTCTGAATACAGGACATATTACATTCCATATTACATTATTGAGAGCAGCCCTGAGGAGTGTTGGTTGACAGGAAGCTCAGCATGACCCACCAATGTGTGCTCGCAGCCCAGAAAGCCAGCCGTATCCTGGGCTGCATCAAGAGAAGTGTGACTAGCAGTCAAGGGAGGTGATTCTGCCCCTTTGCTCTGCTGTCATGAGACCCCCCCCGGAGTGCTGTGTCCAGCTCTGGGGCCCCCAGCAGAAGAAAGACGTGGATGTGCTTGAGTGTGTCCAAAGGAGGCCATGAAGATGATCAGGTGGTTGAAGCATCTCTCCTATGAGGACAGGCTGAGAGAATTGGGGTTGTTCAGTCTGGAGAAGAGAAGGCTCTGTGGAGACCTTATAGCGGCCTTCCAGAACCTTAAAGGGAAACTACAAAAACACTCAAGAACTTTTTACAAGGGCATGTAGTGATAGGACAAGGGGTAATGGCTTCAGGCTGAAAGATTATAGATATATAAGGATTAGATTCCATATAAGGAAGAAGTTCTTTACTATGAGGGTGGTGAGACACTGGAACAGGTTACTTGGAGAAGCTGTGGATGCTCCACCCCTGGAAGTGTTCTAGGTCAGGTTGGATGTGGCTCTGATCAACTTGATCTAATGGAAAGTGTCCTTACACATGGCAGGGGGTTGGAACTAGATGATCTTTAAGGTCCCTTCCAACCCAAACCATTCTATGATTCTATGATTCATGTATGGTGAGATGTCATCTTTGAGAAGTCCAACATAAGATAATTTTGCCTATAAAGTAATTTCTTAGATTTGTAAGTTCTTCATACTAAGACAACTCAAGACTGATCCTTTATTTTGTATCATTTGGACTCTTGATGTAACTGACTATCTTATACAGCTGTAAAAAACAGGGCCAATGACTTAAGCTTGACGGTGATGTCCCAAAAATAAAATGGGAAAAACCCATAAGAGAATATCAACTTTGAATCTGGCCTTATGGAATAAAACTCAAATAGATAATGAACAACAGGGCCAATGACTTAAGCTTGATGGTGATGTCCCAAAAATAAAATGGGAAAAACCCATAAGAGAATATCAACTTTGAACCTGGCCTTATGGAATAAAACTCAAACAGATAATGAACTTTTGTATTATCCTATTGATTATTTGAATATAAATGGATTCTCACAGAGAAGAGGTGTAACATTGTTTATGCCATTATTTAGGTGTGTGTCAATGGCATAACAAAATTGCTGCATTTTTAAAACGGTTGTGAGCTCTGATAGAAAATGAGCAGTTGTGTGAACTTATGTTTTTCAAAATAGCCTCTAAGACTGGATTTGTAAAAAGATGAATGCTAGAATAAACTTCCTATTCAATTTATCTTTCAATTCATGAGTGGTGCAAACTGTTACTGTAGTGCTGTGTTGAGATATGAAGAGTGAAGTTCAAGAATGATGAAAAATTGGAAAATTCTCAGGCAGTATGACTTGTCATGAAAGGACTCAAGGAGTTCAATCAAACTGATTAGAGAGGAATGAAAGTCTGACAGGATTAGATGGCTGAACGTTGAAGCAAGACAAATTCAGATGATTGAGGAACATTGTTTTTTTAAAAAAAACTGAGTGTAGTCAATCACAGAATCGGTTAAGATTGCCATGGAGTCTTCAATGTGGCAACATTTTTAATCAATCTTGGATGTTTCAAGAATACATCTTCTCATTCAAATGACAATTAAATCTGGGCATTTAGTCTAGATTATGCAGGCAATCAAGCCTGATCACAGTAATTATTTCAAATTCTGTAACTGATGTAAGCCATTTTAAATTAGAAGTAGAGAAAGGGGTTAGAGTGCTGTTAAAATTTTCATGTGTATAGAAGTTGTTTATAGTCTTGGATAAACTTTGCAATTAAGTGCATAAGGTTGATGCGGAAACCATTTTGAAATTTTTGTTACATTGCACTAAATCTTCTTTTAATAAATGAACCTCTAATGTTTGCAAGGGGTTTTGCTGTGTACAGGTTAAAGATTATGCAGTATTTTATGCTCTCTGGAGGTAAATGAAAAGCAGTTTGCTTCAAGTTCTTGCTTGCTTGCTGACATTTAGTAAGGCTGTGAGCAGTTAATCTAAAAACATTGAGCCATACATGTCATCTGTATTAGCTGCTCTGTACTGTGGGACATGAGTGGTCATGTCGTCATATACTAACACTCTGCAACTATTTTTTAAAATAGAAATGTGATTTTGGAATATATAAATTATTTAGAATTTCTCATACTTCTTTATACTCAAATTTATCAGCAAAACTAGCAGAGCAGAATGAACTCTGGTTTGACATGCTTCATGTTAGAAAGATCAACTTTATCTTTTGTAATTCTTCAGTCACAATGTATTGTGTGGTTTGGGTTTTTCTTTTGTCTGTTTTAATTGGTTCACAAGGTGCTCAACATTTTATAGACCTGCACTACCACATTGGTATTCTGAGGTTGCATAGACCCACCCATAAGGGTATTTGTGGGATTTTTTTTTTAATGTGTGTTTTTTTACAGGTATTTTTCATCTGTTTCTGCCAGCCTAATACTTCCATTTTCACTTGTTAAATTGCTATCGTTTTCTTTTATTTTCTGGGCTTGATCTGTCTACTCTTACAGCTACAAGGAAATGCTTAACAACATCAGTATTATTTTCTGAATTTTTGGCTTATTTTTGTCATGACCACTTGAAATTTATCAAGCTGAGAGATACATAGGATTTCCTATTTGCTTTTGATAGACTGAATCAGATTAACAATTTTCTTACAATGAGTGTGTGTGTCTCTTTTGCCATTCTCAAGGTGGCACATTGATAATTTTCTCTCTTCATTTTAATAATGAAAATAGAGAAAAGATCAAAGATAAATGCAGTCTCATGAAAAATATTGGAAGTTACTTCAAAAGCAAATATCAAACCCTCAGTGCCTTCTCCTTCATTCTTCATCAAGCAAGTAGACCGCTTTTTCTAGGGAGAAAAAAACATGATTTATTCCAAAAACCATTCAGCTGAACAAATTTAATGACTTGCCATTACCAGTATTTTCTACCTCTCTCACTACCTCTATTATATTACTCAGGTTCTCTCTTATCAATAGGCTTAGAGAGAGTATTTTTACAGTATAGTCTTGTTTAGATTCCAATAATTTACAAAATAGGATGACATTTATTTATCAGTCTAAATTGTATGGAAGAGAATAGTGATTATTTGATTCTTTGGCAGACTGTACAAAAATGGTCATGCGACATTTACTTCAGCACATATTTTTTCCTTTTTACCAACATATTCAGTTACTCTTCTTGTTCTATCTCATGTTAGGCTATCCCTAAGAAGAAATAAAATTAAATTACTTCAGTTCTGCTCCAAGAAATAACCTGATGATGGTGATACAGGCTTATGTGTTTATCCTTCCATTTTTTGATAAGTGGGAAATATACTATTACTATAGCCAATACATTGTTTTATTAAAATAAAGCCATGGTAATTTTGTTTTATTTCTTCAGTAGAGCCAAAGTCTTTGCAATTGAAATTTAGCAGTTATTTTTATAATCTATATTGGAATGGATTACATTTATCTACATTTATAATCTAAATTGGAATGGATTACATTTATTTTTTATTCATCTATGCACTGTAAAGTGATATACATTGTAGCAAAATAAACACTTGAAATGTAAAAAGCGACCTATTCTACTACCTGTGCCTATTGTTTCTTTGCAGTTAAAATGTATCTATGTGAAAAGCACAAGTATATTTGAGAGTAGTTTTCTAGCTGATGCATTTTATACATGTTTCAGGTGACCTAACTCACCATAATCATATGTATCAAAGGCAATTGAATACAAGGACATTACTTTGGCTCATGGTGACCCTGAACTGGAAGTCGCTGGAGTCTGGGAGATTATGCAAGGAAAACATTATCAATGTCTTGCTGTGTTCTACACTTCCATGGGCATATGGTGTTTGCCACTGTGAAAACAAAGATTGTGTTACATGGACTTTTAATCTGATGATGTCATAGTCCTTGTACTTTTAAATTTTTACCATTGTAACAGTTTGTTTAGTTATAGGCATGCTTCACCAAATTAAAAAAAAAAAAAAAGTAGTATAAATAACCTTACTCAAAAGCTTTTATGCTAGCCCTATTTATAAAGGACATTCATTGTCTCTTCCATGCATTACCCTAAAATGCAGGATGCAGTTAAATATCAGGCTCTGGTTTTTAGTGAGGTGGCACAAGATGTTACCACACTTTCTTATGGTTACTACACCACTAGCTGGGGTAAGTAGTAACATGGTAACAAGCTCCTTCTCCTTTCAGCACAAAGTAAAACAACTGGCACAGCTTTCAGCACTGACTCATGGCCATTGGTTTTACTTTGACCCAGATTAGGAACATGTAGATGGCCACTGCTTACCTGTTTTAGGGTTTTGTGAATCCTACCCAACTGCTGTAACTAAGAGGTCTAGGCTACAAAACAGTTTCCATTCACTCTACAAAGTGTGTGCCTACCTCTGACATAAACATTCTTTGCAGTAGCTGGGTTTCTCCCCTCATTGTCAGAACCTTTAACACTATCTTGCATGCATGGAGGAATGGCTGGCTGTCCAGCCTCATGATGGTAACAATCAATAGAGCTCCTGTCTGCACATGTCCCTGGGAAAGTAATTTTGCCTGGCATTTCCTTTGGCTGGTGAAAGATAGGTTGCTAGATGAAGGCCTTGCATACAGACAGATGGGAATTAATTAAAGTAGATCAGACAGTCTGAGGAACTTCTGTACAGCTTAGCTAAACTCCATTTCTAGCTGACCTTAGTAAATGTCCATTTAAACTCTTAGTTATTATTAATCATGTGAAAACAGATTAATTACCTGAATGTAAATGCATTTATTTAATTAACTACTTAAAACTTCTTCAGTCAGTTAACATGAAGATGAAAGGTGCCTGTGGATTGGATGCAACTGAAATTTTTCTCTATTAGGATAAAGACACGATAGTAATGGTCAGGTTGTGCTATAGAATGAGCTATAAAGTACTCTAGGATGATATGCATCTACTTCTTCATGGTTTGGGTTTTTTGTTTTGGAATGACATTTGTGTTTGTAGTCATCCATCTGTGAATAATTTCTGGTCTTGCTCCTTGCCTGTACTCTGGCCATAACCCTTTGACTTTCCAGACCAATTAGTGATGACCAAAAGAATTTTGTGGTGTGCAGTAGGGAAGCTGTCCTGATTAGACAAACTGTATGGTGACAAAGATCTTGATTTCAAATTCAAATATCTTTTGTGATATAAAACAAAGAGGTATATTATAAGGGCTGAAAAAGAAGAGGAATCATGCAGAAAGTCTAAACAGAATAGGATTTGAGTAGTATTTTGCTTTTAAAGGAGCATCTGGAGGGTGTGAGGTGGGTTTTTTGAGGTTGTTTTGGGTTGAGTTTGGGTTTTTTTTAGGGATTTTCAGACTTGTAAATCTAGAGTGGGCTTACTCTTACTCCAAAATTGTGTGTGTTCATGTATCTTTTTAGCCTTTAAAGATGTGCTATCATGCTTAGATATGTAAAGGTCAAGACAGGGACTTGAAAAAAGGAAATACATTCTTGTCTATAACATGCCTGTCTTAGGGAGGAAGCTCATCTGAGCATATTCTGTGGGAGGGCAGAAACAACAGAATGAAAAAAGATCTTTTTTAAAGATGCCTGAAAACACAAGGGGAATGAATGGGTCTTAGTCATCTCCAGCAGGATTTCTGTCCTGAACAGTAACTGGTTATTGTCCTCAGTATAGCAGCTACCTTTCCACTCAGTGAGGGAACAGAGAATCACCGATTTGTCCTATAGGCACTTAATCGGTGCACATCACAGTCTTACAGATCTGACTGCAGAATGGACTAAGTCAAAGATGGATTGTGGAAGCCTCGAAATTACTTTGACTATCAAAGAAGTAAAGTGGCCTGTGCTTTTGAGGAAAGACAAGAGGAAACAGGAGAGCATAGGGCTAGAAAGAGGTATGGATGGACATACCAAAGCAGCATTTGTAATGTGGTTCCAGAGTTAAAACAGAGTGCTAAATAAAGGGTGGAAAAAAGTTTGCAGGACCTTTTTATAGTAGGGAGTTAGATCTCTAAGGAAAGATACTGAGTTTTACTTATTTTTGATGAGTTAAAATAGGATCTCTCATCTCTCCCTCCCTCAAGAACAGCTGGGACTTCATTAGAGAAAAAAACCCCAGGTGTTGTTATAGATGTTTTCTTTTTCTTCAATTATATAATCTGAATTTTTGGCTACCTGCTCTGTGTAAATGCAGTTAATCTTAGTTTGCAAATAGAAAACTGGGTATTTATAAAATAGTTTGTAACATTTTTGTCATTAAAAGTACATCACAGCATTTGTTAACACCATTTCTAAGAAGTAACATTTTAGATAAGCATTTCAGTATGTGTTCAAGAAGTCTTAATAGTTTTTGTGAGAAGAAAGAAAGAAATATTTTTTTTTCACTTTTCCCTGATGTGTTAAATCACAAGCTATTTTTTTAATTTTTCAACTACCTTGTGTTCTACCCGCAGCAGCACTTGCTGTACTTTTTATCTGATCATATTTCTAACTCCTACGCTACAGAATCCCTGAAGAGCCTCTAAGAGGACATCGACAAAGAAATAAAGATGTTTTTGTTTTGTTTTCTGTGTTAATCATACACTGTACATAGAGCTATGTCTTTGACCTGCTCATATAATTTTGGTTTGTTTAATCTCAGCAGAGTATTAACATGGTTAACTGATTGCAACCTGTGAATCCAACAGAACTTTTTTCTCTATTTGCTTCTAATTTCTCAGATATCATTAATTAATCTATATTGTTCTTCATAGTACAGGTTGAACATAGGTGCAAGGATAGATGTTTCTAGTGTCACTCAAATGTGCAGATAGGAGAACAGTCCCTCTGAAGAAACTCGATTTTGACTGACAGTTGCTAGCTGTCATGAAAATTTAGCAGTTCTAGGAACTTACTCTGTTACACAGCTGTAGACCAGTTGTGGAAAGGATGTTTTGATACGTCCCAGACAGGAGTTTACTATGTAGCAAAGGGAATCTGAACAAATCGGGGGATAAAAATGTTTTCTGGAATCTGCTTTAAAAAAATTTTCAGTTCTAAATGGAAAATCTGTGAAATCCTTACCATTAAGGCCATCATCCACTTACTATATTCTTATCTGTCTTTACCTATGACTTTTTTCTTTTTAGTCAGACTGGATTTTAATACAGGAAGAACAAAAAACAAGCAAGAGGAGCCAAAAGTTTTAATGCATAATTGATTTTACAATTTAATTGATGTAACAAAGACTTGTGGAATAGCTTGCCTTGCTGGAACACCACTATAGAAGGAGGAACAGATAAGGGGGAAGATATATGTTGCTCTATAAATCAAAGATATCTAGAATTCAGAATGCGGAAGGAATGGGATCTGCTGAAAGTCCATTTAAAGGAGAAAAAATCATAGGCAGCGTTGTGTTTGGCACGCCACCAAACTTAGAAGGACAGGTAGACAGTGCTTTCTGTCAGCAAGTACAACCTAAATCAAAACACTGAATACTGCAGTAGGAAGGATTTCCTAGAAATCTTTTGGGGAAGGAATACAGCAAGTTGTTAACTGTCTATCAGATTCCTGATTATTTTATTACAGCTTCTTGGCATAGCAAGCTAAAATACAGCTCAGAAGGATATTGTCTAAGCAGTGGGATTTCCTTGAGAATATGAAAATGGAAGGCAACTTCTTGAAGTTGATGAAAGGAAGGGAAAGCTGGATAATAAAACCAAACCAATGAACTTCGAGAAGCCAGACTGCAGACTTCAGTGCAGTGAGCAAGTTGGTAGATTAAAGTTCTCAAAAGGCAACTTAGGAAAAATTAAGGTATGGCAGTTTAACAAACAAATGGGAACAGCAGCAAAGACACAAACTACAAGATTTAGTGAATGGCAACATGAAAATAAATGAAGCTATTAATATCACCTCCAAAATTTCAAACATCACATGAGGATGCTGCAGTCCAAAACGATGTTGCACAGGAAAGGAAGGTAGAGCATTAGGTAAGATGGACACATGATATTTACATTTGGGAGAAACTACCTTCTGTGCTTTAAAAGAACTTCACAGTGTTGAAGCCACTTTACTATGTAATTTGCTTGTTTCTGTACCAAGATATACATATTCATATACTTTAAATTTAAAGGTTGGCAATATTTATAATGTTTTAAGGAATGCTTTTCTTCTATTTAAGTATGCATGTAATTTGAAATATGTCCATAAATTACAGCAGTTAGAGAATGTTTCCCTTTGGTTGTAATCTCTCCTTTGTATTCCTTTGATGTTTTTTCTGTCATTGTACATAATAGAGTTGAATTAAAATTTATCACTGAAGTAATTTCTTGAAATGATGAGGACTTGGAAAGAAAGTGGACATAAATACCCAAAATTTCTAATGTTATTTTAAGTTGTCAAGACAATGTTAGATTTTTGGTTTCCAGTAATATCTTCCTCTAATATAACATATATCTTGTTTATAATATATGGTTGGACAATGGGTATGTATGTTTTGAGGAGGAGAAAGAAACAAATAAAACCTTTTTCCTAGCCTGTTTGTAGGGTTCATGTTTAACATTTCTTATACTGCAGAAGTTCCGTTTTGATAATTTTTATTCCTTTTGCTTTTAACTTATTAACATGGTGACTTTATGGCCTAGGAAGGAACAGACATATTATGAATATTTTTGTCTGGACTATTAAAGTGAATACACCACATAAACTGTGTGGTTTGTAACAGAAGTATCATACTGAAAGGATTTTAAGCAAACCTTGGTTCCCAGGCTTTTAAATCTAAACATACATAATTATCCATTCAGAAGTTCTGATCAATGCAGAGTCTCTTATTTAGTTGGGATAAGATTTTCCTCTGGATTATATGGTATCAGATGTTTTCTCACCTTCATGTGTTTTGCTTGAGCTGTGAATTAAAACCCTTCTGGATGTAAGTATTGCTGATTTTTATGGTCTCTTTTTAAGTGCTTCATGAAGTCATAGTCACACAAATTATCTTAGTCACATTCTCATTAAATAGCATGAGATCTGTGTTTGCATTTCAAAATTCTGTCTCCCACTCATCATAAATATAGCAAAATGCATGTATTTTTGCACAGGCAAATGTATGTGTGTATGTCTATATACAAAAACATGTAAAAATATGACATGCCTCACAGATCTGTTTCCAGACTGAGCTCTTGAAAAATAAAGCAGTAGGATTACATTATTTTTTGATTAAAACTGTGGGTTCTCATGGTTAACTTGGCAATCCAATAGAAAAAAAACACCACTGTAGATCTTTGTTACACTGCCCGGGCTAACAATTCAGTGCTAGATAGTGGAAAAAATAAGCATGCAGAATTGGTTTTGTAAGATGATGTTTTATTACCTGACAGCAAGACTGTTCACTAAAGCAGAATTTTTAGTGCACTGCTTGTGTAACGATTAATAGTGATTTGTAATACAGTCTTTGAAACACAGCTTGATCTTTAAGGAGAAATATAAAGAAAGAAAAAAATCTTATTATTGTGAATGGTGGAAAAACAAACAAACAAAAAGATTATTCCTTGAATATAGAAGAGCATTCTAGACATTAATATGAAAACCTAGAATTATGTATCTGAAGTTCAATTTTGCAGTTGTACCAGGATGATTTAATCAAGTACTGATCCACAGACATCTAATGAATAATGTTAAAGATGTGCAATTAAGCTTGTTTACTTTCTAAAGATCCACTTATTGACACTATATGGACTTAGGTTACTAGAAATAGAAAATAGGTCTGTGCCTGATACAGATTTGCTGTCATAATTTCCTATTATTTCACTATCCAGTCATCAAATGACATGGTTTTGGAAACTTTACCCACAAACCTGTTTGCATGTACAGTTCTTCAGTATTTCAGATTCATCATAATCCTAAAGAACCTACTAAGACAAACTTATGCCATTTCTCTCATCTGGGAAAAACACACACTTCTGAAATGTCAAGGACACACTGAATGGCAAGTTCCTCATTTGCCAGCCACACAGTGTCACAGGTTTAACCAGTTGGTAAAGTCCTGGCTCAGTCGGCCAGGCCATGCAGTCTGTGTGTGTTCATCCTGGTTGTTGCTGTAGCCACAGCTCAGATGGCAACATAATCAGTTCAAAAATAGAAATCTATAGAAATATCAGCACCATCATATATATATATATATATATATATATATATATATATACACACACACTTGGTAGATTGTACAAAGTTCATTGTGGCTGCATTCTGCTATTTGCATTTCTCTCATGTTCCCTTCCTTCTTTCATTTTTCCTAACAATTTTTTGAATTTTGCACAGGAACAATTTAGCAGTATCTCTACTGTCAAATCTGAGGAAGTTTAAGCCCTCAATATGAAAATGCCAGGTCTCATTACTCTTGTAAGAGGATCTGTATTTAAATGCTTAGGCATAAAAGAGGGATCCTCAGTTCTTCTGTTTCCTGCTGGTATCTATGGAGGTATCTAAATTTCACAAGTGTCATTCTCTGTGAGTGAGGCTGCTGCTGGTGCATTTTACCATAAAGAGGCACTGAAGAGTTTGCTGTTAATGCCTTCATGCCTAGATTTTCACATGGAGTATTTCTCTGGTATCTTGCCCATGGGGATTAATCCAATAATCATTTTATGATTATGGTCTGGTGAACAAGTTCTTGTGCAATAAATCAGTGCATGTACACAAGCTGGATGTCAGTTTCCTTCTAAAAATTACTATGCATATTTTTACCTTGCGGAAGAATTAAGGGAATTTCTTTTTCTCATTGAAGGTTCAACAGGGTAAGGCTAAGTTACTCCAGACTCAGAATTTATCTAGAGTACATAATATCCTGCTATTTGAAATATTATCTTAATTAACTGCTATTCTCTAGTATCCCCTAGTGATACTGTTACTGAATTTGGCCTGATCTAAAATATAAGCAGAAAATAATGGGGGACTTTAAGAACAGATAGCAACTTTTCTTGTCCTTTAGCCACTGGATTAATTTCTGCAGTTCCAGAAGAGAGATCCACCTCAGAATCCATGAAACATGCATCACACATTACATAGAGCACTCTCCCTTGTGAACTGGAAGATGAATAATCAAGTCTCTCTTCCAATGTTGTCAGGGGGTGAAGTTCAGCCCAGAGCAAATTCCAGAGCTCTGGGAGCAGTTAGACTTTTAAAATAGTGAAGATAACTAGAAAAACCATGGGTTCTTCCATTTGAGAGGAAGTATCATTGTCCACATTAATCTGAAGTTCAGATGAGTTCTTTTCTGGCTGAGAGATGCATTGTCTTTCAAATTAACTCTAGCTTGACTTTTTTTGATTTGTTAAATTTGTCGGCTATTTAGTTGCAGATCATATTTTTAATTTTATTATGTACTGAATAGGAACTCTGGGCACGTAACTTGTGGTTAAGAAGGATTTTTCAATGCTGAAATTAAGGACCTTGAAGTCTTCTTGCAAATTAACACAGCATGTATTTTCTTGATACTCTTTCCTTCTTCAGTTATGAGTACACGACTTGTGAGCATCTTTTTGCCTCAATTTCTGTGATTGCTCATGGCTTCTGTGATTATTTTGGTATACCTTATACATGAAATCATTTTCACTTTTTTCTCAGAATCAAAATCCAATAGGAGGAGTCTGGGATTTTTAAGTAAGAAATGTAGCAAAACCAAGTCCTCTATATGTTTCTCAATTGCTGTCTTCTGCCAGAAAAGAAGAGGGACAAAAATCTAATAAAATAAAAGGTGTTTTAGCCTTTTCTGGGCTTGCAGAGATAAAGCTTTAGATGTATCTTTTCTGCATCCAAAATCAAATGCTTGTCCTGGAGTTTGTCTTGAGCTAAGATAAATCTTATCTGCAATACTAGAGGTTATAAATGATAAGATAACATGAAGCCAGCTCTAGCTGTATCTGTGAAAGTTGCCATGCAGCTGGATATAAAAAAGTAGGAAAATCCAAAATACTAGACTAAACTTTGAACATAGACAAAAATTTCTTGTTGGATTTCTCATTTGTGGTTGGTTTGTTGGTTTTTTTTACCCTTTCTTTTGCACTTCATCCAAATACTTATATTTCAAATACCTTTTTTTTTTTTTTTCTTTTCTGTAGCAAATTAATTACTTGTGTATTCAGAAAACTGTATCGTAGCTTCACTGTGAAAATTCTTCTGTTTCTCCTTTAGATCATATTAACTCCTCTTCCATAAGGAACTTGTATTCTACTGACAGATGGTAAACACAATAAAAAGTAAATTAAATTTGTTATGTAATAAAAATCTAGTATTTCTATAAAACATTATTTGAAAAAGACATATTGAACAGCAGTTTAAACAAATTGATTTTTAACTCCAATCTCCTTCAATTAAATTCAGCCAAAGGAAGAATGACATAAACTTGTATTTTATCCACCTTCTCAGTCTAATCTTATGAATAACAACCTTTCAGTTCAGATTTGAGAAGCCTGGGGATGGCTCACTTTCAGTTATCTCAAGTACTTTCAGAGTAACATCCTTCTCATTTTTGGTATGATTTAAATAAACGATGTAAGATCATCCATCAAAAATATACAAGTATATCTTATTTTATGACAGTCAAGATCCTTGTCACTAATATTTTTATGTTTAGATTTCACAATCTAGGGATTAGCAATGTGACCTTGACAGTCATTGGCATATGACAGGAATATGAAGCAGGAGATTTCTCTGAAGTAAACGTGTTCAAGAGTCTGTCTAGTGTACAAGGTCTCCTAACTATGTATTTCACCACTAGACAAAATAGTATTAAAACCATGGCCCACAAGGCTGTTCTCTCAATTTACTTTTAGATTTGCCAGCTTTGATTTCACTCCATTGCTTTTGTGGCAAAATTCTATCAACATATGAGGTAGAAAATTATCATACTTGAAGTTTTATTTCTGGGTTTTTACAAAGCTTTCACCTGTATGAAGAATTCATACTTGCAAGTATCTGCCTTAGATGATACAACTGTTAGCCTTGCAAGTTTCAAGGGTTTTTCACTTGGATCACAAAGCTGTCTCTAAACAGCCATTTGTATGCAGTGTGTTATGTTTTAAGACAGAGCCAAATTCTGAGTTCGAGTGCCTCTCCACCACTTCAGTCTGGACCTGTTCCTCTGGAAATTCCCTGAAATGATAATAACATAAAATGGAGTATCTTGGGGTGCGGGGTTTAATTTTTAATAAACTTGAAATATAAAAAAAAAAAAAAAAAAAAAAAAAAAAAAAAAAAAGCTGTAGAAAATGTGAACAGAAGGAGGGAATTTATGATGGGTTTTAGAAAAGATGGAATATGAAGAAATTGTAGTACTGTGAGGCATAGGTGAATGTTAGTGTTGCCCATAAAAGAAGCAAAAACCAGCATACAGAAGGGAACACTTAGATGCTCTGTAAAGTCATAATCTGAAGGCATGGCTTGGGTGAAAGATGGAAAACAAACAATTACTGATGCCTTATAGTAGTTAAAACATTTTTAAAGGGTTATTTGTTTAAACTAAGGTATCAAATATGAATTTTGTGTGCTAGAGCTGCATCAGTAAATTCTAACAGATGTAGTTATCGAAAGGAAAGGAAAGAAAAGGTGGCTGTGTTATTCTGAAATGGTGTTATTGCTATCCTTTATTCAAATGAGTATATGAGGAGATGGGGAAAGCGTGAACACTTCCAGAAAAAGATTTCAAAAGTTGCATAAGTAATACTCCATCTCTGCTGTGCTGTTCTGTCAAGTGCTTCCCATATTGCATGCAGAACTGCAAGAAGCAGCAGAGGGCCAAAGTTTCATCGTGCAGATGAGAAAATAGTACCAGATTGAGGGATTCATGCTTCTAGAACAGAAGAATTCTTTTTAGAGGGATAGACTCTATTTGAATCTCTATTTGAAAGGAAGGAGGTAATGTATCAAATCAGGAAGTTGTACTAACATTTCAAACCCTTTGAGGTTCAGTTATATCAGAGGTTTTAAATTCAAGTGTGACGTAAGACAGATAGTTCTTAAAAAGCATGTTTCAAAATGATGCATTCCCCTAGGTAATTTTTGTATCTCTGAAGAAAAGTAGAATTCGAAAATTTTTATCAAATAGGAAAAAGGACATGCTTCTATAAAACTTTTTTTTTTTTTTTTTTTGGTACAACTAGTAGAAGGCCAAGAAAAACAATTGGGAGAATATGAATATATACTTTGCAGTTTTTTTAGAAAGTGAAAGAAAGCTGACATGGTGAAACAGTAGGATAAAGACAGTCCTTGAAAATAAATTACATCCTTCAAAAAGTTGAAATTTTGCCCAAATGAGGAAAATAGAAAACATTATAAAATCTGAGAAAGTTACATGAAAAGTACAATGAGGAAGACTAAAAAAGGGTTATAGGAACAAATGTGCTAAGAAACCTCCCTCATATCATGAAGTCAGCTAGAGAGATTGGAGGGACATAACTAGGATTAAAGGAACATTTAGCAAAGGCTTAGTACAGAAGATCTTGTGAAGCCTCTTATAACAGATTTTCTTCTTGTAAGAGACATCAATGATCTGCCCTAAATTTAGGTAATAGTAGAAGAGCTTATTAAATAAATGGGTAAAGTGGACAAGGACAATCGGCAGAACAGTTCTAAAGGAGCCTAGGAATTAAATACATGAATTACTAACTGAAACGTGAGCTTGACAAGAAACAGAGCTTTGTGCTGTTCTATGTACTAAAAATGATTTGGGAAAAAAAAATGGTGATACTAAGCTATTCATGGCATTAAAGACAACTATGTAAAATTGCAAAACTGCAGAATGTGATAAAATAAGCAGATGAAAACTGAAATGAAATGCAAAGTGATGCACATGGTGGGAGGGGGGCAAACGTAACTTGCATGATAGGCTCTGACTGAATATTGCTGTATAGAAATGAGTCTTCACGCAAAAGTAAACAGTTGTATGAATATGTTAGCTTGATGCTCAGAGGTCAAGGAGGAAGCTGACATGTTAGGAAGTGTGTGGAAAACAGCAGAAAATGAAGCAGAGACTTTATGCTGGTGTGTACATGCCATGACCACCTGCATGTTGAGCAATGTGGGAGGATCTGGTCAGACCTCTTGAAGTGTACATTTTTTAACTAAATAAATGTAGTATCCATTCAGTGCTAGAAGGATATGTGTGTGTGTGTAAGAACTTGCAGTGTATTGCAGCTGGTTTAAGTCAGTTCCTCCATTAAAAAGAAAGCATCCTTACAACAGTCATTATCCTACAGGCAGAGACCTGGGGCTAGCAGTGCCTGACCTCAGTGCTACTCTCTGTGTTGGGCATAACATCAGGACATGTACAGCATTCTATTGCATGTGTAATAGTCACAGAATCACAGAATCATCTAGGTTGGAAAAGACCTTGAAGATCACCTAGTCCAACCATGAACCTAACACTGACTGTTCTCAACTACACCATATCCCTCAGAGATGAGAATTCATTAGACTGACCAGGACTGTTTAGGCAATGAAAGAGACTCTGAGAGAGAATGATGGCTGTCCTTCAGGGGTGTTCTAGTATGTGGGGTGTTCTAGTATGTGGAGTACCCTTAGGGAGGTGTCCTTGTTCTAGTGCAGGTTTCCTATGGGCTGCAGTCCCCTCAGGGGGGCAACCCTCAGGGCAAAGTGACTCCTTTCTCCAGCCACATCTCCTGCAGCACCTTCAGCCATCCTCAGAGCAGATGCTGCTGCCAGTTCTGACCAGCCGAGCCCTGCTGTGACTGCCACAGAGAAGCGCATGGTTGCCTCTCACAGAAGGCATTGCTGTTGCTCTGGGTCCTTAAACTGCTGTTTACACCCGATAACCTACATAAAAAAATGCACGTGAGTGGTGACGGAGTGAGGCAGTGAGCAGTGACAAGGGAACTACAATGGCCTCTGCTGTTCTGTTCACAGGGTAGTTCCCAGCCTGGTTCAGGTCTGGGGTCCACTGATGCACTCCCAGGCAGCTGTGGTAGGTTGGGACCAGGGCTGGCAGGCTATTCTCCCGCCTGTACATGATATCTGTGCTGCCATACTGGTTTTTAGGTTAAATTTAACGTTTTGGATGTAGGCTAGCAGACCTTGGTGCCAGACAATGTTTCCAGGTATGCCTAATTTTTTTAGGCCAGACATAGACTGATGCAACCCAGTATCAAACATGTATTTCACTTCAGTATGAAAACGACTTCCCTGACAATGAAAGAGGAAATTCTTTTAGCTAAAACTCACTTAAATAGAAGTTAGCATTACAACAAAAGTGTTGATATCTACTGCTACTTACTATCTTTCTGCCAGAAGAGGCAGAGAACCAGCAAAAAATTATTTTGTGATTTACTCTCTCCAATATTTTCTATCCCTTTGATCTGTTTTTAGCATAATGTCATGGTTTGGGCCCAGAGGACAACTGAGAGCCACACAGTCATTCACTCCCTCCTTCGTCGCCCCAGGGCTGGGAAGGAGAAAATGAAACAAAAGAGTTAGGAATGAAGTTAAGGACAGGAAGGAATGACTCACCCATTATGGTCACAGGCAAAAGACGGGCTCCTTAGGGAAAGATAAAAGACTTCACTTTAATTCAAAACACTCACAACACCACCACCTAACACAGACGGAATGGGACAGTGAGAAGCATTACCATATCTTAAAAACACCTGCCCCCACCCCTCTCTTCTTTGGGGACACAGTTTTGTTCCTGATATCTCTACCTTCTCCCCTCAGTGGTGCAGGGGCAGGGGAGGGAGGATGCAGCCATTCCACCTCTTCTTCCTGCAAGGCAGGGGGAATGACTCTTCTGCATTCTTCCCCCTGCTCCGCGTGGTGTCCATCTCATGGGAGACAGTCCTCTACAAACTGTCTCTGTCATGAGTCCACCCCACGGGATGCATTCTTGCAGTCCTCCCAGAACTAAGACAGTGGGGGCTGCTTTTTCCTACAGAGTCCCAGGGTCCTCCACAGGCCGCAGGTGAATCTCTGCTCCTCTGGTGACCTTCATGGGTGGCAAGGGGAGCAGCCCTGTTGTCTCACCATGGGATACAGGGGGCCTCTCTGCTCTGGTGCACCTTTCCACCTTCCATCTCCTTCCTTCCACTAACCTCAATTATCACATCAATGTTCTTGTAACTCCTCACAAGTCCCCTACTCCTTTTCAGGTTCCTCTTCTTAAATATGTTATCACAGAAGTGTGGCCACCATCAATAATTGTCTCAGACTTGGCCAGAGGCAGGTCTGACTTGCAGCCAGGGGAGCTTTTGAGAAGCTTCTCACAGGGGACCACCACTGTAGCCCCATCTCCAAAAACTCTGCCACACAAACCCAGTGCACATGAGAAAAAGATTGAAGAAAAAATGTTTTTACTGTTTAAATAAAAAAGGAAAAATATCACTTGATTGTAAAATAAGATGAGATTTTTCTCAGTGTGTTAAAGGTGAGCACGCAATTCTTTTCTTGTGGTCACACTTGGCAGTTAGCCTTGTACATGTAATAGGGTTTCACATACTTAGGAAAGGCCTATCTCATCTTAATCAGTTTTGATACAGCCCCTGGGACTGAGTCAGCCCAAGTCCCTGGCTGTGAGTCCTCAGAGATAACATAAAAGTGAAGAATAAAATACTAGCAATTGGTTGTAAGTTTATAAATGCAGTTATCAAATATACAGTCATAAGGAAAATACGTTTAGTGGAAATATTCTTACCCAAAATTGCCTCTTCCTGCCCCCTTCCCAGACTCAGTGCCTGACTGAGTTGCTCAGCTCCTACATCTCTGTCTTTCTGTTCGAAAGCATTTTTCTGGGGTAAGTGCTGGACAGTTACTTCTGGATGGAAGTTATTTAAAAAAAAAAAAAAAAAAAAGAGAAAAGGCACTGAATGGACTTTACTGTCCCCCTAGAGGTCATGCTGTATACTGCTAAAATCACATTCTCTGTATCCAGAAAAGCAGGCTTTATAACTTTATCCGAAGAAATAGATCATCTAGCAATAGGACTATCTTTTCATTCCTCTATGCTTTGTAACCTGCTACAGTAATTTCACTCCATTTTTTTTTTTTTTTAAATCCAGCATCCTGCTGGCCAGTCTTCATTATCCAACACATAACTGTGACTCATGACATTTCTAGTAACAAGTTCTCCAAATTGTCTGATAGCAGTACTTGCATTGTATCAATATGGTAATATGTTTTTTCAAAGAACTTCTGAAAATAGAAGGCTTCTCCTTGCATAGGCTGCAAAAATTTCCTGAAAAGTTGTTCTTGTAACCTGCATTTCATACATTTCAACTGTTGGAGAAAGTATGTAGGAAAGTAATTCTCCAGTATTGCTTAGGTTTGTTTGATAGCATCTTGGGAATTTGCATCCCACCAAGAAAAATGGTACAGTACTTAACAATCAAGGACTGACAGTAAAAATATTCATGTCATCTGATTGCTGGATTTGTGATTAATACTCGCAGAGGCATTATTGTTACAGAAAATAATGATATTATTTCCCTTTGAAAAAGAAAAATGGCTGAAAAGACAGTTTTCTGCAAGTGTGACGTTCATGTCTATTATATTGAAATTAATTTTTGACATTACCTGGATCAATGTCAAAATTCCCATTTTCTCCACTGGAGAGACTGTTTACATATTGTTCATGCTAACAGAAGAAGTTATGGCAGGAAAAGGAAATTCCAAAAAAGCACTAAAATAGAAAACACTTGTGAATGAAATCAATGTATTTGCCGTGTTATTTTTATGCACTCTTCAGAGATGTTAATATTGTATACAATACATTTCTCCAGGGAGCTCCCTTGCAGTTCTGAAACACTGGCTTTTATAGCAATGTTTTTGAACTGGAGAATATAAGGAAAGTAGTAATTATTAGCTTTTCAGTTTAATAATGCAAGTAAGGCTTTTCTCTCTCATCTTTTTTGTTTTGTTTTGTTTTTTTTTTGGGGGGGGTTGACTGATGTAGCATTGAAATATCTTTGGTATGACTGTTGATTACTCCTCATCTAGCCAAATGTAAAGAATGTGGAATGTTCACCCTCATGACAATTATGCCTTTTTAAAAGCAGTGTAAATGAATATAAATAGAGATGTTACATACATTCTGTTTGATATTATGACATTCTGTGTAAGTTCCACTGTTCTAAAATAAAATACGTGAGATTTTGGCAGGATCATTCAGTTTCAAGCACCAGTTTCTGGATATTTGCTTCTGTAGAATGATGGAACTGATTTGCTTTAAACATTACCTTGCACTTTATTATTTAAATTGTTTTCTCTCTGTTCCAAAGGAATCCATGGTTTTGAAAAATACCCACAACATGAAGCAGACTATATAGAAAATATGTCATATTGAATGAAAGGAAGTAAAAGGTAATCCAGCTAGGCAACTTTGACTGATTTTTGGGTTATACTTTATCAGATGGTTAAGGAGATAAATGGCCAGTAGCATGATAATAGGAATACATTTTCCTTGAATATTCAAGTATTTATTTGCATAGGTCTCTCTTAATTATAGATTTCTCCTTTCTCAGTGATAGCCTATCCATACAAGCTGTTTTTTCCTACTCAATCGTAACTAGAGAAATACAGCGTCTTGCTTAGCATTGGAGGGATGAATAAAAATTGAGCACGTACTCTAGAAGAAGATTAAATGTATTCTTATTTTGGGACCTCTTTCCTCCTCACGCTCTTGCCTGCCTTTCACATCTGTTCCAGTTGTCTACGTCTTTCACAGCTTGTTGCTTTTGAAAATTTCATCAGTGTGGCTTAACAGATTCATTGAGGTGTCTTTGCTCTTTTGTTTCGGCTTTTTTTCTTTTGTATGCTCTTGTTCTGGGGAAGAACAATGTCCCTAAACAGCAACTCAACTGAAATTAAACAAGCCAACATTAATGTGTTCCAGATTTGGTCCTGGCCACTGAATGAGTCATACACTGCAGGGAGAAGCTCAGGCGTTTTGGATTTTTATCATTTTTTCTAAAGGGACTGTGCTTTGCTTGTCTCTGAGATTAAAATCTGTAAACAACATACTTTTTCAGAGCAGTGCCAGGTTTCTTATAGCATATCAAAGAGACAGGCAGATCATTCAAGAGATCTCTAATCCTGTATGATGATGTGGGTTTTTTCCTGTCTTTTTAATTTAAAAAACTTTGGCTTTATCAGCCCAGAACTACTCAGAAATAGAGACATGTCAGCCATGAACAGTATGTGTTCCTCATCTCAGTCACGCATGTGGATGTTGGGTTGCAACAGGGAGTAAGCCATACCCTAAGTCCTTATTACACCTTTTATAGAAAGATTTGAGGCAGTGATTGGCAACCTTAATCACTGTATTAAATTTTTCTAGATCATGAATGATAAAGTGTAACTTTGTATTGCTGTCAGTCAGAAAGGAGAAAAAAGTTAAGCCTAGAGCTATACTTTATTAAACACAGATCTGATGCAGACACAGGTGCCTTTAGAGTCAGATTTAGTAAAATAATAAGTAATACCACAATATTGCCAGCTTTCAGCAGTTTGCTCCCCCAAATCTTCATTCTGAATTCTTATACTGAAACCCTTTTGCTCAGGTTTTAGATAAGTACCTATGGTAAACAAACAAACTATGTATGTAAGAGTGAGCAAGCACAACATATAGGCACGTGGAGTGTTAACTCCTCATGGAAGACAACGTCTTCACCTGAGTTTCTGTTTGTTAAATGCCTCTTAGAAGGTGGATGGCAGCTGTTTGCACAAGCATTAAACACTCCGAGTTTTTCACAGTCAACTTGTAAATATTAAAACAACATAAGAGTTTCCTGGCTAGTTCAATGTATGCCTGTGTAAATTTCAGTGAAAGTTTTTGAAAAATAAATAAAATTAAAGTAATGTAAGGCTATCTGGCAAGAAGAAAGAGTGCAAGTCCATCAAATTGTGCAGCAATGACTATTCTGGAGTGGTTTATAGCTCTTTTAAAAGAAAATATGCTTCTTCTGTGAAGAGGCAAACATACATACAAACAAATAATATCCTTGATGTTACAAGAATTTATTTTATTTACTTTTAAAATCTTCTGATGCACCCTGGAATCTGCTAAAGCAGTCTGGCCAAGGTTTTGTTGTTTATCATTTCTCCCCTTCGAATACTGCTCTTGTAAACTTTTTCTAAACTTCATAGAATTAATTCCTGAAATGAATGGTACTGTTTTGCTTTGTGTGAACATGCTGTTCCACTCAGTGGACCAGCATTCCATGCAAACATCTTGAAAGAGTAGTGAAAACATAGAGCTAGAAACAGAACACAAATGGGAAGTTGTTTTTATTTATTTTGTCATTTCTTAGTCTCCTGTTCAAAAAAAAAAAAAAAAAAAGTTTTGTAATTGAGCTACAAACTCAGGAGAAAGATTTGCATTTTAATTGTCCTCTATTGTTTAAAAGTTAAGCAATATCAGGAAAAGCTTCAGTTTAAAGTTACTAGCATTTTTGTCTGTTGTGTTTGACAGTTTCTGTAAGAATAGTAATTATTGAGGCTTAATGACTACGATAATGAAATGTGTATGTATATGGTTCTGCCTGAAGTCCACTATGAACACCTCTTTTTTTTCACTGTTTCTTTCGCTAATATTTTGGTCATATTTGTCATGTTCAACGGGAATAAGGTTCACAGTGCTTTGAATGAAAACTTGGGAAGCTTTAAAGGTTTGAAAGTAGGGCGTCAGTCTGTATGACTCACATCTCTGTTATAATAAACCGCATCAGTCTGGAAGCACCTCTGGGTTGTTCAATGATGTCTCTTTTCGTGATATCATGTGATGAGTCTAGGTATTACATCCTCAGAAAAATAGTGACCAGGGAATGTTCTTCAGTCTCTTTGATCAAAAGTACATCAGGCAAGAAGTAATCTCTTTAACCTTCATCCTAGCAATTAATAACCTTTGCTTTTCTCTTCTATTCTATTATTCTAAGACTTCTGCTATCCTTCTCTATGGTTGTGGTATGAACTTGTACATTATGGATGTTTGTACAAACATGACTGCAAGTGTTTAAGACAGAAAGTCTCTCAATAGGTGAAATAACTGAAACCCATTTAATGTGCTAATATTGCTTTCCAGAGCTAAAGCCATAAACTTTTACCTTGGTTTCATACATAGTTCCAGATATTTTATGTGACTTCTGTGAATTTTGTCTAAAGGCATTAACTGTTTTAATTAGCTAAGTATATCTTTTCTTTTGTGTGTATTTTGAGCATTGTTGGAATAGATTGAGACATGATTTATATACTTTTGTGTCCATTTCAACCTGTAGCTATTTTAAATAGAAAAAGTAACATGAAGATGCTCTTGTGAATACCGATTTCTATGTAGAGATGACAAGTAAAAGATTCATCACTGAAAATTCTTTTTTCATTCCACAAAACTTAGATAGATATGGCCTTTATGTGTACCTATATATATTCAAATACGTTAGATATAATCTATGAGTAGTATATTAATAGCTTACAATAAGATAATTTTCTAGGAATGAAAATTTTCTTAAGGAAAGTCTATAACAATATCCTAGAAACTGATTAAGATCTTGTGCAGTATTTCAATGTAGTGTCCACTACTCACCTCTTATGTGCTCCCAGATCTACTGATGTGATTCTTAGATTTCTTTCTCACATAAAGACTATCACCTCTGTGCAGAAACAATACACATATTGCTTTTGCTTCTTTCAGTGCATTCCAGGGAATGCTGGAATAAGATCTTTCTCTTCCCATGCACTCTCTTTAGATATTCAGTCAGTCTCAACATTTTTCCTATCCAGTTTCCACAGCATGGACATGAGGGATTTTTGTCTGGGACCTGCACAACTGTTGTATCTTTGTTTGGCAAATCGCCACTGGTAGCAAGGATAGGTGTTGAGGCAATGGAGGAAATTGAACCATGGCTCCTGGGAGCAAGGATTCCTCCCTCTCCTCATTTTCTGCCTCTGTGGAGACTGGGCTCATGGTAGTGCCCCTGAGACTCCAAGAGGTAGGCACCTCATACATCTCTGGCAGCTTGGCCACACTGTCATTCCAGGTGGTAGGATGACACCATTCAATCTCTTGAGTTAATAAACTCTAGCCCACTCAAATCAGTTTCCTCTTCCACCAGTCTCCTGTGGACTCTGATGCTTCTGCTGACCACTTAATCTCAAAAGTCCAGTGGACGTTTTTGTGTGGCCACCAATATGAACGTAATCTGCATCAGCTGACCCATATTATCAATTATAATGTTAGGGTATACATAAGATGGACAGCACTACACTCAAGAACTGCCAGACTAGGCCCAACTATATAGTTATGGGCACAGGCTCCGGGCAACGGTACAAAATCAATGCCAGAATTTGTTTCACCTTTGTAAAAAACTATTGAATGGTCATTGAAGCCAGGTGATAGGGAGGAAGGAACTATAACTCGATCACACTGAGGCAGAGTCTAACTTGGTTACCCTTAAGGTCATCCAGCAGGACCATGGGAAGGTGTCGCTGCTACAGGTCTAATTGCAAATTAGATTTTGTATTTTGTTGTTGCAAAACTGCCAACAACAATATTTGTATATATGATATCTAATTATGAAAAAAATTAGCTGTTTCCTCAACAGTTGGCTTTGTTTCTCTGTTACTGGATGCTGCCTATAAATAATTAAATACATAAATAATCAACACATATTTATTATTTATCTAAAGGAAGTGGCAGAGTTTTAGTAAGCAAATAAAAAGTAGCGTGCTGAAGACTTGCTCATGCATTGAAATGAGTGGATTTCTGAGGAAGGAAAACTAGACTTTTAGATGTGTCACAGGTCATAGTGTTCTTCTGTGGGGGCAGGAAACTACACCTGTACATGCATATATCTATGTGAATACATTTGGCTCTTAGTATCATACTGACATTTAAGAGTTCATTTTCTGTTTTGGCAGAGGTGCGCTTCAGAGATTCTAAAAACTTAGTCATTTTAAAACAGTACATTATGCTAGCAAAACTATGCCAGTGTGGGTGATGCCTAACCTAGGAAAATATTTCTGGTACCCATATGAGTTGCATCAGTGATGTGCCTGCCCATAAGGGAAAAAAGCCTTACCTGGAATTTTGTTCGTATGATTGATTGCATATTATGAGATTTTACCAGAACAGCTCTGTTGGTCAGAAATTGCACTTCACCTCATCTTTGGCTGAAAGACCTAAGGAAAAAAGTGTGTGCAGAGATGTACCTGGCCGAAATGAGAATATAAATCTTTCCACTGTCTGATCCTGGAGCATATGAATTTCCCTTTGACTCTACTCTTCCATGATTATGCACTTACCCAGAGGCTGATGAATGCTGCTTTTCAAAGCTGCCATTCCATCATCAGTTGCTAGAGCATTTGCTTAGCTATTTTTGTAATACAAACATGAATTTGTCAAGCTCTGACAACTATATGAAAGTATCCAACTGCTGGTTTAAGCATCCTGAGGCACCTGAATTTTAAAATTACTGTAGCTGACCTTCTTTCCATAAATTTAGCATGTCTGCTGGTCTGAATAGTATAGATGCCTTCAGACTGAGAAACTGGCTAAAAATACCCAATAAGGCTTATTCATTATTATGAACAATGCTGCTAACATTTAGTTAAATAACTGTGTCAAAAAGCACTGCGTCAGAAGTCTGTAACCTTCTGTAACTGTTTGGGTTGGCATGCATTTGTTATTGATGGGAAAGCATGTGCTGTTCATGGAAATTGTTTGTTGTATGGTTCAAGGTAACTGTATGTGTTGAAGAGTTTAGTGATACACAAAGCATCTATTCTACTGGATCTTAGAAGGTTTACAGCTTTTATACACTGAAGCAGTGTTTTATGCCTAGATCTTGTACAACTTGCAAAGACCTTGATGCTAATGATATAAATTAATTTCCTTTCAGTATAACAGCTGGTATTTGGATGGTCGAGGGATAAAACCTCTCCTGTGAAACTTGCAGAACACTTCTGATTTAGTCATAGAGCCACCATGAACAAGAATACCTGTAGTCTACATGGGAGGAGCAAAAGTGTGAGTAGAAGGTTTTCTTTTCCTTACTTCCATTTTTATTGTCAGTATTCTTCCATATTACTTATGTGTTATGTTATCCTTTCAAATACCATTTTCTGAGTAGGATAGCAACTGTGATAAAATCTTTCTGGTACCCCATTCTTGTATCTGTAGCTTAAATAAATATGTGGTGTGACTTGCACACAGAGATAAGATTGCTGAATAGTGGTACGTTTTTGAATTACTTTTTGTGAGACATTAATTTTCCAGGGTGTATTTTACAGAGCTATTAAAAGAGATTTTTCTTGAGCATTCATTGAAATGTAAGCTCACACATTATTTACACTGTACTCAGTCATTAATGTATGTCCCTGCACTGATGGTGGTAACAGGGACTGCACTCGGTTTATTAATGCATTGTTGAAATATTGACTGTGTAATGTTCCAGGAGATCAATGAAAAAATATGCTAATAACATCTGCATTGATTTGGGTGAGGCTTAATTTTATTTGTTATCTGGTTTTTGTGGTGGGTTTTTTTGGTCCTATCTATGTATGTCTCCTAGTATCCAAGAGTGCTACTGAAACAGAGAAGCTCGGATGCTACTGAAGCCTTTTCCATCTTCCAGATGCTCATGGAACAACATTGGTTGTTATATACCATTGGTATTATATACCAACAACTCTGCCTCACAGGCACAGATGAAAACTGAATGTTCCTTTCTAATATGCTACTGCTACGTTTCAGTTGCTGAATATACCCCTTCTCCTAATAGACAAGGACATTTTATTTAGATGCTTTGATAAGTGGTAAAAGGAAAGAAAAGTTCTAGGGTGCATCTACAAGGACAGAGGATACATATGGTTATATTTCCGTGTTTTCTGAGGGGCTCCCAGCTTGTATGTAAAATAATTTACTTGAGAAATATTCCAGGTTACTCCGGATCCAGACTTTTTATCTTCCAATGAGTTTCTTCCACCTTGCCCCATACTGACATTGGGACTGCTGTCTTTGCTTTGTCACCACTAATGCCTTGGTGTGTCTGCTTCCTTCTCCCCTATGTCTCAGTTTTCTAATCCAACGTAATTGGTTGTGGGACCAAGAGGATGAGTTTAGTTGATTTTATCCAGAACTGCTCAAGTTCCTCCCTGTTCTCTCAGGTATGGGACAGCAGTGTAGACATCTCTGACCAGGGCTGGTGTGGAGCTTCCTTAGTGTGCCAGGCTGTACCTGCTTCAGCTCCTGGCTGTGGGAACAGTTGCTCTTTTTGGCTTATTCTTAAGAATTTATTTTTTTTTTAAAAATAAAAAATCTATGTAGATAACTTTTTCTTCACTGTAAGTTTACTGTACATGCTATCAGCATATGTATGTACAACCATAGGGAGAGTGACAGAAGTATGTTAAATTCATCATGGTGCCACAGTTTGATATGTGTGTGTCAAATAAACAGCCTGATATGCCTCAACAAACTGGAGACAGGTATTCAGAGTGCTTAATAAAGCTTCACTTTTGCTGTCACCTGACCTGCTGACGAATTATGCGAAGCATGAGGCTGTCCATAAAATTTTTAACAGACTGCAAAACATAAAATTTTAATGTTAGCTGATCTAATGAGATTGGGTCAAATCTGGGCAAAAGACCAGCATTGTTTCAGTTTAAGTTAACGGAATGAATTTTTATCAAATATATTAAGTTTTATTAATTCAAAGACTCTCATATTTAAGTACAAATGTGTTGGTATATATTCTGTGAAATTAAGTTCCCAGAGTTCAGCAAGCATATGGCCCTGACTGAGAGTTTCAGGCCTTGTATGAGAATTTTTTAACCTACAAAATAAACGTCCTTATTTTTAGTGTTAAAGCCTAGCACATCTTGCTCTGTGAACTTAAACATAACCACCTGAGGCTATTTTTTCTTAAAATAGGTATATAAAATATTTCCTACTGTCTGTTGTTTTTTAAATTGCAAAATATGCAATCCCTAAGAAATTATTTTAAACCATGTGATAGCATGCTGTTTAAATAATTCCTTGACTATTTCTCATAGGGGGACAGTGGCACTATTTGAAAAAAAGTGACTTTGGATAAGTGTCTCATTACACTTGTTGAGTACAGCCAAAGATTTCATATTACATGATCGTGACATTGAATTTTTTACCTTCTATATGTCTGTCAGTTTGAATTTGCATTGTCAAAGTTATCCATGGTCTGCCAGACCAGTCATTTCATCAAAAGACCACCTAATGAATAAGTAAAAATGTCAGTGAACTGAATAATCTTAAAAATAAAAATGGAATATAGCTTTTATTTTTATTTTGTGGAATACTGTCACATAGCTTTCAAAGAGGTTTTTATGTTTCTAGGAAGCATGTCAATCAAAGTCTTGGTTCAGTGGTTTCAGATGTCACTGAATATAATTTATCTAATATTGAAGATGATCTGCAGATATGTAAAAACATTTTGTTTTTTTCACAAAATATAGAACTAACTGTACATCATGAACTATCAGAAGCTTAGTTCAATGGTGTAGAATAATAGAAATTGCAGATAGTAAAGGTAAACACATTAACATTTCCTGATTTTTCTGACAATAATAGTGTTTTTCAAAAAATAATTTGCAAGTGATCTTGTCCTGCAAAATATGTTGTTAATACTTATTTTTATACTTCTTCTAATAGATTTTTATTCCACTGCTTGTGCTTCATGTCCTCAGAAGCACAATAAGTATAATCATGCTAGTCCTCTGCCCTCTCCCTGGCTGATTTGCATGGTATTGCTATTTGTTCTGTTGGCAGCCTATGGAGTTGCATTTAACTGTAATAACTGTTTGTAATAGGGGTTTGTATAGTAGTCAGCTCTTTCACTCTTGCTCACAGCATTCAGTGAGGATGTCTGCATTTATGTCCTTTCAGTCTGTGTGTATGATTTGTATAGTCCCTCTTAGTTTCCTTAGGTAGCTTTTTGCTTCTTTAAATAGTTTCCTCATAAATAAATTCCCCTTTTCCTGAAATGTCTATTTTTCTGGTGTCTCGAACTGCTTAGAATATTCTAGGTGTTTTACTGCTTTAACTTCCATGACTTACCATCTGGTACTTCTGAAAATATAGCTAAAGTTGTTCTTTCCCTTACTCCCTCCCTCTATCTAATTTGGTTCTCTCTGTGCTGCTTATAAAGTTACTTCTAGTATAGGATAGGTGTTTTAGTTAGTGTTGATCAGCAATGAAAAGACCTTTTAGAGTATTTTTTGCAATAAAACACTGAACTTTATTATTTGTGTTTTAGAAGGGCTTCCTATTATTTTAGTAACTGGATGAACAATGTATTTCTACACAGCGCTTTATGAATTTCCACATAATTTGTTCTTTATAAAAGAATTGGTATTTTTAAAATAAAACTTTCAGCCTATCTTCAGTTAAATGAGCACAGCCTTACTGATGATTAATACACCAGCAATAGTAAATAATTTTTGAATAGAGTATCACAATAACTAAATTGGGAGTATACTGGAGGTATACTTGGTCAGCTAAAGGAAGTGAGATTCTACTTTCAGGTGATGAGTGCTGGTGTATGTGAAGAAAAGAATAAAGTCTGAATGTTACATTGTGTGGGTGTTCATCTTGGAACATTGTGTCAGAAGTGAGTCAACTCTTGTGAAATCAGAAAGTAGATATTGCAAGAAAATGAACCAACCAAAGGATATGTTTAGCAACTGGGCCTGCTTAAACTGTGGAATTTCAACAGCTTCAACAACCACCTAAAAAAAAGGAGCAGGGACAGAATTAGAGCTTCAACAGTATTTGGTCAGCCTTTTAACTTAAGAAGACTTGTAAAAGTATAGAAGTGTGAGACTGTTTTGAATTCATAAATATTACATATAAAAGGAGTGTTTTCAACAACTGTAACTTCTGGATAAACTACAGATTACTAGTAGGAGAAAAAATGGCTGTCTTATTCTACGAGGAAACCTTTAAAAGCAAAGTTCTGACTACTGATGGGATCAAACAAGACTGGATCTCAGAAGGGACTGCTCAGAGAGACTGCAACAAAGCTCCTGAGGGTTTAGGTGCATGCTGGAGTTGCGGGGGGAGGGGGTGGTGCGCAGGGGAGGGTGCCGGCCGGGTGGGCGCCGGAGCGGGCTGCAACTAGTGCGAAGGCAAAGCAGACGCGGAGCACCCATAGAGATGAAGCACAACGGAAGGCGAAGAGCTATTTGCAAACAGCTGACTCACTGAGATGTTTTCATCCAGAGTATTTACGGCTAGATAGTCATAACCTTTGCTTGTGATGTGGGGGAGTGAAAAGGAAGTTAAAGATTTCCTTAATTCCTATGCCCATTTCTGTTTAGATTATGACTCACAGAGATGACAAGAGCCAGGGGCTCTTCGTCCACTACTTCTGTAAGCAAATGGTCAGGGAGAGGGAATGTCATCCTGTCCATCCTAGCGAAGCCCAGTACATCCCTCTGCCCACCAGCTAGCATAGCTATTCAGCAACAGGGTAAGAGTAGAGTGATGTTGTAGCTCTCCACAGAGACTGTGAAGGAATTGCAAATTAGTTCAATTCCAGGCCCTTTTCTGTCACAGTGCAGTTGTATCAGACAGCAATTCTTGCTTTAGGTCAATAGTTCTAAGTAACCAATTCGTCAACAGAAATGGGAGAAGCTTGCAGTGTTCCAGAAGCATTTTTCATAATAAATTTGCATTACTTCCAAAGAAATTGATTTTTCTTTCACTGCCAATGGTTAGCTCCATTTGTTACCTGATAGAAGGACACTTAGAGGGAGATTGCTTGAACTAACTATTAATGGGAAGCAATTACATTATGCATTCTTTGCCTTATTCCAACCCTTCATCTGTAATACAGCCTTTGCAAAGGAAACAAGGAATAGAAAAGGGAAAGGTGGGACACTGCTAAAGGGCAAATTGAAGCCCATTCAGGGATGCTACTTTACCCCTAATGTCAGTTACTGTGGTTGCCTGGCAGAATAGAAATTTTAAGCAGCAACTTCCCTTAAGCAAAGCAGCCGCTGATGCACAGGAAATGCCTGAAAAGATAATAAGTACTGCCTGGAGCAACTTTAACCCTTTCTGCATGTCTTCTAACATTCCTTCTACAGGGGTTAGTAATTTAGGTCCATGGTGAGAAACCAGTCTGAGAAAGATTAGCTGGATTTGACGCCTAATAAATTAATTCTTTTTATTGATTACTATTGATTAATTGGTTTTGATTCATTTACTGTATTCATATGTGCATATTTGATAATCCCCTTTTAATTGTGAGATTTTCTTTTGGAGAGAGAGAAGAGGTTCTACACCAGGAAGATACTGGTTTATTCCTGACAAAGCAATTGCAAATGTGTTTCTTTCCTCCCACTCATTCTGGATTTCTTCAGTTTTGTCTTCCACCCTCTCCAGTCTTTCATGGATGTTCCGACTAATGTTTCCAGCTATCCTATTCTGATCAAATCTCAAAAGCTGTACCCCATGCTGACATAGTGAAAACCTCAATAACTGGAGTTATTAAGCAGGTATTCCTTTATTACAGCGCCGGGGGTGTGTGCGTTCTCTCCTCCTAGAACACACACAAGAGTTAAAAAGCTGTAACAAATCTAAGCTGTAACTCAAATTTTATCTGCAATTAGGCAGATTTAAAAAATCATCTGTGGACCAGCAACATTTATATTGTTTAAATTACATCAAAAGAAAAATTCTCTTGATGGTTTGAGTGGGGCTGACAGAGAATTCTACAGCTCAGCTGCACTATAAACCTGTGAAGTGTAGCTGAGTCTTTACTTTTTGGACATCTTGCACATTTGTGTCACTGGCATTTTCTGTCCCACTTCTTCCTGTCTCCAAGGATAATTGCCTACGTGTGAGGCTGGATCTTCCTAGCAATACAGATTACTTTTATACTTCTGAGTCTTTCCACCCAGTGCTGGAATTCAGGCTGTCTTCAAGAGACACAGAGTTCAGACCCTGTTTCATGAGAAGGGCTGGGAGGTCTCAGTCATCTGTATCAGAACTACACCTTCTTCTGTGTTTTACTGCTTACTAATTGCCCCAAACCAGTTCTTGTTCTCTGAAATCAACTCCAGCCCTCTTGTTTTTGCTGTTTAAGGGAAACTGCTCTCACCTCTGTAGACATTTACTACAGCAGTGAAAATTAAATTAAATTAACCTGAAGATCCCCCTCTACGGCTGTAAGAGAACATACTTACCTTAAAGACTGTAAACTTAAATGAAATACAGATTAAAGGGTTATGAAAAGAAACAATAGATAGATAACTGAAATGACTGATGGTCTGGAGTAGATGAATTAGGAAGAAAGAGTATAAAGATCGGGACTTTACACATTGCACTTCACACTGAAGAAGGCTGGTGGTCAGAGGAGTAGAGGAACAGCATGAAGGTGGTGGATAATTAAAGCATAGTAGTATTGGAGATTCAAACAACATGGTCTCTCCCTATTTTATTTTTTTTCCCACTTATTTATTACTCATGACTGAGTTTCTCCACACTGATCTCACTTCTTTAAATATAAAGGTGGTCTTTCAGGCTCTTCAGTTTGCTATCACTACATCTGTTATTTGCCTCTTTCAGACTAAGTTTTAAAATAGTGCCTAGGCAAAGACTGACTGATGCGGATAGAGTGAGTGGCACATAAGGGGAATGAGCATGTGGCTGATGCATGCTGTATATGGAGGGAAATGTAATATTGTGTAATTCCTTTCCTAGAATACATTCCTCTCCTACTTACTTTCACTTGTCATTTTAAATTGCAGGTTGGTATGGTCAATATCTCTGTGCCTGTTAGAGTGCCTGCAATGGCTAGAACAACTGGTTCTCCAGAATAATGAGGTTCTTGGCATACTTGCAATATAAATATTAAATAGTTTTAATAGAAATATGCAAATGCCAAGCATTTGGAAGTATGACAGATGTAAAGGCTAAGAGTACTAAAGAGTGGTAAGAAGCAGTTATGTGGAGGATGTTTGTAGGGGAGCAAATATTGTAGTCAGTAGCAGAATAATTTGCTAAATATGGACATGGTTTCATGCAAGTTGTTATGGAAAAACATGGGTAATTCCCTGGCCAAGATTACTGTACTTTGGCCACAGACAGCAACAGGAGACATGAAGTATTTGAAAGAGAATGAAAGTAACAGTTGAGTACTGTTAAGGTTTGAGTTGGCTGACAAGACCAGTAAATTTCAGAATTAAGACTGCCCCTGAACTCTTAGACTCCACTCTTGTTACTGGAGTTTTATCATTTATATTGTGTTGCTTTAGCAGTGGCTTCAGAAATAGCTGTGACTGTATGTGCAAAATGACCTTTTTATCTTATATGTTATACACTTTTTTTCCTTGTGACACATGTAATATATCTCATATTCTACCTGTATATACATACATGTCTGCCCACTTAAATATACAGCCTAGAAATGCAGAAAGCACATGCCATAGATATACCTCAGGAAGCCCTTAATGAAAAAATAATTACCAATTTTCCTTAAATTAATATGTCATTCCATTCAGAAAAATTTCAAATATGGTCCTGAAAACAGCTAATCGCAAACTCGCTTTTGTACAAAATATTAGGCTTTTTTCACCTAGTGCACTGCATTCAGAGTAACTTGAGTTTGGTTACCTTTTACAGCACCTCAGATGGAACACTGCAAACTTTTCTTCTGCCAGGGAATCTGCATGATCTGTAGCCCCTGGGCAGATGCTGCTTGTGGTTTGAGGTTGGAAACCTAGTAATGTACATCAACATGCTTGTTAAATATTCAGATTCCTGCCTATTTTCTTCAGCGCTGCAGCATCTGCAAAAATCTGGTTTGTCCATTTCTTTCTCTCCTCTCTTCCTCCTTTCTAACTTTGATATGATATGATTTGGACCAAAATCCAGTTTCAGACAAGGAATACAATGCGCAAGTTCTGGGGAAGTTCTGCTTTTCTTTAAATTCCTTTAATGATTATAGTTAGCAAACTGGTTTCTGGGGTCTTTTTATCTTATCTGTATTGACTTAATACTAATTTACTCAATAAAAATTTTGTTAAAAGAGTTAAATCAATCTACCTGTGGATTTTGAAGCACTTGACAATATAGAATTTGACTATGATATGTGGCCCTTCTGAATGCCCGGCTTCCTTCGGTATAACTTCAAAGCTTTGCAGTTGCTCCAGGTTCTTAGCTGTTACCGTGCAACTATGCTTTTCAGACTTGCTTATAGTTATTACAGGATCCTACCTCCTGCTTTAGAACATTATTTGGGGCTCTCCTAGGATATTAGAGCAGTCATCTTCCTTTCGAATGTAAGATCCAGAAAGGTAATGAAAGAAATTATGCAATGTCTAAAATAAGAGATCTGTTACAATGTGTAAACTGAGCCAATTTCTGTTAGATGTTTTACGAGATCATATAACATCATATTAACTGGGATATTTTCTGTAAAATGTAATAATAATAAGAACAAACAGCAAAAAACATAAAAGCTTACCTGAAAAAGTCAGTGCACCAATATCAAAGTGACACTTAGGTAATTTGCATGTTCTTAAATAAATAAAATGACAACCAATTGCAACATGATTTTAAAAAATGAACTAACATACTCAAAATTTTGGCTAAGGGATTGAGAAAAACATTGAGAGATGGGGGATATATTTTTCAGGATATATGCTGTGTTTCTTCTGATATATTTTGAATTATCATATCTTGAGAAATCTGACTGCAAAACATGTGAACAATTGAAAATAATTAGAGGCAATACTGTCCCATTTCTCCATTAGGTAAATAAATTATTGAGTTTTCTACATATGAATCTTAGACAAAGGCTATCACACTCTTGTCTATATCTTTTTCACTGCATGTGCTTTATAATGTCACTTAATAGCCAACTTTCATCTATTTCTGGGGCACAGCATTGCATGTCATTGATTTCCCACCAGGGATCTATATCTACATTACATGACACATGCTGAGATCTAGATATTACTTAGTAATAATAGTCTCTGAATGGCAACATAAGAGCAAATAAACTAGGGTGGGAGGGGAAGACTTTATACATGGATAGTGAGGAAAAATTTTAATAAAATTCTTATATATATAAGCATTTACTTCTGGCCTCTGGTTGCTTTGCTTCAGAAAATAAAATGCTAGAAGTTTTTCTGGTACATTTAGAAACTTCCTTCTAGAAACAATTTTCAGCTATTATTCTCTTCATAAGAAACCAGCTGAACAGCCCAATCTAGACAGTAGAAGCACAAGTCTCAAAGGTTTTCCTACACAGTTTTCAAAATAAAACAATCATCTCAGTTCAAATACTCTTACTTAATAATCCTCTCTTAATAGAGGAAATGAGGCTTTCTGTGTCTGTCTCTTGAAATGGCAGCTTGTTTGTCTCTGGAAAGAGGTGTTTTATGGGAAAAAAAAAAAAAAGAGAAACTACATTGGAAAATGAGATGAGATAAAGCAGTGAATAGTAATATTTTGTAGAGAATGCATGGTTTTCTAATAAGGCTTGAGTGAGAGTGTGGGGGGTTGACCATCACAAACCCACCATAACGTTATGTCTGTACTTGGACCTTTCTCCAAGTTTCTTTGGAGGCTGTTCTGACACCTCACTCTACATGTTGTTTAGAAATTCACTCCGTTTGCATACAGAATCCATTTAAAACACAAAATACCACACAAACCTGGAGTTTGGAGACAACTACAGTTTTCTTCTAGTGTTGATGTTGTACCATTTTCCTTCCACACTCTGAATGTTTGCCTATTTGTCTTCAAACTACATTCCTCCACGCCAAAAGATGATACTTTTAATACTATAAATTCTACGTTGCAAGGCTGAAAATTACTTTTATATCAAATGAGTACCCACACGATGTGATGAGGGTTAGTAGGGTCCTCAATAAGGAGAGGTACTACTGTTTGCCATAAAATATTGAGCTCTAAGCATCATAAAATTCCTATCTGATATTAATCCTGATCTTTTTTCTCTCTTACATCATCAAATGATACTGCATTTTAACTACCTTCAAGCAAAACTAAACTGCTAATTACAAGAAGATAGCTGTGGCTGAGTATGTCCTAAATCTTTCTGTTTTCTTCAACTATAGGATATTATCTTCTTGAAAATGTGTGCATATGGAAAAGGGAAAGAGAAACTGACAAAATTTTTTCCCCTAGAAAATCTAATTAGAATTAAATGTTAATTAATTAGCTGGTGCTGACCATAATGCCATTTGCTGAGTTGCTGCCTAATGGACTTTAGCAGTCAATGAAACAGTCAAGATAAATGAGATTAAATTAGAGAATAAATTTATTTGATATTTCTTCTCTAAGCATGCCTTCCCCTCCCTCACCCCAGTGTTCACAAGGCTAGATCTCTTACTTTCTCCTTTAGTCAGCCATATGTTATTCCGTTTCTCACTGCATGACAATTTATTCCACTGTTTCTGTTTGGGGCTCTACTTTAACCTCTCCTGTGGTGGTGTTTCTCCATGTGGAATCCCTCTAAATGTTAAATGCAAAGTAATTAAAAAAAAAAGGTTCACTGTATTATTCTAAGGTTGAATCAATGAATAGAGTATCAGAGAAGCCACAGTAAAAGTAGTGAGTCTGGGAGAGAGAACATTATTTTGGCTCCAAGAGCACTGAAAACTATCTGTGATGCATAAACTGAAGGAATAAATATGATAAAATTCATCCATCGTAGTATCACTAAGGAAAACCAAAACAATTAATAGTGCAGTAAAGTAAATATCATATGTTTGAGAATACCAAAATACCACTTTCACAGAGTTGAATGATATTCTTTTTCCTGGAACAAAATCACTTCCTCAGGAAAAGTATCTATTGGCTTTATAAATATGCCTTGAAGGTCTGACAAAAGAAAGCCCTCATGCTTTGGTAGACCACAATTTAAAATATGTTTAAATTTGATTTATTGCCTTTGTCAGGGGCCTGGTAATATACCTTAGTTGGCATTTTACAAAAGAGGGAGGGAGTAATTTGTGACAGCAGAAGGTATGCTTTACCTTCTGCTGTGAAAGAAGGGCTGTGAAAATCCCTGTTCAGCTCTGCACAGATGTCTTTGTTGGGACTGATGAATTTTTAGAAACCAAGAATCTTAATTCTAAAAGGGCAAAAATACTATTTTCCTAATTGTTTCTGCCTGATTGTGGTATACAGAAGATGTACAATTGAATGCCCAATCAACTTTTATAGTGTGGATATAAACTTGATGTCAAAAAGATGGTCTCCCTTCCACCCTTACCTTTGATTGTTTAGCTATTTTAATTGCCGTGCTCTACCTAAAATGAGTTCCTGCATGCTGGTTTTCAGTCAAGTGCAGTCCAACTGTTTAAATGGTAGGACAACATGCAGTTGATGTAGAACAGATGAACATGTCTAAACCAATGGTTATGCTGTCCACAGAGTGATTTTTCCCTCTACCATGAGTCAATAAGAAGGGGAGAATCTTGGTGCAAGTTAGATTTTAAAGTTGTTGTGTGACGTCTTTTGGTCTTTTTGAAAGCAGATACATAGGCAAAAATGTCTCTTCAGCCAGGGGCTGCAGACTTGTTAATGACATGCTGTCAATACTCTGAAGACAGTTGATGGACCAAAAAGAAAACAACTGCATTACAAGGAGAATGAGCATCATAATCTTTGAATCTTGTTCAGTCTGAAAAGCCTGAAGGAGACATGAAAGCTACAGATGTTGCTGGAGTTGTTTATCTTCTCCTCACTTTCAAGAACAGAAGTAGGGGAGGTGAAAGGAAAGAATGCTGGTATAGTGACTCTTGAAGCATCTTAGAGCGAACAACAATTTGCTAACACACTCAATTCCAATACACTGGTGTGTACTCAAGGCTGTGCATCAAGGATACTGTCAACTACTTAGAGTATTTACATTCCTTTCAGCCTTTTTCTGTCTGTGACCTACCCCATCCTCCCCTCCCTGCCCCACATCCTTGTGGGGCTTTAAAATAAACAGCCACATTATAAAAGTGGTTTTGGAGAGGAGATTATCAAGGGAAGGAAGCATGCAGTTTGCCTTAGTTGGGGTGGAGGGGAAAAGTCTGGGTGTTACAACTCAGGCTACATCATCTACTTCTGATTTAAGAATTCCTTTCTGGGTGCTATAGAAACAAAAGTACATTCATTACATCACCAAGGCAACATAGAAATAGCATTGTAAGCATCATTTCATTAGCAGTGTGAGAAACTGAAATTACGGACTGGACAGTATCAGTGGCAGATATGTTCAAAGATTCATGTTGTTTAGTTGGTGGTCAGAGGTTATAAGGCTGCCACATGGGATAATTGCGTACAAAAAACTTTAATTTGTTGGCTGGGTTAATAATAGGAGCAGGGAAGAACAAAGACTCGAACAACAAACTGTATTTCTAACCACTTCTCTCATTCATGAAGTACTAAAACCTGCAAGGTTTTCAAAGTTCCAGAACAGAATCTAGGAAGCTTTAGCAAAGCCAGTAAAGGTAAGATAATGGCTTAATATAGCATCTGATAAACAGAACAGTGAGAGAAAATATTTTTAAAGTTGGAAAATATTTCTTATTGGAAAATAAATATAAAACAAACTGTCAAACCCCCTTGATTATATGAAAACAACAATCTAAATAAAGAATTCCTTTATACATTCAGGGCATCTGGATTTGAGGCTGTTGACATTCCTATGCTGGAGTAAAAATGTGAATTTTTTTCTTCTTGCTGTGTAATGTTTTTAGGGAACATTGCGTCAACATTTTTAACTGTGCATAAATGGATACAGGAGATTTTCTAAGCATTTAATTTCTGGAAGCTCGCATACTATTGTTAAAGAAGTCTTAAATTTTGGAAAAGGACAGTAATTTTAGTTATGGGACTGAGTTTATATGGTGCCAGTTACACAGTAGGTGAAAATTTTGTCAGTATAGGGAATGCTTGTATGGACAGAAATATGCAATTTATCTTGAGCTCTGCAATAAGACACTCCAAATTTGTGTCCAGGTCTTGCACATTTTTATCTCTCAAACCCACCTAAATGACTAACAATCCATCGTTTCTCCCTCCTCTCTCCACAGTATATAGATTTTTAAAAAAATATTTTATATAACGAATCTCTGGAAAAAAATAAACTTGTGATGTTATTGTATAAAATGTGTTCCACAAGTGTAAAATGGATTATATTCATAAGGACTTTTATTTATTGGCTGTGAGAAATGGCATGTTAGCAGTTAATTGCCTGAATCCTAGGTGAACATAGCATGATGAGGAGATGTTCCTGCCCATGTGTTGTGTTGTAGCCACGTGTGATGTCTGTACAGCTCTCTATGTAGTACCAGAAATGTGCTCCTCTGTGTTCATTCAGTGCTTCTGGAGTCTCAGAGCTCAGGCACTAATTTGTAGTTTAAGAGCTGCAGAAAATTAAGAGGACAAAAGGAGTGTGGATTCTATTGAAGTTCAACAGTAGGCACATCTAAACGTTTGCCTACAGTCACAAACTTTTTTATTATGCTGTTGTAATTTCACAGTAGCAGCCACGGAAGCTTATATTCTTAAAATATAATACCTCTGTGTTCAAAGATCTGTGTACGACCAATGAGATTTGTGGCATAATGCATAATGGAAAGCAGTGAGGGGAATGTCTAGGATTTGAAGTGATTCCACAGTTTAGATCAAGATGTTTATCTTTTGACATTATACCATTTTTATACAGATTATTTTAGGGGAAAAAATTTAAATCAATCAATTTGATTTTTTTTAAAGGAACTGCCTTGTGGAAGTTTTGTTGAAGATGCTTAGAGCAAATTCTGTTTGCGGCTTTGAAACCGAGGGATCCTGAATTTAAATATGTACAAAATGGGCAGTTATGATCCCATAATTCAGGTCTCATTTTATTTTCTTTTTTAAAACAGAGGAAAAATCTAAGATGATAGTGACAGCAGTATGACCCCAATTCTGTCCTCTTTGGATCAAGTTTTCCATTTTTAAGTTTTTTAATATTTGCCTAAAGGAATCGATTGTGGAAGTTATTTGGAAATTTGTTTTTGATGCAGACCTTCCTTGTGTCCTGCACTATGAAGGTTTTAGGATAAATTGCTGACATGACATTGCCAAATTCAGCTCATGCTGCAACTCTCCCTGCTTGATCAGCTTATATTAAAGGTGACAGGTAACACAGTCTGAAAATAGTGGAGGCCTTATGTTGACACACAAGGGCATTTCAACTGTCATGCAATGAAGGCTGTTAAGGTTTAGCTGTGTTTTCTTTGTTTCATTATTTAATTAATGTGAACTTTGGAAGTGGACAAAAAAGTTCCAATTTTCACTGTGACATACAGTGAAAAACACATTTTTCTCCTTTTTCTTTTAATTGACTCAGATGCATCAAATAACTGGAAAATAATCTGGAAATGCTAAACTACTTTTAGAAAAGAAGACATTACATTGAAAATTAAAAGGTATCCGTGTTTATAGAGGTTTTACAAATGATACAAAAGAATGTTTATCAGTTGAGGGGTACAGTTACAGTTGTCTATGAGAAACTGCATCAGTGGTTAGACTTTTTAACAGTCAGTGTTAGGTTAATGGTTGGACTAGATGATCTTCAAGGTCTTTTGCAATCTAGATGATTGTGTGATTTTTATAAACCCAATGATATACTGAATAGATGGGACTACTAATCTCTCGCCTTTCACTGCTGGGATGAAAAGCGTATGGATGTTATTGCTTGTGTAGGGAATGGACAGTCTGTAACTCTCAAACCTCGTGTGGTTTGAAGAAGCCTACTAAAGAGACAAATTTAATTTGTAGTTTGATTCTGACAATTTATTCACTGACGCTAAATGACTCATCAAACAGCACAGATTTAAGCCTTCTGCGTGCACTGCATGAACTGCAGTTGATTATATACATTTGATATAATACTTGTATTATACAAATACTATTACGAGACAATTTAATATAAGTATGCTTTAGTTAACCCTTGAGTCTTACTCTTTTGCTTCATAAAGATGAATCTGTATAGGTCTAATGAAGGCTTCCCTAGGAAATCTATTAACGTGGCTCACATTTTGGATTTAAAAGTCCACTAACATACAATTCAATCAAAGATCACTTTGGTCATACTCCAATTAACACTGCGTATTATTCATTAACTCAGTATAAGGCTCAGACTGGGCTGTGGTATTCAGTTAAATGGCTGTCAGACAGCTGAGGCCTTTTTGTCCACCTGAAATCTGAGAAAGATTTGGTTTAAAACCTGACCACTTCAAATTCGTGGGGTAAATACTCTGTTCTCTTGGACTGCCTTCCCCAAAGCACAGTCAAGATTTTATAAGGGATTAGGAACATCAGTGAATGACAAAAATGGAAAATACGTATGTGTAATATATTTACTATATATATATTTTTGTTGGTAAATTTATACCACAACTTGACAGTGATTTAAATTTCAGACAGGATCTATTCATATCAGAGTAGAAATTGACTGTTGTAGAGATGTATAATTGTTAAAATATACTGATAATATAAAACTCCCTACAAAGCAATATCTAAATGGAGCTCATGTGGAATGCGTATATTACTAGTTTGAAGTTAACTGAATTCCTAAGGAGGTGTAATTACAAAATCTTGGTTTTGAGATAAGCCTAGGAATTTTCAAGTTAACTTTGTATTCAAACATGCCAAAATGGGGAAGTACATAGTAGTAGCATGCAAACAGTGCTATGATGTATTGTCATCCATATAGAAACAGTGTAAAGGCATACATACACGTTTTTTAAGTAAATTGGATCTAAACTTTTTGTATAGGTCATGAAATGTCTAAATCAGGAAGATGTACTCGTTAATGTTTTTATTGAAAGAAAAGTTTAAGGTTTCAGCTGAATCAGAAAATTTTAAATTATGAATAATACTGTTGAGTAGAAAACAACCCATAAAACTATATTTTAAATAGTGAATGAAAACATTCTTTTTAGATTAAGAATCCTACAGAATAAATTAAGAAATATAAAAGTGTATAAAAAGGCAGAATCGTACCCCTGCTTTTCTATCATATTCTGCTTCCTTGTCATGTCTGCCAAATAAATCTGTTCAATTTGTATTTTGTTTTCTAAAAAAAAATTTTAAAAAAGAAGATAGTTTTTCCTGTTGTGCCTGAAAGTTTGTCCCTTAGGAATTATTGCTGTTTTAAAAACTGTTGTTACTGGCTTCCCATCATTTAGGGCAGGGGCGGTATGGTGTCTGACAGTTCACTGAACAGTTTAAAACATAAAGGAGAAAAAAATAAATATGGAGTTAAAAAGAAAAAAAAATTAAAACGCATCACTGCTTTTCAATAGAGTGCTCGAAGCTGCTCTCTTTCTTCCCTAATTCATTTTATAGATAAGAAAATGCAATAGATTTAATCTAGTCAGACTTTATTGAAACATTTGATATGACATCCCATATGTGTTGATTAGTGTGCAGAAGAGAGTGGAACTGCAGGTCCAGTGGAATGGCAGAAGAATTTCAAGTTGGACAAGGAATTATCTAGAGGACAGGCAGCAGGTTCTACTGGAGTGATATCTATAAGATTGGTGGGAGGTTACACAAAGACTTCCTTTGAGGTTTGGTTGATTTGATTTTTTTCAAGTCATGAGACATCATCAGAAAATGGAAGTCTATGAATATGTGCTGTGAAGATGTTAGTGGCCTAGTGGACTAGCTGAAATAGGAAGAAATTGAATAACTTGAAATAAAAAGTCACGCACATAGGGGATTTAGTAACAAATATTTCTGTGGTTGAAGGTTTATCAACTTGAAAGTACAGAAGACAAACCTCAGTCTCTTAGTAGGTCACAGATTGATTTACAGTTAACAATGCGAGGATGCTGTGAAAAAGAAAAATGGGATTCTAGAATGCATAAGGCAAACTTTTTCTGCTAGTGAAATGAATACTGTTGTCTTGTAGAATGACAAACCATCTGGCGGGAATATAGTTTACATTTCTCATTACTCAAGTTTTAGAAAGGCTTATCCATACTAGGAGAAGTATGATGTGGACCAGTAATGTGATGTTATGCTGCTGATTCCTCTTAAAGAGGAGATTAAAAGTGATATCAATGGATATTCCTGGTCTGGGAACCAGGAAGCATTAAGATCTTGCTTAAACTGAAGGAAATAACAGTAAAAAAGTAGAAAGAATGGAGTGACCAGGAAGAATTTTAGGCTGAATATGACTGTTAGGGAAGTGAGATTTCAGAGCAGACTTCCAAATAGGTGAGTTGGCACAATTTATTTTGATTACTTTGTGAGGAGAATTACATGGCTGTAGTGGTAGTAGAAGGCTTAATTTGATCACAGAGCAAGATTAATAGAATCCTTAACAGTAGGATAAAATTGAGGAGCCTGTTCTAATTTGTGGCTCTGTTACTGGATTCACAGTTAGGCCTTCCAGATATACAGGATATGTAGTCCATAGGCTTAATATAGTTTTATTTGACAGCCTGACAAGCTAGCTGCTATTTCTGTTGAAGTAATTCTTATAAATGATGGAATTTTGTTTATAGCTTCTATGAACAGATAGAGAAGAAATGAAGGCAGAACTTCTAGGTATCAAAGCAGAGTTGCTTGGGATACAGCTGCTTTTGGAATGTGAAAGGGGTCACTGGCAGTCCTACCAGAGGTACTCTGTTCAGATGCCCAGGTTGGGAGTTTGCATTCCCCACTGACTAGGGAATCTCCAGGGCAATTTAGAGTATCTAAGATGGGAGTGTGCCCTTTTCTCTGCTGAACAGGTAAGGAATTTAGATTCCTGACTTAAATCACATTTCTACATTCAGACAATGAATATCCATGACTTGCTCCTCACTTCTGCATTAGAAAATTGTTTTCCTCTTTCCTGTCTGCTTCCTGACATAGATTCTTTCCACTTTGGGTTTTATTTTCAAGTTGTTGTGAAGTTACTGGGAGGTGAAAGAAGAGGAAAGTAAATGATGTTAAGGTAGTATTGGATTACATTTTGCCTACTTGAACACTTAGTTTCCCAGCAAAGTCTGCAGATTCAGATTTTAAATTATGTGGATAAAAATTATTGGACAAATATAATCTTTTATATCATTCTGTGCAGCTCTCCTAATACTATCAACCTGCTGGGGAGAGAGCATCTTGCAACTAGAAAAACAATGATGTAAGATTGTGTCTTCATTCTGAAAAAAAGTCTTCTTAGTGCAATAAAGTTAAACTAAGAATAGAGGTTATGAGTAAACACGTGTATGTGCTTTGTTTTTTAGGATATTCACTTCTTGTAATGAAACTTGAAGAGTCACCTTTGGAAATCTGGACTTGACTCCTAATATACAGTTTACTTCCTTTGTTGAGATTTGTGTTTTGTTTTATATGGCAACTCCTTTCAATAGTGTTTGGCCTGAAATGATTCAGTGACTGATGCAATGGAAGATTTTGTGGAGCTCTTAGACTGCATTATCTGTAGTGTTCAATGGTAGTTTGGACAATATCTCTGGTAAAATTAGAAGATATGTCTCTTCCCTATTTCAGAAGAGACATTTTTGACATACCGTTCAATCAAGTGAAAACAGGGCAATGTAATAAAATCTTTCTCTCCAGGGAAAGAGATTACTTTTCTAGTGTGTTTTTACCTCTGGCAGTTTTCTCGTGTTTCTGTCTGCTACATTACTCAACTTTTTCTACTACTCATGATAAAAATAAAATCAAAAGCCCCACCTCACTCCCAACCCCCCCACCCCCACCCCCCCCAACCAAACCAAGTCAAAACCCCCCACAGGTTATGCAGATGCTTTATAGCTTTTGGCCTGAATGATTTTGTTCCTTTCTTTTCTCTTCATCTTCGAACTTCTCTTTTCCACACAAGTTCAGTATATTCCCATCTTTGAACTAAACTTTGGAGCAACAACTTTTAGAAATGCTTTCAACCGATAAAAATAAAACATATTACTAGAAGGACAATCAGATACTAATTTGAAATTAATTCAGGTAGCTTTTTATACTCATAAAATTCAACATTTCAACAGCCAGCTCAGTAAATATAACCACTGTGGGAATTATGTATCATTCATGGACTCTACAAACTATAGTGGTTTCTCCCTAGCTACAAATGTTCCTCTGGATTTGTCTTTCTTTGTGTCTGTACTATTTTCTTACTTCATATTTCACTTCTTATTGAAATGGCACTTCAAATAGGATCCATCATAAAAGCAGAAATGTTGATTATAAAACAGTTATGATAAATTCATATTTTGGCTCTTGACTTTTGATATTAAAATATTTTAACTTGCAGCTTTTAACTTCGGGGTGTTTCTTGTTAGTAAGCAATACAAACAGGAAAATTGAGAGGCAGAATTATGGTATCCAATAATTTATTTTTTTTTTTTCCTGATTTTGCTCATTTGGGAAATTTATCTTTGTTCCCTCCTCCTTCCCCATTGAAATGGCTGAAATACATGAGTTTAATCTTGAGTCAGCTGATGCAAACTATGAGACCAGACATTTGGAACAATTTCTAATGATCAGCCAAATATACTCAGGAGAAGTTTAGTACCAAATGAGCGATGTACCACTGCAGATAGTCAGGAAGTACACTGGTGGAGGTGCTTTGGGGAGATTTTAGGAGCACTTTGAATGTAGCAAGTAGCATTAATCCCTAGTGTTCAAGAGTACTAAATTTAGCTTTCATAACAGCATGAGGGCTGGCACTCATGAAAGAGGTTTCTTGCCCATCAGACCTATTATTCATAGTGCCTCACAAGCCTTGATGCTATTTTTGACAAATCTTCACTTGCCTGGAGAACCAATGTTTTGGGTCTCTGGCCAGCATAGATGGGTTTATCAGAGGTAGATTGTACAATTATGATGTTTAAAACTGTGAAGAATTTTGTTTGATACATTGTGTAAGCTAGCTCTGGGTAGAGAGATCGCTATCATTACACAATTAATACGGAAGAAAAATTATCTGAAAAATTGGAATCTATGGTTCCCATCAGTGGTGGGTATGTGTTACCTGAAACTGTTAGTTGAAAGAGCGTTAATATAAGAATAGCTGTGTCAGGTGAGAACAAGGTTTTAATTTAGCCAAATACATCTTCTAAGCACTCATTAGGAAGCTTCAGTGGATTACTCTTCTGTAGATGGATATGCCAAACTTCTCCTTAAACCCACAGAAAATTTCATAATCTGCAAGAATCTCAGCAAGATTTCCACAATTCTGCCAGCTCTGTGGAGACTCTTGTTCCTTTCTTTGTTTTGAACCTTGCTTCTGCCATCTTCATCTGATGACTTCTCCCTGTAAATTTATATTTATTTTGGAAACTAAATATAATGATAAAGATGGAGCCAGTTCAGTGGCTTTCAGTGGAAAGAGTGGAGGTTTTGACTAGATACAAAGAAAAAATTGAATACAGTAATGGAAAAATAGCAGTTTATGAAAGTAATAAGAACAGCATAATATGGATTAGCAAGAATTTATTTAAATACCTTTTAAAAATAAATTTCTGATTTTTATTTCCTTATTCTAAGTGTAGCTCTAGACTTTGACTATATAGAGTATAATGTAAAACTAGATTCCAGTCACGTGGCAGGCTCCTGCTGGTAGGAATAACCACATTTGTTTACCATTAAATGCTAATTCCTGAAACAATGTTATTATACAGAATATGAGAATGGAGTGCATCTATAGAGAATTGTTTGTGCTAAATTAAGTTTATAATTGTTAACACAGTATGCATTGTCCACAGTGTGCTGAAGACATAGAACTTCTTTTGAATAAAGAGCATTTCTCTAGTGGTAAGAGTCCTAAGTAACAAAATCAAGTTATAGACTATTTAAAAGCTGTGTGCTCAAATCCATAAAAATGGATTCCTTCCTCATGAAGGACAACTCTCTATCTTGAGCATTATGAAATAAAAAAGCAAATTAAACTCCTTGCTGAAATCTTTGCAACATGCTGAAGCCTGTGCCTGGAATCTGGTATACTGTAAATTCCCATACCATGGAATATTACAGTGAAAATTCCCCAAGTTTTAAAAATTATTTCAGTAAATCAGTGTAGCCACGAGCAAACAGAATTAATTCACAAGATGAAATCATAAGTATGCAAAGATTGTCATACTTTGCTGGCTGGGAAATCCTCTTGTGAATGTGATACGTCACATGCAGAGAAACCATGGCCCCTTCCTAATATTGACAAGGTAATCCTCTAAATGATTCAAAATAAGTCACCTATGTCATTTGTACTGCAGTGCACGACTATAAACCAAAGTTTTTGTTAAAACAATTCGTGAAGTGGTCATGGACACTGCCTCTGTATGCTGGCATTTCCCTCATGTAGATAAATAATTGCAGCAAGGTTTTAATGCCAGTGTAATCTCATGTATACTCTTCTTCCTGGCCAATAGATACAGAGACTGAGAAATTTCTAACAGCTAGGAATTTAGTTCTCTTATCTTTACCTTCTGTTCTTCAAAATATCAGGTGAATTCATTTCTGTTTTACAGAAACAATTAATTTAGGATTAGTATTTGGTTAAAATTCTGACCAGGTAGAAAGGAGATGGAACTTTTGTCATTGGCTTCAATGGAAGGACATTAAACGTTGTGCATTTTTCTGTACTGTTACACAGTACATGTTGGAGTTATGGGTCTTAGATTTGTTACCCGGTGTAGATATTTGGGAAATAATTAAGTAGCTCACCGGTCTTATTTTTCAGTTATACATTGTAAACTGGTAAATGATTTATCGTGTCCTACAGTTCAGTTTTGGAGATATGACCCTGGTGTGGTAAATACCACCACAATATGACCCCAGTTTGGAGATATGACCCCTGGTGGTAAATATCACAACAATTTAGCTAAAAATGCATTAATGTCAGTATGAAGTCTTCAACTAAAGGAGAAGGAATCTTCCCTTTCCCCCTGAAGTGTCCCTATGTAAGAGGTATGATGCCCTAGGGCTGGAGAATGGAGAGCAAGTACCAGGCAAGGCCCAGGAAACGCCAACTGTGCAAAGTTGGTCTAGCCTCCTACCCACATTAGAACCAGTGCCATCAGAGAAGTACCAAGGGTGTTAGTAATTGGAGACTACTTGCTGAGAGGCACTGAAGAGCCCATTTGTCACCCAGACAATATCTCTAGAAAAGTTTGCTGCCTGCTGGGAGCTCACATGTGTGATGTCACAGAGAGACTGCTGAGCCTGGTAAAGTCTGCAGACTGTCACCTGTTCTTACTGTTCCAAGTAGGATCAAATGATGCTGCAATGAGGTGACTCAGGAATATCAAAAGAGACTTTATGTCCCTCGGAACAATGTGAAGGTACTGAGGGGAGCCCAGGTGGTGTTCTCCTCTACCCTCCCAGTTAGAGAAGGGAATTTGAGAAAAAGGAGACAAATGAAACAGGTGAATGACTGGCTGCATTGCTAGTGCCATGCTCAAGGTCTCGGCTTCTACAATCTTGGGCATGCCTTTGGGAAACTGGGCCTGTTGACAGTTGAGGGGGCTCAACTGGCCAAGTGGGAGCAAAACTTCTGGGCAATAAGCTGGCTGGACTTATAAAAGACAACTTCAAACTAGATTTAGTGGGGGAAGGGGATGGTGTTTAAGCACCCCTTAAGTGAGAAGAGCCAGGGGAAACCCCTGTGAACTGCCTCAAGGGAATTAGGGTGAGCTCCTCTATAAAAGGGGATGTAGTCAATAGCCCAGTTGAAGTGCCTCTCTACCAATGCACGCAGCATGGGAAATAAACAGGAGGAGTGGGTAGGGGCTGCCCACATGGAAAACCACAACCTGACTGCTATCACAGAAACTTGGTGGGATGAATCACATGATTGGAGTGCTGTGATTGATGGCTATAAAATATTCAGAAGAGACAAGCAAGGAAGGAATGGTGGGGGAGTTACACTCCCTGCCAAAAAAGGAATTGATTGCACGGAGCTCTCTTTGAAGAACAGCAATGCACAAGTCAAGAGATTCTGAGTGAAAGTTAGAGATCAAGACAACAAAGGAAACCTTGTCATTGATGTCTACTCCAGGCCATCTAATCAAGAAGAAGAATTCAAGAAGAATTCAAGAAGAATTCCTCGTCTGCAGGAAGCATCATGCTCACAGGCCCTGATCCTGATAGGGATGTTCAGCCACTCAGACATCTGCAGGAAAAGCAGCATAGCAAACTGCAAGCAGTCCAAGAAACTATTGGAGTGCATTGAGGACAACTTCCTAGTACAGGTTATGAAGAGCCCCACCATAAGAAAGGCACTGCTGGAGCTGTTGCTCACAAGAATTTAATGCAGAGGTCAAGACTGGAGGTAGTCTGAGCTGCAGCGAACATGCCCGGATGGAACTGAGGGGGTAGAAAGAAAAGTCACGACCCTAAACCTCAGACATGCAAACTCTCAGCTGTTTATGGTGCCAGTGCCTGAGATCACTTGGGAAACTGCCCTCAGAGGCAAAGGAGTTAACAAGAGCTGGGAGATACTTAAAGACATTTTTTGTAGGATACAAGAGCTCTCAATCCAGATGTGCAAGAAGTCAAGCAGGGGAGGCAGAAGGCCAGCTTGGCTAAATCAAGACCTCTTAGTGAAACTAAAACACAAAACCAAAATGCATAGGCACTGGAGACAGGGATATATATCCTGGGTAGATTATAGGGATATGGCCTGGGAGTGCAGAAAGGGGATCAGGAAAGCCAAGGCACAACTGGAGCTGAACTTGGCTAGAGATATACAAAGTAACAAGAAAGTTTACTTCAGGTATATAGGATCACAAAGGAAGATGAAAGAAATTGTACCTACCCTGATGAGCAAAACAGGAGACCCGGTTGCTAGCATCATGGAGAAGGCTGAGGTACTCAATGACTTTTTTGCTTTGGTCTTCATCAGCAAGCGCTCCAGCCACGCTGCCAATTCACAGAATTCAAAGACAGGGACTGGGAAATTGAGGAACCACCCACAGTAGGAGAAGATCAGGTTTGAGACTATCTAAGGAACCTGAAGATGCACAAGTCCATGGGAACTGATGAGATACATCTGAGGTACAGGTTCTGAGGGAACTGACAAATTAAATTTCTAAGCCACTATCCATCATATTTGAGAAGTTGTGGCAGACTGATGAAGTTCCCACTGACTGAAAAAAGAGGAAACATAACCCCCGTTTTTAAAAAGGGAAAAAATGAAGACCTGGGGAACTACAGGCCAGTCAGTCTCACTTCTGTCCTTGGCAAGATTATGGAATGTATCTTCCTGGAAACAATGCTAAGGCACATGGAGAACAGACATGACTGGTGGCAGCCAACATGGTTTCACTAAGGGCAAATCTTGCCTGACAAATTTGGTGGCCTTCTATGACAGGGTTACAGTGTTGGTGGACAAGGGAAGAAAAACTGACATCATCTACTTGGACTTGTGCAAAGCATTTGACACTGCTCCACATGACATCCTTGTCTCTAAACTGGAGAGACAATGGATTTGACATGTGGACCACTGGGTGGATAAGGAATCGGCTGGGTGGTCACACTCAAAGAGTTGCAGTTAATGGCTCCAATGTCCAGGTGGAGACCAGTGATGAGTGGTGTCTCTCAGGAGTCTGTATTGAGTCCAGAATTATCTAACATCTTTGTCAGCACTGTGGACAGTGGGATTGAGTGCAACTGAGCAAGTTTGTAGATGACACCAAGCTGTGTGCTGTGACTGATGCTAGAGGAAGAGATGCCATCCAGAGGGACCCTGACAGGCTTTGAGAGGTGGACCTGTGTGAACCTCATGAAGTTTAACAAGGCCAAGTGCAAGGTCGTGCACATGGGTTGGGGAAATCTCATGCACAAATGCAGGCTGGGAAGAGAATGGGTTGTAAGCAGCTCTGAGGAGAAGGGCTTGCAGGTGTTGGTGGATGGAAAATTGACTATGAGCCAGCAATGCATGTTCGCAGCCCAGAAAGTCAAACATATCCCGGGCTGCATCAAAAGAAGCGTGGCCAGCAGGTTGAGGGAGGTGTTTCTTCCCCTCTACTCTGCTCTCAGAAGACCCCACCTGGAGTACTGTGTACAGCTCTGGGATCCCCAACATAAGTAGGACATGGACCTGCTCGAGCAGGTCCAGAGGAGGCCATGAAGATGATCAGGGGCTGGAGCACCTCCCCCATGAGGACAGGCTGAGAGAGTTGTGGTATAAGGAAGACCTTATAGCAGCCTTCCAGTACCTAAAGGGGGCTTGCAAGAAAGCTGGAGAGGGATTTTTTATGAGATCATGTAGTGACAGGAGAAGGAGTAACAGTTTAAAACCAGAAGAGGGTAGATTTAGATTAGATCTAAGAAGAAATTCTTTCCTGTGAGGGTGGTGAAACACTGGCACAGGTTGCCCAGAGAAGCTGTGGCTGCCCCCTCCCTGGAAACATTCAAGGCCAGGCTGGACGGGGCTTTGAGCAACCTGGTCTAGTGGAAGGTGTCCCTGCTCATGGCAGGGGGTTGGAACTAGATGATCTTTAAGGTCCCTTTCAACCCAAACCATCCTATGATTCTAAAAATCCTCCTCTCTAAACAGATATAAAAATGCAAGCATCACATTCTATTTTAATTGGTTTACTTCCTTTTTTTTTTAGGGGCTTTTTATGTCAAATGTGAGGCACCATCAGGTTTTTTGTTTTGCTTTGTTTTTTTTTTCCCCCCTCAAGCTGTCATTAAACAGTGCTACGCCAAGATATGTTATGGCAGATTGTGATCCTCTTCCTTTCGCTAGAAAGAACAAAAAGGGCAGTGTGACTGTTACTGGAGCATCTGATATTCATTGAGTCACTGCACTGTGTTGCACCGCAATATTATTGTTCTAACTGCAGCAGCTATTTCAGGGCCATACTCATTTTTATGGACAAATCTGAAAATAGAAAAATGTGAGATAAATTGAAGCATAGCAGTCCTATGCATAGTTTACCATCTGATTCTTCAAGCTTTGTATTCAAATTCAATAAAAAATGTAACTCTGAGTCCTGTTTTCCTATTTGTTGTGCATTCTAATGGTCTCTGAGAAGGATCTGCGGCATCAATGACCAGTTTTTTACCTTAAACTTGAGTAGAATGGCATAGCACATATGCTACTGTGAACCATTCTTGATATGTAGAACATGTTTGATAGCAAATGTTAAGTCGTTTATCCTGCTCCTTTATCAAATCCGTTTCTAAAATCAACGAGATGTACTCCCCAGTTTTATGCCAATTTCCTATGACTTTAGAGTTCTCTTTGTTCTGAGGTCAGAATCTGGCCCTTATCCTTCATAGCCACTAATTTCAATTGTGCCAATAATCAAGGGTCTGCATAACAACACTTATTTAATTGATCAGCCAATCATTGTGTAATTCCAACCATTAGTGATTTTCCTCAATGTCATTATTAGTACTTGATAAGATTGCTATACCTGAGTTCTTTAAAAACAAACAAAAATACCCAGGTTCACCATGCAAAAGGTTTATAATAAAATTAACTACTACTTACTTACTTTGTACTTAAGCTGACATATGCAGTGTTGTACAGCAGAATGACTGTAAACAGACTTACAGAGTTTATACAGTAATTTTAGCAAAACACAATGAATGAGAGTAAGAAATAAGAGGAGGAAAGTATATACATGTAAACATGTAAAAGAACTGTATTTTTTATGATCAGGCTCCAAAGTTTGGGAGCCCCTTTTGCACAACTAACATTCCTACTCTGGCATTGTTGGTGTCATACATTAGGATATGTAAAGCTAAGCAAAAGTACTAAGAAACCTTTATAAATAGATATTACAATGAAAGTTATAAAGATAATAACTCACAGAGGTGCTCTCCAGATTTTTTTTTTTTTTTTTTTTTTTTTTTGCATAGGGATCTATGTTTCATGTGCTCATTTTTCTGTACTGCTGTGACATGCTAAAGGGTGTTGGGCTACCATGTAAGAGCATCACTTGAAAGTGTTCTTGCTAAATGCTGAGTTCTTGATATTAGTACCAAACTCTTTACATTTTAAAATATTTTTGTTAATTATTTGCATGCATGATTATTTATAGGATGTTAGGAACATCTTTTAAAATATTTCATGGAATTGATACTTCTTTGGGTGTTATCACAAGTATTACATTACTATTCAGTTGTTTAGTAACAGTCCTTCTGGGACTGGGTGGGAGGATAGTGTGTGTGTGCCTGTCTCAACCCTCAGCCCTCTTCAGCTGCTCTGAAGTCACCATGCAGAATTTTATTTTGGAGGTTGTACATGAGTATCTTTCTTGTCTCTTAAGTCATGTGATTATTTCCCACTCCCTCCTTCTCTCATAAGTGGTAGCTATGTATTGTTAGCTACCACTTGGGAGAGCAATCAACAGATTAATTGCTACTGGATACAAAGGAGAACTATAGCATTGCAGGTTGAGTAGAGCATGGTACCTTCCCTTCTATCCCAGCTGCTAGTTCAGATCACACTGCCTCAGTGCTGAGCAGGGAGACACTGCAGCTACATCTTAGTATGCAGGATAGTACCCAGGAAACAGGGCTAGATGGACTTCAGATAGGAATGTTGATAATGAAAGCAAAATATAATTTTAGGAAAGTTACCACTATGCTCTCTAAAACAAAGTAAAAGAAAACCAACGCCATGGTAGAAGAGAGTGACTCATTCAACATTATTTTAGAAACCCTTCAACCTGTTAGCAGCATATTTAAAGGGTAAGATACATGTGGATCCATTGCATCCAGCACAGCAGAGAGTAAGAGGGGAAAGGCAGACAACCAGTCTTCAGGTCCAGAAATATCCCAGGATGGGTTCTTCTGATGAAGCCAAATTCTTCCTGGAGGTCCCACCTATGGCATAGCCCTGTTCCTCAAGTGTTGCATCACTGATATATTTATAAGGCTGGATCTACTTTGAAAATGACAGTTCTTGTCCTAGGAGCTTTTGATAGAAATTACAGAAATGCAGAAAAAAATTATAGCACATAATGAACTGTGAGATCTGTGGAGAATAAGATTTGGTCTTGTCTTATTCATGTATACTGAACTTTCAAGGACAAGATAAGAAATGATTGTCAATATATGTAATTAGAAAGAATACAATAAATTTGCAGTCTTATAAAATTAAACAAATTATGGAAGAAAATTTATTTAAATAAAGTTGCATTTCAACAGTGGTTTCCAAACTATTTCTAAGCAGCATTTTGAAGAGATTTCAGGATTATTTTAAATTACTCAATGATAGCCCAAAACAGCAAGGCTTGTGCTGGAATGCTGTTTTCATGGAGGACTTAAGCTTTTCTGTCTAGTGCTGGAAAGCAGTTCAATATAGCCCTTAATACCTGGGACAGAGTGAGGAGATGAAGGAATAAACTTTCTCTTTCTTCCTTATCACTACTAAAAAAGGTAATCTCTACTGTTTTCACAGATCAGTTCAGCAATTTATTTCTTTTACTAACAGGGTCTATGTGACTGGAGATTGTTAAGATAGATCTAATAACACCTGATATTCTTGGAGGACTTTTCGGATAAAGAGAATTTCAGCTCCAATTCACTAGCACGTACCCAGTCAAGGCAAAGTGGCAGTGTGGAAGTCATTCCCTTCTGACAAACATAAAGTTCTAAACTGAGCTTAACTGATTGTTGTGGATTAGTGCCCAGTGTACAATTTCTGTGTAACAGAACTCAAAACTATGCTGGAAATACAATGTTGCCTCTGCTTTACAAACAAACAAACTGGAGGATAATCAGTTGCTTGGAGATTTGGTTGCCATCTTGGAAGCAGAATCCAGGTCTTGTTTGAAATGTATTACACTATCTAGGTAAATTTGCTTTCCTTGCACATAATTACCCTGAATCTGTAAAAATTAGCAGTTGGTTTTATACAAGTTTCTCCAGTAATGGAGATATGCTACTTCTTTTCCTAGAGCTCAAGTGATTATGGGAAATTTAACTTGTGTGTTTTGTTTTGTGTTTTCTTTGTTTCCTTGCAAATTGAAAGCATCTATGTTTGGGGGAAGTATAATGAAAAAAATAAAACTAGGAATTGCAGAGTTACCAAATGCTGAATGGAATCATAGTGTTCTTGAACCACAGCAAAGATGTCCTTAAAAAGGTAAAACATAAATGAAGGACAATATATCCTCTGCAATAATGGAATTTTGCTGGTAGTGATCAATAGATTTCCAAAAGTAATTTTTGTGGTTATTGTATTTATGTTTGTCATAGGTGTGTGTATGTATGTAGCCTTTTCAGTACTATTTAAATCCCCAAGTTAGAGGAATGCACACAATATGCAACACAGTAGACATTAGAAAATGCATACTGAATATTGCAAATATGTGTATTGTGTCTTTCCCTGAATTAGCTATCTTAGAAGTGTATAAAAGAAAAATCACAACAGTTGTTATTAAAGGAATAGATGTATGATACTGCCGTTAATATTATGTAGGCGAAGCTGAAATAACTACACAATACCGATAGAGGAATCTTGCTGTTATCCAGAGCCTGATGAGTCACTAGTGGTTGCTGCCTGCTTTTAAGAAGCATGACCTTATTGAAACAAAAGTATTTTTCCTGAAGTGGTGCTAATCGCCAGGGATGAGGACATTGCATTTCTGTACATGAGTGCAAAATCTGTCTTTCTTGCATATGTACAATATCATTAAAATAGCAGATTAATATAGCTGACATTATTTTCATAATTTCTTCTAGTTTAGCCTGAAATGAAATGATGAGGCCTTTTTGTTTGCTGGTACTTGCCCTTTAACACAGTTCCCATATGATCATTTTTGAGGGGAGTCTTTTGTGGGCAGACTTACGGTGACTTATACCCTGCTAAGGACTTGTGTCCTGACACAGTCAAACATGGAGCTTTCTGTAGGAGAGAATCAAAGGAAATCACAGTTGGCACCATAGTTTATCTAAGAGAATATTGTTCTTAAGATCATAAGGAAGCAAGATATGTACATTGTTCTTACAAAGTTAACTTTGGCCTGAATCATCAGCTGTCCTGTAGTAATGCTCCTTAGTGGGATATATAGAATGGAAGATGAGTGGATGATTTAACAAGAAAATTTTTGAAAGGCTAAGCTCTAAGAAGAAAAGGAAGATCAGAAGAAACAAGGGACTGGGAGCTGTGGAGGATTCAGATCAGTAAGAGATATTGTTGTCAGTTCCACTTCTATGGGAAAGCCAATAGGAGGAAAGCTGTGACTAGAAATGTCTATCTGGGAAACCCAAACAGTGAAGAATGGTAGCCAAAAACCCAGTGGAACATTCTTAATACAACAGAATATCATGCAAGCCAGATGGAGATATCTCTAGTCTAGTAGAGAAAAATAAATTATCTGAAGTGTTCTGAAATTTTGCTCTTTTATTTGTGTTACATTCTTCAGTTAGGCAACAATCGGATGATGAATTAGTGCTTTGCAAACCTATTTTAAAGATTTTACTTGATAAATTTTTGTTACTGGGCAGGCCAGTACAAGACTGCATTTTTATGACCGACCTTTAAAAAAGTTCTTTAATAATTAATCTTTCTTACCCTCATTACTTTAAGTGCTAGAAAACTTTTCTACACAAGCAGACTTCGATTACTCTGATAATCTTGCCAGAGTACATGCTATTCTGAAAGGATACATTTTTCTTCAGCTCTCCACTTTGAGGAAATCATACAAAATAAAAGTAGTCCTGCTTATAGTAGCACTAAGGAAAATACTGATTCATAAATTATGCATTAATTAATCTACATTCCAATAATTTTAAAATGTCATTATGAAAAAAAAAAAAAAAGCCATGAACACTATATAGAGTACAGCTTGAAGTAGAAAGTTGGTGATGGCAAATAAAAACTTGACATAGGAAAGAAGACATCAAAGCATACTACAGTTTTTAATGATTACTGTTAAGCATTACTATGACAGAGTTCTGTACACACAAATAGAAGGTGTTATAATTCTGTTATTGTCACAGACCTGAGTATGCAAGGTTCAGCCAATGTCTTCAATATTGTCCCTTGGCTAGAATAATATTCTAATAATAATACAGGGTTATGTAGGATTACACCACATAAGACCTGATATTTGCTGACAAAAAGAATGAAATTTGATGGAATCTTAATTGGTAGGTAGTTGACTTATGAACACTGACTGCAGCATTACTAACAAATATCTGTAATCAAGTTAAGTTTTTTTAATCTGATTGTGAAGAAATGCATTATGAAGTGAATTGCAAATAATTGCAGTAAGAAGTGATGACAGAGCTAGTAACTGAAGCATCTACTCATAAATAAATTTATTCTAGACATTAATATGGACAAAAATTCAATATTCTCTTGTCATGCCTCTGATTTTCCAAGAATAAGGAACCTAAGACAATGTCAGAAAAATAGTAAATGGGTAAAGGAAAAATAGCAATTAAGGCAGCTCAGATGTCACGGAACAGAAACTATTAAAGTAGTATTGTTTTAATGTGAAGCATGTGGACATGATCCTACCTCTTCTCTGTTATGTCATGGATGATTATCAGATTTCAGTGCAGGCCTCCTGTTGCTTCAAAGAGATACAGGGATAGAAACAGACCACCACTAGCTGCTACAGTGTGCTATTAACATTATTTTTCACCAATCTGGTTAAGAATCAGATAGAAGTGAATGACAGCTGTGATAATGACTTTCCAGAAACCTAGCTAAAAGCTCTACTATTGTTGAATTTAATGACCCCAATTCTTGAATATTTAGTGAGATGAAATAGCTACCAATTCATTATTTATAAGAGTCATAATAGTTCTTTTCTAGACTAACAATGTGTAATTCTCTTCTAGTGCTAATGACTTACTAAAGAAAAACTTCACTGAAGCATTTTATAATAAAGCAGCTCCAAAACAGGACCTCTCAAGAGCAGCAGTTAAATAATGATGGAGCTAACCCAGAGGTTCAGATCCAGAAGCAGATATAAACTTTTCTGATAATGAAATTATCTGACTTCAGGTTTTTCCACCTACAGTGAGAAAAACCAAGTACAGTTTTAAGACTCAGAAATCAGCTTTCACAGAATGTGGAACACTTAGTCTAAGCCTAAAAATGGGCTTATCTTCCAAAGCATGACTTGGAGGATGAGCTATTACAATATACCGATAAATAATAATGAATGATCTGAAATAAAATAACAGTGACATGGAAAGCTTGCCTATACCAACTGAAAATATCATTTTGTTTTACAGCTTCATGTGAGATTAGAAATTCAATCATGAACATCTATGCAAGATCTTGTTTCAGATTTTCAGGATAAGGTGAAATCACAAATAGTATGCATTTCGAACCTGACAGTATTTTCCAATGAGTTCTGAAGTTCAGAATTTTGGAGATTTCCCAGCCTCCATGCACAGCCCTTGCCAGTGCCAGACCACCCTCATGGGAGGAATTTTTCTGTTTTGTCCGACAACTTGTCCCTTGGTGCAATTTATGATTGCTGCCTCTTGACTTTTCACTGTGTACCTCTGAGAAGAATCTGTCTCTTCTCTACATTCACTCCCTAGGTCATGGAAGACTGAAGTAGTTCCCCGCATGCCTGAGTCTTCTCCAGACCAAAGCAGCCCATCTACCTCAGTCTCCCCTGTGAATGTCATTTGCTGACCCTTCCTCTGCTGAACTCTCTCTGGTTTGTTTTTGTCCCTCTTGTACTGGGTAGGCTCAAAGCTGTAACCAGCATATTTCAGAAACAGCCTCACGAGTGCTGATGAGAGGAAAATAGTCACTTTTCCTGACTGCTGGCTGTACTCTTTTAGCCTGGTATGTGTTTGAAGTTAATTTCAAGATGCATCCATACCTATGGAACATCATGAGGATTCTGTTGAAATGGCACTTGTGAAATCTGGATTTTCACTTTTCCTTTCTATGATTTATTTGTCTTTAAAAGACCCATGTGCTTGAGTTTTTATTTTTTATTTAGGCTTGATGGTCTCTATCTGTCTTACAAAATATGGTTTCTTTATACATTTTTTTTTTCAATTAGGACATTTGCCAAATGTTTCATCTCTATGCAGAGGTTTTCACAAAAATGCCAAAAATATTTATTTCAATTACCTATAATCTAGTCATATTTGGTGGATACTAGACAAGAATTTTTAAAATTATAGTGTAGAGAAGGGGTGAGAGAAAGGGTGTGCACAGATCCAGAGACACACACTTATACACAGGAAGCATGATACTTACTCTGAGCTTCTTTCTTCTTTTTAAACACTGTGATTTATTGGCAAAATTGTAGGTAACCCCACTGTAAAAGTAAACTGGAGATAGTGAAGTGCTGTAGGGGAAAAATAAAAGATGCTAATATAGCATTTAATGGTGCTTTTCTCTGGTGTTTCTATTTTCAACAAACAAAATATATATGTTTGATTTTTCATTCTGAATGCTCCTTCTGGCATATTTTTCATGTTTTCCATAAGATAATGTGCATTAAAAATGCTTAGGTGGAGGTAATACAGTATCTATTTGTTCATCTTACAAAAACATTGGGTTCTTTATATTGTGTATATTTTGGTGTTTATTTTATGGCTGGTTAGGAATGTGGAGATCTTAGTATTATTGTAGCTAATAAACCAGGAGACAAAAAAAATCTTAGGCCTGTGTCAAAATAACCTGAGGAAAAATTGAGTATTTCTTCAAATGATACTGATTATTTTTGCAAGCATGACAAATATTTGTCCCATATTAAGTACCTTAATAACATGCAAATTCCCAAAGAAGGTAATCCAAATAGGTGATCTAGAATATTTTTGTGTCTTTTCAGGCTTCTAGGAAAGAAAAGCAGGTAAAGCAAAGCCAGTTACTAGTCAGTCAATTTATTTCTTTCAATTAATAATCTCTGGAATTATAACTATATGGCAAATGCGAAAACCTATTTCTATCTTTTAAAATACACTCCTAGTTTTGCCTTGTCCTGTAATTAATTCCTAATTTGATATCATAACATAATTTCTACTGCAAGATAGATCCTCTAGGGTTTTTTCAGTTTGAAAAGAATAGTGAAATCACTAAGTTGTTAATACAATTAAGATTCTATGTATATACTCTGTTAAGAGTGTATCAAAACCAGAAATTTCTAAAATTCTTACCTACTTGTTTTACAATAGGGAGCTGAGATTTTAAATTTTTTATACTGAATCAAAAGCATAACATTTTAGTGACTAAATGTCAAGATCTTCTTTGATGATTTTTAGAAATTTTATTGCAGAAATTGAGAAGAAAGAAGTAAGAAATTAATAAACCCGCAAACTTTTATTTTTATAGTCTTTGAAATAGTTACCAGTGATCTACAACTTTACTTAAGATTATTGTTGTTTATAGTTTCACTTGTTCTGGCTAATGTGTACTGTGCAATGTAATACTGATGCTGAGATGCTTCCAGTGTGCAGCTGTTTATATGATTAGAAAAAAACCCTCAGTTGCCTAAAGTTGATTAAAAAAGAGTTTTACATCCTGACTTCCAATTAACATCATTGCCAGAAAATTAAAAGCCATCTGGTCTGCAAGGCCTGACTGGAATTCTTACATTTGAATTGCCTTATCATGCTGCACAAATTAATTTTTCATTTCTTTCAATCCCTTCCTGGAGAAAATTAAAATAATAAGAGAAAGAAGGCTTGCCTCCATTTCAGAAGCCTTGTTTCATTATACACTGAAACAGCTTACCCTGTATTACAAAAATATTCTTCTGTGTTCTTAAAGAACATCAGTGCTTTCATGCCTATGCAAAAATGAGACAGATCTCTCTGTCTGTGTTAGAAGACAACGTATACTTAGGACATTTATCTACAGTAAAATAAAAGTAACAACTTCAAAGATATTTAACATTTCCCATAAGGGATTGTAATGTGCTTTGTAGTCACCACACCCATGGTTCAAGTTCTGAATACAAATGCTATGAACTGCTCCTGAATTGAACACCAGTCCAGTATTTCTTAACAAAAATGACTCAGTATGTAATTTCACACACTGAATAACTTGAAAAATACAATCTATTTTAAGATAATTTGTAAAATTGAGAATCACGAAATTTTGTTAAACTCGTTACTGCTGGTTTTCCCTTCTTTTTCCCAAAATTATTTGTGTTAGGCCAGTTGCCAATGTACTCCCAGTGGTGGGATTTTACTGTACTCGTTCAAGAATGGCTATGTCTTTCTTGTAGTGTGGAGCCCAGAACATGACACAGCACTCCAGATGTAGAGCTAACACTAGAGTAGAAGGAAAGGATCATTTCCCTTGACAAATTGACAACTCACTTAACACTGCTCAACATGCTCTGAGCCTGATCCCCCTCCACTGCGGCTAAGTCATATTTGTTCCAGACTTCACCTCTGGTCTGAGGGTCCTGGGTTTCCTAAAGGCCAGTCTTAGCAGTAAAGAGCAAAGCAAAGAAACACTGAGTAGTTTGGTGTTTTCCCTGTGCTTTGTCTCTTGACTCATTCAGCAGCAGTCCCACATTTTCCCTAGTCTTCCTTTTGCTGCTGATGTACCTGTAGAAGATTTTCCTGTTGCCCTACACATCCTTCACCAGATTCACCTGCAGATGGGCTTTGCTTTCCTAACCCCATCCCTGCACGCTCAGACACTATATTTCACCTGGGTCACTTGCCCCTGTCTTCACCTCTTGTATGCTTCCTTTTAATATTTGAGCTTTATCAGGAGTTCTTTCTTCATCCACGCAGGCCTCCTGAAACATCTACTTGATTTCCCCTTTGTTGGCATGCACTGCTCTTGAGCTTGGAGAAGGCAATCCTTGGAAATCAACCAGCGATCCTAGACCCCTCTTCTCACCTGGACCATATCCCATTCCTAGCAGATCCCTTAACAGGCCAAAGCCTGCTCTCTGGAAGTTCAGGGTCATGATCCTGCTATTTGGTTTTTTCCCTCCTCTCATGACCCTGAACCCCACCAATCTCATAGTCTTGGCAGACAAGGCTGTCACCAACATTCAATCCCTCTACAGGTCTTCCTCTTTGCTAAGTATCAGGTCCAGCTGAGAGCCTCTCTTTGCTGGTGCTTTGACCACCTCTGTTGGGAGTTGTCATCAAAGCACTTCAGACACCTCCTAGGTTGCACGTGCCTTGATGTGGCGTCCTTCCAGCAGTGGGTGGGGCCAGCAGTAAGCAGCAGATTTAAACACGGTGTAACCGCTGCCCTCAGCCACCGGCCAAGGTGATCAGCCCCGGCGCAGGCGCGTCCCGGGGCGGGGCGGGGCGGCCGCGTGCAGCCGCCATTTGCGGATCCCGCCAGCAGCGCTCCCGGGGGAGCGGGCGGGGCCCCCACGGGCGGCCCGGGGAGCTCCTGCGGCGGGGGCAGCGCTGCCAGGGAGAGAGCTGGGCCCCAGCGCAGGCTGCAGCGGGCCCGCGGCCACGCGCACTGAAAAGGTTCCCCACCAACACGCACGGGCGGGAGGGGAGCCGGTAACGCGGAAGAGTGGAAGCGTGCAAAGGCAAGGACCTGCAGGAGCAAGACACTTCCCCCCAAGGCCGAAGGGCCCTTGCAGAGCTGCTTCACCGCTCTGCAGAGCGGAGAGACCCGACATCATCCCTGAGACTGGAGCTGAGCAAGGCAGGCTGGTCTGCTCCCCGTAACAACCAGCACAACTAAGAAGAGGTGAGGGGAGATAGTGGTAGGGGACTCTCTTCTGAGAGGTACAGAGGCACCCACCTGCCAGCCTGACGCGCTCTCTAGAGAGGTGTGCTGCTCACCGGGGGCTCCAATCAGAGATGTCACCGGCAGGCTACCGAGATTCGTACAGTCCATCACTGACTGTTATCTGCTGCTGTTGTTTCACGCGGGCACCAGTGATACAGCCAGGAGCAGTCTGAGGAGTATCAAGAAGGATTACAGAGCCCTGGGAGCGGCAGTGAGGGACTCTGGAGAGCAGGTAGTTTTCTCAATCAGAGGGAAGGAGTTTGAAGGAGCCAGTCAAATCTGGCAAATCAACAAACGGTTACGGGACCGGTGCCACACTTAGAGCACAGACCTCACTTTGAGAAACCTGGTCTAGTGGAGACTGATGGGGTCCATCTGCCAGAGAAAGGGAGGAGCATCTGTGGCTTTCCAGGCTGGTGAAGAAGGTTTTAAACTAAAGTTGTAAAGGGAAGGGAACCTCAGTCCATCCCACTCCTACCAGTTTGGTGCCAGTGCGAGCAGTAGATGCCCAGAGACTGGAGAGGTCAGCAGGAGAGCACCTGAAGAGCAGCATAAAGCTCCAGCCAGTGTGTTAGCTTCATCGAGGACCCAATGTAGATACCTCTATGCAAATGCATATAGCATGGCAAATAAACAAGAGGAGCTAGAGACGCATGCACGCCTGTAGGACTATGATCTTGTTGGCATCACAGAGATGTGGTGGGATGGCTCCTACAACTGCAGTGTTGGAATGGAAGGATACAGGATCTTTAGGAAGGATAGGCAGGGGAGACGAGCAGGGAGCATCATCCTCTGTGTCCAGCTGGAGTACATGGAGCTCTGCCTGGGGATGGATCAGAAGCTGACCGAGAGCTTATGGGTTAGTAATAAAGGGTAGGTAGGACCAGGAGATTTGTAATGGGGGTCTGTTACAGGCCACCTGACCAGGAAGACCAGGATGAGGCCCTCAACAGAGAGGTAGGAGCAGGCTCATGTTCCCAAGCCCTTATCCTCATGAGAGACTTCAACCACACTGATAGCTGTTGGAGGGAAAGTACTGCAGTGCATAAGCTATCCATGAGGTTCCTGGAATGCATTGCACAGCAGGCTCACTACCCAGGACATCAGGAGAGTAGACTTTGGCCTCTTAAGGAAACTGCTTGTCAGATAAAGGGGTATAAAGCCCTGGAGGGAAGAGGGGCCCAAGGAAGCTGGTTAATATCCAAGGATCACCTTCTCCAAGCTATCTTGGTTTCAACAGCAGTAGCGCTAACTTTTCTTCTTAGTAGCTAGAATAGTGCTGTGGTTTGAATTTGGTATGAGAATAATGTTAATAGTACACTGATGTTTTCACTTGTTGCAAAGAAATCAAGGACTTGCCAGCTTCCCATGTCCTGCCTGTGTGCAGGTGTACAAGAAGCTGTGAGGGAGAGAGCCAGAGCACCAGACCCAAATTGGCTAGTGAAATATTCCATATCATGTGATGTCATGCTCAGTACATAAAGGAGAGTCAGCCAGGAAGGAGGGGTTTCTCTCTTGCTTCTGGAATTGTGATTGTGGGATCTTGGTTTTCTTCAGGATCACTAGCTGGGAATGGGCTGGTTATCAGTCAGCGGGTGGTGAGCACTAGGCATTGTGCATTGCCTGTTTGTGCTTTCTGTTACTGTTATTACTGGTTTATTTGATTTAATTATAAATTACAAAATTTAATTTAAATTATAAATTATTAAATTACATTATCTCAAGCTATGAGTCTCCCTTTACCCCTCCAATAATTTCTCCCATTCCTTCTTCACTCCCCAGCCCGCATTGATACTCAAGGTTGCCCCAACCCGTGTACAGAACCTTGCACTTGGCCTCGTTGAACCTTGTGAGGTTCACATGGGCTCACTTCTCAAGGTTGTCCAGGTCCTTCTGGATGGCATCCCAACCCTCAGGCATGTCAGCTGCACCACTCCCTTAGGTGTCATCTGCAATTTCACTGAGGGTGCGCACTCCCAGTGTGTATGATGCTGATGAAGATATTAAACAGTACTGGTCCTAGTGCAGACCCCTGAGAGACACCTCTCATCACTGATCTCCATCTGGACATTGAGCCATTGACCACTACCCTCTTGTGACCATCCAGCCAGGATATCTTTATGGACTGATACCTGTAGCTCTTCCCTTATCCACTGATGTAGCCACTCCATCACAGAAGGCCACTAGGTTGGTCAGGCAGGACTTGCTCTTGGTGAAGCCGTACTGGCTGTCTGGAATCACCTCCCTGTTCTCCAGATGCCTTTAGCATAGCTTCTCTGAGGATTTTTTCCATGATCTTCCCAGGCACAGAGGTGAGGCTGACAGTCAGTAGTTACCAGGATCCTCCTTTCTACTGTTTTTTAAAATGGGTGCAATGTTTCCCTTTTTTCAATCATCAGGGGCTTTACTTCACTGCCATGACTTTTCAGATATGATGGAGAGTGGCTTGGCAACTACATCAGCCAATTGCCTCAGGACCCTGGGATGCATCTCATCAGGTTCCATAGACTTATGTATGTTCAGGTTTTTCAGGTGGTCACAAACCTGATCTTCTCTTACAGTGTGAAGGACTTTGCTCCCTCAATCCCTGCCTTACAGTCCATCCACTTAAGAGGTGTGGGAAGAAAGCTTGCCAGTGAAGACTGAGGCAAAAATGTTGTTGAGTACTTCAGCCTTTTCCTCATCCATTGTTGCCAGTTTGACAGCTGTGTTTGTCAGTCTCATATCCCTCAGGACTGGGAACTCTATCAGTGCATGATCACTGGAGTCCAGGCTGCCTCCAATCTTGACATCACCAGTTAGCCCACTTGTGTTGGTGACCATCAGGTCCAGTAACATATTCCCTCTGGTAGGGCTGTCTATTACCTGCCTAAGAAGTTCTCCTCAATGCACTCCAGGAGTCTCCTGCATTGCCTACAGCTTGCCATGCTACTTCAGGAGATGTTGGGGCATTGAAGTCCCCCGGCAAGATGAGAGCCTGCAAGTGTGATGCCTCCTGCAGCTGGAGTAAGGCTTTGTCAATAGACTGCCCTTGATCGTGCAGCCTGTAGTAGACTCCAACCACAAGGTTCACTTTGATGCCTTGGTCTCTAGTTCTTACCCATAAAGCTTTCAACCTGCTCATGGCTATTCTTCAGAGACAGCTCTTAACAATCTATCCATATCTTGATGTAGAGGGATCCCCTCCTTCCTCACTTGTCCCTTCTGAACAGCCTGTAGCCCTTAATAGCGCCACTCCAGTCTTGAGATTCATCCCACCAAGTTTCAGTAATGGCAGCCAGGTTGTAGCTTTGTAGCAGCATGGTGGCTTCCAACTCCTGTGTGTTGCCCATGCTGCGTGCATTGGTGTAGAGGCACTTCAGCTGGACTCTTGACCGTGTCACCTTCTTAGAGTAACACACCTTAATTCTCTGCAGTATTTCACTGGTGTTTCCCTGTTGGTTCCTATTACCTCAGGAGCCCCTGGCTCATCTCTGTAAGACTTCAGGTGTGCTGTAGTGTAGCTAGCACAGTGATTAGTTCTAAAAAAATTAAATATTTGTTTTAAAGAATATCAGTTAATAAGCAACCATAGTCTAAACCCCTGAATTTTGCATTGAGGCAGCTTGTGCACCAACACAAATTCCTTTCTGCTGACATGTCAGAGTTGTGAGTAGCAATCTCAGCAAACAGGATGCAAAGACAAGTAATACTTTTAACTGCTGGCAGCTATATTTTTTTTTGATACCTGCCTAAATGGTTTTTAAACCTGTAAAAAGTATGTAGCCATCTCTGTCTTCCAATTTGTTATGGCATTGCCTGCCTTAGCCTGAGCCTCAAGGTTTTTAAAGCAAGTGCCATAAACTCAGTATATTCTGCAATTGAAGGAAAGCTGAACAAATGTAAACCTTGCTTCATAGGAGGTATTCATAACATTTATCTAGGAAGAAGTTCATTTAAGTATTACAGGTTTTGGAATGCCCTTTTTTCCCCTTCCTGCTTCCGATAGATGTAAACTTTGCCGTTGGAAAAGAGGAGCTTTTCTCATCCTACCCCTGATCCTAATCAAAAATGCTAAAGCTTTTGTGGTGTTAACTTTTTCTGAAAGATTGTTCATCTGGGGATAGTTTTTAATGCATACTTTTTAATTAATTAATGGGGAAAATAATGATGGGCTCATGAAATATACCAGTGGAACAAACCTGTGTGTTCTGCATTATGTTTGCCTTTAAAACCTATACTTAAATATTTTGTTGGAATATTCTTCATTTTGTCATGTTCTCAGACACGAAAAGATTTTTCAGCAGCAGTTAGTTGTTGATATATAAGAAGAGTGCATTAGTTATCTTTAAAACCAGCACAAAACCATTGTCAAGGTATATTTTGTACATTGTAGTTCATATCACAAAAAAGGAATTTTGCCATGAGTGATATTTTTAGTGCATCAAGTACATATTAAATACATGGCATCACTTACACATTGAAATATTTTTATCACTTACTGATTAAAGTATTTTTGCTTCCCTAGATTGTTTGGATTGCATCATAGAATTTACTTCTTTGGGGAGGTTGTAGTATCTGTTATGTTCAGCTTTTTTTTTTGTCAGATAAATGTACAGAAGAAAAGCGTACATTGTGAGTATCAATGTGTTGATAATTACATTAGATTAATGATTAGCAGAATGCTGACTCTTTTCTCTGTCTGTAATTGTAGGGTAAACCCTGTATTTAATGCATCTGCTCAAATGGTGAAGTAATTGGTGTGACAGAATTATGCTTATTTGCCATAGTGTTAAAAAAAGCAAGTAATGATCAGATTCACTTGATACACATGAACTAGTTTTCTGTCTAGAAATCAGGTGATAAAACAGTTCAAAGTGTTTAATTTTGAAAGGTAGGAATAAAAATGTAACCTTTTTTAAATTCTCAGAGATCAATGGCCTGGGATCTTTAAGGGCCTTTGCTGTATGTCTGTTTGCTTTTGCTGGCAGTTTGTGTGCAATGGTGCTGCTATGCTGAAATACAGATAGATGTACAGAGTAATTAATTCAATTTAAACTACATTAATGTATCTTCTGTAATACTAACTGAAATAGCATTCAGATCTTTCATAAATTTACTAATGGATTTTTAGTCATGACTAAATACTTGATAAGAACTTGTTAATTGTGAAGTACTGTTCATTTGTCTCAATCTAATGTTCCATGAAGGCGAGAGACTTGACTCGGTTTGAGTTTTCACTCAGTTTTGCTGATGTTGTTGTCAGGAATTAATGCATTATGCAATATTCATTTCACTTTGGAAGTGGTTTTTATTGAAAATAAAATATGTTCAATATATGAAAACGTCATTAATGTATTGTCCTTAGCTTTCACATTTCTAAATATTTTCTTTCTAACATAGGTAAGAAGAAGAATCTGCATATTGAAATTGTTCATAAATACATGCTTTTATTCCACTAAATCTTGCGACAAATTTCAGAGGTCTTGGACACACATATGCTCTTTTAAGGGTATAGTTGCAATTCTTGTCCCTCTGTTCCTCATCTCTAACATGTGGATAATCAAAAGATTCATACAACACAATGGAATTTTGAACATAATTATGTTCAGGCATGAATTTGTGACACTAACAGGACAGCATATAAGGAGTTTACTTAGGTTGTACTACAGGTAGGAAAAGGGAAAGAAAATGCAGAAATTAAAGATTACTTCAAATAGGACATACATTTGTTGAAGCATGAAATAAAAATCTAATATTTAAGTGTTACGTATCAAATCGTCTCATTTTCTATAAAGTATATGAAGCATATGAAGTACTCACATGCTGTTCATGTATGTTGATCGGTGATCTTTCAGTAATACAATTTTTTGAAAATGGAACACTTTATAAAATCATATGTTCATGAATTGTCAGCTGAATAGGCTAATTATGACCGACCACCAGAGACATGGAGTACAGCTCATTGTATAAAGGAAGATTTTTCTGCTAGGAATTTCCTGTGCAGAAACTGATTCAATAACAGTGATCATTAAGAGCTAACTTCTGCATTCAATTACCTCTATTCCCAGATGCTATTCCCACTAGAATTATTACATACCTGCATATATATGTACAAATACAATGTAAATTTGATTGTATTACTTAATTTGGATGTTGCTAAAGAGAATTTACTAGTTGTGATTCCAAGATACATTTCACTTCCTTGGAATAAAAGCAAAATAATATCACAGAAGACCTTCAGCAGGGTGGTTGTAAGGGAAGGACTGTGAACTTCAGTTAGCTCCTTTTTACCAAGTCTCCAAACTGGTGGTCCAGGTTCCAGGTTTCTGGAAATAGGAAAGGTAACTTCCACAGCTTGTTACCTTACTTTATGATATTGCATCAGTGCATATTAGTTGAGAGCCAAGGAATGGTGAGCTCATACCACACCACTTCTCTGAGAAATAAATGAGTAATTCTAAAGCTCAGTTGAACAGCCCCACCGCTTTTTTGTCGTAAGTAAAATTAAAGCAAATTCATATAACCAAACTATACTACATATATTGGAGTCTATATTGTGTCCATTTCTTACACTCACTCATTTGAAGAGAGTAACAGAAGCTAAGTTCAGTTGTTGTCATGGCCATGGTAATGTGGCCAAATATATATTGTGGACCCTCCTGCTGGTATAGAATGTGTTGTCTGAAGAAGCCAAAAGTATAGCTTCTTTGAGCTGTTCTAACAGGGCAAGGAAAAGTTCCCCCAAGTCTGCAGAATCAATGTGAATACTGAGGGAAGTGAAATCTTTCTGCTTTTCCATCAACAGTAATTGTAAATGGGTGTTGTCTGATGTACCACTTTGGAGAGAGGTCTTCCTCCATGGATGTGCTTGAGAAAGGGGAGCATAAATTTGTTGATTTTATCAAGTGTGTTGTGCAGCCTAGTCTGGTACTAATTCTCTTTGAGATAAAAAAATAAACAAGGATTTTGCCTAGCTCACTTGACTTCAGGGGAATAACTAGAGAACAGTTTGACCCTATGATTTCATTACTTTAGCCTTCTCTGAAATCTGTGTTCCATCTGAATTAATGCTTTATTGGGCCTACATAAAATTTCAGTATTGTCTTGGACATGATTTATCCATTATAGTAATTTTGTTTCCAATATCTACTTGGATCTGTTCCTCTGAAAGTCCAGCTGCCTTGGATTACACTCTGTTTGATGCACAGAAACAAACTCTACAACTCGGAGAGAGTTATAAAGCAGGTATGTTTATTCCGGCATGGGGGTTCAAGGGGGGTTCTCCACAAAGCTTGCATGCCAACAGCATATTTTACCAGAAACTTATAGAGTGTGGGTATGTATATTCATTGGATTACATAACACATCCATATGCATAAGTAAGGCTGGCTTGGTTCAAAAGACTGGTGTCTGCAGTTTATGTTCTCTTTGCACCTGCATTTTGCCTCCTGGTGGTTGTCTTCGGGGGTCTTTGGGAGGAAGGGTCACAGTCTTTCTCACCTTGTACTTTTCCTCGAAGCATGCACAGATTCTCTTAGCCAATTTCTTGAACAAGAGTGGTTCCCTCTGGTTTAGATAAGATAGAGTGATCCCTCTATCTTACCTTAAAGCACCATCTTATTAGTTTAAACTGTCCATATATAGTCTACAAAGACTCAGCTTGTTAGAACTCATCTGCTTTCCAAGGACATGTCTCTTATTTTTGCCGAACATAGTAGTTCTTGGTAAGTTTCCACAGAAAACTGCTTTGTTTTGATGAATGCAGTAGCGCTTGGTAGATTGCCACAGAGCAGTCAGGGCAAGCAACATTATTAAGCAATATTCAGAAATCGTTGTAAGTTGCTATAAGTAAATAAGTTGCAAAGCAGGTGATCATTGCCTTGTATCAAATTATTATAGGATTTAGTGCCATACAGCAGAACCCCGTTTCATAACTGCTTTGGACACCTCTCTTCAGTACTGTATTTGGTGTTCTGGGCTACTCCTGATTATATCCACAATCCTATGTATACTGATCTTAAAGCTAGTCTAAGATTCTGCAAAAGTTGCTTCTGAAGTTTTCAAGATAGAGAAGTATATTTTCTGCTTGTACAAATATGCACTTTTCCTGTTGTAAGGGCACAGACTTTTTAAAAAAAAAATTTTTTTAAAGACAACTGCTTCTTTTAAAACTATTTTCTTTGTCAATTCCATAATTGAAGAGAAGGAAATTTCAGTTATGTTTCCTCTGATGCTCAGGAAGCATACGAAGATAAAGGTTGTAAATACACTTTTGTAACATAACAAGAGGAGGAATGAAAATAAATAAATCTCCAGAACAGTGTGAATTCAGCCTTGAGTGTGCAGGACCTATGTGTGTATGCTGAGAAGTATTATTTTGTGGGTAGTATTATTTTGTGGGAGAGTCAGAATCAGATCTTTGTGCAGAGAGGAAAAACATCTGCTCCCAGCAGTGGGGTCTTAATGATAAGCATTACATACACATTGTTTTATCTCCCTCATGATCTGGGTTGCCTGCATAAGTGACAGTGGGCTTTGCTTCAAGTATTTTCCATTCTTGAATTGTGCAATTGAAAAGCTATGAAAGCTCAGAAAACTACTTAGAAAATGAACTGGCAGAAATGCCTTCTGTCTTGGCAGAGCTGTAAAAAATGAAGGCATTTAATGTGAAGACATACAACAGTTATTTTCAGTTCATGCTGTATAGAAGCCAAGGACCTGCACCTTGCTTTGTCTTCTACCAGCATTTGGCAAAGAAAATCTGTACTCAGTGGAAATGAAAATAGATAATCTCTCTACTTTAGTCTATTCAGTTCTTTGTGGCAACTGTCTGCTGTTTGTTTTTAATGCATGACACAGAGCATGACAGAAATTTGAGCAACAGCTTTGGTTAAACTTGTGAGTGGGGGGGAATGGGTGCTCTTTGCACTCATTTGCAGGTATTCAACCCTTCCTTTCCCTGGCCTTCAGGCAGATCAGTGGGCCTTCTGCTTCTGAACTGGAAGGTGAAGGTCTTGTTAGAATGAAGAAAGCAGAACAATTCTTGGCCAAAGCACTGCATTCATGCCTTACAAGTAAATTGCTTTTTAATAGATTACTTGATATGCTAGTGCTACAAATTTTCTTGTAGGAGGAGAGACACTGAGCAGGTACTTTACTACTGGTTACTGAAAGGATTAAATAGGTTTCTATTTGCCATGTCATGAAAATAGTTTTGAGGTTGTTTTTTGTTGTTGGTGTTGTGGGGTTTTTTTTGTGTGGTTTTTTTTTGTTTGTTTTGTTTTGTTTTGTTTTTTTTTACTGCTGCGTTTGCTAGATTATTAAATTGTTTAAACAGATACAAATCGTACTGTATGATATATTATTTTCATTTATGCCATTGCTTGTATTAGAAAAATAATCATGGTCTTTACCTTTCTAATTCTGCATGAAGTACCTATTTGTAATGTTTTAGTCAGCATAGTCATATTATTAATTGAAAATTTAATCACATTTTTAATTCTTTAATGAATGAATAAAATAATTAAATTTGTAAGTGTAGTGCTTTTTTTCTGTGTTTAACAGCAATTGTGCTGGATCTACTAAACAAAAATTGAATCAATCTGTCACTGTACCTGCTCAAACAGATTTTATTAAGAAGCTGAAGTTCAGCACCATTTAACAAATGACCTTGAAAATCATATTTTGAAGAAACTTGCATTGTAAAAGTTGCACCAAAAATTCCACTTTTGAGTTCTGTTTTCAGCTTTAATGGATGCCTTGCAAAAAGAAAAATAAACATCTGGAGTAGAAAAAAGTTTAAATGGGAGATTTAATTTTTGCGTATAACTTGCATGTACATACTTGCTGCAGTGTTAAGACTTCAGATAAAAAGCCCAAATTATAAAAGTGGTTATTAGTTAAAAACTAATGAACCAGGAGAAGGGAGATGAAAGACGGAAAACTTTAAAAGATGCATACAAACAGCTTTAAGGATTGGTGGACAAGAATTACCAAGTGTCAGTGATTATTTAAGGTATTTTGATTGCTTCAGTCTTGAGACATGCATAGGTTTTTTTGGAGGCTGTATATTGCAAGATGCTGAAATCATTCCTTAGCCTATTGCATCCATGTCAAGCCTGTCTAAAATATTTTTTTCAAGAATTCTTCACACTCACATCTTAACAATGTCCTATAGCTTGTACAAACCTAAGGCTAGTCAACAGACTTAGCTACACTGACTATGTCCTGTTATGACTTGAGTGGATATGAAGTATAGAGGGAGAGGTTAAAAAATGCTTAAATAGTAGATGGAAAAGAGAACAATCAGCTACTTCTCCTACCATGCCAGCAAGACTTAACTGGAGTTAGGTGTGGATTGAACTGCTCCCTCAAGGAGCCAGTGAGGCCAAGTGGAAGACTGGTTTTAATCAGCTACTAATGATTCATTTGTGGTTGCTAAATTATTACCCAGTAGGATGTATCAGGCATTTAATAATCTTGTCATGAAAATCAGTAACATGTGGTAGTACAGAGCAGAGAATTCATACAAGGTATAGCTCCAGTAGAGAAGAGGGTCCCAAGTGTCTCTGATTCAGGTAGTGTGTTGTCCCATGGGGAAAAGATTACAGAGAAAATTTTCCTCCTTGATAATGGTGACTAATGCTAGATAGCTCATCAGGTCCAAATTTGGAAACTTACATCTCTGTAGCATTTTGCCCAGTTATTGCATGTTTTCTTATGCTTCTGACTGTAAGAAGGTGTACATAAAATCACTTTAAGGGAAGAGGTCAGCTCAAGTCAGTGATAGGGCAAACATAGGAGTCGAATAAGCAGCATGTGAAAAAAACTTGCCAAACACTAAAATTCCATTTGCATAAGGAACCAGATGTAGACAACTTTTATTTGTCTAAGGAGCTTATTTTTCATAGTGTGTCTCAGAATTTGAGTTCTGAGCAATATTATACTAGTCAAAATTCAGTAATTTCTATAGGATACAATATATGCTATCACTGTTAAAAGCATGGCTGTGAGGTGGGCTTTCAGGCACTTCAAAAATTTCTCTTGTAGAACCTTTTCTAGATTCCCTTAATACCGATGTGCACTAAATGATGATATCAAATTGTGTGCTGACACAGCCCTTCTATCAGCATTTGAAGGACAATTCCAGAAAAGATGCTTGAGTGCATACTTTTTGTCAGTAAGTACAAAGGAGAATACATGGTGACCTCACCTGTACCAGAAATCATTAATAAACTGGTTTGTGGTCAGTCTGATCTGCATAGCCTCATGTGCAGCAGATGCTGGTGCTGTAGGAATTAAAAGTGGAACACGTAGTTGAATTGTATTTTGATGGGGAGGAAGCTCTCACCTGTGAGAAAATATTAATTTCAGTTTAGAACTGGGCTCAAGAACAGTTGTATGTAAGCTTTCTATGAGAGAAGGCAGGCCTGGCATTGAGTAACAGTATTTCTTGGTTTTGGTTTTGATGGCTTTGTTTTTTAAATTTTTGGTTTGGTTTTGTTTCGTTTGGGTTTTTTACCTGTGACTTTCTGTTGTTTGGAGTGGAAGGCTGTGTGTGCTGCTTTTACAGAAAAGGTGGTAGCCAGACAAAAAAACTGCTTTTGCATCTGACCAGACATGTTACTGTGGTTTCTATGTTACTCTGGGAGTAACAGGGCAACATGGTCCCTCTGTTCTACCACATGATGTCAGCCTTAAGAAACCACTTTTCACATTCCTTTCCAAGCCGCTGTGGCCTTCACCAAACCTGTAAATCCTCTTCATCTTACTCTCCTTTGTGGCTCTTTCTGTGGTCAGTGCAAGACTGAAAAACCTCTGTGGAAATACCTATGCTAGACTAGAAATAACTTTTTAAAAGAAAAGATAAAAGGAAAGAAGGAAGGAAAGGAAGGGAGGGAGGAAGGGAGGAAGGAAGGAAGGAAGGAAGGAAGGAAGGAAGGAAGAAAGAAAGAAAGAAAGAAAGAAAGAAAGAAAGAAAGAAAGAAAGAAAGAAAGAAAGAAAGAAAGAAAGAAAGAAAGAAAGAGAAAGAAAGAAAGAAAGAAAGAAAGAAAGAAAGAAAGAAAGAAAGAAAGAAAGAAAGAAAGAAAGAAAGAAAGAAAGAAAGAAAGAAAGAAAGAAAGAAAGAAAGAAAGCACTATACTTTGATTTTGGATTAGACTTACATGTATCTTGGGAAGAGGATAGAGTGTGTATGTAAAAAAGACACCAATGTTACAAATTTAAGGCAGGTGTTGTAAGAAAAAAGCATTATCTACAGTCCAGCTCCATTATTTGTAAAAGCATATGATGCACAGATTGTGTAGCTTTATTGGAAAACAGCATAAAACACAGAGGCAGGATGGAATGTTTGTATTTTATTTGGAGTACTCATTACTATACATTGGCATATGTTTCAGTTAAAGACCAAAAGACAGTTCCCTCTTTCCTGCAAGCACACACTTAAAATAAGTGTTTTATTTAATGATGAAACAGTGTCCTTCAAAACAATAATGTAGTTTCTGGCTGTTAAGTAGCATGTGGATTTTTTCTGGTTTTACATGCTATACCAAAGGAGTTGCAGCACTTAAAAATCAAGGGCCTGCTTTTGCCAAGAATACAAATAAAATAATAGTAACTAAAAATTAATATCATAACTGTTTTGTATTTGTCCAAACAGGTTTTTGCTTTGCAAAAAAGCTAAGCATAGCTCTTTCACATATACTTTCTAAATACTTTGGGGCTTTTCATCATATTTTTCATTCTTTCTTTCTTTGCAGTAAACTTACAATAACTCCCAGAAAGTGGCGAGAAACCACTTTCTTTCATCAGCAGTTGCTGCTTCTTTAACAAGCCTTTTCAGGAAATAAGTGTAAAGAAAAGCTATGCCAGTAGAAATGGCTGATTTTCCCCCCAGTTGTTCTGTTCATCCAAATCAAAAAGAGTTTAGTGTTACATACTGAAGTTATAGAACTCTAATCCCAGTTTTGGACTGGTGTCACCTCAACCTTAAACTTTTCATATAAAGTTTTTTTCTTTGAAGTAGGTAGTTAAAAATGGCACGTCTTGTTGTTTAGTAAATGGTTTTGTTATTCACCACTTCCAAAGAAAACCCCAAAGGGTTCCAAGACAAAAATAGGAATAAACTTTCAAATTTTATTTGGAGACATGATTACCTTTGGACTAAGCCCTTGTGGTACGTGGACTTCAATAGAAAAGGCAGAATCCTGGATCTGCTCCCTGACTTAGAATATAATAGAATGTGTATAGTTCAGTTATTAGAAGAGACCTACAATGATCATCTAGCCCAACTGTCTGACCACTTCAGGGCTGACCAAAAGCTAAAGCATGTTAATAAGGGCATTGTCCAAATGCCTCTTAAACACTGACAGACTTGGGACATAGACTACCTTGCCAGGAGGCTTGTTCCAGTGTTTACTACCCTCTTGGTAAAGAAATGCTTCCTCATGTCTAGCCTAAACCTCCCCTGGTGCACCTTTGAATCATTCCCATATGTCCAGTCACTGGATACCCAGGAGAAGAGGTCAGCACCTCCCTCTCCCCTTCCCCTCCTCAGCAAGCTGTAGAGAGCAACGAGGTCACCACTCAGCCTCCTCTCTCCAAACTAGACAAGCCCAAAGTCCTCAGCCACTCCTCACAGGACATGCCTTCCAGCCTTTCACCACATTTGTTGCCCTCCTCTGGACACACCCAAGGACCTTCACATCCTTCTTAAATCCTGGGGCCCAGCACTGCCCACACTGCCCACTCAGGGTGAGGCTGCACCATCACTGAATACAGCGGGATAATCCCCTCTTTTGACCGGCTGGTTCCGCTGGGTTGGATGCACCCCAAGATGCCGTTTGCCCTCTTGGCTGCCAGGGCACACTGCTGACTCACACTGAGCTTAGTGTCACACCAGCACCCCCAGATCCCTTTCTGCAGGGCTGCTCTCTCCAGCAACTCCTCTCCCAGTTCATACTTGTGCCTGCCACTACTCCATCTTAGGTGTAACATCGGACATTTTTTCTTGTTAAATGTCATCCCACTAATCAATGCCCAATCCTGCAATCTATCTAGATCCCTCTGCGAGGCCTCTTGTCCCTCAAGAGAGTCAACAGCACCTCCCAGTTCCGTATCATCAGCAACTTGCTCATGGTGCATTCAGCTCCTGCATCCAGATCGTTGATAAATGTATTGAAGAGGACTGGCCCTAGGATTGAGCCCTGAGGAACACCACTGGTCACCTGTCACCAGCCAGACGTAGCCCCATTCACCACAACCCTTCGAGCCCTGCCTTTAGCTGGTTCTTCACCTAGTGCACACCATGAACTCACTCATCCCACAGTTGGACAACTTGTCCAGGAGGATGCTGTGAGGGACGGTATCATTACTAAAATCCAGAAAAACACACCCACCACCTTCCCTTCATGCACTGGGCAGGTAACCTTAGCATAGAAGGAGGTCAAATTAGTTAAACAGGACTTTCCTCCTGTGTACTCATGTCGACTGTGCCTGATGATTGTATTGTTCTTACTGTTCTTTAAATGCCATTTGGTAGCACCCAGTGTGATCTTCTCCATAATTTTTCCAGGTACAGAGGTTAGACTAATGGGTCTGTAGTTTCCTGGGTCTTCCCCCATGCGCTTCTTGTAAATTGGAATAACACTGCCTAGCGTCCAGGCAGTGCGGACCTCACCAGACCCCCAAGACCTTTGGTAGATGATAAGAGAGGGGTCCCGCCATAACATCCACTAGCTCCTTCAGTACTCTGGGGTGAATCCCAGCAGGGCCCACGGACTTGTGAACTTTCAGCTGATACAGTTGGTCCCTCACAATTTCAGTGTCCACAAATGGAAAATTGCTCTTCCTGCAGTTGTGGTCCTCCAACTCAGAGGACCAGGTCTATAGGTATTATTAAATTCTGGGGCAAAAACCACATTGAATGTCGCTGCTTCTTCTTCATCCCTATTTTTCAGATTACCATCTTCAACAAGTATCAGTCCAGTGTTTTCTGTAGACCTCCTCTTACTATTAACATAGTTAGAAAAACCTTTCTTGTTGTCTGATGCAACACTGGCCAGTTTCAACTCTAGCAGAGCTTTCACTTTGCATGTCTTCTCACTGCATATGCAAACTACAGCTCTGTACTCTTTCTGCAAAGCCTGATGTCTCTTCCAGAGATCATGCAGTTTCTTTTTCCTGCTGAGTTCCAAGAGGGGTTCCCTGTTCAGGCAAACTGCTCTTCTGTCCTGCTTGCTTGATTTACAACACAATGGGATTCCCTGCTCCTGTGCTTCTAAAACGCAGTTATTAAAAACTGACCAGCACTCATGGACCCCTAAGCCCTCAAAAGCCAGATTCCCAGGGGACACTGCTAACTAGGTCCCTCAGTAGCTTAAATTTTGCTCTCTTGAAATTCAGGGGAACAATTGCATTCACATTCTTCTTATTACATCAGAAATTTTCAACTCAGCCATTTCATGATCGCTGTGACTGAGACAGCCACCTACCATCAGATATTTCGTGAGTCCTTCTCTATTCACAAATGACAAATCTAGTCAGACATCTTTCCTAATTGTCTCACTGAGTACTTATAACAAGAAATTATCCTCAACAAACCTGTAGGAATTTTCCAGACTTGCTTTCAAAACAGTATGGTATTCCCAGCTGATGTCTAGGAAGTTGGAATCTCCCATAAGGACAAGGGTGACCTATCCAGACATTTGTCTGCATTGCCTATGAAATAACTAATCAGTGCTATCATCCTGGATGGGTGATTGATAGCATAGTAACCACACGTGTTTCAGATTGTGTCCATTGCCTCTTGTTCTGCCACTGGGTACCACTGGGAATAGCATCCCCTCTGCATCCTCCCTTCATGTATTTGTACGCTTGGATGAGATCCTCCCGTGAACCTCCTCTCCAGGCTGAGCAGTCCCAGATCTCTCAGCCTGCCCTCCTCCTATAGTGGGTGCTCCAGTCCATGAGCCTCCTTTCAGCAAGGGCAGGTTAGTGGCTCATGTTCAAGTGAGAGGGTGTCCTCCAGAACGCCCAGGGCCTTTTTTTTCAGAGCTGAGAGGGCTCACCTGCAAAAGCGCTGCCTGAGGGTCTTGCTGACTGCGCAGGGACACTGCCTGCAGGGCTGGGAGAGTCCTTGCAGGATGTGGGGCAAGAGCATCTGGGGGTGCCCCAATGTTGCGAGGGAATGCAGTTTAGGGGCTTGTGGACAGATGTGAGGCTCTCATGGCTGTCTCAGAGAAGGCCCCATGGTGGGGGAAAATGGGATGGGTCCCACTGGATGGGGAAGGAAGCAGTGGGCTTGGTAATACCACTTCTCTGCCTGCTAGCCTGTCTCAGAAGGCTTAGTGTGGTACCGTTGCGAGAATAGATGGGATTGCTTCTCTCCATCTTGGTAAAATCGCCGTAGGGCGCAGTGATCCCTTTCAGCTGAAGCCCAAAGTATACAGAGGTGCTGTCTTGTCTGGAAACCTATTGCCTCTTGGGGACAGCTTGATCAAATGTTCCTTCTTTGAAATAAAGTATTTCTGACCAGCGTTGGCACCTGCTTTGTCAAGCTGGAAAGAGTTTTACTTTAAAACCCTAATCCCAGAATGGAGTATCTTGGCAGGGTCCTCTGGAGGTCTTCTTGCTCCCCTCCCCTGCTCAGGCAGGGTGAGGCCGAGCAGGTTTCTCAGGAGGACCCAACAGGGCAGGGCTGTCCTGGCACCTGGACTAGCGGGTGTCCAGGAGCCGCAGTCTGGCTGATGGTCAGAGGGCTTGGACAGACCTGTGCCAGTGCTTGAAGGTGTCCAGAGGTTTCCTGGAGCCTCCTTTCGGAGCGCTCCGTGCGCTCAATGCGCTCTGCTGCTGTGGAGGACAGGTGGTGCAGCCGGCCGGGTGGAGGTGTTGCAGGGCCCTGGAGCTGCGTCGCCCTGTGCCGCTTGGTCCCTCCCTGCAGGTCTCCTCCTCCCAGCAGTGGGGCCAGTGTTGGTGGGCCCCCAGTGCAGGGGGTAGTGCTGCTGTGGGGATCTGCAGCACATCTGCTCCCAGGCCGCCGTCCCCTGCCGACAGGCAGACAAGCCAACCACGTACTCGGTAGCTGTCATCTACCCTCACCGTGAACAGGACATGGTGGAAAGGCTGCCTGCAGAGCGAGCAGGCACCTCTCATGGCACCCCACTGCCAGAAGCAGATGAAGCAAAAGTGGTGGCAGCAGGTGTCGACATAGGCTGTGTTGTCCACCTTGCCCAGGCAGAGGGGGCGTGGGCCACCTGCTGCTGCCTCCCACTGTCCTGCCCACTGCCCCTGCCTTGTGCTGGCCATGGCAGCAGAGCTGCTCTGCTCCCGAGCCTCCTTGGCACTCAGTGTCATGTCCCACCAAAAGAGAGGTGCAAAGTGCCTGAGTTTTCCTGGTGCCAGGAGCGCAAAAACAAACAAAGCCTGAGAGGGCGGTTGGAAATGGGAGGTAGGGGCCTCCCCGAGGGTCTCCTTCCGGACTGGAAAGTGGCCAGCCAGCCGTGAGGGTTGCCTCCACACCCATCTGCCATTCTGCTCCTCCCCAGAGAGCCAACATGACTCGAGCTAGCACAGGATACCTGCAGGAGGCCGTCAGGGAAGGCACAAGAGCTGGCTGGGGACATCAGTGGTGCCAATGGTTCTGCCACCCTCCTAGCACCCACAGCCACCATGTGGGACTCGGCAGCCCTGGACAGCCAAGGCTCTGCCTAAAAGCAGCACTCGCAGTGTAGGTCCAGAGCCCTGTCACAGATTGTGCACGGTGTGTGCGTACCCGCCGGAGGTCTGGGACAAATGTGGCAGGGCAGAGCCTGTGGCTGCTCAAGAGCAGTGAGGTTGATGCCATTGCAGACACTCCCCAGAGGTGTCACGGGGCTCTCTGGGGCTGCCTACCCGCCGCTGTCCAAGTGAGGATGGCAGATGACCCAAAGCAGGAAAACCCGTGCTTCAGAGGATGTTGGCCATCTTGTCATGGCCTTGTGGGCACGGTTTAACCTCAGGTCAGGTCCGATGGTGAGAAGCTGCTGCCTGAAAGTGCACAGACCCAGCAATGGGACAGTACATCAGGGCAGGTGGGGAACCCTGGTGACATCCTCGTTGCTAATGGAGCACTTGGATTCTGCTTCTCTGAGGGCTGTCATGTGAGGACTAACCTGTGGTCTCTGTTGGGAAAGCCCCAGGGATCACAAAAAGGTTGAGGCTGGCAGAGACCTCTGGAGGTCATCTTGTGCAACGCCCCCTGCTCAGGCAGGGTCTCCTAGAGCAAGTTGCTCAGGACCACTTCCTGAGGGTTTCAGAGTATGTCCAAGGATGGAGACTCCACAACTTCCCTCGGCACAGTCTTCACAAGGAACCACTGGTGTTTCAGTTTGTGCCCATTGCCTCTTCTCCTGTCACTGGATAACACTGGGAAGAGCTGAACAGGCTCTCCAGGCTGAACATTCCCACCTCTTTCAGCTTTTCTTTCTATGTGGGATGCTCCAGTCCATTCACAATCTTACTGGCCCTTTGCTGCACTCTCCACAATTTCCTTGCATTTTTTGTCAAGGTGTTTGACAAAGTCTTAAAAATCCTTGTTTTAAAGATATTTGAAGTTTTTGACAAATTGCAAATAATTATTCCCTTATTGGAAATCAGAACTTGACCTCATCACCTAATAAGATTTTGACAGGGATGAAGGAGAATACTGAAGTAATTTTTCTGAACAGGTTGACTAGGATAACACTATTAAACAGGCACTCACGATTCAGGCTGTGATGATAATTGGAATCGTTCTTCCTTTTCATCCCTCATCCCTTCCAGTCCTAAACTTTACATATTCAGGAAAGTATCCTTCTTTAGCCTGTGCCAGAGGTAGGCCTAAAACTATTTTTATTAAATTCTTTGAAGAAGGATAAATACTTTAAAGTATTGCATCCCACAGGATGCAGTGAAGAGGTCTGTAGTGTTGTGCTCCAGTGCAACTCTTATTGCTTCCTGTGAGTCCTCTTGAAGGTGAAACTATCTCAGCTGGCATTTATTTCACAGCAAAAGCATCTGTAGAAATGAAAACAGGGTCAGGCAGAAGTGAGAATTAAGGAGCATTTTCCTTTGGGTGGCAGATTCCATCAGGGCAGAAACTAATTTTAAGTTTTTATACAGGGTGTCTTTGTGAATTAATTCTCAGTACTACATTTTGTAAATACGTGTAACTGCATCTTAAAGATTTTCAGCTACAGGTAGCAATGTTGATCCTGGTTGTGGTTTTTTTTTTTTTTTTTTCAATTTTATTCTTGTCTACTTCAAGAAAGTTAGGCAGTTTCCCTCTTTTCTCCAGGGTCCAGCTGAGACATTCTTTCTCTCACTAACTGAGGCTGATGCTTTGGGTAAAAGAGATATGCCACAGAGAGAACAACATATTTGCCTTTTTTTATTAATGGCATATTTCTGAAAAATACAAGAGCCCTTGGCTTGAGGGAAACTTGTTTGAGATGGATGTTATAGTTTGTCAGGTTACTTGATGCTAATGTTTGCAACAAATCTGTTGGGAGGTCCTGACAGATTGGAAATTGGCCAATGTGACACTCATATATAAGAAGGGTTGGAAGGATGATCTGGGAAATTACAGGCCTGTCAGCTTGACTTTGGTGCCCGGGAAGCTGATGGAGCAGCTCATCCTGAGTATCATCACACAACACATGAGGGACAACCAGATGATCAGGCCCAGTCAGCGGGTTTATGAAAGGCAGGTCCTGCTTGACAAACCTGATCTCCTATGACAGGGTGACCTGCTTATGGGATGAGGGAAAGGCTGTGGATGTTGTCTACCTTGACTTTAGTGAGGCCTTTGACATCATTTCCCACAGCATTCTCCTGGCAAAACTGACTGCTCCTGGCTTGGATGGGCACACGCTTTGCTGGGTAAAAACTGTCTGGATGGCCAGGCCCAGAGAGTTGTGCTGAACGGAGTTAAATCCAGTTGGCGGCCGGTCACTAGTGGTGTCCCCCAGGGCTCAGTTTTGGGCCACTCCTGTTTAACATCTTCATTGATGATCTAGACGAGGGGATAGAGTGCACCCTCAGTGAGTTTGTAGATGACACCAGGTTGGGTGGGAGTGTTGATCTGCTCGAGGAGGCTCTGCAGAGAGACCTGGACAGGCTGGAGCCATGGGCTGAGGCCAACTGGAGGAGTTTCACTAAGGGCAAATGCCGGGGGCTGCCCTTGGGCCACAACAAACCCCAGCAGCGCTACAGGCTTGGGGAGGAGTGGCTGGAGAGCTGCCAGTCAGAGAGGGACTGGGGGTGTTGATTGACAGTCGGCTGAACAGGAGCCAGCAGTGTGCCCAGGGGGCCAAGAAGGCCAATGGCATCCTGGCTTGTGTCAGCAATAGCGTGGCCAGCAGGGACAGGGAAGGGATCTGACCCCTGTACTCGGCACTGGGGAGGCCGCCCCTCGATTCCTGTGTTCAGTTTTGGGCCCCTCACTCCAAAAAGGACATTGAATGACTCGAGCGTGTCCAGAGAAGGGCAACGGAGCTGGTGCAGGGTCTGGAGCACAGGTCGTACGGGGAGCGGCTGAGGGAACTGGGGGTGTTTAGTCTGGAGAAGAGGAGGCTGAGGGGAGACCTCATCGCCCTCTACAGCTCCCTGAAAGGAGGGTGCAGAGAGCTGGGGATGAGTCTCTTTGACCAAGTAACAAGTGACAGGACAAGAGAGAATGGCCTCAAGTGGCACCAGGGAAGGTTTAGGCTGGATATTAGGAAGCATTTCTTTCCAGAAGGGGTTGTTAGTTGTTGGAATGGGCTGCCCAGGGAGATGGTGGAGTCCCCATCCCTGGAGGTGTTTAAGAGTTGGGCTGACATAGCGCTGAGGGATATGGTGTAGTTGGGAACTGTCAGTGTTAGGTTAATGGTTGGACTGGGTGATCTTCAAGGTCTTTTTCAACCTAGATAATTCTGTGATTCTGTAAAAGGGTGATTATTTGTAAGACAACTTCATAGCATTTAAATGCATTAGACTCAGGTCTCAGTGGGGGATGTGGGTACTCCTCTTGAGAGTTTGTCCTCAAAATTGTCAAACATTGGTTTTGCTGCCTGGCAAAAGAAGAGCTCAAGGTCTTCAAGGTCCTGTTAAATGCACTGGTGTTCAGTGCAGTCATCTTCATAAAAAAAGGATTTGGCAGGGACTGTGCTATTCTGGGCATTCTATAAATTTTTTTATCTGTGCATGATTTCTTCACCTGGTATGAAGAAGCTTCTGAGGTCACTCAAGTGCTCTCAGGACTAATTTTTTTTTTTTTCCTCTACTGCCTTCTACTTAAAATAGACTCACGAGAAAAAAGCACTGACAGAATTTGCTTGGTAGAATCATCTCTAATTTCTCCTTCTTTACAAGGACTACCTAGGTGTTTCAACTTAAGTTTTGATGTTACTGTACCCCTAACTTGTTCCCTGATACAAAATGTCTGAAATACATCCTTGGTAAATTTCCTCATTTCATGCAGGAACCTGGCCTTGAAGGCGGCTAGATCTCACACCACAGGCTGAAGAGTGAGGTGAAAGCTAGACAAAGTGTATGTCATGTTACTAGTGATTGAAGAGCTTTGAAAAACAAATATTTTTAGTCAAATATATACCCATCCCACATCTTAACTTTCAAGGTCTTGAGAGTGAAAGTGAAAACGTAGAGTCTAACTTCTTGCAGTGCTAGCTCTGCTAATGATACAGTTCTCTATGAGGTGTCTCAAAACAGAATGATTTAACATGCCAAATAAACTTTAATGCTCAGATGCAAAGTAAATGTTCAGCACACTAGGGCATTTGTGTTTGATCCAGCTTCTTATTATTGTTTTAGCAAGGCTATTATATACTGTGTGGATTTCTATTACTTCTTTGCAGGCTTCATGGGAATTTATAGGAAACCTGTGATAAATCAGTAGACTCAGACAATTATTCTACAAAATGCCACTTTGTTCCAGTTCATTAATGTTGAAATACTTATTAAATGATGTAGTTACTATTAAGGGACTTCATATACAGTTATAAACTCCTGTGGACCTATCTTCACAACAGGAGACTCCTTAGATAGAAGTATCTGATATTTTCCTAAGGCACTTTAATTCATCTGAAGTGATGCTTACTATTAAAAGTTTATTTTCCTCCAGTATTTTGTTAGTTTAAGTTTACTGAGATACTTAGAAAGCTTAGAGGATGCTAAATAATATCGTCTAAGAAAAGAGATTGGTGCATTGCTGAGAATAACTCATAGAATCATAGAATGGTTTGGTTTTGGAAGGGACCTTAGAGATCATCTAGTTCCAACCCCCTGCCATGGGGCAGAGACACCTTCCACTACCTCAGGTTGCTCAAAGTCGCATCCAACCTGGCCTTGAACACTTCCAGGGAGGGAGCAGCCACAACTTCTCTGAGCAACTTCTTCTAGTGTCTCACCACCCTCAAAGTAAAAAAATTTCTTCCTAACATCTAATCTAAATCTGCATCTCTATCTACATCTAAATCTAAATCTCTTCCAGTTTAAAACCATTACCCTTTGCCCTATGACTACACTCCCTGATAAACAGTTCTTCCCCATTTTTCCTGTAGCCCCCTTTAAGAACAGGAAGGCTTCATAAGGTCTCTCTGGAGCCTTCTCTTCTCCAGGCTGAATGTTGGGGTTTAAACCCAGCTGGCAGCCAATCACCACACAGCCTATCTATCACTCACCCTACCCCACCCAGGGGATTGGAAAGATTATTGTAGGGGTAAAGGGAAACGTGTAGGTTGAGATAAAAAACAGTTTAATAAGTGAAATAAAATAAAACAATAATAAAAATAGTAGAAAGTATAAATGGGTGATGTACAATGAGATTACTCACCACCTGCCGACTGATACCCAGTCCATTCCTGGCCACCAATCCTGAAGTAAACCAAGATCCCAAAACCACAATCCTGGAAGTGAGAGAGAACCCCCTCCTTCCTGACTGACCCATCTTTATGTACTGAGCATGACATTACATGATATGGAATATTTCACTGACCAGTTTGGGTCTGGTGCTTTGGCTCTGCTCCCTCTCAGCTTCTTGTACACCTGCACACGGGCAGGACGTGAGCAGTTGGAAAGTCTTTGATCACTTCACAACAACCGAAAACATCAGTGTATTATCAACATTCTTTTTATACCAAGTCCCATTGAATCAAAAGCAGAGCACTATTCTAGCTGTAAAAATGAAAAATTAACTCTATCCCAGCTGAAACCAGGAGAATGAACAAACCCAACTCTCTCAGCTTGTCCTCATACAGGAGATCCTCCAGCCTCCTGATCATCTTTGTGGCCTCCTCTGGACCTGCTAGAGCACATCCATGTCCTACTTATGTTGGGGGCCCCAGAACTGAATGCAGTACTCCAGGTGGAGTCTTATGAGAGCAGATTAGAGGGGAGAATCACCTCCCTTGAGACCTGCTGGCCAGACTTCCTCTTGATGCAGCCCAGGATACAGTTGGCTTTCTGGGCTGCGAGCGCACGTTTCTGGCTCGTATTCAGTTTTTCATCAACCAACATCCCCAAGTCCCAGGGCTGCTCTCAATCCACTCATCTCCCAGCCTGTATTTGTGCTGGGGATTACCTTGACCCATGTGCAGGACCTTGTAATTGGCCCTGTTGAATTTCTTAAGATTTGCATGAGCCAACCTCTCAAGCCTGTCAAGGTTCCTCTAGATGACATCCCATTCCTCAGGTGTGTCAGCCACACCACACAGCTTGGTGTCATTGGCAAACCTGCTGAGAGTGTGCTCAATCCCACTGTCCATGTCACTGATAAAGGTGTTAAACAGCACCAGTCCCAACACTGACCCCTGGGGAATGCCACTCGTCACTGGGACATGAAGCTGTTGACTGCAACTCTCAGTGTGACCATCCAGCCAATTCCTTATCCACTGAATGGTCCAGATCCATGCCTCTCCAATTTAGAGGCAGGATGTCATGCAGGACAGTGTCAAATGCTTTGCACAAGTCCAGGTAGATGATGTCAGTTGCTCTTGCCTTATTCACCAACACAGGAACCCTGTTGTAGAAGGCCACCAAGTTTGTCAGGCATGATTTGCCCTTAGTGAAGCCATGTTGACTGTCACCAGTCACTTCCTTATTTTCCATGTGTTCTAGCATCATTTCCAGGAAGACTCCCTCCATGATCCTGCCAGAAACAGAAGTGAGACTGACTGGTCTGTAGTTCCCCGATCTTCCTTTTTTCCCTTTTTAAAAACAGAGGTTATGTTTCCTCTTTTCCAGTCACTTGGAACTTCACTGCACTGCCACCACTTAAATATGATGGATAGTGGCTTAGCCACTTCATACACCAGCTCTCTCGGGACCCTCAGATGCATCTCAGTAGGTCCCACTGACTTGGCACCTTCAGGCTCCTTCCACTCTCTGTAGGCTTTCTTGTTATGTTTGAGCTTGTCCAGGAGCTCTTTGTTTGTCCACACAGGCCTCCTGGCATTTTTATGTGACTTCCTCTTTGTTGGGTTGCATATCTTCTGAGCTTGGAGGAGGTGATCCTTGAATACCAACCAGCTTTCTTGGGCCCCTCTTCTCTCCAGGGCTTTATGCCATGCTACTCTGCAAGCAGATCCCTGAAGAGGCCAAAGTCAACTCTCCTGACATCCAGGGTAATCAGCTTGCTGTGCACCCACTTCACTGCTCTAAGGGTCTTGAACTCCACCATTTCATGGTCACTGCAGTTAAGGCTGCCCTTGAGCTTCACATTCCCCACTAGCCCCTCAAGTTAGTGAGAACAAGGTCCAGTATAGTACAGCTTTTAACTGTTTATGATTCCTGTGAAGACAGAATACTTAAAAATGTATGTTCTATAGAAATTCTTATATTTTAAAAAATCAGTCTAAATTTAAAAGTAATTAAAAACACAGAAGTTATAGGCTGATAATTCTTGTGGCTGCACAGACCTACTTGAAAATGTTGAGATTAAGATCATGTGAATCAGTGATTCAAAATGGAGAGATTTGGTGAGATTTTGAGCATAAGCTATCGTGAAATATTGATTACTTCATATCCTAAAAGATATTAATGAGTTGAGGTTGGATTACAAAAGGATAATGAACACAGCCTGGGTCAGGAAAAAGAAAAAAATCAGGTGTTAGGTATTAAATACATAAAGAAAATATGTAATTAATTATCACAGTATACTTTACAGACTTTGATCAATAGATTACTTGTTTATATAGATCTGTAATAATACCTGGAATTATAATAGTTCATACCAAAGAAACAGGATGGAAGAAAAATTGAGAAGGATACAAAACTTTGTGTTTCTGGGTTTAAGACGTTTTTTGATTAGGGCTAGATAAGACTTTATAGTGATCAGATTTCCTCCAATCTGATTATTACAAGGGGTTTTCTCTACCTACTTCTGATACATTTTTGCTGTTCACTGCCCAAGACTGCAACAGTTAACTATAAATCTGGTCTTGTAAGGAAATTACACCAAGTCATTTACTTGATAAATGTAGTGTAGATTTTTTAAAAATAAAATTACATATGACACCTATGTCTTCATTTGCTTTTGTTTTCCATTTTTCTGCTGTGTGATGTATGAATTACAGACAATTCAGAATGGCCAGTGAGAGGAAGGTTACAAATAAATGAGCAGCTGCAGTTGAACTCTTAAGGCTATGCAATGGGAAAATTATAGGATTATGTCCCAATGCTTTTAAATTAATATTTCATTTAAATAATCCCCTCAACTTTAGCCCTCAGATGAGCCTAGAAAAAATACCTTGCTATTATTTGAAAACATACTTCCTCTCGGTTTAATGCAGTTCTAACTGAAATGGTTCTTGCTTCACTGCTGCAACTGTGAAGACCTAAGATATGACAAAACTACAAAAGTTATGCTTCAAACTATGTTTAAAGAAGGTAGAATCATAGAATCATATAATCATTTAGGATGGAAAGACCTTTAAGATCATCGAGTCCAACCATGAAATTAAGACCGTGAAGTCTACATCTAAACCATGTCCCTAAATGCCACATCTAACATCTTTTAAATACCTCCAAGGATGATGACTCAAACACTTCCCCAGGCAGCCTGTTCCGATACTTGATGCTCCTTTTGATAAAGAAAATTTTCCTAATACCCAATCTATAAATCTCCCCTGGTGCAACTTAAGGCCATTTACTTTTGTCCTATCACTTGTTACTTGGGAGAAGAGATCAACAACCACCTTGCTGTAACCTCCTTTCAGGTAGTTGTAGAGGTCTCCCCTAAGCCTTCTTTTCTCCAGACTAAACAGCTCCAGTTCCCTCAGCCACTCCTGACAGGACTTGTTCTCTAGACCCTTCACCAGCTTCATTGCCCTTCTTTGGACACAATCCAGCACCTCAGTGTCTTTCTTGCAGTGAGGACCCCAAAAACTGAACATATATTTGAGGTGTGGCCTCACCAGTGCCGAGTACAGGGGTCAGATTCCTTCCCTGTCCCTGCTGGCCACGCTATTGCTGACACAAGCCAGGATGCCATTGGCCTTCTTGGCCACCTGGGCACACTGCTGGCTCCTGTTCAGCCGACTGTCAATCAACACCCCCAGTCCCTCTCTGACTGGCAGCTTTCCAGCCACTCCTCCCCAAGTCTGCCTGCAGTGTTACATGGGGTTGTTGCGACCCATGTTTAAGACCTGGCCCTCAGCCTTATTAAAGCTAAGTGCTCTTTTCCTAGTACATTTACAACTTGTTTTTTTTTTTTCTCCTGTCACAGACATTCTAGAAAAGCCAGCAACAACTGTTACAGAAATAACTCTGATTTGGTTTTAAAGATTTTTTTCTGCAGTAAGTTATTGCTGCTAGGGTTATAGAGTACATCATAACTGATGAAAGGACATACAATTAGACAAGTGCTAAGAAATGGTAGGGTTTGAAAGAGGTTAAAGGGAAGTGAAATGAAAGAATTGAGATTGCAAGTGATGTACCATATTTATACTTTCAAGAATAAATGGAAAAAAGTTGCCTATAAGGAAAAGCTTAGATGTAGGTTCTTACTCAGAATAGGACAATCAGCTTTTGTTTTAATTTTATAAGAAATAATTGGTTTAACTTAAAATTTACTGGGTTTTTCTCTTTAGAAATTCTAAAAATGAAAATTAATTTTACTTTAATCTCCTCTTCATGAAAATGTCCAAATAATATAAATATGCTGATGTATCTAAACCAATAAATGCTTATTATAATGTGAAATTATCAATACAGCATTTAGAGATGCTTTTGGGAGTTATATATTGTAACAACTTAGATGGAAGCAGTATGAGAATAAGAGATTGTAGAATTAATGAAGACCTGAAAAATACACTGAAATAGTTAAACAAAATTAACAAGAAGACCTCCCTAAACAGGTTAAATTGTAATGTAAAAATATGTAGAAAATGTGGAGGATACAGACTATAATGAATTAACAGTGTTGTGCAGAAAAGAAGAGAAAGATTATGTCTTGTTGTCTTACTACTGTTGCAGTAGTCAGTTTGAAACCGAGCAAAGAGCAATCATGAAAAACCTGGCTAAAATCATAAATAAAGTCATAGATTGTATAACCCTGAAAGAGTGAAATCGTGAATAGAGAGACTTTTCACAAAAGATAAGAGTAAAAAGAAAATATTGTCTGGAATGTCAGAAATTTCAAACAGTGTCAGTAAGCTGTAATTTTGCTAATTTTAAGGATTCAGTGATATGTGACAAAATAATTTTGGGTGTATAAGACTTACTCCCACAAGAATATTTACTGTGGGAACTTGGGAGAAAAATGTAACATATCTCTAAAACTGTGCAGATGGGGAAGTAATGTCATTGATTTTTACAGGAGACAGGGCACAGGTCACGAAAATGGAATATATGTGTGTATTCTCTTATATTTTGTTTAGATCAGACTCAGGAAATGCAAGTTTATGGTTTTGGGTTTTTTTTTGCATAAGAGCAGTGTTCAACAAGCAGACAAAATGAGAGTGAAAGGTGCTTGCATGCTGTAGCAGTTTTAGAACAGAACAGACTGTTCTCCATGAAAAAGTCAAAAGATTAACATGTATACAGAAGAAACAGCAGGATTGCCTAGTGGTAAGGATATCTTGAGACAGCTCATGCATCCTAAATGTATTCAAAATATGAATGCAGGTGAGCGATTTGGCTTTTAGAAATAAATAATAATAACTCGACATCAGTGATTTTAAGTAATAACTTTAGTGTCACGAGCTAGCTAAAAAATGCTAATAAAGTACTGGTAGTTTAATCATGAAAATGGAAAAAAATCAATTAGAAATAATGTAAAATATGAATTAAGATGAAATGGGAGGTCAAGTGTAAATTTCTAGTAAAGAACCTCAAAATTCAAAAAAGGAATAGATGAGACTGACTGATAACTGAAGGTGAATCATCTTTGCTTTGGAATTCAGAATACCAGCACAGTGAATAATGTGAAGAAAAAGATTTGCAGTAGAGAGAAATTGTACAGATTTCCAGCAGGGGCAGGCTGATTCATTTTAGGTTGAGGGGACCTTAGAAGCAAAATACAAATCAGAAACAAAAAGAAGTGTGACATATGCATGGATGCCTAAGAAGATGGGTTATTAGAATTTTTATGCAACCCTGAAGAACTGAATGAGATTATTCAGAAAATAACTATAAATGATCCCTGAAAAGCCCAGTAATTTTGCCAGTGTATGCCAAGAGACATAAAAGCATTTTTGCAGTCTAATGTAAAATATTAAAGCATTATAACCTAAAATGATGATAAATTTTATTACCTTGATATGTCAGAGCAGCAGTATTATTTGGAGTCATATTGAGCTGAGTCACTTAGTGTAATGTATAACAGCTGAATCTGTTTTTCACTGGAGGATTCATGGGGCTCTGCTCTGATACTCTCTTAGCAACATGCTTACATATCAGTAGCATTAACAGTTTCCTCACAGGATACCTCTCTATCTCATATGGAGAAATCCCTTTTCTTCTCTTATATCCCATGCCTTTTCTAGGCCTGAGTAACTAGGCAAGGTTTAAAGATGCTGAAGAGACACTGGGAGGGTTTCCCTTTCCACTAGTCAGACTGCCCTGATAAAATGCTGCCATCCCCATGCTGTGCAAAACTATAGCACTGATGTATCATATTTGCTACTTTCTTTCTTCTTTCTTTCTTTCTTTCTTCTTCTTTCTTTCTTTCTTTCTTTCTTTCTTTCTTTCTTTCTTTCTTTCTTTCTTTCTTTCTTTCTTTCTTTCTTTCTTTCTTTCTTTCTTTCTTTCTTTCTTTCTTTCTTTCTTTCTTTCTTTCTTTCTTTCTTTCTTTCTTTCTTTCTTTCTTTCTTTCTTTCTTTCTTTCTTTCTTTCTTTCTTTCTTTCTTTCTTTCTTTCTTTCTTTCTTTCTTTCTTTCTTTCTTTCTTTCTTCTTTCTTTCTTTCTTTCTTTCTTTCTTTCTTTCTTCTTTCTATCTTGAGCTTCTTTTCTTTCTTTCTTTCTTTCTTTCTTTCTTTCTTTCTTTCTTTCTTTCTTTCTTTCTTTCTTTCTTTCTTTCTTTCTTTCTTTCTTTCTTTCTTTCTTTCTTTCTTTTTCTTTCTTTTCTTTTTTCTTTCTTTCTTTCTTTCTTTTTCTTTCTTTCTTTCTTTCTTTCTTTCTTTCTTTCTTTCTTTCTTTCTTTTTTCTTTTCTTTCTTTCTTTCTTTCTTTCTTTCTTTCTTTCTTTCTTTCTTTCTTTCTTTCTTTCTTTCTTTCTTTCTTTCTTTCTTTCTTTCTTTCTTTCTTTCTTTCTTTCTTTCTTTCTTTCTTTCTTTTCTTTCTTTCTTTCTTTCTTTTTTCTTTCTTTCTTTCTTTCTTTCTTTCTTTCTTCTTTCTTTCTTTCTTTCTTTCTTCTTTCTTTCTTTCTTTCTTTCTTTCTTTCTTTCCTTTCTTTCTTTCTTTCTTTCTTTCTTTCTTTTTTCTTTCTTTCCTTCCCTACCTGTTTTGGCCCCTAACATTATAATAAGGTAGAGATGGGGTTTATCTGTGTCCACAAATGTGTATGCTGTTCCAACTCACTCCATCAGTCTTGGTCTGGACAGTGATGAAAGGTGCAGTTTGCTGCAGTGTTCTTTCTGCTGTCGTAGTAGAATTAAGTGACTTGATTTGCCCACCATACTGACATCCAGTGAAGGCACTCACTGTATCATTGTTTTGTTCCCACTGACAAACATTCTGGAGAGTCAGTCCTACACTGCATTCTAATATGAACAAATCTTTGTATTTTTTTAATGCCAAACTCAGTATGTCAGAACTGCAAAGCACTATGCTGTTTGAACCACTGTATTGAAATTAAGAAAATTATCAGAGTTGCCTGTCCTCTGTTAGAAAATCGATTCTAATGAGCAGTATAGCTCATTCTTCATGAATTCCACAAAAAAAAAAAAAAAGAAAGGATTTTTTTTTCCTAACAGAAATTACTACTGCAGGGCGTAGTTGCTGAATCCATTCTGTAGTGAGTCTTACTGTAGTTGCTGTTGCTGTATACAACATTTTGTAGATGAGAGACTATCCCTCTCTTTCCTGTGTCTTTTGCATACAAGTTAAAAACTGGTTGACTTATCTGCAGCAGAGCATGTCCTGCATTATAACAATTGCTTTTTATTATTATAGGCACTGACTGTATCCTCTGTGTGTTCAAGGTCCTGTAACATGTATGTGGTGAGATTTTAAATAAATGTTATCATTAGAAAACTATTTGTGAAGACTGAAACTTTTCATACAAATGTGGGAGCAATTTGGTGAATCATTCAATGAGATTACCTGGATATAGAACTGTATTTCCAGTTCAAAGAATTCAATACGTTGCTCCTTTCTCCTCTCCACATGTTGTGCTTTTTTGTTTTATATTTAATTTGAATAACTACTAGAGCAACTTATCTATACAGATAAAGAATGAGTCTCTTCTCACCCACTTGCAAGTTACTAGTTGTAGGTAATGATGTGTTTCAGCAGGAGAAATTGACAAAGATGTCGATTGGCCCAGCACAGCCAATATTCTGGTGAAGTCCAGCTGAAAGTACAGCAGGTGAGTGGAGGCCTGATGTTTCTTGACTGCATGAATACTGCCTCTTTAAGAACAGGCCAGAAGGGTGAGTAGGGGAGTTGTCTTTTATTGAAGAAAGCAGCTGGAAAGCAAGGAGTTCTGCAGACAGAGTGGTGATGAGGCAGCTGAAAGGTTATGTGTTGGGGTTAGTGGGCAGACCAACATCAGTGATGCTGTGGTAGGGATCTGCTTCAGACATCCTGATCAGGAAGAGGTAGTAGACAAGTAGATGAACTGGAAGAAGCCTCACATTCACAGGTCCTAGTCCTCACTGGGGACTTTAATGACCCTCGTAGCTGCTGGAAGGATGCCACATCAAGGCACGTGCAACCTAGGAGGTGTCTGAAGTGCTTTGATGACAACTCCCAACAGAGGTGGTCAAAGCACCAGCAAAGAGAGGCTCTCAGCTGGACCTGATACTTAGCAAAGAGGAAGACCTGTAGAGGGATTGAATGTTGGTGACAGCCTTGTCTGCCAAGACTATGAGATTGGTGGGGTTCAGGGTCATGAGAGGAGGGAAAAAAACAAATAGCAGGATCATGACCCTGAACTTCCAGAGAGCAGGCTTTGGCCTGTTAAGGGATCTGCTAGGAATGGGATATGGTCCAGGTGAGAAGAGGGGTCTAGGATCGCTGGTTGATTTCCAAGGATTGCCTTCTCCAAGCTCAAGAGCAGTGCATGCCAACAAAGGGGAAATCAAGTAGATGTTTCAGGAGGCCTGCGTGGATGAAGAAAGAACTCCTGATAAAGCTCAAATATTAAAAGGAAGCATACAAGAGGTGAAGACAGGGGCAAGTGACCCAGGTGAAATATAGTGTCTGAGCGTGCAGG